>NC_141697.1:257255947-257855947 GCF_964263255.1 Lissotriton vulgaris
GATTTTAGGTGCTAGTAATGTCCTAAGAGTCCCCGTTACCTTCTCAGACAGCGCGGCGATTTAATTTAAAAATAAAGCGGCTAAGAGCCACGAGCAGTAAAATGGGCAAAGTAATAATTAATTAATAGGCGCGACCCAGTAGCGCCGATCACGCAAACAAATAAGTTTAAAAATCAGCAAGTATCCTTCTGGACTGCAGCGCTTACCTTTCAGGGGGAGCGCCCAATCCTATCTGTCTTAAATGGGCTCCTGTGTGCCTACCACGTCACCCAACAACTAGCCTGCTACCCAAGATGTCTGCCGCAAACCGGCACTACCTCGTCCAAGATGTCCCCCACGCAGGAAGAAGCAACTAAAGGCCCGCTAAAGCAGCGGTGAGTGTTTTCAAGATTTTAGGTGCTAGTAATGTCCTAAGAGTCCCCGTTACCTTCTCAGACAGCGCGGCGATTTAATTTAAAAATAAAGCGGCTAAGAGCCACGAGCAGTAAAATGGGCAAAGTAATAATTAATTAATAGGCGCGACCCAGTAGCGCCGATCACGCAAACAAATAAGTTTAAAAATCAGCAAGTATCCTTCTGGACTGCAGCGCTTACCTTTCAGGGGGAGCGCCCAATCCTATCTGTCTTAAATGGGCTCCTGTGTGCCTACCACGTCACCCAACAACTAGCCTGCTACCCAAGATGTCTGCCGCAAACCGGCACTACCTCGTCCAAGATGTCCCCCACGCAGGAAGAAGCAACTAAAGGCCCGCTAAAGCAGCGGTGAGTGTTTTCAAGATTTTAGGTGCTAGTAATGTCCTAAGAGTCCCCGTTACCTTCTCAGACAGCGCGGCGATTTAATTGAAAAATAAAGCGGCTAAGAGCCACGAGCAGTAAAATGGGCAAAGTAATAATTAATTAATAGGCGCGACCCAGTAGCGCCGATCACGCAAACAAATAAGTTTAAAAATCAGCAAGTATCCTTCTGGACTGCAGCGCTTACCTTTCAGGGGGAGCGCCCAATCCTATCTGTCTTAAATGGGCTCCTGTGTGCCTACCACGTCACCCAACAACTAGCCTGCTACCCAAGATGTCTGCCGCAAACCGGCACTACCTCGTCCAAGATGTCCCCCACGCAGGAAGAAGCAACTAAAGGCCCGCTAAAGCAGCGGTGAGCGTTTTCAAGATTTTAGGTGCTAGTAATGTCCTAAGAGTCCCCGTTACCTTCTCAGACAGCGCGGCGATTTAATTTAAAAATAAAGCGGCTAAGAGCCACGAGCAGTAAAATGGGCAAAGTAATAATTAATTAATAGGCGCGACCCAGTAGCGCCGATCACGCAAACAAATAAGTTTAAAAATCAGCAAGTATCCTTCTGGACTGCAGCGCTTACCTTTCAGCAATCAGTGCGGGTTTAATGTGCTGAGAAGTTTGATATCAAACTTCTCAGTTTTCAGTGAAGCCATCATGGTGCTGTGGAGTTAGTAATGACAATCTCCCAGCATCATATACTCTTAATGGCATCACTGCACTTACAGTGCCCAGGAATGGCCATGGGTGCTGTATGGGCGCAGGGCTCATGCACTTGTGCCCACACCACTGGCACAGGGCACCCAGCTAGAGGGGTGACTGATGGATGCCAGGGCAGTGAGCTAGTGGGCATGGCACACAGGGATGTGTGCCATGTCGACTCTTTGTTTAGTTCTGCACCTAGACACTCAGCCTGCAAAGGCAGTATGTGGGCGTCAGGGCACAGGGCCCCTAAGGGTGGCACAATAAGTGCTGTAGCCCTTAGGGGTCTTCTCTGGTCACCATGACCTGGGTACCATTTACTAGGGGCTGACAGGTATCCAGAGATGCCAACTGGGTTTTAGTTTCAACAGTTTTAGGGAAGGAACACAGGCCAAGGGCACCTGGTTGGCAGGAGCCCAGGGCACACTCAGTTATAGCAAATCAGCAATTCAGCAAAAAGTGGGGGCATACCTATGCAAGAAAGATGCACTTTCTCAGACAACTACAATGGCTTCTCCTTCCAAATCAACTTCAGGATAAGCTGCATCACAGACAAAGACACCAGGACTAACACACCTTGATACACTGCACAAAAAGTAATCACCTCAGGTGAACACTGCCACACCAGAAGCCAGAACACGGATTTCTACTCTGTCAACAAACAAGGTGCTTACATTCAGTAACGCCCTTTCTGGTAGAGACTCTATATAACATTTGAGTCCTCACCATTTGAATATTCCCAAGGTATAAATCTTTGAGAATTAACCTCTTTATACTGATAGATAGCTCTGTGTGGCTCCACACTATGCCATTCCACTCTGGAAATTATGTGCGGGCCTAAGTAGGCGCCACTCCAGCGCGCTGACATCAGTTGCTTTTAAGGCTGTCCATGACTCCAGACACTGAGACCCAGAAGCAAATTGGCTTTGATCAGTGTGAAAATGTGTAGACTTTGGATCTTTTTATTTAATTCACAAAATGGGGAGAGTTAGCAAGGAATCTGCGGCTAAACATCTTCACCAGAAAGAGTTCTTCTGACAAACACTTCTAACCACAGTTTCCTCACCTTTTGAGCAGATATTAGAGCACAACCTTCACAAAATGGGTCTGTGAATCGACTCAAACCAAGACGTTTTGTAGGACCAAGCAGACTAAATGCCTTTCTCAGCAGACCTGGCTGTCCGAATAGTAGTGCTTCGTAAACGTATGGCGCAAAGCCCATATAGCCACCTGGCAGATGTCAAAGACAGAAACTCAAGAGTGCCAATGCAGTGGTAGCAGCTTTGGCCCTGGTGGAATGGGCTCGCAGACCTTCTTGAGGCTGTTTTTTGGCTAAAGCGTTTAACAGCTTGAGGGAGAGTATGATCCAATGGGAAGAGGTCCTATTCTGCAAGGCCTTGCCTTTTTTCACCCTGGCAGACTCCACATAGAGCTGATCATCCACCTGGTGTTCCTAGGTACAATCAGTGTAGAAGCTCAGCTGTCTATTGGGGTCCAAGCTATGGAGCCTCTCTTTTTCCTTACAGGGGAAAGGAAGAGCATAGAATGCCAGCAGGGTGATGGTTTGATCAACATGAAATGGAGTCACAACTTTTGGCAAGAAGGATGTTTGTGTCCTCAGAAAGAGCTTGTCTGGGAAGAAGGTGATGTATGGCAGGTCATCACAGAGAACTCGGAGCTCACTAACTTGCCACACTGAAGTGATGAGGAACACGGTGTGGATGGTGAAGAGCCGTAAACATCAGCTGTGAAGTAGTTCAAAGAGTTGCACATCAAATTTGGAAGACCCAACTAAAGGTCCCACTGAGGCATAACGAAAGGAGAGGAAGAATGTGTCTGAACTGGGGTGGTGGAGTGAGCTAAAGAATGGTGATGGATTAAACCCAGATCAGTTGACTGGGGGTGAGTGTTTGATTTGCTCAAGCGCTCCGTCCATCATCCCCTTTGGTATAGAAAGGATAGGAAGAAAACAGGTGATGGAGACCTTTAAAAAAAAATGGATCACAAACAGTTACTTAAATAATGAGAGCTGGTGTGGCAACCATAAAAAGACAGAATCGAAAGGTATCCCTTAATTGTGTCCAATGCAAAGCCCAAATCTCTAAACAAACAATAGTACGTCATATAGCTTGGACTGGAGGGGTAATCTGGTGTGTGTCACACAAAACCATACATTTGTCCCCACTACAGGAGTATAGTTTTGTCAAGGGCCGCTTGGCCACCAAAATGACATGACACACCTCTGGAGGAAGTTCAAAGGAGTTCAGATGACACCAATCAATCTCAATGCATGAAGGTGGAGGTTGCCCTCTTGTTGAGACCGCAGGACCTACCTGAGGGGCAACCTGATCGGAGGACAGACGCTCAAGCCCAGGAGTCTGGTTACCACACTCTCTGTCCCTAAACAGGGAATACTTGAATGGCTGTGCCCAGTCAATCCTGGTCTTCTTCAGAACTCTGGGCAGAAGTGGTAGTGGCAGGAAGGCATACAGGAGTACAGAGTTCCAACCTGGGCAGAATGCATCCTCATGCGAGAGGTGCCTTGACAATTCCAACATATAGAATTTCTAATATTGTGCGTTCTCAACGGTGGTGAATAGAGCAAGCAAAGGATCGCCCCTTTCGCGAAAGAGACCTTGCACCACCTCGGGGTATAAATGCCACTAGTGATCCGCTAGGCGTTGATGGATGAGCTTGTTCGCCGTGGCATTCAAAGATCCTGAAAGGTGGCTCACCACCAGGAAGATTCCTTCACAGTCCAGCCAATTCCAGAGGTGAGGTGCCTTCTGGCACAGGGTGCAGGACCCCACACCATACTGCTTGTTGCGATTCCACATGGCGGTGGTGTGGTCTATAAGCACCTGCATCAGTCCTCCTTTTGATAGATGGACCGAAGGATTTTAATGCAAAGCAGATGGCCCTCAGCTCCAGGAGGTTGTTATGGAGCCGGACCTCTTTCAGAAACCAAAGGCCTCTGATCTTCACCTCTCCCAGGTGGCCACCACAACCCAAATGGGCTGCATCAGTCACCACTGTCAGTTCTGGGTGGGGCAGGTAGAGGGATCTGCCACTGACCCATTTGCGGTTCAGTAAAAACCACTGCAGATCTTTCACAGTTTTCTACAAGATCTGGGCATGGTCAGAAAGGTCCCTTTGATGTAGGGCACACTGAGACTTCAGATTCCATACAGCAGCTCGCCATATTTTTTTTTTTTGTTAAAGATATTTTTATTGAAAGTACAAGAAGGAAGAGAAAAAGAAGGAAGAAAAGATAGAAACACAGTAAATGCAACAAGAGCCCTCGCAGGAGTTCACTCTGCATGGCCAAGGAGCGGTAATATTGCTGAAGATTGTACAACGCGGCCACCCTAGCCAGGATGATTCTCAAAGTCCGCCAGCCAACAACGGTGTCCCCGACGGGAAGTCCTTAGAAAGGCTTCGGTTCACAGTGGCACCGGGCAGAAGCCATCCAAGCCAGGGGCTTATTCGACCAGTTCAATTTGCGCCTCCTCACGTCTCGGCCATACGAAGAACAATGCAGCGAGGTGTAACAAAGACCCACCCCCCCTTGAGACAGACAGAACAAAACGCCCCCCCCAAACTCCTTCAACCCTCCAACCCCCCTCCCCCCAGTGGTGGCAGCCAAGCAACAGGCACACATCCAAACATTCTCTCACACTTGAAACAAATGGAGTGCACGTAAAGTGGGCGGACAGACCGCCAATGGTAAGCCTCGAAAAAGGAAGCAGACTAGCGGGCCCCACCTAAAGATTAAGTTTTTGAAATCCCCTCTGAAAACATCCGCCAAACGTTCCATACTCAGCAACTTCCACAGCCTAGCACACCAGAGGGAAAGTGCAGGGGCTTCCTTCTTTTTCAAAGCCGCAGCCAAGGTCAACTTGGCCGCACCTATGCAAAGCCAAAGGATTTGTTTATCCGCCTTAGTCTGATGCTCCAGGAGCGGGTCACGGAGACCCAGGAGCACGAAGCCTATCGAGTCAGGAATCGGGTAACCCAGCACATCCTTGATCTGGGACAATATCTCCTCCCAGTAGGGGCGAATGACAGGGCAGTCCCACCAAATATGGCGAAAATCCCCCAAGAGACCACATCCTCGCCAACATCTATCCGACGCCGAGGGAAAAATCTTTTTCAACCGGGCCGGGTAAAGATACCAATCCAGCATGGTTTTCATATGGGCCTCCCTGAGGTCAATGGAATGGTTAAATCTGTGTAAATCACGCCAGAGGTGAGTCCACTCCTCGTCAGAGATATCTCGCCCCAGGTGCTCTTCCCACAAACTCATATATCTAGGGCGAGGCGAGATAGCAGTGGCCAATAAAAGACCATAGAGGAATGAGATCACCCCCTTCATGGACGTTGCGCGGGTGATAAAGGATTCGAAATCTGTGGGAGGCCTTGTCGCTGCATCCCGCACCTCCGGTGACAATGCCCAGTGTAGCATTTGGGCATGCCGGTAACGCTCGGACGGTAGCACCGCGTAGTCACGCATGCAATTATGGAAGGTGAGCGGCTCATAACCATGAAACAAGTGTGTGAGCGCGTGGCAACCCCCCGCTCTCCACCCGTCAAAGGGGCCCTCCACGAGAGCCGGTGGAAAGGCCGGGTTAAAATGGATAGGGGTGAAGGGGGACGGGAAGGAGGTCCACCTCTCATCGCTGGAAACCGAGTCCCAGACCCTCAGGGTGGTACTCGTAGGAGTGCTAATATAGGCGTTACGAGGGCGATCCCCCTTCGCCTTCCAGACCAGGTCCCATATCGATCTCCCCGCCACACTCCTGTCCATATGCAACCAGTGCTTCTCCGATTCCATCTGGGTCCACTCGACCAGCACTCGGAGTTGCGCCGCCTTATAATAGAGGTGCATATCTGGGAGGCCGACCCCACCCTTCTTTAGGGGCCGACGCAGCGTGAGAAAGGAAAGTCTAGCGCGGCCCCCTTGCCATATATAGCGCAGGATCACGGATTTAACACGCCTGAAAAAGCCCCCCTCCAAGGCGATAGGAAGTGCTTGAAACAGGTACAGGAGCTTGGGGAGCAGCATCATTTTAACTGCATGGACGCAGCCCAGCCAAGAAATGAACATGGGCTTCCATCGATTAAACTCGGTCTGTATCCGGGCCAGCAGAGGTGGGAAGTTGGCCGTATACAAGGTGGTAACAGATGAGGTCAGCCGGACCCCAAGGTACTGTATAGAGGAGCTAGCCCATGACAGGGGCGTGAGCGGCCGGATACGGTCCACCTCAGCAGACGGTAGCGTGAGGTTAAGGATGTATGACTTGCCGGGGTTGACCCGGAAACCCGCCACTGCTTCAAACTGAGAGAGCACTTCCTGCACCCGTCCAAGGGAATTCCCCGGGTCTGCTAGTGACAATAGAACGTCATCCGCAAAAACGGAAATTTTATGTTGCTCTCCCGAAAAGGGGAGACCAACAATGTCCGGGTCCTCCCGCACCCTAAGGGCCAGAGGCTCAATGCTGAGCGCAAAGAGTAGGGGAGATAGGGGGCAGCCCTGCCGCGTACCCCGGGAGTGTGCAAAGAAGGGTGAAACATGGCCATTAACCATGACCCTCGATCGAGGACTATGATAGTTGGCCCGAAGCATATCGATGAATTTGGGGGAAAAACCAAAGGCCTTCAACGTACTAAAGAGAAAGTTCCAGTCCACCCGATCGAACGCCTTTTCAGCGTCAAGGCCCACCAAGACCGCCGGGATCTTAAAGCGATTAGCCTTCTCGATCAGATGAATCAGCCTTCTGGTGTTTTCGTGGGTCTGGCGACCTTTTATGAATCCCGATTGGTCGGGATGGATAAGAGCAGGCATAAGGTCCTGGAGCCGAGCAGCCAAGATGGAGGAGTATAATTTAGCATCTACATTTAATAGGGCTATGGGCCGGTACGACTCACACTTGGAGGGGTCCTCCCGGCTTTGGGGATAATCGAAATCATCGCTTCTGCCATAGTGCCCGTAGTCTGGCCTGCCTCCCTCATGCCATTGAAAAGTCACACCAGAAAGTCCCCCAGTTCAGAGGCAAAGGTCTGATAGAAGGGCGCCGTGAAGCCGTCTGGGCCAGGCGCCTTAAGCGGTTTAAGGGACTTGATTGCAGTCAACACCTCCTCCCTAGTGAAGGGGGCTTCCAGAAGGTCATTCCACTCCTTGGAAACCTGCGGAAGTGGATGAGCCCCTAGGTATTCCCGCTGCTCTTCCGGCTCCAGATTATCCGCCGAGTACAGGGCGGCATAAAATTTGCCGAAGAGCTCCGCCTTGGCCGCGTCCTTATGCTCCACGGCGCCGGAGGGCGCCCGGATGCCACCTACATATTCCCTCTCACGCTTATCGCGAAGCTGTCGAGCCAGATGTTTCCCCACTTTGTTGCCTTGAGCGCAAGAAAGGCGCCGTAAGCGCAGGAGGGTATAGTCCGCCCGATTGTTATAGTGGGCCTCGAGTTTACCCCGCACTGCAGCAAGTGGACGAAGCGTCCTTCGAGAAGGATTCTGCTTATGCGCAGTTTCAAGTGTCGCCAGCTCCGCCTCCAGCGCCTCCCTTTCCTCGCGCCTAAGTTTGTTCAGGGCGGAGTTCAACGCGATGCACGTGCCCCGTGTCGTCGCCTTAAAGGCGTCCCATTGGGTGAAAACCGAGGTGTCCCCAGCTTTGTTAAACTCAAAGAATTCACCAATGGCCGCCCTGAGTTTCTTGCATGACTCCTGGTCACGTGTAAGGGAGATAGGGAAATACCATTTGCGGTGTGGGGACGTCTCCGGGGCCCAAGTCAAGCATACTGCCAAAAGACTGATCTGATACAGAGAGTGGAAATATCCTACTTTCCAGCAAGTCCCCCTGTAACGACTGATTTAGAAAGATGTGATCGAGACGCGAGTACGTGTGGTGAACATGGGAAAAGAACGTGTAGTCCCTAGCGTGGGGGTGGAGGGCGCGCCAGCTATCGATAAGACCCAGACTGTCCATAGCGTCACGCAACTCAGGGGAGAAGAGGCCTGCCTCTGTCCTCTGTTGGTGCGAGCAATCAAGGCCCCTGTCCCAAACCAAATTGAAATCCCCCATTACTATCAAAGCTCCCTCCCCAAAATCCCCTACCTCCCTCATGAAAGCCTCAAGGAACCCATTTTGGCCCGTGTTCGGCGCATAGAGAACCACCCACGTGCAAAGCTTGCCAAGGAGCATCCCCTTCACCATCAGCCATCTACCCTCCTTGTCGCTTTGTACCCCCATGGGTTGAAACTGAAGTGTAGAACGGAACAAGAGTGCCACCCCCCGGTGCTTAGTAGTGGCAGAGGATTTGTAAATCAGTGGGTATTGCTTATTCTTAAGCCTGGTTTCGTCCCTACGGGCCAAATGAGTTTCCTGCAGTCCCACCACATCCAAATGATGATCTATAATGTATTTCCACACCTTCTGACGCTTTTGAGGGGAATTAAGGCTGTTAACATTCCATGAACCTATCGTAACAGGCATCATTTAGACGTTACCCTCCCCCACCCCGCTCCACATAGTGCCCCCCGTAGTACCATAAACAAACCGACCACACTCGCAATCATACCAGGTCCACTGCTATCACCACTGAGCCCATTCCAAAACAACCCTCCCCCAGTCCAAAGGAGCCTCAAAACAACATACAGAAAAAACAGTTTCAGAACCAGAAAGAGAACAAAGAAAGCCGGACATGACCATAAGGGTCGGGGTTAGAAGACCCGGGTAATGCCCCCTTCGAGTTCAGGGTCGGGCTAACCCTCCAATGGAGCACAGTCCCTCAATGTACCTGAGGTGGTAGAGCCCCCCCAGCCCCACGGGCCGCTGTTTGGGGAGCCTAGGCTGCCGAAGAGCTGTCCATCCGGCTCGAATCAGCCACCGAAGCCAGAACCTCTCCCCTCTCACTTTGGCTCGCCGAGGGAGTCGGGCCCTCCGCCATACCATGCCGGCCCACTCTCTGCCAAACCGGGGAGCGGGAACGGCGACGTCTTCCCGGGGAGGCGCTGGCGCCAGCCGACGCAGCCTCCTCCTCCATACCCAGAAGTTCCCTGGCGGCTGCCAAAGATCTCACTTGCACCAGCCTGTTCTGCCACCTAAAGATGAGCCGAACGGGGTGACCCCAGGAGTAGGACACCCCGTGCTCCCGCAGGAAATCCGTGATCGGGCGGAAGTCCCGCCGCTTCTGCAATGTGGAAGCCGCCAGGTCCTGAAAGAGCTGGGGGCTGTGTCCTCGAAACTGTAGGTTGTTGGTATCCCTGGCTTTTCGTAGGATCCTCTCTTTCAATTGGAAATCGTGGACACAGACTAGAATGTCCTGCGGTGGTGAGCGTGCGCCACGCGGCAGCCCAACCCGATGCACTCTGTCCATGCGGATCTCCGAGAGGTCCTCCTCCGCCAGAATCTGCAGGAACAGGGCCTCCACATATTCCCGCAAATTCTCACCTTCCCCCTCCCAGGGTACCGCTCGGATTCGAATGTTATTACGGCGGGACCGGTTTTCCAAATCTTCGCAGTGGGTCTGAAGGTCTAAATTTTGCTCTCGGAGCCGGAGCATGTCCTGCTGTAACTGATGGACGTCACCAGTGAGGCCTAGATCGTGGTCCTCCAGGGTCGCCACCCGTTCTCCGATGCCATCCACATCTCGGCGGACCTCGCGCAAATCGGAGGCCAGCTGTGACTTCAGCTCCGTGATGTCGTCCTTGATGGACGCAAAAAGTTCAATCAGGAAGGCCTTCGTGACTGGGCCATCCCCGTCGTCCTTTACAGGGGACTTGCTAGAGCCGGGGGGCGATCCGGATGGACCTTTTCCAGGGCCGTCCTTCCCAGTCCTATTCATGTGGTTCCTCGTCGTCATGATGAGGAGCCTCGGCCAGCCCCCGCGCACTTCACGGTCACCAGGAGCGTCCCGGGATATCAGGCCGCGCTCCCTCGCACCCTCCGAGATCTCCGCTCTGCCGTCACTGGGAGGCCGGGGCAATCAGAAGATAGCAATCGCCGTGTACTCTTAATGTCCGTTGGTTCGCCCCCGGGTTATAAGGGGTAGGGACGGATCAGCACCTCTTCTCCTCTCGGCCCTCTGCGCTGTCCAGCAGCCGCCAGACAGGTCAGCGCCTCCTCACCACCTCCGTCCGGGCGACGTTAGCCAGATGAACCACAGGGGCGCAGATTACGTTCGTGATGGCCCCAATCGGGGGGTCCCACAGCGCGATCGCACCACACCGCAACTCGCTGTGACCCAGGGTCCCCCGGGCTATGAGCTGATGCACTCTAGGCGATGTAATGTAGGCCGCACCAGCGCACCGTGCGTCACCGCCTCGACACCTCGGCTAAGTCCGCCGTTCTAGGTCGTAGCTCGTCGGGAAAAGGCTCAAACGCATTCAGGGCACCTTAGTAACCCCAAGAAAGTCGATTCCGGAGCCGAGATCGCCCCAGTACAGCTACACAAGGCTATGAAGGGCTCGGGGTGCCGGAGAAGCTCGCAGGCACGTCTCACTCCGTCGCCATCTTGGCCACGCCCCCCCTCGCCATATTTTTAACATTCAAAATATCAGTTGTCTCCCAGGCATTACAGGTACTCCACTGGCTGCCAATACAGAGTAGAATCACTTTTAAGGCTATTTGCATTACCTATCGGGCCTTACACAACTCTGGCCCACAATATTTTAGATAAAAGTTGATCTGGTACAGTCGTACCCGAACATTGAGATCAGCGGACAACAGACTTGTTGTAGTACCAACCTTTAAGAGAGCACGCTTGGGAGAAACCAGTTTTGTGAGTAGCACCTCAAAGATATAGAACTCCCTCCTTCTGTACCTTAAGACATCCCCCAATCTTCTTCATTTCAGAAAATCCTTGAAAACCTGGCTTTTTAATCAATAAACATAAGATAGTTGTGCTTAATTTTCAACCACCTTGTGCTACTTTTTACCCGGACAGCGCCAAGACGCCTACGGGTATTCAAGAGCTCTACAAACCATAGTAACATAACCTAGCATAGATGAGCTGAGAAAGTGTACCACGCCAAACTGGTCCCGACATTACTAAATAGGACCCCACTTTGGTTTATAATAAAAAGAGTATATTTTGATTAGCTGGAAGCTTCAGAATAGCAGCAGTTACAATGGTTGAATCATAAATCTCGTGGAGGTCATTCGCAGTGAAATGAACATGCTCTATAAGGGGTGTCTCCCTGGCATAAGTGCTTAAAATTCTAACATGAGCCAAAGGGCATATTCTTGCCATATTAAGAGTTGCACAGCCTTCTATGCAGTAGGTGGAGTTGCTTGGCCTCTTTAGTTGGTATAACAAGTGAATATAAGATTGTCTTCAAGAAAAGTAAAACCATAGCAATCCTTTAGGAAGCATGGAGAGCTGTCACAGCTATACTTTTAAAAAGAGAAGACTAAAAAACAGATTTCTGGGTTAATATAGGAATAATGCATTTTAAAAATGGCTATTTACAGAGCCTGATATAAAGAGAAATTATCTGCTATTTCGTATGAGTGTGCTGCCATTCCCTAGAGTGGTGGCAACATGTTCTAGGAGAAAATATTCTGCACACGCAAAACACATTTGTTTCAGTGCTCTAGTGTCAAAAGGGTGCATTTGATGATAGAGGCATTCCTCAAACCCTTTAAAACATTTTGCCACATTAAACATCATCTGAAACTGTTAATTAAATCAGCCAAGGACTAGGAATAGCAATCACTGTAACAACCTCGGCTATCTACCGAAATGCACTAGCACACCTCTGGACCTCTGAAAAAGAAGTGCTGCTCTCGGAGACAAAATGACAAAAGACATGCACCAGAAGAGGCAAGCAGTCTACCATCCCATTTCCTATGTACATTACTGTTCATCTTAAATCCACTGGAAATTAATGTCGTATATTCTCCTTATAAAATCATACTCTAATTTTTATCCACAACATTACTAGGACAACTCCACATCAAAATTACTGTTCATCTGACCCAGCGTTTAATACTGAAACTTTCTTAAAATTAATCAATATTCTCTCTTCTCTACAGCTTCACATTTACTCAGTACATTCACCACCTACCCTGCTCCAGCTTAAATAGACAACAGTATTCATTCCCTGCTCCACAACAACAGCATGTACTTTCTCCTTCCAACTTCTTACCTATGTTTTTATGTAGAAAGCGTATGAAAGTTGCTGCCATTACATTCCTCTCCTTGCAGCTAAGCTCCACTGGGGGCTGAAGTCCATCATCCACCACCAAGGTTTGCAGTTTGTGCACTGGATCAGGTCCATGGTAGGAAAACTAGACAACCAGAAAAACATAAAACATCTTTCAGAGCATATTTTTGTGCAAAGAGTTAAAAATAAAAGATAAATAATATGAATGTCAGCAGCCCTACATGCCAAGAACAGATGCATACTGGTAAGTAGCATATTCCGTTCGAGGCATGTGGGCTGCTGAATTCATATCTTGTGCATAGACTGTATAGCAGTATCTCCTCTAGCGGTGGATACCTGTGCCAGCTGCAGCAGTTTGAGAAAGAGTTTTGAGGACAGCCTGGCCTACAGCAGCTTGTTGTTTTGTTTGTACATCTACACAGTAATGTTTTGTGAAAGTGTGTATGGTGGACCATGTGGCTGCCTTACAGATGTCTTCAAGAGGAATATTTCCTAGGAAAACCATGGATGCCCCCATTTAGCTAGTGGAGTGTGTTCTTGGGGGGACGGTTAAAGTGCGTTTTGCCTTTTGATAGCATATCTGAATGCATTTAACTATCCATCTGGCTATTCCTGATTTTGAAATTGGATTCCCCTTGTGCTGTGGTGCAAATGCAACAAACAGTTGCTTTGTTTTACGAAAGGATTTAGTTCTGTCCACATAGTAAAGTAGAGCTCTCTTTACGTCTAGTGTGTGCAGTGCTCTCTCAGCTACTGACTGTGGATTTTGAAAGAACACTGGCAGTTCTATTGATTGGTTGATATGGAAATTGGATTCAACCTTAGGCATGAATTTAGGGTTTGTTCTAAGAACCACCCTGTTGGCGTGTACCTGCATGAAAGGTTCTTGAATTGTAAGCGCTTGTAATTCACTCACTCTTCTGAGTGAGGTGATGGCCACTAGAAAAGCAACTTTCCACATTAGGAATTGTATTTCGCAAGAATGTGAAGGTTCGAAAGGAGGGCCCATGAGTCTGGTAAGCACTATATTGAGATTCCAGACTGGGGAAGGGGGTGCCTAGGAGGAATCACCCTTTTTAGACCCTCTATGAAAGCTGTGATTGCTGGTATTCTAAACAGTGAAAGGTGTCGTCTGTTTTGAAGGTGTGCTGCATTGGCAGCAAGGTGTAGCCGTATTGAAGAGTATGCTAAGTTACATCTTTGTAGGTGCAGCAGGTAACATATAATGTTTTGTATTGATGCGTCTAATGGATTGATTTGGTTATTGTTGCAGTAAATAACAAATCTTTTCCATTTAGCTGCATGGCACGCTCGTGTGGTTGGTCTTCTTGCCTCCTTAATGATATTCATGCAATCTGGGGGCAAGTTAAGATATCCAAACTCTAAGACCTCAGGAGCCAGATCGCTAGGTTCATTTGGTTGGGATCTGGGTGTCTGATTTCTCCATGGTTCTGAGTTAGAAGAGGAGGTGCAAGGTGCAGTCTTTGATGGGGAACTACTGAGAGTTCTACCAAGGTTGTCTCGCCCATGTGGGAGCAACTAGGATTAGTGTGAGGGAGTGTTGCCGCAGTTTGCGTGCTACCAGCGGGATCAGTGGTGCTGGGGGAAAAGCGTACGCAAATCTGCCCGACCAGTTCATCCATATCGCATTGCCCTGTGACAATGGATGTGGGAACCTGGCGGCAAAGTATTGGCATTTCGAGTTTTCTTTTGTGGTAAACAGGTCTAGTTCTGGGTGACCCCACTCCTCGAAGAATGGTTGGAGGACCTGGGGTTGAATCTCCCATTCGTGTAATTGCTGGCTGTGCCTACTGAGCAGGTCGGCAACTTGGTTGTCCTTCCCTGGAAGGTGTTCTGCTAGGAGAAAAATGTTTTTTGGAATCGCCCACTTCCAGATGCTCTGTGCCAGATGGGACAGCTGTGGAGAGTGCGTTCCTTCCCGTTTCTGGATATAGTACATTGCGGTCATGTTGTCCGTCCGGATCAACACCGTCTTGCTGTACAAGTATTTCTGAAATGCTTTCAGGGCTAGGAATATTACTAGCAACTCTAGTTGGTTGATATGCAGCCTTTTCTGCTTGTTTGTCCAGAGGCCCTATACTGTGTATTTAAGGAGATGGGCTCCCCAGCCTGTCAGTGATGCGTTCGCTGTTAGTACCAGTTGTGGAACCGGCTCTTGGAACAGTCGCCCCTTGGAAAGGTTTTGTGGGTCCCACCACTGCAGAGCGTTGTGAGTGCGACTGTCTACCAACACTAGGTCTTTTAGTTGTCCTTGAGCCTGGTTCCATTGCCGTGCTAGGCATTCCTGTAATGGGCGCATTTGTAGTCTGGCATGGGGGACAATGAATATGCAGGAGGCCATCATGCCTGTGAGCTGCATAAAGACTTAAGCTGGGAGAGAGTGTTGTGGCTGGAATTTTCAAATGAGTGTCTGCATACTGGCTATCCTTGTTGAGTTTGGATACGCCTTTGCCACCAAGGTGTTTATGGTGGCTCCCAGGTACTGCTGTATGTGGGACGGTTGCAGGGTTGCAGATGTGATTTTGTGTAGTTGATTGAGAATCCCAAGCTGTGTAGCAGCTGGATTGTCAGAGACGTGTGTTCTGCGCATTGTTGGCACGATTTTGCTTTTATAAGCCAATCGTCCAGGTAAGGGTACACATGGACGTACAGCCTCCTGAGATGTGCTGCCACTGTCGCTAAGCATTTTGTAAACACTCTTGGAGCCGTGGTAACCCCGAAGGGCAAAACCTTGAATTGGTAGTGTTGAACTTCTATTGTGAACCTGAGGTATTTTCTGTGGGCTGGATGGATGGGTATGTGGAAATACGCATCTTTGAGGTCCAGTGTTGCTAGGAAATCCCCCTGTTGTAGCAACGGGAGCACTTGTTGTAATGTGATCATATGAAAGTGCTCCGACAGTATGTATTGATTTAGGAGTCTGAGGTCCGATATTGGCCTGAGAGAGCCGTCCTTCTTGGGAATAAGGAAATATAGGGAGTACACTCCCTTCCCTTGCTGTTGGAAAGGGACTTGCTCTATGGCCCCCTTTTCTAGCATGCAGTTCACCTCTTGTTGTAATAGGGTGATGTGTTCTGTGGACATTGGACAATGTCTTGGTGGTATGTTTGGTGGTGTAGAAGTCAGTTCTAGGCAGTAGCCAGACTGGAAAATTTCTCTCACCCACCTGTCTGTGGTAATTGTGTTCCAGACGGGTAGGAACTGTTGGAGTCTGCCTCCGACCGGTGTTAAGTGGTCTGGAGGTAGTGGAAGAGAGTCACTGTTTTGAGGCAGTGGAGGCTCTGGTGTTATTGCCTCCACGGCCTCTTCCCTTGGTATTGTTACCTCTGTAGCCTCCTCTGGTGGTGTTTTTAGCAAAGGAACTTTGTGCGTTACCTTTATATGAGGTCGTTGTTTGTGAGGTATGTCCTTGTGTGTTTGCCCTATATGAGGAGTGACGAAAGGAGCACCTTTGTTGCTGAAATTGCAATGCCCCCATAGATTTTGCTGTCTCTGTGTCCTTTTTCATTTTATCCAAAATATTGTCGACAGCAGGGCCAAACAGAAAGTCCTGATTTACAGGCTGGTTAAGGATAGTGGACTGTACCTCATTTTTAAAACCAAAAATACGCAGCCGTGCAGGTCTGCGGAGTAGAACGCTAGTGTTGATTGACCTAGCTGCAGTGTCTGCTGCGTCAAGCGTGCATTTGATGGAGTCGTTTGTTATGAATTTTCCCTCCTGTATGAGATCTTGGGCTTGTGCTTTGAAAGGCTCAGGTAGGTGTTGCATTAGGGTCTCTAGCTGGTCGTAATGCGCCCTGTCGTACCGAGCCAGTAGAGCTTGTGTATTAGCTATCCTCCACGAGTTGGAGGCTTGTGCCGCTACTCTTTTCCCTGATGCCTCTAGTATCTTTGACTCTTTGTTTGGGGGAGGTGCTTCCCCGGTTGTTTGGGAGTTGGCCCTTTTACGTGCGTTGGCCACTACCAGTGAATCAAGTGGTAACTGCCCTTTGATGTAAGTAGGGTCTGTAGGGGCCTACCCTATACTTTTTTCTATTCTGGGGTTGATTACCCGTGCCCTGGCTGTGTCCTTAAATATGTCAGGTGCATGTTTCAGAACTCCTTTTAATATGGGAAGTGTTTTGACACTTTTTTCTGATGTAGGGAAGGTGTCAAACAAGAAGTCTTCTTCAACTGGGTCATTATGCATATCCACGTTGTGGAACTGTGCAGCCCTATCTATGAGCTGATTAAAAACTACTGTGTCGTCAGTAGGAGACGGTTTAGTAGGATAAGAGGACATGTCAGGGATGGGATGGGTGTTATAAGGGTCAGTTTGCTCTTCCCATGGATCCTGAGGGTCAGTGTTCTGTGGGAAGTCATATTCAGGCTGTGGCTCATCCCCTGTGTTACCCTTGTCGTCCCGTGATGAGAGGGAGAGCAAGGAACATAAGGATTGAAAGGAGAAGTAGGTATGATAGGTTGAAAAGGAATGAAGGGTCTAGAAGGAGAAGTCCCAAAGTCCTTTTTCTTCAGTGGAATAGGGGACTGAGGTTCAAATTCCAAAGGCCTCTTTTTCCTATGCAGGATGGTAACTTTACCAGGTGGAAGAGTTCTTCCTCAACAGTCCTGGGTTGAGCCTTAGGCTTTGGTTTGTAGACAACTTTAGGTTTAGGAACCGGCTTTTTCGGCTTGGGCCTTTTTTCGGGTCGACTGTGTCTTTCAGGTCGACGTGTTTTTTGTGCCCCGTAGGCTTCTTCGGAGAACTGTTATCTCCAGAGTCGATGTTTTTGTTGGTATCGACTGGAGTCTTTAGTTTTTTCGGCTGAGCGTCTTTCCCGGAGTCGATTGGCTTCTTTGGATCGACTGGCATCTTCGGATCCGGTGTTTTCGGTCTGAGAGGACGTTCTGGCTTGGACGCGTGCTTCGGTACAGCGCCTTTTGTGGGGTCGGCGTTTTTCGGTGCCGAAGGCTTGTTTGGGTCGGCGACCTTCTTTGGTTCGGCGCTCTTGGGTTGTGTGGCCTTGTTCGGGTCGACAACGTGTTTTGGGTCGACAATTTTGGGCTGTGCGGCCTTCTTGGGGTCGACAGTCTTTTTCGGCTTGACGCTCTTTGGCTGTAAAGCAGCGTTCGGATCGACGCCCTTCGGGTCAGCAACCTTCTTTGGCTCTGGAACCTTCTTCGGGACGATGTTACTGGGCCCTGGGGTCTCTGAAGGTTTCGGTTTCGGAGCCGAGCCGGGGCAATCGAAACTTTTTTATGATCTTGGCTAAGGCCTTTTGGCGATGCCTTGACCGGAGCCGTTGTTATTGGGGTAGATGGGGTCGGGGGCAGGGTACTCACGATTTGCCCCGGCGGGATCTCGTCGTCGGAGTCCGAGTAGCCCTCTATGGTGACGATCTCTAGGTCAGAGTCAGGCGCCTCTTGTAGTTCTTGGTCGTCATCGAAGATGTTGTCCGGGTCTGGTGCCTATCGCTGCATTTCTTGCCTGGCTGCACGTCGGTTCCGAATAGTTTTCTTGGATCGAAACTGTGCACAGGCTGGACAGCTTTCCTCTTTATGGTCTGGGGAAAGGCACTTGTTGCATACTGAGTGCTTATCAGTATGTGGGAACTTGGTGTGGCATTGCGGGCACCTTTTAAATGGGCTTCTTACCATCGACGGTCGGCTCACGTGGCGTCGGAAAGGCCCAACGGCCCACGTCGTGGACCGCTTGGAGATGGAAGGCTGGATCGAGTAGAGAGGCACCGATCGAGAACAATACAGTCGAACCGAAGGCCTTTTGGCCTTTAGAAAAGTATTGTTTTTGCTTCCGAAGTTGGAGTATAGGAGTTTGCATCCGAACCCAATGGCGGAAAAAAACAATCTGAGGATGGAGAGGATGCCCATGCGCACTTTAGTCCAAGGGAGGAGTCACCTATCTCGTGATACTTCGAAAACTCTTCCAAGACAACAAGTGCAATCATCCGGACCCAACACTAGGCGGCGATATATGCACAAGATATGAATTCAGCAGCCCACATGCCTCGAACAGTATAATATCTGGAGCGACAACACAGAGCCATAAAAGATGACACACTGCAAGTTCACATCCGTTCTAGTCTTTTTTCCGCACATGTTTAAAAGTGGAGAAGAAAAGCCGGGAATGGTGTGACACACGTGGCACCGCAGCTTCTCTCTGGCCTGGCCTTTCAGCAAGTCGCCTCTCCAGTGGCTATCTCTCCAGGATGGGCACACATTTCAATGTCCCTGAGCCAAAGAGGGCACCAGTAAATGAAATGACCCGGTGGAAACCGGCCTCCGGCCACGGGCTGGATCGGCCGTGGTCCAGAGTTGATGGCCCCCATTCTTTAGAACCGTGAGCCCAGTCTGGAGTGCTGTGCCCAGGTAGTCATTGTACACACAGGTGTGGATGCAGAGGCACATTCGGGTCCTCTTGCAGTAGACGGAGCCCAAAATCCGTACTTAGAGCTGCTCCGCCTGCCTCCTTATCCTTTGACTGCGGAAGTTAGAGAGCACCTGACCCAACTGCAACTGGGAACATTAGGCCCCCACAAATGTCTTATGTACTGGAGAGTCCACAGGGGACTGCAGTTTTAGGGACAGGCTCAAGTTCCTCTCCCATGGAAGAGGCGAAAGCTGGGAACAACCAGAAGGCCCAGCAGAAGAGCAACCACCTGCGGTTCCTGCCCAACAGCCTAGGCAAGGGCCCTTCTGTTAATGTGTGGGCACCCTCTATCCAGTGTAGGCCCCTTTGACCCAGCTCCCTCCGGCTGGCACCTCAGACAGTGCTCCTAACTTCAGCCTGCACAGTAGTCCTCCCAGAGGAGGGTGGGGTGGAGGGGCTGAGGTCTAAGGCCATTCTCCTGGGGCCCAACCTGAAGTCTGCCCCGACATCTTGTTGCTGTAGCAGCTAACAACAGCCAAAAATGGCCCCCCTCACCATTACCCCAGCGTAGATGATGCCCGGCTAATGGTATTTTGAGCTCAAGCTCCTCCTTTCGACGCATGCACTTGCTGAGCCTCACCGTACCAGCTCGGTCGTTGACATATGACTCAAGTCGCCTGCAGAAATAGGCCCACTTCAGAGGAAAGTACACTGACTATGCCAAGTGAAGTCCAGACCCAGTCAATCTCTTGTGACTACATGGAGCAATTCCTCTGGAAAATCCTCAATGAGATTGGATCCATCAAAACCAAACTCAAATATTGCCTTCTTGCGCAGGGAAAATAATGAAGCGGGAACCAGAGTGGATGACCTGGAACTGGTATGCAGAGCTGAAGCCTATCAGAAGATCAGGAACTCCTATCGCACAGGGTTCCACTGCAAGCCCTAGAAGACTAGACCAAATGAAGCAATAAAACATTGAAAACCACAGCTGTCCTAACAACATCCACATTAAGGGCGCCCTAACACCCTAGAGGCACCCCGGGAACTACAACTTCGAAATATTTTGGTTAATACTGCCACCGGCAGTGCCTGTAGATTCACTATGTAAACAGGTCCATAAAATACACTCAGGCCCTGTCATTTAAGTATATAAGGCTCCTACAGCTGCTATATGAATTAAAGGCTTGTGCACTCAACCCTTCCCCCATCTTGCGGATTCTGACAGGGATGGCCACTTTCCCCTCTTCTCTTTGATCTAGTTGTCGAACCTCCAGCTAGCCAAGCCTCTGGCAGAGTGCAGGGCATCGACTTCAGGGCGTTTCAGTTAAGGCCTACCTGTTCACAGACTATCTGCACCCAACTTTGTCCAACTCGACCAAGTCCTTATCTGTGACAGGGGACCTGACAGAGCACTATAAGTTTGTTAAAGGATTTAAGGTCAACAGACAAAAATCATACATACTGAACCTCATGGTCACAGCTTCAGAAATCCCCAGAATACAGGTTTTGGCTCCTTTCAGAGGGTTCACCCGATCTATCAAATTCTAGTGGTTAAATATTACATCCTGCCTAGAGGAATTGATCAAACTGGCTCAAGTCACTAGGCTGTGGCATTTCAACCGTTTGGGAATTCCCCTGCTGGCACGCTACCTACATCCCAAAAGCACACCCACATGAGTGTAACCAGTCCTCAAGATTTGGGACCAAATATCCACCAAGGAGAGGGTTGCCATTCCTGAACAGTCCCCTGCTTCTAAACCCAGACTTCTCTCCAGCAGTGACCCATTGAACCTTCTGCGAATGAATGCTGGGTGAATGGAATGTTATAAGGGACGTATTGTTGAAGGGGAAAGCTATTAAATCTTTTGAACAGTGTATACTAGAATTTCCCTCATTTTAAGCCACCTGCTACCAATTCTTCCAGCTGCGGCACAGAGTACTCTTCCAACCTAACGTGGTGGCCGCTACTAGATCCTTTCTCCCCATTTCAGAAGCTAATTCGGTTCTTTTTTAAGCTCAATGGGATTTGCCTCCAGAATGCATGAAACCCTTCAAAATTACACACCATCCAACAAACTCCCCTTCTAACTTAGATGGCAATGAGGCATCGGACTTGAGAGAACTGTGATACGAGGAAGAGTCGCGTCCATGCAACTGTCAGGACTGGAGCAGGAAGGCAGGGTTTGGCACCAAATCCACAGTTCTTGCGTTCTTCAACTCTTCTTTGTCCGTGTCTTCTTCTTCAGTCAGGTGAATCTGAGTTCCTGGTGTCAGGGGGCCAGCTACATACTGAACTTAGGGGCATTAAGGGGAGTGAAGGGTAGTAGCCTATGGGCTACTGACCTTTGGGGTCACAACACACCCTATATGACCAATTCCTGTGGGAAGTGGGTATAACCCTGTCCCAGAGTCCTAATTCTACCACAAACAAGATGGAGGAACCCTTCTTCCATGTAGCACATCAGGCTGGCCACTTTAGGGGTGTGACTAGACTGGAAGTGCATAGCTAATTTCCTGCCTGTTCAGGTGCCAAATGCACCTCAGGGCAGGGGGTGGAATCTCCCAGGTCTGGGGGAAGCCAGATTTGCATATCAATGGCAGCAGGGGCTTTGAAGCTCCTGTCCTCGGTATGCAGAATCACTAGTCACCCTGCTGGAGGAGGTCTGAACACCTTTCTCTGGACCAGGCATTGTTTCTGGCCTCAGAGAGCGGGTGCTCTCCCCTCCTGGTGATCAGAAACTAGTCTGTGGTGGTAGGATGGTCGATAACAGTCAGCCAGCACACTAGAGGACTAGTAGGCTTTCTGGGGGCACCTCTAAGGTGCACTCTGGGTGAATGTCATAATAAAGGTTATACTGGCATCTGTACAGATTTATTTAGACAAGGTGTTTGATGACAAACACAATAGGTTTCAGTACATCCATCATGTAGCTAGGGGGCTCGTAATGACCAGTGCACAGTACGTATACTTAAGAGGGTTTATCTGTTCACTTGTACCATCTAGCAATTGGAGTAGACAGCACAGGAACATATCTGCTCATGGCGATATACACCCTCGTATGTAATGTAATGCATCCTGCCCTAGGGCTACAAGGCTTGCTGCAGGGGTGACTTACATATTGTAGATCGTAATTTTGGCATGGCACACAAGGAGTGTGGCATGTTGTGTTTTCACTCATGATTTTCACCATAACAGGCAGTCTGCAATGGCAGGCAGGCTGCGAGCAATTTGCATGGGGTCCCTGACGGAGGCATAATACATGCTGCAGCTCTTAGGGACCCTCTTTGGTACCCATGCCCTAGGTGCCAGGGGTACTACTTACTAGGGAATTACAGGTGTGCCAAAGTGTGTGCCAATTGTGTTATAATTAGAACACTTTACCTCTTTTAGGAAAAGAACACTGGCGCCTGTTTAGCAGAGACCCAGTCCACATCAGTTAAAAAGAATCAGTAGCAGTTGCAAAAAGGGGGGTAATCATGACAAAAAAGGGAACGTTTCTACACAACCATTCTCCCCAAACTAAAGAGGATGAGACTAACCTTTTCCAAGGGAGTCTTCATTGTCTAAGTGGAAAAAACGGAAAAGGCCATAGGAAATTGTATGGTTAGCTCCAGCTCTATATTCCACTGTAAAGTCCATTCCCTGTAGGGAGATGGACCACCTCAACAGTTTTGGATGTTTTCCCTTTATTTGTATCGCCATCTGAGAGGCCTGTGGTCAGTTTGAACAAGGGTCTCAACTTCTTCAGGGACCAACCCACAGCAAAGGCTTCCTTCGAAATGGCACTCATCGTTGGTCTAGGATAGAACTGTCCCTATCCCATGCTCAGAGGCATCAGTCCACACAATGAACTGCTTTGTGTAATCTGGAAATTTTAGAATGGGTGCTGAGCACATTGCTTCCGTCAGAGTGTCAAAAGCATTTTTACAGCTCAATGTCCAGTATACTTTCTTTGTCTTCTTTGTGGTCAATTCAGTGAAGGGTGCCACAATAGAGCCATAGCCCTTCACAAACTTCCTGTAGTACCCAGTCAAGCCTGGTCGCTCCCCAGTCTCCCTGGCGAGACCTGGTATCGTTGTACCGCAACTTAAAACCTGGATATTTGACATGGAATTCCCATCCCTTCCTCAAGCGCCTTGAGACCCTCTGGGTATGTAGCGCGCTATATAAATTTCTGACTTGGCTTGACTTGACTCTAGGTTGTTGGAGCTTCTCAGTCCAGTATAGTCTTCATCTTGGGCTGTAATGGTTGAACGTGGCCTCCACATACAAGGCGGCCCAAGTATACAACTGAGCCCTGCCCTATCTAGCATTTGCTTGCCTTGATAATGCATCCTGCATGCCGCAGGCCTCAAAGACCTTTTCATGGTGGATCAGGTGATGTTGCCAGGTGGAACTATAGACAGCAATATCATCAAGATATGCTGCACTAAAAGACTCCAGCCAAGTCAGGACTTTGGAAGGTAGCAGGGGTATTCTTTAAATCAAAGGGCATCACAGTAAACTGGTAATGCCCATCTGGGGTGGAGAATGCGGACTTTACTTCGACTCCTGGAATCATCCCAATCTGTCATTACATTGATGTAAAATCAAAAGTACTGAGAAACTTGCCTGCCCCAAACCTATCAATGGGCTCAACTGCGCTTGGAATGGGATGTGCATTGGTGTTAGTGACAGCACTGAGGCCTCTGTAGTCCACAAAATACCTCAGCTCTGGTTAACCTCACTTGGAATGAGGTTTGGGGACTAAGTTCACTGGGCTGGCCAATCACCCATAGTTCCAGCATCTTGATGACTTCAGCTCTGATGCGTTCTTTGACTTGGTCAGACTGCCTGTATACTTTATGTCAGGTAGGCTGTCCCCAGTGTCCACATCATGAATAAACCAGGTTGTCTGACCAGGGGTCAAAGACAAGATACCAGCATACTGCCCTAGGACTTGCCTGAAGTCAGTCTGCTGTTGGGTAGTGAGGGTGTCTGAAAAGACCACTCCCTCCACAGACCCATCTTGTGGGTTGTAGCAGATGAAGTCACAAGAGGTCCACTCTCTTCTTCCTGATCTTCATAAGTGACAATCAACATGGTCACATTAGCCCTGTCATGACAGAGTTCAAGGCGGTTCAAATGGAGAACACTCTTGGGGCTCATGGAAGTGCCAAGGTCCACCAGAAAGGTGACCTCCCCTTTTTTTTCTAGGATAGTGTAGAGACCACTCCATGTGTCCTGAAGTGCCCTTGCAACAGACGCCAAAACCCATACCTTCTGCCCTAGTTGCAACTCTGCCAGTGCAGCCTTTTGGTCAAACCATGGCTTCTAGAGCTCCTGGCTTGCTAGAAGGTTTATATTTGTTTTTTCCATGTACTTAGCCTTCTTTGAACGAAGGCCCAGCACATAGTCTACTATGTTCAGTTTCGGTTCTTTGAGGCATTCCCTTACCAGACTTAGTGGACCTTTAACAGAATGACCAAACAGATGCTCAAAGGGACTAAAGCCCACTCCCTTCAGTGGTACCTCTCCGTAAAACAAGAAGCAGGCAAGGCAAAAGGTCATCCCATCTCCATCTGAGTTTTTCCAACAAGACCACATGGGATTTAGGCAGCTGGATATGAAGTTACTACCTGCTTGACACCACCCTCTTAGTAAAGAACACTCTAGTGAAAAAACATGAGGGCTTTTATGATCGCATGAGCAGTGACAGTCATAAGTGGAAGTGCTTCACGATACCTGGTTGCATGATCCACTATCACCAATATAGATATGTTTTCTGAAGCTGCCTGGCAGTCAAGGGAACCAACAATGTCGATCCCTACCATCCCAAAAGGAGACCCCAACTACTGGTAGTTTCCTTGGTTTGCAACCTGTCTTGTCACTGGCTTGACAGTTTTTTTTTTTTTACTCGAGGACAGTGGTCCTTGTCGAAGGTCAATGGAACAAAAAGAAAATAAATATAGAACAGAATCAATTCTATATGATTACTATCCAGCCAGATAGGGGGATTTAATCAAACTGATTCTCGGATATCAAAGCACACGACATTATACAGTGGAATACAATCCTGGATCCAGAGACTTGAAAGTGAGGCAGTTTGTGAAAAAAAGAATGACATATAAATAGGCTTTCCTGTTTTCAGTTTCTATTTTTGGTAAATTCTGGTGGTGTTTTTTCAATACCTTAAAAAACAGTGGTTGTCAGTGGTTACACATTTTCGCGCCAGTAAAAACAGAAAAAGTGTTTTTCCGGTGTTTATGGAATTTTTATTTAATTTTAATTACTGCTTGCTTTCTGCACGGATAGTGCAAGTGTATAGATAGCATGTGCACAGGGTTTATGAAGACCACATACGTTTTTACTGCACCAGAATGGACTAGAAAGTCAATAGCATTCTTCATTAACTCTGAAGATTGTAAAGATGCTTTCAGCATACCATCTAGCAAGTGGAAGGGGAGAATGCGGTGTCTCAGGAGACCTTTCACCATTGTATGGTCACCACGGCAACATGGCTGAGTAACAACTCGCTGCAATTTAACAGCTCCAAGACTGAGGTGTTGCACTGCTCTGCAGACCGGGTCCCTCGACCTCTACCACTGGACTTCTGGCCTCCCTCCTTTCAGGGCACGGCAGCAGCAGCTACCTCGGTTCGGAACCTGGGAGTGACAATGGAACCTAATCTTCAACTGGATGGTTTCATTGACAAAACTGTGTCAACCTGCATGGGTTTGTTGCGTTCCCTAAGGAAGATTCTCCCTCTGCTCCCCGCCCATGCTAGACCAGAAGTAGTGCGCAGTATTATTTTAAGCAGACTCGATTACTGCAACGCACTGCTTCTGGGGGCGCCTGTCACGGCGATAGGCAAGTTACAACGAGTGCAGAATTTCACGGCCAAGTTAGCTCTTTCCCGTCGCCG
Organism: Lissotriton vulgaris; assembly: GCF_964263255.1. NCBI lineage: Eukaryota > Metazoa > Chordata > Amphibia > Caudata > Salamandridae > Lissotriton > Lissotriton vulgaris. The sequence goes on from NC_141697.1 coordinate 257,281,902, forward strand.
CTTCGACTCCCTCAGCTCTTAGAGACTTGCATTGGCTTCCCATCCCTCAGCGGATCGAGTTCAAGGCTTTATGCCTGGTTTTCCGTGATTTGCATGGATCGGGACCGCTGCCCTTACAGGAGATGTTCTCCTGGTACACCCCCACCAGATCTCGCCGATCTGCCTCTGCCTATTTGGCTGTTGTTCCTAAGATTCGGAGAAAGCGAATGGGTGGCCGCTCTTTTGGCTTCACGGCATCTAAGTTGTGGAATGATCTGCTACTGTCGCTCAGATGTTCAGGAGACCTTCTTTCTTTTAAAAAAGAACTAAAACACACCTGTTTCCTAGATCAGGGTAGTTTTCTCTTCCTGTTGATTCCTCATCGACCGTGCTTCAGGATCTGTTTGATCTCAGCGCCAGGATGCCCGTTGGGTGACAGAATGCGCTTTACAAGTGTGTTATACATACATACATACATACAAGTGACAAGGCTCTCTTACAGGGAAGCTCTTCAGCTCAGGTATCGATTTTGACAGGCCATCATACAACTTTTTCATAAACGTAGCTGCTTTACTGCCAATACAAACAATATCACTCCAATCTTTATTGAACTTGGTAGGAACTTTTTTCAGCAGCATTCCAAGTGACCCTGTGTTCCATGTTTACACCACTATCTTAGATGCTTGGTGACAACATTCTTTTCACATATACTTGTCACTTCATTTTGCATTGAATGTTTAAAGACTGGGGTGCTGAGCAATTCACTTATAATCAATACTGACTCACTAGAAAAGAGGGTTGATGTATCAAAGTATTTCACCCATTCTCTGTCTGTGAGTAGATGTGATGCTAATTATTAGGAAAGATTCTTATGAAACCAGTCATTTTACCCATCAGTGAAACCAAACGTAGCCAAAATTTCAAATATGATTTTGATATTTCCGGATTCTCTACAGTTTAATAAATAACTAAATAAGACCTAAAACATGCTTTTAAACACTGCATCTTTAGACCAAAGACCACAAAACTGAAAAAAAAGCAGAAGGAAGAGAGACAATGTTTTAGTGACATACCTAAACAACAAACCTCAATCAAAAGAATGTTAGCCCAGTATTTCTTGATGCCAACTTGTATAACAAAGTTACATTGTATTGGCCCCTTCAGGAAGAAATACAAATAATTTTCACTCATCTTTTCCTTCCTTTGAATGACACTTAATTTGTGGTTGCAAAGGTGTTTTTTCAGTGTTTATATGTTTACACCAGTGATGGCTATTTTCCTTTCGGTTGGGTTTTATCAGTTATTATAGGTTTAAACCTAAAACCACATAGCCTACATATAAACATAAAAAAACAAAACATTCAGGCAAAACAAGGGGCTTGTTAATAGATGTGAAAAGTGAAACAAGCGTAATAGTTAACATAGCCGTGACACATTTTATACAGATAGTTTGTGTGCACGGTGTTTAAAAAAAGGTTGATGACGTTTCGATCCCGTTTACATGGATATTGGGATCATCATCAGGACAAAAGAAGATCAGTGCCTGACCAACATTAGGGACTAAACAGCAATTTACATATTTAGAGGGAACAAGGGAGGAAGAGAAGAAAGAGTATGTTTGTTAATGAAAGAAAGGTCCCTTGACGCAAATTGAAGACGGCGCAGTGAAGGATCCTTCTATGTGGAGCCTATGAATTGGTGTGAAGGTACTAGGGGGAGTGAAGGTGAGCACGCAACTGCAGGGTGGGGGTGCAAGGCTATCGATGAAAGAGTTGTCTTTCTGCGGGTCCGGCTGACTAAGGAGTAATTGAAGCATAAGGAGCCCTAATTGGAAGTGAATCCATAGCCACAAGATCATGAGCAACATTTTTCAGAAGGAGCTATTGTGGTTTTGTAGGGGGCTGGGTCTATTTACCTTCGTAATGAGGCCGGAAATCCGGAGTTTTCAACGTCTCTAATGAGCTTGAGAGGTAACACAGGAATTGCAAAACTCCTTCACCTTCTGGGACATTCCTGGCCAGTAAAAGTGGGTGACTAACATACTTCAAATCTTTCTCTGGTCAGGATGCCAAGCTAGGGGGATGTCGTATGCCAATGAGAGTAAGAACTCACTGTACTGCTGAGGCACTACTACTCTCCTAGTGGTACCAGGTTTGGAATCTCTGGCCTCAATCTACAGGAGTCCCTCCTCCTAAAAGGTTCTGTGAGAGCAACTGACATTTCATTTTTCCTGGTCAGCAGCATGCTGTCTCAGGCTCTGTCCTTGGCAAAGATCTTCCCTAAGGGTCCCATGGGCCTAGGAGCTCTGGCATGTAAGGCCTAAGTTCCTGGGGCTCAGTTCCTTTAAGGGCCGACAGGTTTTCTCCCAGAGGAGAGGTGACATGAGCTTTTGTCTCTTCTGAAGTCGGTTTTCCAGACTTCTTGCCTTTTCTCTTGGAGGGTTGGGGCATTATTCCAGGCTCCATCTTCTATTTTTCACCCTGGGCTTTGCACTGTGTTCGAACTTTCACACACACCCACTCAGGTATTCCCAGCATGGCTGCATGGAATCTTCTCTCTACCTAAGCCCATGCTTAGGTCTCGAGATCATTTCCTAACAGACATTGTGCAGGGAAAGGCAGAGGACACAACCACCTTCTTTTAGTCAGTAACCCCTCCCCACTATACGGTCACCATTGCGATAGGATGGACTTTGGTATAGTTATCAGCACCGATGGATGGATACATTTGTCCAGTCAAGTACTGTTCTAGGGATATCAGTTTTTCAGTCATCATGGTGAAACTTGCACCTGTATCCCTCAGTGCTTCTACTTCAACCCCATTTTGTCTGTATTTCTCCAGATCACTGGGCCAGACAGCCAGGGTAGCTATATCCACCCCACCCTTTAGAGACTACAGTAGCTTCAGTGTGCTCTCTGACCTGCTCAGGGCACACCAACGATCCTATCTGGAGACTCAACACCTCCGTGGTATTGGGGGTAAACTAGTGTGGGCCTTTTTGGGACAGGATGAGTCCCCAGTAGTTCAGTGACCATTGGCTTTACAATTAAAACACTAAGCCTATTTGGGATCCCAGTTATTACCTGGGTACCCACCCTTTGATTGCGAAGTGTCTCTTGACCCACCCTACTGAACAGGTTTTCGGTGGCCTTTAGAAGACTCTTTACCTTTTTCTTTAGACTGTCCCACATCTTTCCCTTGGGAGGGGGCGAGGTGTCCGCAACCCCTTCCTTTTGGTCACCCCCACCATGGGCCTTTCTAAATACCCTACTTTTGCCCCAATAGTCAGCGTTCTTCCCCAGCTCTTGGTGAGAAACTAACCCTAGATCCACCAAGTGCTGACACAGTTTTTCTGATGTACAATTACTTAACAAGTGCTCTTTCATCAACAGATTGTAAGAGCCCTTCATAGTCATGCACCTTACTGTCTTTCAACCAGCCACCCAGTGTTTTGACTGAGAAGTCAACAAAATCTACTCGGGACTGAATCAAAGTTTCTTGAGTCTCCCTGAACTTAATCCTGCACTCCTGAGTGGTGAGTCAAAAGCCCTCAATCAGGGTATCCTTCATGAGGTCATAGGACTCAGCATCTTCCTCATTAAGTGTCAGGAGTGTATTGCTGAAAAACTCCCAGAGCAGAGAGCCCCAATACTATTTGGTTGAGCTTTCTCATTTTACAAGCCCCATCAAAGGCTGCAAACTATTTTGTGACATCATCACCCACAACATATTTGAGGACAATCCCTTTGGGGATTTTGGGATCAAACGTTTCCTCTCTCTCCCTATTTACCTTATTGCTGTCTCCATTTATGGGTGCTAACCCCATCTCAGGCCTTTCTCTCCCTATGTGCAGGATTTTGGCCTTAAGGGCTAGTCTCTGTTCTCGATCCTCTAGTTCTTCTATGGGCCTGGAAGGGTATAGTCTACCTCCAGGTACAGTTTTGGGGAAGTGTGTCCTATTGTTTTCCTATTCTACTGGGGTATAGGAGAGGGATCTATCCCCATGAGTATTGTGGTACTTGCCTGAGAAAAGCCCCAGAGCAGAGAGCCCCAACACTATTTGGTTGAACATTTTCCTTTTACAAGCCCCAACAAAGGCTGCAAACTATTTTGTGACATCATCACCCACAACATATTTGAGGACAATCCCTTTGGGGATTTTTGGATCAAACGTTTTCTCTCTTTCCCTATTTACCTTACTGCTGTCTCCATTTATGGGTGCTAACCCCATCTCAGGGCTTTCTCTCCCTATGTGCAGGATTTTGGCCTTAAGGGCTAGTCTCTGTTCTCGATCCTCTAGTTCTTCTATGGGCCTGGAAGGGTATAGTCTACCTCCAGGTACAGTTTTGGGGAAGAGCGTCCTATTGTTTTCCTATTCTCCTGGGGTATAGGAAGGGGAGCTATCCCCATGAGTACTGTTTCCAGTCTCATCTTCAATGACATGGTCATCTTCCATAATGTTAGTGTGTTCTTCTCTAGCCTGGGATCTATCAAATTCAGCAAGCAACTCCTGGAATTGTGCTTTGGTTGGTTTAGACATGTTGCAATTTTACAAGCTTTATAGAGGTCTTTTAACTGCTTCAAACTAAGTTGCAGGTAAGTGTTTGGGTTACGTTCCTTAACTCTCTCGTCTAATGTTGACATTTTTAATGTAGGAAGGACCTTTTAAGGAAATGTACAAAAAAAATCTAAAACAGGTGTTGAAGGCCTAACTGCCTTTATACATTTGAAATTTCTAATACAGGTTAAAGTGGGGGACTTATCACCAGCCCCTAACAGCTCAGATAAAAATTTGGAAAATGTTGAAAATTGAAAAAATATTTTTGACTAAAGTCAATTGAGGATTCCTTAGTGGAATCACTTACTAACAGCGTGCTAATGCAAATGCAAAGTATTCTATCCCATACTGCCCTCCCAACGTGGGAAGCGGCTCTCTATATAGTGCACCAAAATGAGGTGCACAGTGCAGAGAGTCTAGGTAACCCTTAACAGTGTACACAGGCTTGCTTTAGCAATTCCCAAAGTGCCCTATTTGCAGGCCTCAAAAAACCCATATGCCCACCTGCAAATGCGATTGAGATTTTATCAGGTTGAGGTATTTTTAACACTTATTCGTCAATGCTGGTGAGTAAACTTAAGCTGGAAGATACAGGTGTTCTATTCATTCAGAAAGTGAATGAGCAAGTAAGAAGCTTTTCAATCTTGTTTTTATCTTGACACATTTGCCACTGCTCAAGGAAAGAGGTCAAATGTCAGTTTGTCTTTTTACTAATTGTTGCTTACCTGTTCCTGGAACATGTTTTTTACTTTTCTTTCTATTATTACAATTAATGCTTTTTGTCAAGTGAGCTGACAAGAAAAAACAAAGTAAAATGTCGGGTTTTCTTCTCCAACAAAACATTTAAACAGCTTGTGAATGAATAGTACAGGTATTTCAAAATATATCAGGAATCATTAAATAATTATTTTTGTAATTCAGAAGTGTGATGAAAAACAATTAAATAGGAGTAAAAACAAATCATGACACTTTACTTGGTGCTATGCAAATTTAAATATTTGCAGAAACGTTATTTTCGAACATCGAACGCTATATAGTTTTAAAACCTCATGTCAGTGACAAATTCTGCGGCCATTTCAATGTAAAATCTGCAGATTGCAAATGACTGCTGCTACTTTATGCTTTATTTATGTATTTATTAAAAGTGATAGCTTTGAAACATAATTTGAGAAACATTCCTGCCCCTGCCCTGATGACAATGCAGTTAATGAACTAAGAGGCAAGTCAGCAGTCATGTGTATCCCATATAGTATGCACTCCTTTTTCCTGCCCGGTTGAAGGTGATCCACGAACAGAAGACACACTTTTTTGAAAGTCCCACTGATGTGGAGGAATGGATGGAGGTGATGGACTTAAGAGAGAGCCAGGACCCTGTTCAGAGTGGATCTGGTCCGGCTACGGAGGATGAGTCCGGTCAGGAGGGGAGAGGGTCCCTAGAGCCTGGTGGGAGGAGTGGACGCCTGGGCCCATCGCGGAAGCAACAAAAAAAATACCAGCTGGGAGCGCTAGTGACCGAGAGAAGCCATCCGTGAGGGCGCAGAGAAGATCGGGACTGACTCAGAGGACATTACGATTCATTCTGATTCTGATCACAGCTTTGTCCTATTTCCCACTATCACGCCCAGAACTGCTGATGATATAGTAGATAACTGAAGATGATGAAGGACCAATTTGGTATGGAAACGTGGAGTCAACATGAGTGGTATCCTTTCTGTAACAGTAGTAGATATTATTCTGATTCGTTCTCATGGTCCATCAGGTATACTGTAATGAATATTGGTCGAAGAAGCGGGCGGACCGATTTAACACAAATAGGGAGTTAACATAAGTGATATTCCTTAAGTAATAATAGTCGCAATGATTGGTTCATTCTCATGGTCCATTAGGTACAACACACTGAAAGTGGGATGGTTGTTGTGGGATGGGGGGAGATATGCATCTAGAGTCTGTTGATGTGCCTGGATGAGATATTCCCTCCATAGGACCATCTATTCATCTTGTGGACCTTTCCCCCATTCCCATGCCGTTTGGTATCATACATCCTTGTTCCCCGGGATGATCTGCCGTTGAGCAAGCGGAGCTGAACATGAACAATGCCACCCCCCTCCATCCCCCCCCCCCCAATGGCATATGCACCATAATTTGGACAAATAGGGTTCTTATTCTAATGTTGGTCTCAGCGTGGTTTAGATGCTGTGCCGAGTTTGGTTGGGTTTTGGATTTGGTTTTGGGGTATAGGGATTCCTGGTCACTTCATATAGTGGGAAATACAACAGGGCTACAGTTACCTTTACACATGATAGAGGACACATATGGCTAAGATTGCCGGGACATACCAATTTCTCACCTAGAATGTGCAAGGTTTAGGGGCAATCCAAAAACGTCATTGAATTCACTCATTCCTCCTTAGACACAGCACCTAGATTGCCTTCCTTCAGGAGTCCCACCTTACCGACACGGAATCACAGAAACTGAGAAAGAAATGGAGAGGTACGGTCTACTCAACATACTCAGCCTTTTCTAGGGGGGGCGACTGTATGGGTCCGCCACAGGATACCGTTTGAGGAGGTGGAGAGGAGAGTGGATGACCAAAGCAGGTACATCTTAGTGAAAGGTACACTGCACAGGAGGTTGATAGTCTTGTTTAGTATTTATGCACCGAATTATGACCAGGATAAGTTTTTACATAAACTAGGTTTAGCACTATCAGATTGGGCTGAGTTACCCTGGGTGTTGGGAGGAGATTGGAAAGCGGTCCTAGATTTGAGCATGGACAGGTCACAATCCCCCCTTACAGGCCACTGGAGCGACCAAGCTGACTGACCTCTTTGCTTCCTGGGTCGAGGGTTGGACGCTATCAGATACATGGAGGGAGTTATATACCACCCACAAGGAGTATTCGTTCTATTCCCCTTTGCATAATTTACATACCAGAATTGATCGGTTTCTGTGTTCACGGCCGATAATTGCCATAGTGGGAAAATCAGAATATCTAGCAAAAACATTCTCCGATCTCAGACCCTTAACTCTTACACTTCTCTGGGGAAGGGTGCCGACTCTAGTGCCTACCTGGAGACTTAACCCTTCCCTCCCAGAGGATCCCCCCTTTCGCACATCTCTGTCTGATGGCCTCACTGACTATTTTAGAGTGAATTGGAATTCCGCTTCTTCAAACCTGGTGGTCTGGGATGCCATAAAAGTCGTGAACAGGGGTGCGGCCATTGAACAATTGGTGGGGGCTAGGCAGGAGATCCATAAGAAAGTTTGCGATGTGGAAGACCGGTTAAAGGTCCTGGAGTGGGAGGCAAGTCTTGATCATGGGAGGAAGGGTGCCTTACAATAAATCAATCGTATTTCTAAAGCGCGCTACATTCCCGAGGGTCTCAAGGCGCTGGGAGGGTGGGAGGGGGAGGGAGGGGCGCTGATGAGTCTTCTGAAGGCCAACTGGTCCTGAGTCTGTCGTAGGCTGGTTGGGAGAGTGTCCCAGGTCTTGGCGGTGAGGTAGGAGAAGGATCTTCTGCCGGTTGTGGTTTTCCGGATCCGAGGAACTGTGGGGAGGGCAAGTTTGGCTGAGCGGAGGCTTCGGGTGGGGGTGTGGAAGCGGAGTCGGTTGTTGAGGTAAGTTGGTCCGGTGTTGTGTAGCGCTTGGTGTGCGTGGATGAGGAGTTTGAAGGTTATCCTCTTGTTGACGGGGAACCAGTGCAGGCCTCTCAGGTGGGGTGTGATGTGGCTGCAGCGGGGGACGTCGAGGATCAGTCGGGCCGAGGCGTTCTGGATTCGTTGTAGTCGTCTCAGGAGCTTGTTTGTTGTTCCTGAGTAGAGGGCGTTCCCGTAGTCTAGTCTGCTGGCGATGAGGGCCTGGGTGACGGTTTTTCTAGTGTCGATACAGATCCATTTGAAGATTCTGCGGAGCATACGGAGGGTGTTTAAACAGGATGCGGGGACGGCGTTGACTTGCCTGGTCATGGAGAGGGTGGAGTTGAGGATGACCACCAGGTTGCGTGCGCGGTCCGTGGTTTCCGGGGCTGTGCCTAGCGATGTGGGCCACCAGGAGTCGTCCCAGGCAGATGGGGCGCATCAGAGAATGAGGACTTCCATCTTGTCTGAGTAGAGCTTCAGTCTGCTGTCCTTCATCCAGTCGGCGAAGGCCCTCATTCCTCTGTGGAGGTTGGCTTTTGCGGTGTGGGGTATGATCAGCTGGGTGTCGTCGGCGTAGGAGATGATGTTGAGGTTATGTTGTCGTGCGACGTGGGCGAGAGGTGCCATGTAGCTATTGAACAGCGTCGGGCTGAGGGAGGATCCCTGAGGGACACCGCAGATGATCTCTGTGGTTTTTGAGCGAAAGGGTGGGAGGCGGAAACTCTGGGTTCTGCCGGTGAGGAAGGATGTGGTCCAGGCCAGGGCCTTCTCTTGAATACCGGCGTCATGGAGGCGTGCTGATAGGATGCGTGGGCAGACTGTGTCAAAGGCTGCTGATAGGTCCAGGAGGATGAGGGTGGCTGTTTCTCCTTTGTCCATCAGGTCCTGATGTCGTCAGTGGCGGCGATGAGGGCGTCTCGGTGCTGTGGTTGCTGCGTAAGCCGGATTGGGAAGGGTCCAGGATATTGTTGTCTTCGAGGTAGCGGGTTAACTGTTTGTTGACAATCTTCTCAGTCACTTTTGCCGGGAATGGGAGCAGGGAGATGGGCCGGAAGGTCTTGAGGTCCTTGGGGTCCGCCTTGGGCTTCTTCAAAAGGGCGTTAATCTCGGCGTGCTTCCAGCTTTCCGGGAAGGTGGCTGTCTCGAAGGAGCAGTTGATAGTTTTCCGGAGGTGGGGCGCGATGGTTGTGCTGGCTTTGTTGAAGATGTGGTGAGGGCAGGGGTCCGATGGGGTTCCGGAGTGGATGGAGTTAATGGGGTCTTCGTCGCTGACGCTGGACCAGGTGGTAAGGAGACTGGTGCGGGTGGTAGTCGCAGGGGTGGTGGACTCGGTGGTGGGTGCGGGGGGGGGGGGGTCGGAGTTGAAGCTGTCGTGGATGTTGGTGATTTTGCGGTGAAAGAAGGTAGCCAGGGAGTCGCACAGGTCTTGTGATGGTGGGGTGTCGTTGGTTTGGAGCTGGGGTTGGAGAGTTCTTTCACGATGCTGAAGAGCTCTTTGGAGTTGTGTGCGTTGTTTTCTAGGCAGTTCTTGTAGGCGGTCCTCTTGGCGGTCCTGATGAGTTGGTGGTGTCTGCAGGTGGCGCTCTTGAGGGCTGTGTGGCTGTCTGGTGTTCGGTCGTAAAGCCATTTTTTCTCCAGTTTCCGACAGGTGTGCTTGGAGATCCGGAGGTCTTTGGTGAACCAGGCAGCTTTCTTGTTGGTGTGGTTGGTTGTGGAGGTCTTGAAAGGGGCGAGGGTCTTGGCGCAGTCGTTGATCCACTGTGTGAGGTTGATTGCGGCGGTGTCTGGGTTGGTGAGGACGGTGGGTGGTCTCAGGACGAGGGTGGTAGTCAGTTGGTCCTCGGTGACCTTGCCCCAGCAGCGGCGCGGCAGCTGTTGGGTGTGTGGTGGGTTTCCTGAAGGTGAAGTGGACGCATCTGTGGTCGGTCCAGTGGGGTTCGGTGGTGTGGTTGAAGGAGACGTGGGGGCTTGCGGAGAAGATGGGGTCAAGTGTGTGTCCAGCTGCGTGGGTGGGTGTCGTCACGAGCTGTTTGAGTCCTAGGTTGGTGAGGTTGTCGATCAGGGCGGTGGAGTTGACGTCGTTGTTGTTCTCCAGGTGGAAGTTCAGGTCCCCGAGGAGGATGTAGTCCGTGGAGGCGAAAGCGTGGGTGTTGATGAGGTCGGCGATGGTGTCGCTGATCTGTGGTCGGGGTCCGGGAGGTCTGTAGATGAGTATACCTCTGAGGTTCGTGTGGGGGTCGGTGTGGATCTGGAAGTGCATGTGCTCGGCGGTGGTGAGGGTGTCGTCGATGTTAGTTGAGATTCTGATGGAGTCTTTGTGGATGATGGCGATTCCACCTCCCACTCCATGGTGCGGTCTCTGCGGGAGATCTTGTAGCCCTGTGGGATGGCTATGGCGATGTCTGGTGTTGAGGTGGCGGTTAGCCATGTCTGCATCAGGAAGGCGACGTCGGGGGTGGTGAAGTCTAGGAGGTCCCAGAGTTCGATGGCGTGCTTGCGAGCGGAGCGGGTGTTGAGGAGGATGCAGCGGAGGTGGTTGGGTTCTTTGGCTGGTGGTTTGGTGGGCTGGATGCTGGTGTATCTGCAGTTCTGGCAGAAGAAGGGTCCTTGGGTGCGCTTCAGGGTGGCCCGGTAGCAGGGGTGGGCTCGTCCGGTGTTGAGTGCACAGAGGGTGCTGGAGTCGTAGTGCAGTTTGGCGTGGCGGGGGGCGCAGGGTCCAGGGGTTCTGGCGCTAGGCGCGGTCCAGGCGCGGATGGGCGCAGACGGGCTTGCCTTTGGCACGCCCGCTGCGCGTCCTCATATGAGGCGAAGTGGGAGGGAGGAGCAGCTGGGAGGAGGGAGATGGGCGGCCAATGGGCGAAGGCAGGGGAACCAGAAGGGAAAGGGGGCGGGCGGCAGGGGACCAGCGGCGGGAAGCGGGGGGGGGGCACAGAGGGCTGCAGGGAGCACCTAAAAATACAATACCAAGCAATACAAGGCTAGAAAGTAACCACAAAAACACGGGAACCACAAAAACACGGATACCGGATACCAGGAGCGAGCCCTCGGCAGCGGCGGAGCAGAGGTCAGAGACTCGGTCACGAGGAGCCGTGCGGCAGGGCGGGTTTGACCTGGGGTCAGGTCACACTCACCTACGCTGCTCGTCCTCCATATGAGGCCAAGTGGGAGGGAGGAGCAGCTGGGAGGCGGGAGCAGGGTGGCCAATGGACGAGGGCAGGGGAACCAGAAGGGAAAGGGGGTGGGGCCGCGGGGGACCAGCGGCGGGAAGCGGGGAGCGGGGGGGGGGCACAGAGGGCTGCAAAAAAAAAATACAATACAAAGCAATACAAGGGTAGAAAGGAACCACAAAAACACGGGAACCACAAAGACACGGGAACAACAAATACACTGATACCAGGGGCGAGCCTTCGGCAGCGGCGGAGCAGAGGTCAGAGACTCGGTCAAGAGGAGCCGTGCGGCGTGGGGGGTGACCTGGTAGGATACACTGACCATGCAGAGGTTTTGGAAACACTGAGGACGATAGACCATAAAGAATACTTACGTCACCAACATATGGAAGCCGATAAGTCCGGCGCACTATTGGCTAGGTTGGTAAGGGACCAACCGGACCCACCGGCCATAACTCAAATACGGGTCCTGACGGGTACCTTGGTCTGTACACAAGTAGAGGTGAATCACGCCTTTTTTGCCCATCTGAGGGACGTCTATGCACCCATAGGCCTGAAGGACTCAGTGCAAATCGCTGACTTTTTGAGTGATCTTCCCTTCCCGGTCCTGTCGGATTACAGACAAAAGACGCTAGAAGGTCCTATTACGCAGCACGAGATACGCGCTGCGATCAAGAGCCTCAATCGTAATAAAACGCCTGGTTTGGATGGGTTACCGCTGAAGTTTTACTCAACTTATTCGGATACCCTCTTACCGGTTCTCGAGAAGATATACAAAGTGGCGTTCGACAAAAAAGGGACACTTACCGGACTCAACCATGCAGGCCCTGGTCACATCTATACCTAAGCCGGGTAGAGATACTTTGGACATGGCCAATTATAGACCTCTTTCCTTGCTCTCGACGGAATACAAGATCCTTAGTAAGGCCCTGGCCATGCGCATTCAGCCACACCTCACTACACTCATAAATCAAGACCAATGCAGCTTCCTTCCAGGGCGCAGTACTTCATTGAACATACTTAGATTGCATGCCTTGATGTCGTCCTCGCCTCCGGATCTTCCACGGGCGGGCTGTATAGCGCTTGATTTGAAACAAGCATTCGACTCTCTGTCCTGGGCTTTCATGTTCGAATCACTGAAATGTTATGGATTTCCGGACACCTTTGTACTCTGGATACGTTTATTGTACACTAACCCTACGGCCAGGGCGCGCACGGGCAGGTATGTCTCCAAACGCTACGCAGTACACAGGGGTACCCGACAAGGCTGCCCCTTGTCCCCAATCTTATTTGTGCTGGCACTGGAACCTCTTGCGTTGGCGCTACGGGACACCTTGAACCGGAGGGGCATCCCGGTAGGGGGACTCACCACTTGATATCTATTTACGCTGATGATATCATGATATATTTACGGGACCTAGAGGCAGATCACACGGCGTTCTCCAATATTTTTCAACAATTTGATATGGTGTCGGGTCTAGCGATTAACCCTGGAAAATCGGTTGGATTCTTCTTTAGGGAAGGTATGCAAACCTCTCATATCCCCTTTGGAACGTACCTGATTCCGGTCGCCCCTGTCTCTCTTAAATATCTGGGCATACAAGTATACAGGAAGCCTGGAGACGTAATTGATGGGAACATTAAATGCGCCATCACACGACTTCGCAGTAGCGTGGGATTCTGGACTTCATTACCACTGTCGGTAATTGGTAGAGTTGCTCTTTCTAAAGTGATCATGCTCCCCTGCTTATTGTATTATTTTGTGAATATACCGGTAATCCTACCCCAACATATTTTTGACTCAATTAATGCTCTCTTGATCAACCTTATTTGGGGCACTGGTCGGAGACGCATTAGTATGCGTAAACTCCAATTGGGTACAAAGATGGGGGGACTTGGGGTACCTGATTTCAAGAGCTATTACTATGCCAGCCAATTGCAATGGCTATCTTACTGGGTCGCAGGCAGGAACCTACATGAGATTGCCTTTACGAAAGAGCACCTGGACCGTGGGGAACTCCACTCCCTATTGCTACCGAAAGCTCAGATCCCCCCGAATTGCTCCCCCCTCCTACACTCAGCTTTGACATGCTGGAAGAAAGCCCTGGCAAACACATCGACAGTATCGCCTTATGCGGCGAATATTCCACTGTTGGGCATTCCGACACCGCAAGGTAGACTTACACGAAGGGCGTTGCAGCTTTGGGCGGACAGCGGGGCTGGAGAAGTGGGGGCCTTTTTTTGGCGATGAAACGATGTTAGATCACGACTCCTTCATACAGATAATGGGAGCCTCCCCAAGATTATACCTATTACACGCCACGGTCTCACATTATATTAAGAACACATGGGCACCCTTAGGATTAAAGCCCGCACAAAATGAACTGGTTTATTTGATGTATTATATGGGGGAGGGAAGACATCTCGTACACTGTCTCCACACTGGGATCAGAGAACACGCTGCAATCCCGCTTACGACTCTTAGAACGACCTGGGCTCAGTCCTCCGGTTCGGAACTAACAGACAAGATGTGGCAGCTTCTACTTGAACACCCAAAAAGAGTTGCACGGAATGCTAAATTCAGGTTTATCCAGACAATAGTCCTTCACAGGGCATACTTAACTCTCAAGCGACTACACCGCATGTTCCCGGACTCCTCACATTGCTGCCCCCGGTGTCATGGAGACAAGGCTGATCTCATTCACATGCTGTGGTCCTGCCCACAATTGCTAAGCTACTGGGCTGACCTGTGCCAGATGCTCCATACTGTTACGCAATTGCCTGTTCCGACGGAGGTCCTGTATTGTTTAGTGGGGATGTGTAGGAGATCCAAGTTGTTGAAGGTTAAATTAAAATTCCTAGACCTGGCCCCGATTCTAGCGATTAGATGCATAACGATGAGATGGAAGTCCCCCAGGCCTCCTAGGTTAACCACATGGCAATCGGACCTAGTGCAGTGGGGTTGGACAGAGGGTGCGTCCTTAAGGAGAGAGGAAGAAAGAGGCCATAGGAAACAACCTATAGCAATGGAGTGGAACGCATTGGTACTGAAATTGGAAGGATTCGATTCAGAAATCCCTCAGGTGGAAGGGTCACAATAGTTTGCTCCAGAGGGCGGAATCTGGCTGAAAGGGTGCCCCCCCTCCCCCCTCCCCCCACCCACAGGAAGGTGTACAAGATAGTTATGCCCCGATGTTGCAGCCCAACAGTCATAACGATTTGCCCTATAGAGAATTATCTAGAGAGTTCCGAAGCGACCAGGAAAGGGTGGGTTAGAGGGAGGGAGTTTATTGTTCTAAGAAAGTTATTGCTCCTGAATGAGGCGAACTTGTAAGAAGCAGTCAGTGCGAGGAACTGTCAATGGATGGGGATAGAATTTACCCCGTTTACTTGCCTTATGTATGATAATTTGCTAAGAGACCGCAATTATATATTGTAAGACGGGAGGTTGAAACATGAAATCGCAAAAAAAAAAAAAAACATGACTGGGATGTATACATGTCATAATGTAAAAGTGAACCCTTATTGCAGTCATCAATAAAGAGTTTTAAAAAAAATGTGTATCCCATATGTGGCTAGATTTTTCTTCCATATGGAGCTAATGTTTAGTTTATTAAATCAAACAAAATAGTTTTCTGTAGAGCAGGCGTGCTGAACTCATGTATTTGAAGGTGCTCTCATATGTGATAAAGAAGAAAATGGCGTCTCAGTGAATTAAAATACTTGCCCAGGATCACATAATTTGAAACCAGTGTATGAGTCAAGAGCATTATAAACAATTAGGTTGAGTAGATTATTTAAGTCACTAGACCTGCAGGTCTAGTAAATGTTTAGGCCTGATGGTAGTGTGGTTAAGCAGCTTTTGGCTTATCAAAGGGGAGTTTTAGGCATTTGTTGCACACACCGTGTCAATAAATGAGACACACACTCAATAGGGAAATCTGTCACCAATTTCGAAAAATAATAGATTGTTATATTAATTTGGACAATAGGATCTACGAGATTAGATTAATACTTTGAGTTAGCGATTTTCTGAAACAGAAAATACAGCTGTCAGATTTAGTAATGTTATCCTATGGGAGAAACATATACTGCATAGGGTCATTTGCAAACAACTTACAGGATGGATATCCTGGACTTAAGGTAAGTAGGGGCCAAGGTACTTAGAACCACCAGCATTTTTTGGTTACCTGCCCTGGTGTGTCCGAGTGCAGTGGTACTGGTCGCAAGAGTAGCCTTGGACGCTACCGCTGAAGTCTATGGAGAAACCTGTAAGCAGAAAAATGCTGCAAGAAGGGAACTTGGGGACAAGTCTGTCAGAACCCAAAGGTGTATTTGGTTCTTGTGAGTCTCTGGACCAAGAGAGCACAGTTGGTAGGCTCGGACTCGGGCTCAGAGGTGTTTTGTCCGCGGTGTCCTTTGCATTGGAGACTCTCACTTTTCAGACAATTGCCTCTCTAGTGCAGACTTATCACGTTGGTAGGATCGTCATGGTGGTGTTTGGTGTCCGGGCTGGACACTGAACAAGCCTTGGCTGCTAGTAGCATGTAGGATGGGACCCCCTCAAACAGGTTAAATGTGGCCACGGAACAGAGGGGAAGAGGAAAACAGCACCGTGAAAGAATTGTTCCATCAATGGCCATAATCTTCAAATATTGGTATACATCCTTTTAATTTAAACTGGGCGACAGAAATATTCTAGACATATTTTATTTTATCACTTATTTTATTTTCATTTTATATAGTTCCTTATTAAATTTATAAAAAACATTTCATCACAAATACACTTTTTATGAATATTTTTTCTCAAAATACATGATTTTTAATAAATACACACAAATGTCACAAAATATATATAAATATATACAAAGTAATATAGCACAAGATACTTAAGAAAACACCACCTGATATCATACACACTAACTCAAGATACTCACACCCTCACATCCATGCTTCATTCAAACCACACCAACAAGGGAAAAAGGAAGAACTGAGTCTAAATTGGCAAGATCTAAGCGCCAATTCTTGGGTCTCAAGCTCCAATTTGAGACCCCTGCACCAGGTCAACGCACGTTTCGGCGGCTCTAGGCCACCTTCCTCAGGACCTTTTTCTTACAGTTTACTTCAAGATATCAGGGGACGGTAAAAATAAATATTTCTTATTTCTTGAATCCTATTTTCATCTAGGATGACCGATTTGGAGAGACAGGATAAATATAAAGTACCAGTTTTTGGCACAACACGTGATTCGGTCATAGAGATAGATCAGTTTTCTATTGTGGCACACGTGAGGTCTTCTATGAATCAGGCTGGCTCCTAGTCAGCTGTTAGCTTCCGCGTTTCTTAATTCGAAATAATATGGTAAGACGGTTTATTGCGACAAAGGGACTTGCTCAACTCATACAAGATATTTGTCGATTCCGAAATGCAATTCCCTGGAGAGTAAATGGGATGATTTGAAAAACCGCTGACTCTGCCCGACCATCAGGGCGTCTTCCGTTTGCGCGGTTCACTCTCCTCTGCCTCAAATTTTTACGGTAAGCCATTGATGGAACAATTCTTTCACAGTGCAAGCCTTGGCTGCTGCAAGGGGTCCAGTAGCCCAGGTATTGGTGCAGGGCAGCTTCTGGGGGTCCTGGTGTCTCCAAACTTGATGGGGAGACAGATCTGACCTCCTAGATCCAGGTGACCTCCTCTTGAGTGGCTGCTGTGGCGGTGGAGCAGGTGGTCAGCAGATCAGTGACAAAGACATTGCGGTAAGTGCCTAATGGCTGCAGAGAAGTGGCTCCTCCACTTCAAGGGAGATGCTGGCTGGTTGGCGAATAGCTGGTGTGAAAAGGGGCCCTCTTTCTGCATGGTTGCCCCAGATTTTTGCTGAATTGCTGAGGTACTTTGACTGAGGGTGCCCTAGGCTTATTCTAATCAGGTACCCAAGGCCTATGTTCTTTCCCTAAAACTGCATTGAAGCCTAAACCCAATTGGCATCTCTGGCCACAGGTCAGCCCCTCGTAAATGGTACCACAGGTACCAAGGGCACTGTGACCAGAGAAGGCCTCTAAGGGCAGCAGCACTTGTTGTACCATCCTTAGAGGTCCTGTACCTTCACATTCACACACTGCCTTTGCAGGCTGCATGTTTTGGTGCAGAACAAAGTGAAGAGTCAACATGGCACACATCCCTGTGTGCCATGCCTACAATTCACTCCCCTGGCATAGACCAGTCACCCCTCTAGCTGGGTGCAGTATACCATGGTGAGGGTACAGGTGCATGAACCATGTACCCCTATAAGTTCATTCTTAGACATTCTAACTGCCGTGCTGCCATTAAGAGTATATGGTGCTGTTTGTCATTAGGAACTCCACTACACCATAATGGCTACACTGAAAACTGAGAAGTTTGGTATCAAAATTCTCAGCACATTAAACCCACACTGATACCAGTGAGAGATTTAAAGAAAAATGCACACAGAGGGCATCTTAGTGATGCCCCATGAAAACTAACCTACCACTAGTGTCCAGGCTGAGTGGCTGCTTTCAGCTGCCACCACCAGACATCTTTCTGGACCCCTAGGTCGAGAGCCTGCTGCTCTCGGGGGTCTGAAACAATGCACATCCTGGGACGAGGTGCCAAGCCTCCTACGCCAGGATGTGCAGGGTCCACGAAGGGAAGGCTTCAAAGGCTTGCTGCCTATGTGAGCTTCCCCAGGCCACTTGCTGATTTCAACAACTGGTGGTCACTGGTTCTGACCCCCACTTTGGGCGGGAGAACCAGCGGGGAAAACAAGTGAGGAAGAGTGGTGTGCCCACCTCTGCCAACTCCACCCCTCAGGTGGGGGAGGCGAGGTGAAGCACAACTCGCAGTCCCCGCCATCTTGCAGATGGGGGGACTCAGCCAACCAAGGAAAGGCTTATGCCCCCCTTCCACTGGAGGGTGGCATTATAGGGGGTGTACCCCTGCCTACCTTTGGTCCCAACCTTTTACCTACCTGTAACATCCCTAAATCTAGTATTAAGGGGCCCACCTGAACCTTGCTTCCTTAGACAAGAACCAACTACAAGAAAAGAAGAATGAGGACCTAACAGTAGTGCCGAAGCTAACAAGAGGAAGATACCCACTGACTTGGCACCAGCCCTACTGGCTTGTCTCCCCCTCGAAACTGCTCCAGAAAAATCCCAGAGTGTCCTGCATTCAGCAACCTCAAAAACCCCAGAGGACCGACCTACCTTCAACCATAAAGACTGTCTCCCGTGAACACCGGATTTGTTAGTCTGCAACCTCTGGCCCCGGCCGAAAACTGAGAATCCGCACCACTCCGCACCTGCCGTCCACGGCCCGAGCTCGAGTGGGCAAACACAACGAGGAGCTCTACCCGGCACTCCTGACCCAAGATCCGGCGACGCCTGACCTACCTCAAGCCTGCAGTTGACGCCTGCAGCCTAAATCCGGAAAGTCCCCCCAACCGTGACCAGGAGCTGGTAAGATGTTCCGACCCTAGAAGGCACCCGTCGAAGCAGCACCCTGCACCCAGCCGCCCTAGTGCCGCTGAGGGTGCCCCTTTGTTTCCCCATTTGCCCTGAGCTAAAGTGCAGCAGCTTTGCTCCCACAACAAAGTGGCCTGCTCGTCAGCAGCCATTAAAAGGAGGTCCCCTATCCCCCATTGGATAACATTAGGCCTCAGCACTCTGCACCCGGCCACCATAGAGCCGCTGAGGGTGTACCAAGAGTGCATCCCTGACCCTGGGGGACTCCTGAGAGTACCCCCAGAAACTCAACTCCCACTGCCAAATACTTAGCCTAAAAACGATAACACTATTTTCCTCCATAGGATAACATAGAAGCGCGTCCAAGAAAAACAGTCAAAGTGTTGAGTTTGAAAACCTAAAGAAATTCCTTAAAATTGTGCTAACTAACAAAAATGATTTTACTTACCTGTTTACAGGAAATGGCCCAGTGTAGTATCCAGGTATACTACACTATGTAAGAAAAGTAATCTCAAAAGTAACTTACCTGTCATTTTACTAAAAATCCCCTATAAAGTATATGCACGGTATTCTGAAAAGCATTGCATTATCAGTAGCTCTACTGTAATCAAATCAAAGTACATTTACAATTGCAATTCAAACTATTTACAAACTACATTACTACTGCAAAATATTTATTGTTTACCTGTGCCAGGCTTGCTTGGGTCTAGAAAATAAAATAACTAAAAGAATATTTCTATACAAAGACAATTGGTCTGAAGTTCAGTCTTTGAGTGTTTGAAACCATTTGCTAATTGAGTGTGTACAACAAATGCTTAACACTGTCCTCTAATAAAACCTTACTGCTCAACCACACTACCACAAATAGAGAGGAAGGTGCTATCTAACTTAACCCCTGCCTACCTTTGGTGTTCCACTGGACTCTGTGCACACTATACCTCACTTTGGTCTACTATAAACAGAGCCAGCTTCCTACAGCTGGCTGCCCTTCAAGGCTTTTGGAATTTGCACAGCTACAGGATAAGTCGGGTATTTGCCATTATAAAGAAAGGAGCAAGCAGACAGGATTTGGCGCCAAGTCCATAGCTCCTTAGTTCTTTGGCTCGTCTTTGTCGTTCTTCATCAGTCAGCTGAACCAGAGTTCCAGGTGTCAGGGGGTCTCCTAAATACTGAATTTAGGGGCATTAAGGGCAGTGAAGAGTAGTAACCAATGGGCTACTTATCCTTGGGGTCACTACACCCCATATTGACCACTTCGAGTGGGCATTACCCTGTTCCGGAGTTCCTAATTCCACCAAAAATAAGATGGTGGAACCCTTATTTTGTGGAGCACATCAGGCAGCTCACCTTAGTGGTGTGACTAGCCTGGTATCGCAACACGCCTACTTGCGTAGCTATTTTCCCACCTGTCCTGGCGCCAAATGGATCTCAGGCAGGGGGTGTAATCTTCAGGTCTGGGGGAAGCCGGGTTGCATATCAAAGGCAGCAGGGACTTTGCAGTCCCTTGTTTGGTATGCAGAGTCCCTAGACATCCTGCTGGAATACCTTCCTCCAGAGCAGGCACTGTTTCTGGCCTCAGAGAACAGGTGCTCTCACCTCCAGGGGGTCAGAAACGTATCTGCGGGGGCAGGCTGGTCAATACCAATCAGCCAGCACATTAGTGGACTGGTAAGCTTTAAGGGGGCACCTCTAAGGTGAACTCTGGGTGAATGCCATAATAAATCTAGTACTGGCATCAGTACAGATTTATTAAGACAAGGTGTTTGATGCCAAATACCGTAGGCTTCAGTAAACCATCATGTAGCAAGGGAACTCGTAATGACCAATGCCCAGTACATATACTTATGATGGCTTCGCTGTTCACTTGTACCATCTAGTAGTTGGACTAGACGGCACAGGGGCATATGTGCTCGTACAGATATACCCTTGTGTGTAATGCACCCTGCTTTAGGGCTACAAGGCCTACTGTAGGGGTGACTTACATAGATTACATGCAGTGAAGTTTGAATGGCACTTTAATGAGTGGGGCCGCTTGTCAGCTGTCGATTTATGGATGGGATGATACATGGTGGCGTTCTTAAAAAAGTGGAATTGATGCACTGGTTCCTTGAGTCACGGGTGAATTCTGAGCTTAAAATTTGGTCCAGTACATAAAACATGGTCGTGGTAGCAGACTTCTTTCCCGAAGGATAAATAATAGCAGCAAAATAAAGGACTAATTCATTGTGGCATAAATCCAATTTTATTTTGTGATTAAAATGGATAAAGCCTCTAATGCGATTCTATTCAAAGCATTTAACAAAATAAATGCAATACTGTTGCTCAATATCGTTCGGTGCAGTATTTCACAGTGCTCTGGGTGTAGAAGGAAAATGGGAAAAGGGTAGGTGTTAAGTGATAAAGTGTAGGTAGGGGACAGGGAAAAGGTTTTTGTGACATAGGTACATCAACAATTCCTGGTATCAGCTTTTCCAGCCTTAGGTAGGTCAAGTGTTCCAAACAATGCACATAACTCTAATGGACAAGTAATTATTTGTAAACAGTGTCGCTGGAGTTTGTGATGTATGGGTGTTGTCGATGTTTCGACCCCTATGGGCAGGATTAAATGTTATCCTTGCAGCGGGTCTTCATCAGGACTGAGAAGGCCACCTTCTTCCACCAAAAGAGGTTGGATTGGTTTCGGGCCCGAATTGACCTGCTACAGTTTAGTAAGAAGATTATTAGAGTGTTTTTGTTTGTTCTTTGTATTGTTTGTTCTATTCCTCTCAAGTTATTAACACTCAAAGTTGATACCATCCACCTTTGAGGTGTCCAACAGATACTGTGCTAGAATAGAATACTGCTTCTTCTATGTATTTTTAAGCTACAACTTTAATGCAAATAATTTGGAACAAAAGTGGAGAAGAGACCCACTTTATGACAGGCAGACCACAGTTTGCAGTTCTCAAAATGAAGAGGTAGTGAGTGATCTGTGAATAGAGATAGTATTCACCAGAAAGATCATTACCAAAGATAAGCAACTTGTTCTTCTGATGGATATCTCTCTCCACAGGTTAATCATATTTTGAATCATTACTCAAACAGTTCCAAAAGATAGTGGATCTGAGGACAGAAAGAAACCAGAAGGATTTGCAGCACAGACCTGGCGAAATGAGATTCCCTGTGGCCTTGGGAAAGTAGGCCATGCTGCAGACCAAGAGATGTCTAAAACAGGACCACCCCTTGATAATGCTGCAAATTCAGACCCTTATTGGCCAGGGCATAGCACACTTTAATTTATTTATTTTTTATTTTATTTATTTCAATTTATATAGCGCATTATCACCCAGGGGTCTCTAAGCGCTTGTACCAGGCAAACAGACAACTCCATAGAACAGACAGCACCCCTACAACTCTCCCTTAGCATCCAACGGAAAGGCAGCAGCTTTGGTTCCTTATGGAGATCTAGTGGAAGTTTATTCCATGCTGCCGGGAGTAAAGTAGAGAAAGCTCGACCGCCCTGAGTTGACAGACAATAGCGAGGTTTAGTCAGGAGCGTAGCCTCTGAAGACCTCAGTGCTCTACCTGGAGTACAATTCAATAATCTACTTTTAATGTAGTTCGGTGCGTTGCCATAGATAGCCTTATGGGAGATGCACAGGATAGTCCAACGTAAACTCATCCTTTTCTGAACCACCTTTACCTTCTTGTGGCCTGCGAAGCAAAAGAACAGCTGGTCATCCATTCACCAGTCCAAGGGATGGAGTCGCTCCTCTTCCTTGGTAGGATGTGGAGGAGAGAGGAAAGTCAGCAGGTTGCCAGACTGACCTATCTAAAAGGGCAACACCACTTTAGGCAGGAAAAGGACTGTGTCCGAAGCACAAAATTGGCTAGGAAGAATGAAGTGAATGGAGGACGAACAGAAAGAGCCTGCAGTTCGCTCACCTTTCATGCAGTACAGATGGCAATTAAAAAGACCATGTACAAATTATAGAGTCTCAGAGAAGAGCTGTGCATGGGCTCAGAGGGTATCTTCATTAACAAGCACTGGCGTTGCCAATAGGTCTCGCAGTAGGAAAGTTGGAGCTATTACAATTGCAAATAACAATGCCTTTTATTTTTGTTTTCATTTTAAAAACATAAAGGGCTTTGTCATTTACAAGACCAATAGCTCCAACTTTCCTACTGCGAGACCTATTGGCAACGCCAGTGATTGTTCTTGTTGGAATATCGCCAGCGGCCCAGTGGGTGTCTGAGTGGGCTTTCTAGTGGCAGATGGGCGCTCATTACCCCAGTTTAGCAACAGGAAGAGGTGTCACACTCCCTTTGTCCCGCTGGGCCGGCCCATTAATGTGTGCACATATTGAGCGGGGGCAGGGGGCCTGAATAGAAGGGGCCTCACTTGTTTTCAGGTGTGTTTCTCCAATGCAAATGAATGCGTGCATTTTTTTTACCCCCTTCTTTGAGGAAAGGTATTATGCAAATGTGGCCGATTTTTTTGTGTGCCCGGGCCGATTTTCAATCCCAATCCGACCCTGCCACTACATGAGTGACAAGAATAGAGCAACAGGGTTTGAGCTGCATATGTTATTAGAGGCAGGTAACGCTGTAAGAAACTGAGACCAGCTGAATAATGCCAGGACAGGACTCCGAGACAAAACCTTACATCATCACTAGTTACACAAGACTGCATGCTGTACACAATCACCACAACAAAGGGGTCCAGCTCAGATCATTTGTGCGCGCATGTATTTGAACAGCTGCGGAAATGCAACCACACGGAAATACTGGTGAAAACACGGACAGTACACTTCAAGCTCCAGGATACACACCATTCCACCTAGGCACCGTCACATCTGTCTGCTTAGACCTTTTGCAGACTGGGAAATATTCTCTTTCATGGTATTTGTTGTTAATTTCCCGTCTAGAATTTCTAATATCCATTTTCTCAACATTCATCTTCCTTAAATCGCGTCCAATAGCATTCTGGTTTTCCGTCCTAAACCACATCGTCCGCGTTGAAATAATAGGCGTTGATATTAGTGTACTTTTCAGTGCAATGTGCGCACTGTGCCTTGAGAGCACGAGAGCTAAATGACGGCAAATAACCGCAGTACAATGTTGCTGCTCAGGGGTGAGAAGCAAAAAAGCCACACGCTCGTGGCACCTGGAGAGCCCTCTGATGGCGCCAAGTGCACGACGGGAGCTCCATCCGGGTGAATGCAGACGTGTTAGTCAATCTCAAACAGCAATCACAAACTGTTAGCAACACGAACTCAATGTCAAAGCAAACAAACAGAGTGCCTGCTACCAGAAAACCACCCGCACGTAAGTCAAAATGGACTGGAAAAAAATGTCCCTTGGATTACTGCAGGGATGTCAAAACCGCGTGTCACCCAACAATGTGAAACGTGAATAAAATGCGTACCACGCAGTATGTGATCGAGTAGCGTTGTATGGGGGTTATTGGCACTAGCGCCCCGTGCTCAAACCCCTTAAAACCTGGCCTAGAAAACAACGACAAATGAGATAAATCGACTGCGTGGAGTTCATGACACATAAGGAGCGGCTCCAGATGCCCAGCCTGCGCGGACGCCATGGTTTATTCAAGTGCGTGGACGTGGCAATTAATTTCAATAGTATACTTTGCCCTCGCGCTTTCGTGCGCGGCCATTGCTCTGTTCATCATCACGCGCATGAAAGCAATTTGTCCAAAAATGACACTTCAAACAATTGCTCTAAAGACCATTTGTGCTGAGATAGAAACGCGTTTTGCATGAGTGATGAGGCTGCGGGAGGTGCTGCATGAACGGACATGCATGAAGAGGCAAGGTGTTACAACCGGATTGGAAGATGAATGCATTAAATCGTTCGAGGCAAATGTGACGCTATACCTCACAGTAATATACATATGGATTGCCTTAGGAGGATGTTTTAGGTGAGTACTGTTTAAGCCATGTTGTAAAGTGTCCTAAATGTACCAATTACAAGATTCTAGGAGAAAATGTATACAAGTAAACTATTCTGAGACTATTTATTTAGAAATACAGTAACAGGGACCAAAGAGGCACACAGAAGCGAATGCAATGAAGCGACATTGCTTAATCTGTTATGTCCACAAGCCATCTTAGTCAGCTAAAGGATACAAGCTGGACAAGGAAAAGGGTTATCAGATGTTTTTCTTATGTGTCACTCAAATGCAGGCAATGCAAACACAAGCATGCACGTTTCGACAACAGCAACATTTTGTCAGGTGCACTATATCCACGCACTTCAAGCTTAAGAAGAAAATATTATAGAAAACCTGATACATTCACGCTTCAGTGAGCAGCCGAGCAACTATCGGGGGCCGGGTGCAAATGCAATGCACGAGGCGTCTTGTGACGGAACCCGGATGGGGGCGGGAGAGCCTGGGGCGGGATTCCGAGTGAGGGGAGGCAGGCGGATTAGGAGGGAAGCTGTATGGAGGAGGGAAGCTGTGTGGGGGCGGGAGAGCCTGGTGGGGGGGCGTGAATAAACAAGCGTTGCCGGGAAACTGAAAGTACGGCCGGCCATGAGTCAATTAGGGGAGGAGAAGGCGCAGAGCGCACGCTGGGCGAAGCCCTTTGATGTGCTCTGCGGCCGTGAATGCGCGTGCTTGTTTGGTCACGTGATTCACGTGAACTCAATGAAAACCGCAGCGCAAGAAGCCCTTGGTTTCACGAGGATTTTCGAGACATGAATTCTCGCTCCGCTCAATTCGCTTGCGCATTGATAGGTCGCCAGACCTAAAAAGCAAAGATTAAACTCAAGACCATGGAGAATTAGAAAGGGAGAAGGAGGAAACACAGGAGCCAGCCCCTTCAAAATTATATGAGAACAGGTGATTTAAATAACAATGGCTGATCAGGCAAACAATGAAAAACTGAGATGGCTAAAGGACATATTTTACGGTGCCTAGAGGAAAGCTTTACCTTTCTAACGAAAGCACAAAACATAGAAAAAGAAAAAGATGCCTTTAACAGATCAACTTTCTCCTTGACAAACCAGGTAACAAGACATGACCAATGGCTGGACTAAATGAATTTAGCCGAGGGAAGGTGTGCCGCAAGTACAAGTTCAATAACCTCTAAAGGCAGAACAAAAGTGCTTAAATTGCCTACTTAATTGTCTTCCCCTTACACTGCCTACATTTCCGCCCCTCCCGTCATCCATTTTCACCCAGCTACCTTTTCTCTATTGCCTGCCATACGTCCTTTCTCCCAGATTCCTACCTAGCTTCCTTTTTCAATGTATATACAATGTAAGTTTTTTAAAGTACGGGAGTTTTATTCAAAACAAAGTCTTAAATGATTTAATAACGAAGTTGGCATTATATTGTAGGTTGATTGCAATGAGCAGCTTAATATGAGTTAAGCATATGACTGAATATTCAGTTGTTTCATTGTAGCGTGGAATTCACTATCATTTTTGTTTCATCTAATATATATCTCAGAAAGAATTATTCAAATGTAAATGTTTCCTCTGGCATATGTACATTTTAGGTAGCCTAAATTGACATGCAGTGGGGTGTAGCGGGAATATTGGGCACTAGTTTGCGGTACACAAAAGTTTAGATGTAGCCTACCTTAGTCCCAGGACATACTCGGAAGGTAAAAAGTCTCCAGGGGATAATCTTCAAATAGAATTCCTTCACAGAGAGTTGCTGTGGGAGGACAGAAAATATATTTAATAACACATAATAATTGTGATTCCAGGATGAAAAGGGAAGCAGAGTGGAGCCTGGCAGATAAGGAAGTAAGAAAGATAACTGGGAGAAGACAAATATGTATGACCCAGTATAGCATTGGGAGCACCAACACTATCAACTTTCAAGCTCTAATCACCTCCTGATTTTTGCACACTCCTTCCACTCGGGCAGAGGCAGCACTGGACATTCTTCCATACGTTCTGGCATCCTTCTTCCTACCATTTAATACCATTTAACTTCATTTATTAAACCTATTTATTTTTTCATTCGTTTTATTTTCCCAACCAACTCACAACTTGCTCTCTACCTCCCAATTTCAACTTGTTTATCAACCATGTGTACAATTCAGTTTTCACTAGTTTCTTTAGTAGCTCTCACCTTATATGTTTGACTTCTATCTTAACGTTCTTTATGTACTATTTCTAAGAAACATATCTTTCCTTTCACTTGCCACACTCTAATACACTGATGATGAAGTGTGTCTATTCTTTTAAATTAACTTGTAAGGCTTTAATGATTCGGTTCTGCACTATGAGGCAAGTGCACAATACATGCAAGTGCAATTTAATGAAGCACATGGTGTAACAGAAGAATTGGCAAGGGGGAAGGAAAGCCAATATAGCAGGGGGACAAGCCATGGGAATGAAAGAGGGAAGGAGAGTTTAGAGAGAGCCTGGACAGAAGACACAGTCAAAAAGGACACACAAAGGCAAAACTGAGAGAAAGGCAACTCAGGCAGGATATTAGAGAAGGCTGCAAGTGCATAAATGTGGGAGGCCAGGTAGAGAGGGAGCTCAAGACATGTGTGGTAAAGGAATTGTCTTATTGAGAGAAAACTGGCTGGGGGAGTGCCAGAGCAAAGGCAGCTAGGAGGGAAGAAATACGCTTGGATTAATAAAAGTGCCTGGGGTGGAGGACTACAGCCATTCCTTAGTGAAGAGATAGGCAGTTGCTATAAAGGATAGACAGCAGTCAAAGAAAAACCACCAGACACGTGGCTTCTTTACCTTTGGTGAGATGTAGCAGTAAACTTTTTTAGGTTTTTTGACTTTTTCTGGGGTTGAGCAGTCAGAAGGAGAGTCTTCATCCTCGTCCTCTGTAGCCACAGAGGAACGACGCTGCATGGGTGGGAGCTGCCACTGAGAGTTAGCTGTGCTGGCCGTAGAATAAAGATAAGCATCAAAGTACATGCCAACCCCTGAAGTGGACACATTGCGCTCCACTGCACTCTTTTCGTTCTCTGTGAGGAGACAAGGAGGAAATGCCTAGGTTAGTGTTTTCTACTGTCATCACTTGGACCAACCAAAAGACAAACAAATGAATGACTAAGTACTCATGTAACCTGAGATACACTCATCTCGTCAAGAACCCCAACAACAGTAAGAGGTGCTTTATTTCTAGGCGTGGAGGAGTTGATACCACATCAAGTAAGAGGGTGACATAAAAGGAATTTTTTTTCATATTGATGAAAGGGATTCGGCAGAGAAATAGGTCACATTTGAGTTTGGTTGTCACAGAGAGGAATGTGTTGCAAATAGAATTGTCACATTGGAACTGGGGAGCTTAACAATGTATGTCACAGAAAAGTATATAGTAAATTCAACCAGTTGGATGAGAATTCTTTTACATTTTTAGTGCAGGCCGCACTGGTGAGCTCTCTGTCCAAAGGTCCCGGAGTGAGCTCAAAATTTGCACTTTGTGTCAACAGACACTATAGTTCCCAGTGTGCTCTGTCAAGAGATGTAAACATGTGCCTAGAATATAGTCCACAGTCTTTATATAAAACAAGAAACTGAAATATTCTTCATTTTCTTTTTCATTATTAGTGATCATACTACTATTGACATAAGCATGTTTGCGTATGATCCAAGAACCCCAATGCATTTCAGATTACACATTCTTCATCTATGGAAAAATCTTAGCATTTTCCATGTGTCAATTCACGCACTGTAAAAAGATACAAACGTATTATACTATAGTAATTAAAAACACAGCAGGAAGTTGTCAGAAAAATGAACACTTGCCAAAAAAACAGGTGACCTAGAATGTAATCCTAAAAAAGCATTGGCATAGCCAATAGGTCTCGCTTTTGGGACCTTATAAGTATTTAGTTATGCAGCACAATATCCTTGGTGCAACAACATCAATTGTTGCATGGCTAAACACTTATAAGGTCCCAAAGGCAAGACCTATTTGGCTATGCCAATGCTTGCTTTCTATTTGATGGAAAGGTTTAGGCCTTCAAACACCAGTGAGTGGTTTGCTGCACAAAGGGCCAAGGGCTGCGATGAGGCTAGAACAAGGAAGCTATGTCCGAGAACTGCCTATTGCTTGTAAAATGGAAAGGGTTCAGAATATCTGCATTCATCTGTATTTTATTAATCCCACCAAACATCAGCATGAAGAATCCTAATAAACATCTGTATCAACCCACATACCTCAACCACTCCCCAACCCCACTAATGTTAACACCCAACTGCTATTTATTTCATCTACCCCTAGGAAATACTAGTGAATGCATGGAATAGTTGCTTGAGTCACTAAACTAAGACCAATAACATGACTAGCCACTAACCTTGGGTTCGGTAGCATCATGCTTCCCAGGGTAAAGTGCTTCAGCACCTCATCAGGGGTAGTAAGTGTTATATAAATGCAATTACAATTTACCAAGGTTTCCCAGAAATGGATTTCTGAGGCTTAGATATCTGTGTGAGTGAGAAGGACTGGGGGGGTAGGGGTTCAAGAGCGAGAGAGGGGGAAGAAAGATGGTTTTGACTGTTAAAGAGAGGCTAAAGAGGTCGGGGCACGCAGAGAACAAGACAGATGGAGAGTCAGGCGAGGAGCAGCAGGTGGGAGAGTGACAGGAAGTGAAGTAAGAGTGTGTAGAGAGAGAGCGAGGGGGGTTGGGTGAGGGAGTGGACTGAGGGCAAGGTGTTTTTAGGAACATCAAAGGTTCTTGAAATGAAATGAAGTCATTGAAGATGGAGTAAGTGGGAGAGAAGTGTCATGGCGAGGTGCGAAGAGAGATGAAAGAGAGGTGGGATTGGTAAGGGCAGAAGGGACTGGAGAGTGTGCAAGACAATAAGGAATTTATGAAGGGAGAATGATGGGAGCACGGGAAGGTAAGGTAGAAAAGGAAAAATATGGCAGAATATGAAAGACAGGCGGGATAAAGAGATGTCAGGTAAGCAGCGTACGCCAGAACTGGAGGTCCGTGCCTTGGTACCAAGTGCCAGGGCACAACCGGGCACCTCTGGAATAGCACTGGAGAGGCATTCGGGGTCTGTCCGTGCCCTGGCATCGCTCACCCTGAAAAATGTATGTGCATGGAGGATGCCCCGGGAATCTGACACAGTAACAAGTTGTGTGTGGTCTATGCCATTGGGATTCACTGCACCACCATCTGCCGAAGGAAGTGCACGTTGTTATAAAACAGTTGTGCCAGCACTATGAACACGGATCTGGGACACCTGTAGCGCTACCCACTCCCTTGGAAATATGCACTGTTAGGATCTTCAACATGAAGCCTTTTCCGTGTCCATAGCTGGGGCTCGAGATGCAGGTCGAGTGAGGCTTAAAAACATCAAACAGCTCTGACTCGATGAACGTACCTGTGCAGAGATTGGAGTGGA
The DNA here is from genome assembly GCF_964263255.1 of Lissotriton vulgaris. Classification (NCBI taxonomy): domain Eukaryota; kingdom Metazoa; phylum Chordata; class Amphibia; order Caudata; family Salamandridae; genus Lissotriton; species Lissotriton vulgaris. Next base: position 257,312,066 of record NC_141697.1, read on the forward strand.
GCACATTCCCAGGGGCGAGCAGTTCTAAACACTAATGATAACGAATCGCAGGACATCAAAGGCCAGTGAGGATTTAAAGCAGTGATGGGGTAGGGGGTCATTTGTGGCTGGAGCAAGCATAGACAGGAGGGAGGAGGTGGCGGATGAGCTTTTAAACATGCAAACATGCCATCTTGTCCTTTCCACACGTAAATAAATATTTCAATATAAAGGAGAAGCACAATATCTTTTTATGCGGGAAACATCAAACCGCTCCGACTCTGAACGAGTCTGCACAGAGACTCGGAACAGATACCCGGGGCTGGTAATTTCGAAACACTGATGACAACGAATCGCAAGTGTGAGAAGTTGGCCTGATATATGATGTTTCCAATTCTGGAACCACCTTGTATCAGTCCAAACAATCCCTTATGGTGTCTGGTTTTAAGTCAACCTTATAGACAAGCTATCCTAGGGGTAGCATGGACTAAGCAGCCTGAAAGGCTAACTCAAGAGGTCGTGTTAAGCGAGCTGTTTTACCAATCACAATCCTGAAATATCAAATGAAAGGACACCACACAAGTATATATTATAAAAATATATGTGTTTATTACTAAAATAATCCCCAGTACTCTTTATGAGCAAAGGGGCACAAGCGTTAAATCAAAAGCACAGTATAACATATGAAAGTTGAACAATTATAGATGAGGGCGGGTGGCCACTCAAACCATATATTAAGAAAGTGTTATAAGAGATACCAATCGAACAGTGGTTAGGCCTAGGGAATCGCTGGGAGCAGTCGGGACAAGCAATGCTGAAGTCGGGAAAAGCCCGCGGGATTCGGGTGCAGTGCTTAAAGCACACGCATGCACCAATGCATAGTTAATGGTGCGTAAAAGTTACACAAATAGAGTTTAAAGATACTTCCGCTGAACCTAGAAGGACAAAACTTTAGACACAGACCCTAGAGGTGTGTCCCAGTGTGGGAACACCGGCGTTGCTGAGTTACCTCACCCACAGGAAGCGGGTGCATAGGGTCGAAGTGGCGTCGGGTTTCGTCAATCAGGTTGTTGGTGCTTGAAGCTGAAGATGCTGCAGGCGATGTGAAGGAGAAGTGTCCGGTGTGATCCAAGGGTTGATCAGAGTCGTAAAGTACCTGAAAGCAGAGGGGACAGAGTCTGGGTCACTCAGCAGTGACCAGGGTGGAACCAGGACGGAATCAGGCAATGTCGGGCGCAATCAGGTGGTTGTCGAGGAGCTTCTCTCCGCTACCACGTGGGCTCTGGGGCATCTGCGACGTCCAGGAGCGGGTCACGAGCTGTCCCACGCAGGCTCTCACCGTCGGCGCTGTCGGCTTCAAGATCGGAGCAAACAACACTTGGCAAGAGCAATCCATGCGGGATTGGAAGATTGCTTCTCACTCGGACCAGGAGGGTCAGAGCGGGTGCTCCTTTTCAGAGGAGCGGGTGCAAGTCTGGAGCAACCAGAATCACAAGTCGTATTTCAGTTTGTCGGCACAGGGGCCACAAACCAGCTGGCAAGTGACCGGGCCAACGCGTTGAGCCAAAGAAAGCAGAAGGGCCCCACGCAGCACTCGTCGAGTGTAGAGGGGTGAGCTTCGGTGCAAAAGTGGCTCAGGGCTGGGGCTTCTCAAACCCCGGTGTACAGCTTCGAGGGTCACTCGTGGGCTGCACGGTCAGCGTCTCCTGGTCTTTCCAAGATGACGTGCCCCACGCTTCCAATCGCCTCCACAGGTCTCAGCTCTGCAGGGACTGTGGATCGGGCTGTAAGAAGGCAGTCAAGCTTGATCTCGTCGATCTCGGTCGCTCGAGTTCCGGCGGGAACTGCAAGAAAGCAGACGTCGAGGTGCTGGATGGTGCCTGTTTGCACAGGGTGGTCACTCCTTGACCACAAGGGAGATTCTTCAGTCTTCAACGTCGAGTAGGATGTCGAAGGGTCCAGAGTTTCGTTTCAAATGTTTCATCAGGATAATCTGAGTGCGTTGGCACTGCTCCCTTTCTTATACCAATCTAGGGGGCTGGATTACTTGCTAGGTCCCCTCCTATGGGTGGGACCCAGGAAGGGGGTGGATACACCCCTTTCCCTTTGATCCAGGCCACGCTGGGACTGGGGCTGGTGTGCCCCAGAACCGGTTTGGCCGGATTATGCAAGGGGAAGCCTTGTGCTCCCCAGGCAGTGTCTGGTTTCTTTCAAACCTCCCTGCTACAATCCACTATCTCCTGTCTGGGGTGGTGTGACACCTCCCTGTGACAGGAAATCCTTTGTCCAGGCCTCCTTGGCTGAGTTTCGGTCAGCTGCAAGAGGTCAGACTTGTGTCTGTGGCAGGAGCAACCATTTTGTGGATCTGAGGCTCTTTTAAAATCAACCGCGTTTTAGCAAAGTAACATGTTGTCTCCCTCTAGAGGGGTGGAATGCTACCCCCGTCGCCAGGACTGGCGAGGGGGTAGTATTCCAAATCGTATGACACCTTACACGACATGTTTTGATAAAGCCAAACCAAAGTTTGAACATATAACCGAGAGGATTATAATGCACTTAATAGTATATGGTATGGCATTATCCCGGAACAGCTTAGGGAATTGGTCCCGACAGCTGCAGACAGGCTGCAGACAGGCTCAGCTCATGCTAGAGCACCATCTCACATAAAACCACGCACTCTGCCTCCAGGATTGTTAAGGCCTGCCATAGGAGTGGCTTATAGGTTTATATGTGTCCAGATAGGTTTAGATATAGGCATACTATATCTAAGCAAGGGGTGATTACACCACCTTGCCCCAGCTGAGTGATCAGCCAGTTGTGTCAATTTTGGATAGCCAGCCAGGGGTGGCAAAAGATAGGCTGCAGCCCCTGGTAGGTCTTGGGTGTACCTATGCCGTGGGCACCTATAGTGCTCTGTACAGGGGCTGATAAGGTGACCCAAGCCAATTTAGTTATGTACCTAGGGTACATGGAATCCATTTTACAGAGAGAGCAGATAGCCTGGGGCCCTGATTAGCAGGGAACCAGTCCAACTAAGTCGAAAACCAGCTAAACACAAGGCAAAAAATCTGGGGTAAGCATAGTCAGGTAGCCACCTTCCTACAAGGCATCAAAGGTCAAAGGGGGTTTAAAGCAGTGATGGGGAGGGAATGATTTATGGATGGAGCAGGCGTTATCGGGACAGAAAAGGTGGGGTAAAAGCTTTTAAATGTGCACACTTGCTAGCTTGCCCTTTTCCAACGTGAAAAGATATTCAAATATAAAGGAGAGGCATAATGTAGGGAAAACAAGTTGCCGTTAAAATGCCACAAAAGCACGATGAACAAAAACAAAAAAAGAAGGATACAATCACAGGTTGAAGACACCAGGCACGCCCCCTCAGATAACATCAACAAAACATGCGCTGCTGACGAGAGAGGAAAGCTAGATGTCTCCTCTGCTCGTGAGAGCACGCGCGTAACCGCAAGCTCTAGGCCATGGAAGCCGACTTACTAAAAGTCTCGCCAGAGCAGCACATGCGCTGGATCAGGCGAGACCTAATAATGGTTAACAACTGATATACACCAATTATTCAATGTAATCAACTTACAGTGTTGACATGAACTAGGTGCCCAAATGCATCTTATGGAATTGGAAGTGAGCCCTAGTATATGGTAAAAAAGGCATTAGAGGACTGCCACACTTAATTGTGCCATCACTGCTGTTACAAGATGAAAATGTGACAGTTGGCATGTCACTGAAGCCTGGTCAGACAGCTCTAAAACTGCCATCTTAACATGGCAAAATTTACTTTTTGCCAGATCAAACCCTTCCTTACTAATAATAGTAAGCCACCAGTAAGAAAGGTCTTGGTGGTCCACCAGGTAAAACATGAAATTACCATTTTCAGTGTAGCAAGGTAGGTGGTCTCATTGGCTAACATGGAGTATCACTAACCACAGCGCTAGGTGCTAACTTCCAATTGGGGCCACCAAAGACATTACTCTAAGGTATTACATTAATTGTTACATTAAACCCAACTTAGTGCTGAGATCAGATTTACATAACTTTCAACAGAAAGGTGAATTGAGAAAACCACCTCTTTGCTGCTCAACCCTTCAGTAGCCTTTCCTGGCTGTCTGCAGCGGCTGTCACCCAAGACAGAATGCTGCTACTCTACTAGGAAGTGTGAAACACTGCCAGGAACAGGAAACAAAGAACTGTTGGGGGAGAGGAGACCTTCTCCAGCAGAATGACTACCAGGCGGCAACAGAAGGCCCAGCTTCAAAGAGGCTACCACCTCAGAGAAGCAAATAGTGAGAACACCTTCGCCTGCTTGCTCCACTGTGTAGTAATAGAGCCTGGCATCTCCTCCAGAGGGGGGAAACCTGTTGCAGCACTGGTTTTTAAGGAGGAGTGGCTCATTATGTTGTGTACACCACAGGGGTATGCCCTGGGCTCCTCACAGGGGAAGAATGCTTGCACCATCTTGGTTTAGGGAAGAGCGGTGTGTTCTGGGATTATTTGGTAGCCAAACCCCCATGTAGTGACGTAAAGTCGGAAGAGCTGCCTCATGGCAACTATTGCCTCATTGGCTGGTAAGTACTCCACTCCATAACGAGAACATGGTATAAAAGTGGCACCCCAGACTCACAGACCTCAGATCACTACTGGACAGGAAAACAGACAGAAGAAGAACTGCCCTGCTGCTCCCTAGACCCAACAAAGAAAGACTTTCCCAAAGACTACACTGCACATGCTTACCCTGAGGGAATCAGACAAAAAGTCCTGTGTCTTCTGTGCCCACTCGTGGAAAAGAACTCCACATGTGCCAGGGCAGAAGTAATGGCTACAAGGGCTAGCTGGCTGGCCTTCTGTTAAGCTTAAGGATCACCAAAAGCTAAGAAACCATGCATTTCAGGAGAGTCCAGCAGCCTAGGAGCACCTGTCTGCTGCTGGATGACAAAGTGCCAACTGGGTGACCAAGTCCTGACCTTTCTGAGGTGCCCTAAGCCTGAGGGAGCCATATGCCTGAGTGAAAGTGGACCCTAGTTCACATAAAAAAAAGAACTGCTTACCTGTAAGCAACTGCTGCATCTGCTGTAAGCAGGAAACCAGCTGACCAGTGGTGACTGGCCCTGCACTGGACTCCCCTTCTGCCTCGTGGGACATCGAGTCCTGATGCCAAAGATAAATAAAGTTCATGGACCCCAATGTCGCCCCAGGAAAACTCTTTATCTCTCTGCATCAATTCAGTATCCTCCATATCCAGCATCAGGACCTCTTCTTAGCTGGACCACGTTATAGGAAAAAAGTGCACAGAGGACCCGAAGACTGTTGATTGAGACGAGTAAACTGTGCCCCTGGACCTGAATGGTCCCTGTTAGTGGCCCTCAACTACTTACAGCTAGTCCAAGAGGATTATAGAAGATGTTATAGTGCATTCGCTGCAAACCGATTGCAACGATTATTGCATTTAAAAGACTAAAATATAAGTATTTACCAACCTTTGAGTAATCAACCTCTCGTTTCCCTCAATATATTTTTGTCATTTTTATGTCTATTTAAAGCTAAAAATACAATCTATTTTTGGAGTTTGATTGTTATTGTGCTGTGTTTCTTTCTTACCTGCTGTTTTGGAACTTCTAAATGCTTTATACCTGTTCCTTTGATCATGCCTGGCTGCTCATTGCCACAGCTACCCAAGAACGGGTAATGGCTTTTGTTAATAAAACCTAACTGGACATGATCGAGATTGTGACATTATTATTTGGTGAGGTCTCACAAAAACACCACAAAATACTCCAGTTTCTCGCATTGACCTAAACAGAGTACAAAGGGTGTGGTATTATTTTTTTTTTACTCTGCTTGTCGAAATGACTAACTACTGCAGAAATCTACAGGCCATGTAATGGAATCTACTAGTCACACCTATTGCTTTCAGAAATTAACCCTATCCTATGATCTTTAACACTTCCCAGATGCTTTGGTATTTAAGGTGCCAGATCTACTTTGCTTTTCCAAATCCCCAGGAAACTTTTATTTATCTGTTGCATCTCTCAGACATTTACTGTTTTCACTCTCCTCTGATGCTCCCCTCACTTCAACCCCTGCAGGCGTGTTCTCTCAATTGGTCCACTTTTATGCACTATCACTTCAGTTCCCTTAAAACTAATTCTCTTCATCTCAGTCACTCTCGCCCCTTATTTACCTTGAATATTTTCCATTCCTCCTCACTTTTTCTTCTGGCTCACTGCACCCTGAAACTGCATACTAGTTCTCAGGATCTCTCATTGACATTTATTACTTTCAGTTAGCTCATATCAATGTTGGTTTTTACTCGTTCCTCCATATTCTTTCTTCCCCATCAGTCTTCCTTCCCCACCCCCCAACACTTTGAACTGCATGCCTCATAAGAATTTCTCTTCTCCCTTCCGTGCAATTATATTGCTATTGTGTAAGAATTAGTTAAAGAAACTCGCAGCACACAAAGTAATGCCGGGCAAAAAAGATCCAAAGCTGTCTAAAGAGGTCATGCGTCAATAAACAGATAGGCCCTCCACCACCTGCAACCTGTTCCCATGCAGATGTCTTGCTACCATAAAGAACTACAGCAACGTCATGTCACATTTATTTTATAGCTCATGTTATAGGCTCGGGCAAAAGTATTGCAACATTTGTAGATTGAAAACCTGCAGATCAACCATACTCTTTTTACAATGCGGACTCGGTTTTTACTACTGTCGCAATAAGGTAATTCATACTGGACACTTAGCGACAATAAATAATGATGACTATTATGTGTGCCCCTTAACCCTATCTTACCCAAGAGCAGTTTTCTGCATTTGAAATTTATACTGGAGTATGGCTGCAAATAATACTTAATAAATAAATTCTTGCCTTCTGTTGGTAATTTAAAAAGAAGCATCAAAGCTCTGAAATGAGACTTGAAAGGCGTATCCAGTCCTGTTTTTATTTTTTTACTTTGTGGTACTTGTATAATTTTTCCCTAGCAAAGTTGCAAGAGTATAAGTGCTAAAATACAAAGTGGATAAAAACTAAAACTGAATGACCTAGACATTGTAACTCAAGACCTGTGGGTACATACACAGGGGTATTGCATGATATACAACTCTTTAAGCCGTAAGATATTAATGACCTTAGTGTTGATCAACACAGGACAGAAAGTATGCAAATTGTACTTGAAGAATCCCAGCACAGTATGGGGGATGTTCCCGCATTTCGGAGACAGCAGCGTTACAAGCTGAAACCCGGCTGCACACAGCCGGTTTTGAATTGAGGACATTTACCAGCCTAAATAATCTCGTGACGGCACGCATAGCACTCGTCTGTGCCAAATAACTACCCGACTAGGACCGGGTTGGAATTATCACCGGCTCCCCGACCACGAGTCACGATCATTTGATCAGCCCTGATGAGTCACAGCCACATGCTGTGATGAAACACGTGTAGGCTAAAGTGATTGATATAGTGAATCCTGAGAAATTAACACTGTTCACAAATAAAACTCTTTTGAAAAATCTACTTTGGGTGTGATCTATCCGGAACCAATAAAGTACTCAAATGAATAAGATATTTTGAATAAATATAGTGTGCTCTGGTTTCCTGCCAAATCAACATAAGAGGGGTTGGTTTCACCACTTCTCTTTACAGAGGTTAAGGTTTCCCTCTGACCAAGAAGCACCTACCTTGATACCACAAGAACTCAAATCTATACCGTTAGAAGTCGAGCGCCTAATCTTTCTGAACACTTAAAAAACCGACCCACAGATATAAACAGTATGGGGGATGGATGCTCTGCTGCAGAGCTACAGAGGAAAGTCGGAGTCATCCATACTTAACACTACCGTTTAACAGTCATTCGGACCTTGGTTTCAAACTATGCTGCTTGGGCTGCAGTGAGTTTTTGTGCCTACTTAGATGGGCATGGTTCTGAGGGGCAGAGGACAGGGCAGGTAGTAACTGAGGTTTGATATTATTAATCACTACACCACCCACCAATTCACTGAATCCAGACACACGCGTCATATTTCCCTGCTCTCAAATTGTGTCTGTCTCTTTCCTGTAGGTACGATCAAAAAGCAGCCAGAAACTGATGATTTGTCCAAAATGTAGTTTAAAAAATGGTGTGCCTCAATATCTGGCAAAATAAGGAAATTAAAGACTGGGGAGCCAAAAAGCTGGTGTGCAAGATGGTCGCACTCGTGTGAGGCTCTTGCCACCCAGGCCTTGATTCCTTGCTGGTGTTTGGTGAAAGGTCTCATTCCAATGGCAGCAGCCCCGAGGAAACCACGGCGGGTGAGGGCACAAAATGGCAGCATCAATGGGCCCTTGATTGCTGTGGAGGTGCAGCATGGGCTGAGCTAGCTGGGGTGTCGGCTCGGGCTTGACGCTGGCCGCAACTGTCAGGCTTCGGTACATCTTGGGAGCGCATTGGTGCCTCGAGCTGTGCAGGTGATGTGACCCAGCGAAGCTGATGAGCCCTGAGGCTACCTGGGGATGTCAGTCTAGCCGCAGGGTAGGTGATAGCCCGTTCTATTCTTTACTGATCACCATTGCTTTGCCTGGGTGGACAGGCCCGAGTGATGACGTGGGTGCATGGGCTCCCTGCCCCTCCTCCTTACTAGTTATGCTGCAGGAGCTCTGCCCTTGGATAGTGGGTCTGGTTGTGCCCGCCTTTCCACCAGAGGTGAGGCGTGACCACTGACTCGTCACTTCTGAGCGCTGCTGATGAAAGTGTGACACATTGCTGGATTAAGTGGGTATGCCCCTGCTGCGCTGGACATAGTTTGGCCACAGCGTTGTTGCTCCTCTACAGGTGGGACGGTACTCTGCATGGGATGCAGCCTCCTCTGGCCTGGTCCGGTGGCTGTGTCACTCCGCCCCTCCTCCTCCCCATTTCCCCCCTGGGGATGAGGCAGATCTCAGATGTGGCCGCACCTAATCCGGACATTAAAACTCTCCTCAAGGCAATGCAGGAAACAGTAGCCTCAACTTACAACAAAATGGATGTGTTAACAGAGCGACTTGACGCTGTTACTTATAAGATTGACAAACATGACGGTCAGCTAAAGGAGGCAGAGCAGAGGATTTCCAGAGAAGATGTCTTGGCGGTCAAGGAGGACAAACTGCTCAACATGGAAAATGTCCTCAGGGTAATTGCCATCAAAAATGAGGACTTAAAAGCACAGTTGCGCCATAACAATATTCACATTCTCGGGGTGCTGGAATCTACCAACACTGGCCGACTAGACTATGTGGAGAAATTACTGGTGGGGATGTTTGGAGCTGATGGCGGAGAGAGACCACCTTTCTTTGGGGGCTCGGCCGCCGTCAGGAGCACTGGTGTGGCCTATTATAGCCCACCTGTTGAACTTCCATGATACAGCCATTGCGCTCAGGGTGGCACATGAGAAGGGTCATCTTACCTTTGAAGGTCATGAGGTTTCCTTTTACTCGGACTTCACCCTGGCAGTTCAGGAGAGGCGGCGCAAATTTGTCCCAGTAAAAAGAAGCTTGCACAGGTCGGAATACAATATACCATGTTACACCCAGCACACCTGAAAATTAGGCATAAGAGAACGCATTATGTCTTTCAGACCCCGTAGCATGGCATTGAGTTTCTACGTCTACTATGGAAGGAGTCCAGTCTGAGACCATAATAGAAATAGTCGATGAGGTCATGCACCCTGCAGGCAGTCTGACTGAGTGATAATTCTAGTTGGATCCCTGTTGCCCGGGAGAAACACGTGAAAGTGTTGGGGGCCTCTTCTGTCATGCAGGATACCCCACGAGAGAGACGCTCAATTGATCATGGCCTTGCTGCATAGGTGCTTGGTGGCTGATGCCTGCTCCTGATGATGTGCTACACCTAGGGGCTAAGAATGGTTTGTGATTTGTCTCTGTTATATCTGTTGTTATGACATGCTCACCTCTAGATGTCCTGGAAAACCATTGGCAATCACTGAAGAGGACACACTGCCTCTCATGGAGGTGCCCGGAAGATTTGTCCCCGTTCTACAGATATAGGCCCTTTGTGTGTTACTCTTTTGTTTCTGGGTTGTTGAGGGCGATATAATGCTTTCTCTGGGATTCTTTGGAGATGGGGTGCAGTTCTTGGTGGAACTGGGCCATCAGAGTTGGAGGCCTGAGTACGAGGATTGATAGATGATCCGGCATTCTTTGATCTCTTGTGGGATAGAGTAATGTCCACTGGTTCACAGGCTCTGCTAAGGTCGGAGGTGGAGGGGGGATTTTAAATGTGTGCTACAGCACTGGCTCAATATGACTTGTGTGCCTCGCTGTGCTAAAGCCACAGAAAGCTTGAGGTCCATAATACAGGACCATGAACTACTTGATATATGCAGGCATAGATTCCTACACTGTAGAGGGCACCTACTACTTGCCCATACACGTGGTCGCGTTTGTACTATTGGCTCCTCTAGGAGGACATGGCACCTTGGGTACATGGGGTAACACAGGTGGCACGCACTTCGTCGGATCATGCCTCAGTCCATTGTCACTGTTGGTTCCAGGGGAGCTCGAGAGTGGATTCTCTTTGAGGCGGTCTCGTGAGATCCTATTGGAGTGTGTTCCTAGGATGCTATAGTGAGCTGCAAGGCAATACAAGGGGAAGGTCTTCCACGTCGGAGGAATACTCCTTGGAGGGTATGGCGATTGGTTGACAGAATCATGCCAGATGCCTCTTTGTGCTGCAGCCATTTCCTGTGAAGGAGCTGCAGGAGGTGGGTGCGCTCCCGTGGGTAATGCACCGGTGTCAGATTTTATAAACTATATCTGGATCTCGATCGAAGAGACAGACTGGTATGGGACTGGAGACCGGGTGATGCAGGATGAGGAGACAAGCAACTTCGGTGGAGACCAGGAGACATGGAAGGAGGTGGCTGAAGGCACGGCTGGAGAGGAAGAAAAAGACCACTCTGAACACTGCGCTTGGTTCCAGTGGGCCATAGGAAGCGTACATGCTGCAACCCCATAAACCACAGCCCTGGAGGATTGTGGTCCCAGGCAAGTCCAAAAGAGGAGCATAATAATTTTAGGAGGTGGTGGGAGGGCTTAAAAGGGTCACAAATGACTCACATGTGACATTCACGGGCAAGAAGTCACCTAGAAAACCTGTTTGCAATTTTGTTCTTGTTTTGTGTGTGGCACCTGGTGAAGGGCACAAGCCTACCAAGCACTCATACCCCTCAGGCGACAGCACAGTGACTGAGGCCATATTTTGAGTGATTATTTTGAAGGGGCACCATACAACCTCCGGAGGGTGTGAGAAAGAGGACAGTCTCATCCCTTTTGTCAAGAAGAGGAAAATAAGAATAGTGGATACTGAGAAACAGAGAAAGAGAGAAAAACATAACTTTTTTGTTTGTTTTGATTCTGGTCATTGGATATCTCCTGTGAGTTGTTTTCTTTTTCCAATAAACTCCCCTTAATGTCTACTACCAATAAGTGTATACGCTTGGCTAAGTGGGTCTTAATCCCTACACCGCTGGATTGGTGTACTGCCTTTCCTTCTATATGTATGTATGTATGTATGTATAGGCATTTATATAGCGCACTACTTACCCTGAGGGTCCCAAGGCGCTTCGACCGCTGCGAAACCCTTCCTGGCTTCCCTGAGAGATGGTCCCTTAATGGGTATCTCCAGGGTGAGACCAGGCATCCCCGGCGGTCTGGTGGGGCCGTTAGTGAAGATGAGGCAAGCTAATGCCCAGAGTTGCCGAGTGTGATCACTGATCAGAGTGGGCACCGAGGCGAGAGAATTATCGAGTCCGCTGACCCTGGTCCAGAAACCTGCCGCGCCGGGAATCGAACCCTGGTCCCGGGCCGTCCTCTGCTCTCGGGTCTGCCGCCTCTAACCAGTGAGCCACACTACTTCACTACTTCCTTCTGCATTTTGCTTGTCAAGGTATTGTACTACTGCAGTGCTGTAATGTTCTCCTGTTTAAGTTTAAATAAATAATAAAAACTAAAAAGAAAGAAATCAATTACTGCCAATCTTAGTGCAGAAGCTGTGTTCTCCAGAACAGACAAACACAAATTTGTGAATGTAGAGAGACATCTCTCCTGAATATCTGGTCCTACAATTGCAATTTCTACTAAACAATAGTATTTTTTTAAATGAGCAACTAATCTCTTCCCTATGATTATGAGATAGCAAAAATGTCCCTCAAATGCCTTAGTCACAGGATGCGTGCTATTCGCTCCCTGCCCCCTAGCTACTGTCCTAGCCTCCTACCAGACCTAGGGTTGCGCTGAGTTGATCTGGCAACAACAGATGGCAAGCGTAATGCATGTGAAACCACTTGATATGCTTCCGCCATGGAGCCTCTGTCCTAGGGAAAAGCACAGGCCAGATGTATTGCTATAATCGCGCTCTATAAACAGCTGCCCTGCACACAGACACTATCCTACAAGCTCATAATCTCAAAGCAAACTGACAGACAGCCTTCCAATTGCACACAAGGAGTATTTCTCCAGGCATTTAACAGTTCTGTCAAAGTCTAGCCAATCACAGCCAGACATCCATGCCCGGACTTTCAATAAATCATACATCAAACATTTCTCACCACTTAATGGATTGGATTTCCCATCCATTAAGTTCTGTCCACACAAGGGTGGCACAGTTATCACATTGTTGGCGGTAATTATTGTAATGACAAACAAAATGTTCTGATACACAGATCTTAGATGCAGAAGGGCAAAGTTTAAGTGTCCTGTAGACGGTATAGCAATTAAAACTTCTTGTCCATAACACAAATCCATATGGCCTGAGCCTGAGCTCCAAGGATCAGTTGGCTGACAACCTGTTTGAGCTACCGGGACACAATAAGCTTACAAAGGCCTCCTTCCAACTGACTAGCTGACCAGCATCAACCGGACCTGCCTGGCCTCTGCTGAGGTAAGTCCTGATCCCCTAGAAGTGCCCAGGTCCTGGGCTCTTAGCTGGTATCAGTGTAAACTCCTCCTAACAAAAAGGTGTACATATAGAGGTTTAGGGCTCCTCGTGACAGCAAAGTGATCTCTTCGCACCAAGAATCCACCTCCTCAGATGACCTCCAATGAGAAACTCCAGCAGGATCTGCTCTTCGTGCTAACAGCAACCATCCGTGATGACTGCCAACTCAAAGCCCCAGTAAAACCTGCTATCCGCACCAATGATGTTGAATATTCAGCGGAGACTGGCTCCTTGTGCTACAAAGCGACCACCCGCAGCGCCCGTCCTGGTCCTTGTGCAAAAAGCTTCCTCCTCACGGACAACACGAACAGAACGCTTTGCACAGGCTTTGAGAAGGTAACTCTTCAGCCAGACTAACCTGGCCCCCATGTCCAACCTGAACTCCATCACGGTCGGTCTGAACTTGTGAGTTTTCTCCTGGCTCACCACGACCAAATAACAGCTTTGTTGTTCTTGATGCTTTTTTCACCTAAAACTTTAAAAACTCAAACTTCCGGGTCCACTAATTGGATTTTTGTTGTTTTAGTGTAATTTTATTTATTAAATAGTACTTTATTTTTCAAAATAGATTTGAGGCTTGTGTTGTGTTTTCACTTTATTATTGTTTGAGTGCTGCATAAATACTTTACTCATTGGCTCCAAGTTAGGCGTGACTGCTTAGTGCCAAGTTACCGGAGCGTTAAGCACAAGTTAATTTATTGACTTTTGTGGTTCATCCCAACAAGGACTGCGATGTGGTTTTCACAACAAGGCCCAGAATTCATCATTTAAAGGAAGCCTAGCTCTAAATTAATAATCAAGGATCATATAGTGTGTCACTGAGGCAGGTGTATCTGGGTCTGTATCACTTCTGGACATGGGGTATGCATAATGTGGTTACTTCTAGAAGCATAGAATGATCACACTTGCTCTGAACAATCAATCAACGTCACCAATTATAATAGCCTCTGCTTACCATTTAAGACAATAATGTCGAAGTCACCGTTGCTTATTGGCTGGTTTTGGTAGGAGATGCAGGTGTGGAAGCAGCCTCTCTGGTGCAGAGTTAGTCGCAGGAACACCTGACATGTCTGTCTGTTCGATACCACCGATTTGTCACATGAGACTCCTGCACTTGCCTCCTCCAGAGGGCCAAGCTGTATACGATGGAGTAGAATGAAAAAAAACAGGTGGAAAGGAAAACAGATAGGGAATAGCAAGATGAGGAAAGTACATGGAATGAAAGAAAGTGAAAGGGAAGGGGGTCCGGGACAAGAGAAATTGAAGGTAAAGTGGCACGGGAAGGGCACATGGAAAGAGGGAGGGCACGTAAAGCAGCAGATATACAAATGAACATCAGTAGGGATTGGATCATCAGGAAGAGCGAGGACAAGGAGAAGGCAATAGAGAGGCAAGAGGAGAGAGGGAGGATTAAGAAAAAAAAATGTTATTGAGTTAAAAAATATTAAAAATGAGGGAAGTAAAAGAAGATAAGGAGGGACAGTAACAGGTCAACAGGCATAGATCGCCACCTAGTGTTGGGCCCGGATGTTTGCAGTTTGTTTTTGTCCTGAAAAGTTCTTTGGAAGTCACGAGATAGGTGTCTCCTCCTCTGGACCATACTGCGCATGGGCATCGGCTCCATCCTCAGATTGTTTTTCGCCATTAGGGAAATGATGGAGCTTTGTAAGAAAAGGAAGGACGTCCGTGTAAGCTGTATCTAATTAAGATAATACTGGAACAGAAAAGGTTAGCCGGGGGGATGGGGGGGGGGCGGGGGCGTGTGTAACTCTGCAGCTCTACATGCCATGAACAGATGCATACTGGTAAGTAGCATTTTCCGTTCGAGGCATATGAGCTGCAGATTACACACTGTGGATAGATTGTATTGCAGTACCCACTGTTAGCGGCAACCACCCCTATCTGTTGCAGTAGTTTGAAATAATGTTTTGAGAACAGCCTGGCCCACATTAGCTTGTTGCTTGGTTTGCACATCTACACAATAGTGTTTTGTGAATGTGTGCGGTGTAGACCATGTAGCTGCTCTGCAGATTTCATCTAGGGGAATGTTCCCTAAAAATGCCATTGAAGCCCCTATTTTTCTAGTAGAATGGGCTTTAGAAGGAACAAATAACATACTTTTAGCTTTGTGGTAGCAAATTTGTATGCATTTGACAATCCATCTAGCTATCCCAGATTTTTATATGGGATTACCCTTGTGTGGTGGTGAGAAAGACACAAAAAGTTGTTTGGTCTTACGAAAAGGTTGTGTTCTCTCAATGTAGTATAGCAACGCTCTTTTGACATCTAGGGTATCAAGAGCTCTTTCTGATACTGTTTGTGGCTGTGACAAGAAAACTTTTAGTTCCACAGATTGATTGAGGTGGAAGGGAGAAATGACCTTGGGTAGGAATTTTGGATTAGTACAGAGAACGACCTTATTATGATGCATTTGCAAGAAAGGTTCTTGAAAGGTTAGTGCTTGTAGTTCACTAACTCTCCGTAGAGAAGTAATAGCTACTAGGAAGGCGACCTTCCATGTTAAAAATTGTAGTTCACATTTATGTAAAGGTTCGAAGGGAGGTCCCATTAGCCGTGTGAGAACAATGTTTAAATTCCGCACTGGTGAAGGTGGTACTCTGGGAGGGTTTAATCTCTTAAGGCCAACCATAAAGGCTTTAATAGCAGGCACTCTGAACAGAGATAGATGCTGTCTGTTTTGAAGATATGCTGCTATGGCTGCAAGATGTAGTCTACTAGACGTGTAGGCTAAGTTACATCTTTGGAGGTGCAGTAAGTATCATATGATGAGTTGAATAGACACGTCTAGGGGATTAATATTGTTGTTGTGAATATATATGACAAAGCGTTTCCATTTAGCTGCATAGCATGCTCTAGTGGTTGGACGTCTAGCTTCTGTTATAACATTCATGGAGTCTGGAGGAAGGTTAAGATATCCAAATTCTAGAATTTCAGGAGCCAGATCGCAAGGTTGAGCTAAGCTGGGTCAGGGTGCCTGATCTCTCCACGGTTCTGTGTTAGAAGGCGTGGAGACAGGTATAGTTTTTGGTGCGGCACTACAGACAGTTGTAGCAGTGTGGTGTACCACAGCTGTCTGGCCCACGTTGGAGCAACTAGGAAGAGGGTCCGAGAATGCTGCTGTAGTTTGCGTACTACTAGTGGCATGAGTGGTAGAGGTGGAAAAGCTTATGCAAATTTGTTTGACCAGTTGATCCATATCGCATTGCCTTTGGACAGTGGGTGTGGATATCTGGCAGCGAAGCTTGGGCATTGGGCGCATTTTTGTGGGTGGCAAAGAGATCTATCTGAGGTTGTCCCCACATCTGAAAGAATGGTTGAAGAACTTGCGGATGAAGTTCCCACTCGTGGATCTGTTGTGTCTGACGACTTAACAGGTCTGCTATGGTATTTTGGGCTAAGAGGAATATGTTTTGAGGTATAGCCCACCGCCATATGTTTTGTGCTAGCTGAGAGAGTTGCAGGGAGTGTGTTCCGCCCTGTTTCTGTATGTAATACATAGCTGTCATGTTGTCCGTGCGGACTAACACAGCTTTGTTTGATACTTGCTGTTGTAAAGCTTTTAGTGCTAGGAATATAGCTAGTAACTCCAGATGATTGATGTGGAGTAACTTTTGTTGCGGCGTCCACCTGCCTTGCATGGTGTGTCCAGTAAATGGGCCCCACAGCCGGAGAGCGATGCGTCCGCTGTCAAGATTATTTGAGGAACTGGCTCTGTGAACGGTCGCCCCTTGGAAAGGTTTTTGGTGCTCCCCCACTGCAGAGAGCGAGGAGTCCGACCGTCTACCAACACTAGGTCTGTTAATTGACCTTGAGCCTGGTTTCATTGACGCGATAGGCACTCTTGTAGAGGCCGCATTTGAAGTCTTGCATGGGGCCCTATGAAAATGCAAGAGGCCATCATCCCTATGAGCTGCATGAACACTCGTGCTGGAAGAGAGTGTTGTGGCTGAAACTTTGTGAGAAGAGTTTGCATGCTGGCTATCCTTACTGGAGTGGGATAAGCTAGCGCTGTTGAGGTGTTTATTGTCGCACTGAGGTACTGTTGTACTTTGGATGGTTGCAGATGAGACTTGGTGTGGTTTAATGTGAACCCCAAGTTTTAGAGCAGTTGGATCGTGGCATGAGTGTGTTCTACACACTGGTTGTATGAGCTGGCTTTTATGATTTAGTCGTTGAGGTACGGGAAGACGTGGATGTGCTGTCTTCGTAAATGTGCTGCCACTACTGCTAGGCACTTGGTGAATACTCTTGGTACTGTAGTTACTCAGAATGGGAGTACTTTGAATTGATAGTGCTGCAAGGCCAATAACAAATCTGAGATACTTCCTGTGAGCTTTGTGAGCTTTGTGAATGGGAATGTGGAAGTATGCCTCCTTGAGATTTAGAGTAGCAAGGAAGGCGTTTTGTAATAGGAGAGGAAGGATTTGTTGGAGTGTGACCATGTGAAAATGGTCTGACTGTATGTATATGTTTAGCAGTCTGAGGTCTAGAATAGGCCTTAGAGCGCCGTCCTTCTTTGGGATAAGAAAGTATAGGGAGTAAACCCCCTTGTTTTGTTGGTGCAGAGGAACTGGTTCTATTGCACTTTTTCTAGCAAAGATATTACTTCTTGCTTTAACAGTGATAGATGTTCTTGTGACATTGGGTGCTGTTTGGGTGGTATGTTTGGGGGGTGGGGGGGTAGATGTTCGTTCTAGACAGTAACCTGACTGAATAATTTGTCGCACCCACCTGTCTGGTGTAATGTTGGTCCAGGCAGGAAGGAATTGTTGCAGTCTTCCCCCCACAGGAGTGGAATGTTGGGGGGGAAGGGGAGGAAAGTCATTGGGTAGGGGTGGAGGCAGAGCGGGAGTTGTTGGTTTTGCCTCTGCCTTTGTTATTGTTACCCCTGTAACCCTCTCTCTGGTAGCCCTTAGTGAATGTGGATTGGCTAGGGGTCTTGCAGGAAGTGGAGGGGCTTTCGGAGGAGTAGCCTCTTGTGTTTCCTCTATATGATGAGCGACAAAAAGAATGTCTGGGAGCTTGCAGCTGCAAGGCTCCCATAGATTTTGCTGTGTCCGTGTCTTTTTTCATTTTCTCTAAAGACACATCGACATTAGGGCCAAATAAATGTGTCTCATCAAGTGGCTGATTGAGGATGGGATTTTGTACCTCAGGTTTAAAACCTGAAATACGTAGCCAGGCATGTCTACGCAAAAGGGTGCTGGTATTGATTGCCCTTGAGGCAGTATCTGCAGCATCTAGGGCACAACGAATAGAAGTATTAGTAATATTTTTACCTTCTTGTATGAGTTAATTGGCCCTATTTTTATATTTGTCTGGTAGATGCTGCATTATGGACTCCAGTTCATCATAATGTGCCCTGTCTTATCTTCCCAACAATGCTTGGGTATTGGCAATGCGTCAAATGTTAGCTGCCTGTGACGCTGTTCGTTTACTGGAGGAGTCAAGGAGCTTAGATTCCTTGTCTGGTGGTGAGGCCTCACCTGATGTTTGTGAATTGGCATGTTTATGTGCGTTAGAAACTAACAAGGAATCTAAGGGTGCTGGGCCTCTAATGTAAGATGGATCAGTAAGGACAGCTTTGTACTTTTTCTCAATGCAGGAGTTGAGGACTCTAGCTCTGACAGGATCTTTAAAGACCTCTGTCGCATGCTTAATGACCCCTTTAAGCATTGGCAGAATGGCAGTGGACCTTTGTGTATTATCAAATGTGTCCAAAAAGAAATCTTCCTCCACAGTGTCAGTGTGTAAATCGACCCCATGGTACTGGGCAGCCCTCTGGACTAGTAGGTTAAAACCTATAGTGTCTTCTGGGGGGGAAAGCCTGGAGGGATATACATCGTCTTGAGGGACGTAAGGCACATCAGGGGTGTTATAATCATGGGGGGGGGGGGGACTATTGTTTCCTACAGGCTCATAAGCACCCCCACCTGTGTCATCAGAGTCTGTGTCTACATCATCATCTGGATGAGGGGATGGTGTAGGAGAATGATGTGGTGGAGGAGGTGGAAGAGTGTGGGGAAGTGGAGAAAGTACCCTTAATGGAGAGGTTGCAATGTCTCTCTTCTTTGGAGGAGAAGGAGGAGGTGCAGGCGCCTCTACTGGTCTCTTTTTAGAGCTAAGAGACAGTTGTCCAGTCTTAGGATCCTTTACAAGAGTCTTTTGAGTAGGATCTGGTAGTAAAGGCTCTTCTGTGGATGGTAAGAATTTCGGTGTGAAAGGTCTTGGTACCGGGGTTTTTTTCGACACCGATTCGGTAGCTGGTCTAGAGTCTTTTGGCTTAGAACTGTTACCCTCGTCTTTAACTGGAACGTGTTTTTTCGGTTCCGTGGGTTTTTTCGGTTCCGAAGCGTGGGAGTCGGGACCTTTAGGTAGATTTTTACTCGGCTCCGAGTGCGGTTTTGACATCTATGAGCCGGTGCCAGTCTTCGGCGCAGAGTGCTTGGGTGTTGAAGCAGCGGTCGGCGTGGATGAGGAATATGGCTTATTTTTCGGTGTCGGTGTAGGATCGACACCGGAAAGAGGCTGACTCGAGCCCGAGCCACATGAATGCTTAATAGTCTTCTTTGCCGAGCCCAAGGGCGGGGCGTGGGAAGCAGTCTCTCGGTGTGCACCCGGGCAAGAAGGTGAGGGTGTGACCGAAGCCTTTTTGGAGGGTGTCTAGGAAGGGTTGGGGTTGACGTTCTTACTTACGACCCATTGAGGTGGAGTGATGTCCTTGACGTCTGAGTCTTCGGCATCGGAGGAGCTGGCGCTTATTTCGGCTCGCTCCTGTTCTGGCACATTGATGCCCTCTTTAAAGATGTCGCCCGGGATCGATGCGGACGAGCGAGCCATTGATCTTCGAGCTCGTCAGTTCTGAATAGTCTTTTTGGAGCGGATGGAGGCACAAGCGGAACAGTCTTTGGCCTCGTGCTCCAGAGAGAGGCAAAGGATCTACATCGAAGACACCTCTTGAATGGCGTCCTTTCCACGAGCCAGAAAGTAAAGCCTAGGTAAGCCCGAAGGCTTTCGTCGGCCGGAATCGAAGTCTTCAAAGTTGTGAAGAATCGCGTCGACGGGGATGGCGATCGGAATACCGTCGAACTGGGTGAGGATTGCGTGCTGACGGAAAATCGGTTGCAAACTGGAAAGCCGGAGACACATCCGAGCCCGATGGCGGAAAAAAACAATCTGAGGATGGAGCCGATGTCCATGCGCAGTATAGTCCAGAGGAGGAGTCACCTATCTCATGACTTAAGAAGAACTTTTCAGGACAAAAACAAACTGCAAACATCCGAGCCCAACACTAGGTGGCGATCTATGCACAGTGTGTACTCTGCAGCTCATATGCCTTGAACAGAAGATTCTAAGGGGGTAAAAAACAATAATATTCAGATGTACTGCACCATAAAAAAATGTGGACTTATCCGATAAAACAAACTGGCTTTCAAGACGAGCACACATTTTGAGTCCAGGCTACACTCTGAGGAAATATAGGGTTTAACACCTGGGCTGATTATTTTAACATACCAACAATGATTTATAAAAAGAAAACAAGGGACCACATGCCCTGAAGTATGTAGCTATCTGACAACACAGTAGAGGTCCTCAGCTCTATGGTGACT
Source organism: Lissotriton vulgaris (assembly GCF_964263255.1). NCBI lineage: Eukaryota > Metazoa > Chordata > Amphibia > Caudata > Salamandridae > Lissotriton > Lissotriton vulgaris. Next base: position 257,332,655 of record NC_141697.1, read on the forward strand.
TGTACTTGGTGCTATGGCTTACAACTCTGTAATGTGTAATCACATCTTATTAATACTTTTCACAAGACTGTTTTCTTGTGGGTTCTCTTGCTAAATGCGGTTGGTGCTGTACATCTTGCGTGACCCCTCCATGTGCATGGTATAGTGTGCCTCATATAACCCTCATTGCTGGTGATGACAAAGTAGTACAGTACCACCAGTGTGTACAGGCACTGCATAGGGCATGTGTAGTCAGGTGGGCCTCCTTAGGTTGATTATGGGGGATTCCAACACCACAAAAGAAATCTGATTGCCGTCAGGATCTCAATGAACCAGGGAAAAGGAAAGAAGAGCTGCCGCCATATACACAGCACACGTATTCAGTCATTGAAAAGACATTAGCATGCTGTGCGAGTGAGATGGCTGTTTTTAAATGAAAGTATTCCTAATTCGATGCTGCACACAAATCAAATTTTAAAAACACATGAATGTCTCCATTTTCCTTTTTTTCCAAACTTAAAAAAAATCTATTTTGTGTTGTTACAATTGCTTCTATTGCAAAGAGATCTAGCACACTGTCAGCAAGTACGTTTACATTTAACTTGCTAAATTGCATTGGAGGCAGCTGTGAGCATAACCACACTAAACATATTTCGATTGTAAATGGAGGGAAAAAAGTGGCACTTTTTTGTTTGTCTATCAGTCCTTACGTTTTGGGGTTATTTGAAGGTGATTGTACACTCACTTCGTATTGGTAGCAGCCTAACCGGAAGATGAGATTTGTGGTCATATTTCTGTCAACAGTTAGATATATTGCAAAATGTAATAAGCTCAGAAAGCCTCCACAACTAACTTCAGAGCTGCAAAAGTAAAACTTAAAGTACTCCTGTGTTTTGTGAAAACTTTGCTTCCTTCTTTCTTAGCATATCAATATCCTCACCTCCTAGATACTGCTTGGGCCTTTCAGGATCAGATATTACATGCTCACACACCTCAGTGAGAAGCAAATAAGGTGTCTTATACCAAAGGTCACACATCCCATTTCCATCATAACATGAAAGTGATTGTTGTGGGGTGTTGTCTCGTTTTGTTGATGTTCTAGACACGGATATCGCCTTGTCCATGCCTCAAGTTTAATTCTCGCCTTGAGCTTGCTGAAGGAGAGTCTTAACTTGTGGCTGTCGAAAGACGTCGTTCTCACTAAGTGGATGTCTCAAGTCAATGACTCACCTCTTGAACACTCTAGAAAGTTTTACAATCTGTAAGTCTAACATGTAGACACCTAGGTAGAGGGTGCTTGGCCCCTACAGTTGGACGCTTCAATGTGAGGTTCCTCCTTCTAGGCTGATTGGGGTATTAATCAGCTTGCAGAAGTCTCACCTTATAAATAGTTTGAGGTGAAATGCAAGTGGTTAACCTCTCCTCTCAAGCACAATCTAAGCTTAAATGTTACCTTTGCCTAAGTGGCACCAGGTTGAAGGTCCTAGCTTGCAGAAAGAAGTTTCACTTTAAGCATACGCGGAGATGAGATTTTGGCCAAACATTTCTCACCTCATGCACGGTCTATATTTAAGTGTTAGGTAAGTCATACCAGTTTGAAAGTGTGATTAGGGTTACCCTGGTGGATTCATCTTGTACGCTTGCTGAAGTATTCAGTAATAGAAGCTTCACCGAGCTGAGGCTTAGAAGAAAGCTCTTCTACTAAGAAGGTTTACCCTAGTGGACTCTCCAAGATGATACTTACATTACAGGGTTTCACTTGGTGGGGCAGTATGGGTGAGTTTGTACATTGTGGCTAACGTACCTCATGGATGTCCACGGTGTAAGCATCCTGATCTGTAAGGGAGGGCGAGTTGCTTGTGGGATTGTTGTACTCGTCCCTTGGAATGATCTGCACGGTGTGCTGCTGCCCACAAGTCAACACCAAAGTAGAGAAGTGACAAACAATCTTTGTCTTTGAAGGAACCACGGTACCTGGGAGGAAGAGATGAGCAGCCAAGAAAGAAGTGCTAAACAAGTGCTAAAAAGGAACGTACGCAACAAAGAGACCGGTATGTAGAGTCACACAGATGGACACAAAGAGACATGCAGATACCCACCAGAACACTCATTTACAAACACACAACGTGGAAAAACACAGACATTCACATACACCCACACAGTCATACACTCACAAACATTATCACAGGTCAACAGTAAAGCACATATACACGTGCCATGAGGCACAGCCCTGCCCTGCAAAACTAAATCTGAGCAGTAAGGAACAAACACCCATTACTTTACATTCCAATCAACATGGATTTAACAAATTTAAAATTCTGAGAAAGTGTAACTGTACTTCACAAATTACATACAATTTTAAAATGATAAACTTCCTAAAATGAGATTGATGAAGTGCACTAAAGGTGTTAATTCATTCCTTGATGTATTCTCTGCAGCAATAAAGCTGAATAGGATCAATCAGAAAGTGAGCCCAACTCACTGATTCAATTTCACTAACAAGGAAATAATGAAATTACAATCCAAGTATCTGAATTTTGAAAAGAGGAATGTGCTGAGTTCTCTTCAAGACACTGAGGTTGCTTGAGGAACAGCCTGACTTCAGGTTTGTGAATACTTCCTTATCAGGGTGTACACTCTCCAAACAACATGTAATTTTGAGAAAGAATGCACAGTTTTCTGACTAAGGGTCTTACAGATCAAGGGACCAAGCTTTAAACCAACTACCAGTGTTACAAAGTCCATATTGGAGGAAAAAGGACATATTTCCTAGCTCCAACCACTAGGTGGGTAACTGAATAAATTGGTTATCAATGGGGTAATTTTGGGATGCTAACCAGCAAACCAATATTGCCTTAAATGTGGCTTAACTCGGATATCTGTACCACTGACCTGAAAGGATCAGCAAACAGGAATTGTGTAAATATCTAAGTAGTGATACCTAAAAATGTGACAATTTATGTATTTGGGCTACATGTTTGTAAAAAAAGTTTTGTAATCCTAGAGAAAACCTAATGAACAGAGCTGAGGTCATAATGGGAATGATCCCACCCACAGAAACAATGGACACCCAGACCTGACCAAATGAGACAGCCTTAAGAGTGAAACCTCAATCTTAGTATAAAGAAGGAAAATGTTACTTACCAGTAGGCATTTGTTCTTGGCATGTAGAGCTGCAGAGTTACACACTATGCATAGATGGCCACCTAGTGTTGGGCCCGGATGTTTGCAGTTTGTTTTGTTGTAGAAAAGTCTTTCGGAGTCACAGGATAGGGGACTCCTCCTTAGGATGATACTGCGCATGGGCATCGGCTCCATCGCCCAGATTGTTTTTCGCCATTAGGGAAGTGATGGAGCTGTACAAGAAGTAGTGATGTCCATGTGATTTGTATCTAATTAAGATAATACCGGAACAGATAAAGGTAGCCGGGTGGGCGTGTTAACTCTGCAGCTCTACATGCCATGAACAGATGCATACTGGTAAGTAGCATTTTGTGTTCGAGGCATATGAGCTGCAGATTACACACTATGCATAGATTGTATAGCAGTACCCACACCAAGCGGCGACCACCCGTATCTGTTGCAGTTGCTTGAAACAGTGTTTTTAATACAGCCTGGCCCGCAGTGGCTTGTTGTTTAGTTTGCACATCTACACAATAATGCTTTGTGAATGAGTGCGGTGTAAGCCATGTAGCTGCTCTGCATATGTCATCTAAGGGGATATTCCATAGGAATGCCGTTGAAGCCCCTATCTATCTTGTTGAGTGGGCTTTTATAGGAATTGTTACCGTGAGTTTTGCTTTTTGGTAACAAATTTGTATGCATTTAACTATCCATCTGGCGAGCCCTGATTTCGAAATAGGGTTGCATTTATGTGGCGGCGAGAAAGACACAAAAAGTTGTTTTGTTTTACGAAACAATTGTGTTACTTCGATATAGTACAGCAGAGCTCTTTTAATGTCTAAGGTGTGTAGAGCTCTTTCTGCGACTGTTTGAGGCTGCGAAAAGAATACGAGCAGCTCAACGGATTGATTTAGATGGAATGGTGAAATGACTTTATGCAGGAATTTTGGATTAGTACGAAGAACAACTTTGTTATGATGCATTTGAAAAAAAGGGTTCTTTAATGGTAAATGCTTGTAGTTCACTAACCCTTCTAAGAGAAGTGATTGCTACCAGGAAAGCTACTTTCCATTTAGGAATTGCAATTCCCATTTATGTAATGGTTCAAATGGAGGACCCATTTACCTTGTGAGAACAATGTTCAGGTTCCACACTGATGCTGGTGGCGTTCTGGGAGGAATTATTCTTTTGAGTCCTTCAATGAAAGCTTTAATAGCTGGTACTTAAAAAAAGAGACAGATGTTGTCTGTTTTGTAAGTATGCTGCAATGGTAGCAAGGTGCTGTCTGATAGACGTATAGGCTAAGTTACATTTTTGAAGGTGTAATAGATATCCTATGATGTGTTGGATCTATTTGGTTGTTTTGGCAGTATATGACAAAGCGTTTCCACTTAGCAGCGTAACATGCTCTGGTAGTGGGACGTCTAGTGTTGGACAGGGCCTCGTGGCGTGGCCCCACTCCTCCCGCATGGCGGGTCCCGGACTACCTCGACCCCTGTTCTACGACCAAGAGCGGCACCTTCCACCTTCCACGAGTGCAGTCCCTCCGGGCCGCCCCCAGCTCTCCCCCGACGGAACTCGACCTCATCTCCTCAACTCTCCCGGCTGGCCCGGACCATTTCCCGGGCCATCGTCTCCAGCCCAGCCGCCATCTTGGACCCTCCACGACCAGGCCTCGTGGCCTCGGCCCGACCCCAGCCCCAGCAAAGCCCCGACATCGAGGCACCACGATCCGACCAGGGGGTAAAGAGACCACTTGGCGAGTCAATGAGGGAAGGAGTTTCGATGGTCCCCCATCCGCCTAGTTTCGATCGCCCGCAGCCTCCCTGGGCGCTGGCTCCACCCCCCTGCTGGGTGTCTGGACTCGCACATCCCGGACCCCCCGACCTCCAAGTGCGAGGGTCCGGACATCAAAGGGCACCAGACCTATAACTGGGGCAGCTCCAGAGCAGGAAGGCAGTTGTATCCTGGAGTCGAGAGACACAGAGAAACTCATCCTTGGAGTCCTGCTGGCGCTGCCGCGGCTCATCTTCGTGAACCATCCTTGGAGTCCTGCTGGCGCTGCCGCGGCTCATCTTCGTGAACCATCCTTGGAGTCCTGCCGGTGCTGCCGCGGCTCATCTTCGTGAACCATCCTTGGAGTCCTGCTGGCGCTGCCGCGGCTCATCTTCATGAACCATCCTTGGAGTCCTGCTGGCGCTGCCGCGGCTCATCTTTATGAACCATCCTTGGAGTCCTGCTGGACCATCTTTGGAGTCCTGCTGGCGCTGCCGCGGCCCCTACCGAATAACCCTCCAGCTCGAGGATTGAGAGCTGTCCGCAAGATATCCCTGTACCAGACCGGTACCAAGACTGTCCCGCTACCCCCTTCCCACAGAGACTAAGTTCAAGGGGATCCTAGAATCCCGTTTCTACTGTATCGTCACGATAACCTGCCAAAGAATGCTGATAAAAGAGTTAAGAACCTATCTTTGTGTGGTGTCCATCTGTGGGGGGGTGGTTGCTCGTCTGTACGATCTAAGGAGAGGACCCTCGCCAGGAGGCCTCTCCCCCTTGCTCGGCCGACCCTCAGGTTTCCCGTCTAACATCTAGCTTCTTTAATGATGTTCATGCATTCTGGAGGAAGGTTGAGGTAACCAAACTCTATGACCTCAGGAGCCAGATTGCTAGGTTGAGCTGAACTGGGTCCCGGTGTCTGATCTCTCCATGGTTCTGCGTTAGTAGGCGTGGAGATAGATTTAGTTTTTGATGTGGCACCACAGACATTTGCAGCAGCGTGGTGGTGGAGTGTGGCTCAATGGTTAGAGCGGCAGACCCTGATGCAGAGTTCTGGCCAGCGACCAGGGTTCGATTCCCGCCTCGGCGGGGTCTCAGGCTCAATTTCCTCGGACCTGTTAATTCTCGCCTCGGTGCCTATTCTAATCACGGGCCCCACGCTGCAACTCTGGGCAATAGCTTGCTTAGCCTCCACACCGGCCCCAACAGCGCTAAGGATGCCTGGCTTCACCCTGGGGGTGCCCAGGAGTGGACACTTCACAGGGAAAGCCAGGAGGGGTTCCACAGCGGTATGAGTATCAGCGCCAGGAAGCCGTATAGGCGACACCGCAAGGTGACGTCTGGTGACAGTGCGCTCTATAAGTACCATGACATTTAAATTTACATTTTACCATGGCTGTTTGACCCAAGTTGGAGCGACTAGAATGAGTGTCAGGGAATGTTGTTGTAGTTTGTGCACCACTAACGGAAGTAGTGGGAGAGGAGGAAAAGCGTACGCATATAGTCTTGACCAGTTCATCCATTTCGCATTGCCCTTGGACAATGGGTGTGGGTATCTGGCGCCAAAGTTTGGGCATTTTCGTTTTCGTGGGTGGCAAAGAGGTCAATCTGAGGTTGTCCCCACTTTTGGTAGAACGGATGAAGAACTTGCGGATAAAGTTCCCAATCGTGGATCCTTCTCATACCTGGCTGCTAAAACATGGAACTCACTCCCCGCTTACCTTCGCCTTACCCAGAACCACCTAGCATTCAGAAAGCAACTTAAAACGTGGATATTTGACAAGTAATCCTCCTCCCCTTCCTAAGCGCCTTGAAACCCTATGGGTATGTAGTGCGCTATATAAATTCTTTGACTTGACTTGACTTGACTTGACCTGTGTTTGTCGACTTAGCAGATCTGCGATAGTGTTTTGTACTCCTGGGACGTGTTGGGCTAAGAAGAAGATTTTTAGCGGTATAGCCCATCTCCATATCTGCTGTGCTAACAGAGAGCTGCAGAGAGTGTGTCCCCCCTTGTTTGTTTATGTAGTACATAGCTGTCATATTGTCTGTGTGGACTAAGACAGCTTTGCCTGATAATAGGGTTTGAAATGCTTTCAGAGCTTTGAACACAGCTAGCAACTCCAAACGATTGATATGGAGTAACTTTTGTTGCGGTGTCCATCTGCCCTGCATGGTGTGATGCAGTAGATGGGCTCCGCAGCCGGAGAGCGATGCGTCCACTGTCATGACTACTTGAGGAACTAGCTCTAGAAACGGTCGTCCCTTGGAAAGGTTTTTGGTGTTCCACCATTGCAGAGAACGATGAGTCCGACCGTCTACCAACACTAGGTCTGTTAAGTGACCTTGAGCCTGATTCCATTTGCGTGCTAGGCACTCTTGAAGTGGACGCATTTGCAATCTTGCGTGAGGTACTACGGATATGCAAGATGCCATCATTCTGTAGTATAGTTCCTATATTCCCAATAGGCTTTACGCATTTGAATAATATAGTCTGTAGCTTAGACGCAGGAGTGAGATCCCCTGGGTCTCTACCGCATATATTAGACTTAATTGTGAGTGCCAGCTAGCTCAGAGGTCACTAGAAACTTTCTCGAATTCATAAGAAGGGATTAGTTTCTGACAACCGCATAAACATGACAACTTTGTTTCCTATTATTAGGAAATCAATCTCTAGAGTCGCCGAAACAATAGATAGCTAATTCACTCAGTCAATCGTGCATGCTTCGTTTCACCAGAGCAGCTGAGAAATTAGAGAGACGGGCGTTTTCAATAAAAGAGGATATTTATTGATCAAAAGTTATTCTCGGTGTCAGGAGAAAACATCAGGTCTCCAAGGCTGGCAAAGAAATAGTCTACCATAGTAGGTGAAAGAGGAACCACTTGATCCAGCAGATCAAATGTGCACAGATGAGAAGCATTGCTTGTTGATGCGTTAGCAATGGTCAGGTCAGATGATACCTGTGTGCCTGTTGAATCTCGTATCTCACCTTCAGTCAGACTTAGTGGTGGGATCTCAATGAATGCAGTCATCAGGATTTGTAGCCGTTGGGGACATCACAGTGCATGAGCCGTTACCGGACCGAGCAAAATGTCGACATCTGATGGCAGGACTGATGGAAGTGAAAGACAGATGTCTAACACGCATTCTTCTCCGCAAAGCAGGCATCGTAGAACAGGTAAGATGCAATCTTGCCAGATTGGTCTGAACGAGAGAAGCCAAGTTGTATTCAGATCTCTTAAACGAGCCAAGCCGAGAATCTGTGTTATTCTCTCACAAAACCTCTGGGCACGGACCGTTTGTTCCATGATGTTATGGGTATCTTTGGTTGCCGGGCTTGCCATATTGGAGCAGAAGAAATAAAAATAGTATTCCTGCTACGAGTCCCAAGATGAGAGGCAGGCCGCCGAACACAGAGTGCACGAAATTTGGAAAAATGCAGAGGACTGCTTCAAATGGTGCTAACAGTCCCGAAAAAACTGTCTTAAATACATGTGCGATGCCACTGGTATCAGACATGTTTAAGATTTGGCTTAACACTTCTGCGAAATGTACAGGGCAGTTTGTTGATAATAATGCATGTATCTCTGCAGATGTTCTTGCAACTTGCAGATCATACGTTTCTTTTGATGATGTCAGAGGCACAGATTTTTGTAAAAGAATAGCCTTTAGTCTGCTCAAAGTATCAATTCGTATAGAAGAGATATTCAGTGAAGGTCAAATTGCCTTCTCACTGTCTGACTTGCGAGTTGGATACAATACTTGCATACAACAAGTGACCATGGACGACACACTAACCAGATAAACCTTTCCTGGCACCATGCCACAGCAGCTGTGATCATTCAACATAACGTAACTGCCATTGGATAGCTGCCTGAAAACAGGTTATACCCGTGTGGAGGGAGTACCGTGCAGGTGGCATGAAAGGTTATTCGCAGAACCGTCGCAGGCTCCGTGTAAATTAATACCTTGGCACAGGAGTGTACCACTTAATGAATTTTTACAATTTTACCACTAAGGAATACTTCCTTCCCTTTGTTCCAACATTTGTGTGTATATGGTAGAGTCCATGTTGACTTAATGTATTCTTTGCCCAACCTTTCATACAGGCCTTCAGGCATATGCTGTAGACAATACTGAAACTGGAAAATCGTCAGTGGTATCATAATGGTGCCATGAATTATCCATTCGATTACAGGTTTTTGAGAAACTGTCAATGGTAATCTTTCCAGTTTTTCAATGCTCAGCACTGTATAGTCTGCTCCTCTTTGTGCCAAAGAGATTTGTTTATCTGTAAGAATAAACCCAGTAAAAAAGGACGTTGTGTTGATTAACCTCCATGGCACGTAGCATGAACGCAGATTTTGCAGTGTCCAGCCTAGCTGCATAATTGAACGTAATTGAGACTGGCTGTGTTGTAACATTAGCAAGTCCTGTTCCATTATGTCTATAGCAGAAGATACAATGCTGTCCAGTGAATATATTCTGGAGGACAGAGTAGTTAACCCATTGTCCACTACAGAGAGCTTTCTCCAAGTTAATACGATCAATTTCTCGTATTCTTTCTGCAGTTTCTAATTGTGTCACTTTCCAAGCTTCGTTGTACGCAGCATATATACCGGTGTGTATGAAAAGTTTCTGCCGTGGTTTGCGAGGTCCCAATAAGAAATCTCGCAAATCATTGCTTTCTTTAAGTAAAGTTAAGTGTTGTTTAATTTCTGGAAGTGTAGAAGTTTTCAGCCATTCAAGGCATAGCTTCCCTACACTCTATGTTGTCACTATCCCTGGATGTTGTCTCTGGGAGTATCTTGGATCTGGCCTGCTAAATGTAAACCCCTGTGTTTTGTTCAGGAATCTATCTTGACAGTTATTGGTGTCTGTGGGCCAGATGAACCATTTTTTCCAATCAGGACTAGTTCTGTTCTTTTTGAAAACATATTGTACGTCTATTTCTCCCTCTGATGTATTATTATTCTCAGATATTGCCTTTGGTATAGACATTTTATTTAAATCTTTTATTTTTGCTAATCCCAGACAAGATGTCTGTTGCACGGTGTCATTTAAAAACATTATTTGTTCAGGTATAACGCAGGCTCTGAATAAAGCTTCCAGACCTTGCACCTGCCACTCTTTTGTGCCCCAGACAGTCTTTGTCTCTCTGTTGTCTTTCCAGAAGTCGTAACCTAATATGGACAACTTAGCATAAAAGTCTATAGAATAAATTTGTTTAGTATTGGTCAACATTGTTTTCACTCCTGTCTTATTCATATTTTTGAAATAAAACGTTTCTGGATCTGTAACATTGAATCCTGAGAAAGAAGGAAATTTTTCAATAAATGTTTTAGAGCCGCCTTTTGGTGGCGTTGGACAATGTTCCCATTGATTATATTTTAAAGCATTTCTAGGATTTGCAGATCTGTGCAAATAGTGATGACCAAAATGATTAAAACAATACATTTGTTCATAGTCTGATGACCCTTCTAAGTAGTCATGTTCAGTATATTTTGCAGACATTTCTAAATCTGACATCATATTATTAATAGTCTCAAAGTCCCAATCATCAGACAATGTGCTGAGTGTTAGAAAGTCATTCAGAGAGACTTTAAACTGATGTGGAATCCTCAGCATTTCCACCGGGCCATATATATCATAGTCCGTTCTATCCCATGCTATACCGCCTGGTATAGGGATGGCTGTGATGTTTACTGAGGACAGGTCCCATTTTTCGGCATGAGATGATTTGTGAGGTTTTAGGACCAAGTTGATTTTCTGACTTGCTGTGTCCATTGTACTGTATTTTCCATCTATTATTAGTCCCAAGTTTAAAACCAATATTAGCCAGAGCAGGAGGAAAAATGCACCTAAACCAAACCAAAATTCAATCCATGGTGAAACTAGGTATAATATTCTTTCAAGTTGATGAAAAAGTTATGTTGTTTTCTCTTTGAAAGTTTTCTTTGCTGTTGTTTCTTCAGGTTCACTGGGATCCTCAGAAAAGTTATCAAAGTTGATGAAGTATCCAGATGCAGTTCTGTCAATTGTTTGGATGGCATCGGGGTTTTTTTTTAGAAATCGCTGGAACGGATCTCTCCATCATATTAGTGTATTCTGGTGCTACATCATTGTAGACTGGTGTTTCTGGTCGAACAGTTATTTGGGTCTCAAGAGGTACGAGTTCCATTGCTTTGTTACTCAGTCCTTTTCTTACTGCAGGTTTATCAAAGGTGATAAGTCTTTCAGTTTGAGCCTCTTGGATCGCAGCAAGATTTGGCTGTCTGCTACATCTTTGGAGTCCACTTGGCCTACTACTTATTATTGGCCACATGTTGTGGTTTTACCAGGTCGATGGACACGACTCTGTTCTCCTTTTTACCAGCAAGGGGCAGTAGTACTACTGATCTTGATCCTTGTATACCTAAGAAAGGTACTGCTTTTCTGTAAGAAACCCCAAATTCCTTCTTCACCACTATTTTTTCCCTGACTAGATCCCCAATCTTTGGAATCCAGACAGGTCTTGCTGGGACAATTGGTTTATCTTCAGTGGCTGTTGGCTTTTGTGTTGTATTACTCATACTTCTTGTTTCATTCAAGTCCTGTAGGACAGCCAAACGATCTTTGATATCAAAGGGTTTTTGTTCTACCACTGAAGTTCGACAATCGAGGTCTTCGATTATAATTCTAGTACCAAATAGTAGCTCATAAGGAGTGACTCCCCCCCCCCCCCCCGAGAATTTCTTGGCAGATTGTTAAGACTACATTGGACACTTATTAGATGTTTGACCCACCCATCACCCAAACCTAATACCTTTGCTGTTATGGATTGCTTTATGTCACGGTTTTTTCTTTCCACTACCGCATTACCCTCAGGATGGAAGGGACTAGAGTACGGCAATGCAACGCCCAAGCTGATCATGGCCTCCTTGTAAGCCCTAGAGCTAAACGCAGGACCCTGGTCAGAATGTAGCGTGCCAATTGCATATGTGCCGATAAAGACTTGCAGATCCTTTAAAACAGTTCTGGCGACAGCCGAGCGCTGGGGTCACATCCAAATAAATTATGTTTTAGTAGTTATGGGTCCACATTTGTCTGTGGAGATGCCTGCGGGTAGATAGCCTAATGCGGTCTAACAGAGGTGTCTGTATCTGGCTGGCTACTCTGTAGTCAGGTGTCTGGGGCGATCTCTGTTGCAGTCTGGGCAATTAATTGCAAATTCGTAGCTATCCAAGCTCATTCCTGGCCACCAGTACACTGCTTCTAATTCCTTTATAGAATCCTTGATTTTCTGATGTCTCAGACCCTCTCCCATGTGTGCCTCTTGAATTAAGTAAGGCATCCGCTTCCTGTTTGGAATTACTCTCTCCCTCACTCCAGGGATTTGAGCAAAAGGAACGGAGTTTGCATCTATTATGCATGTATTAGTGAGTGGATAGTTTGGAGGTAACGCTACATAACGCTGCATAATTGCCATTTATTGAGGCTTTCACTGCTAATAGTTTTTCAGCATCTATCGTTCTTTTTGAGCGTTTGATTGTAGCTATGGAAGCCGCTTGCACAGCTGACTTCGCGGCTTCATCAGCCAATGAATTCCCTGCAACGTGAACGCCATCACGTTGAGGACTCAGTGTATGTATCACATGAGTCTTTTGTAGTTCTTTCTGTAAAAGAACTACTTGTTCCCAAAGAGTTTTATGCTTATTTGTGCCACCTTTAACGTCTTTGAAGCCGTTTTGAACTCAGTTCTGCAGATATTCATTGAAAGACTGTATGCAGTAATACGAATCGCACACTATTAGTGTGGGGAATTCGCGATCAGTATTTTCAAGCGCCATCTTGAAAGCCTGTAGTTCAGCTCGCTGAGCTGTACAGTCTCCGAGTGATTGAGTTTTTGAGACCATAGGTCTAATTTTGCCTTCGCGCCAGCGACCTTCAACAATCGCGCATGCAGCACTATAGGGTTGTTTACCCCAATTGCGGGCTGTGCTGATCCGTCTGTATATATTATGCAGCCGTAATGTTCAAGGGGCAGAATTTCGGTTGGCAGAGGACATTCATGTTCATACTGGAGAAATTCTTGTGTTTTTAATTTTGAGTCAAAAACGTATTCAACGTCTGTTGCAGCAAGAGAGTTAACCCATTGTATCCATCTTGGATGTAAAGATTTTGCATTCGGGATGCTTGCCTTTGTCACTGCCTTTAAGGCAAATACAGGTGTAACAATCATTATATGTCTACCCTGTGCGAGAGCTCTCTCTCTTGCTACAGCAGTTTGAACCGCTGTCAGAATCTTTTCAGTTGAAGTAAATTTCATTTCTGCTTGTGTGTACAAGTGTGATTTGTAAGCTATTGGTACAGTTTCCCCTTCATTAAAGGTTCGGTACGTGAATCCGCATCTCCCTGGGATGATTCGGATTACAAGGTTGCGCATGTTTTCGCGTGTGTCTAATTTTGTTTATGTTAACATGTCTGTCTGGACTGAATGCAAAATTTCTGTGTGTTTTTGAGTTCAATGTGTTTGTTTGAAATCAGGTTTGATTAATTCATAGAGAGGTTTACCCCTCTCTTCGTAGTTCAGAACGTAAGTTCTTCCAAAATTCAGGAAACCTAGAATTGTTTTTCAGCGACTTTGGAGGTTGGAGCAGCGCACATTTCTCTAGAAAGTTTGCTGCTAGGCTTTTCCCTTCACTTGACAATTCATATCCCAAGAAAATGGCATTGAGGTGGGCAATTCTTGATTTTTTTAAATTGAATTTATACCCTTCAGAGGCGAAACCAAGTATTATGGTGTTCACCCTTTTTAAGTGTACCTCCAAATTATAATCCGTCAGATAGATATTTCCGGCTTTTTTTCTTCTCCTACTAGAGAGTCTTATTCTGGCAAACTCGTCCAGCTCCATTCTTACACCCTTGGGGAAAGCTGGGAGTTCCAGGGTGGTTCGGCCACGCAGGGGAGGTGTTTCAGCCAGACCGGTGTTTTCGGCTCAATCCTCCACAGGCAATTCCCTCAGTATACGTTGGGACCGTAAAGAAAGGAAAAAAGAAAAGCACTCACTGGGACGTCCGGATCAGGATATTCGGGGCTGGGAGTGAGGGAAACCAAGTGCGCAGTGTATTTACAACAGCAGGTACAGTGCCGATAGTGCTCGTGAGGGAAAAGGTACTGGGAGACTGTACATGTATCTAGACAGGCTTTCAGTCGGTAGGCTGGCCACTCCGTCTCACCCAACCCGCAACTCTGCCCTGTACCTTTGTTAGCCACGCTCCTCCTGCGGGAGCGTGGCGGGGCGATTCACAGAGACGTTGGCCTCCTGGCTTGATGTCCGCAGCTGGGCTCGTCGGGGCTTCCTCTTCTTCTTCTCCGCAACTCTTCGATTCCGCTCTTCGTCTCCACTCCGTAACTCCTTCTTCCTCCGGGGAAACGCCGTTCGTCGTCTTCCGGGAACCTCCTCCTTTTGACTCTGTGCACAATATTTTTGGAACACTGTATCCTTCAACGTTGAATAAACCAACAACTAATACATAGGATTCTCGTCCTACTTAGTTTTGGCGGATATTATGCCCTTTCACCCACTCCAGACATCTATTGGAGTTTTTACGGGAAAGAGGGGTCAGTGTGAAAAGCACAACTGAGTTACTCTAGTATCTAGCGTTAAATTATCGCCTTACCACACATTGGGCGCCATGTAGTGTCCTATATTCCCAATAGGCTCTGTGCATTGGAATAATACATCCTGTAGCTTAGATGCAGACGTGAGATCGCCTGGGTCTCTACCGAATATATTAGATTTAATTGTGAGTGCCAGCTAGCTCAGAGGTCACTAGAAACTTTCTCGAATTCTCAAGAAGGGATTAGTTTCTGACAACCGCATAAACATGACAACTTTGTTTCCTATTTTTAAGAAATCAATCTCTAGAGTCGCGGAAACAATAGATAGCCAATTCACTCAGTCAATCGTGCATGCTTCGTTTCACCAGAGCGGCTGAGAAATTAGAGATACGGGCGTTTTAAATAAAAGAGGTTATTTATTGAAAAGTCTTCTTTCTCAAGCATTGAAAATGAACTGCTACAATAGTAAAGCTTACTATGAAGTACAATGCATATAATACGAACAGTATTATAAAATAGTACTGTAAAAGCATGCTTTGGGTGTTAAGCCATAAAGTGCATAAAAAGGTATAAAATGTATAAAATACATACAGTAATAAAGGATGACTAAAAGTACTCAACTGGTGCTTCTGAAATACGCCTACCCCGGTGTACCTAACCTAAGTCTAGTACGAGGGAGGGAGTATAAGAGGAGGAGTTTAAGTCTAGGGTTTCTTCTGCCAGGAATCTAATTCCAAGAATTCTCTAAGAGGGCTAATCAGCTCCGCACCTTTGGTTTCAGAATGAAGGAGGTCTTGTATCTCGTTCTCGGGACTCGATTTCCCAGATACCCGCAAGGGTAAAACTGGAAACACTGGAACTGGATTTCTCGGCAAGGAGAAATGGCAGAGTCTCGCAGTGTGTCTGCTGGAGGGTCGGGCAAGTAGATAGTCGATCTGCTCCAAACCACCGTGTGTTTGATAGGGTAAATCAAGGCATATTTATACTTTGAAGGTGCAGAGTTTGACGCATGTTTGGACTTAATAACGTCACTCAAAGGCTCAATTCTTGGAAAATGCAGAGAGTTCTAGGAGAACTTAATATTCAAGCAGGAGGAAGTCCCGGGCTGCTGAAGGCGGGTTTTTCCAAGAAAACGTTGTTAATTCTTGGAGCTTAGTGAAAGCATCCCTGCCATATTTGGGCTGTATGGTTTGGGCCAAATATGGTAATGATTTGTATGTCTTTATAAAGATATGATAAAATACACCTATATAAGGGCATGAATCGGGATTTTTATATTAGGGTCCTAGATTCATTTACAACAATCCCTATGAGTTGCATGAACACTAGCTGGTAGCAAGTGTTTGAATTTTGTTAGGAGATTTTGTACACTTGTTATCCTGGCTGGAGAGGGATAAGCTAGTGTTAATTGGGTGTTTATTGTAGAGCCGAGATATTGTTGTATGTGCGAGGGGTGCAGATGCGATTTGACGTGATTTACCGTGAATCCCAAGTTGTGAAGCAGTTGAATAGTAACTTGAGTGTTTTGCACGCACTGTCTGTATGATCTGGCTTTTATGAGCCAGTCGTCCAGATATGGGAAGACGTGAATGTGCTGTCTTCTTAGATGTGCTGCTACTACTGCTAGGCATTTGGTAAACACCCTTGGCGCTGTTGTGACCCCAAATGGGAGCACTTTGAACTGGTAGTGTTGTCCGTCTAGCACAAATCTGAGATATTTTCTGTGTGCTGCATGGATGGGAATATGGAAGTAGGCGTCCTTGAGATCTAGAGTGACAAGGAAGTTGTTTAGTACCAGTAATAGGAGGACCTGTTGTAGTGTGACCATATGTAAATGATCCGACTGTATGTAAAGGATTAGAGGTCTGAGGTCTAGGATGGGTCTTAGAGATCCGTCCTTCTTTGGTATTAGGAAATATAAGGAATATACTCCTACTGTTTTTCTGATGCTCTGGAACTATTTCTATTGCATTTTTCTGCAGGAGAGATATTACTTCCTGTCTGAGCAATGTTAAGTGTTCCGGTGACATTGGACGTTGCTTGGGTGGCATGTTTGGGGGGTAGAAGTTAGTTCCAGACAATAACCTGATTGAATTATTTGGAGCACCCACCTGTCTGATGTGATGCTTTCCCAGGCTGGCAGGTACTGTTTAAGTCTTCCGCCGACAGGAGTGGAATGCGGCGGGGGAAGGGGAATAGAGTTATTGGGCAGGGGTAGAGGCAGAGCGGGAGTTGTTATTTTTGCCTCTGCCTTTGTTATTGTTACCCCTGTACCCACCCCTTTGGTAGCCTTTACTGTAGGTAGACTGTGTAGGGGCTTTGTACGAGGTAGTAGCGGTGTCTGAAGTGTATCCCCTGGTGGCACCTCGATAGTTTGAGCGACGAAATGAACGTCTGGGAGCCTGCGACTGCAGGGCTCCCATAGATTTGGCGGTGTCTGTATCTTTCTTCATTTTCTCTAATAATACATCTACCTCGGGTCAAAATAGGTGTTGTTCGTCAAAGCGTTGGTTAAGAATGGCGCTTTGTACCTCGGGTTTGAACCCTGATATGCGCAACCAGGCGTGTCTGCGTAGCAGGACGCTGGTGTTAACTGCCCTAGAGGCCGTGTCCGCTGCATCAAGGGCACACCTATTAAAGGTGTTTGTGATGTTCTTCCCCTCCTGGATGAGCTCGTTTGCTCTATCCTTGTGCTTGTCAGGGAGGTGTCTCATAGGTAACTCTAGCTCATCGTAATGTGCCCTGTCATATTTGGCTAACAGTGCCTGTGTATTGGCGATACGCCATATGTTTGCTGCTTGGGACGCTGTTCTTTTGCCTGAAGCGTCAAGTAGCTTAGACTCTTTGTCTGGTGGTGCAGCCTCACCGGATGTTTGTGAGTTTGCTCTCTTGCGTGTGTTGGAAACTACAAGTGAGTCTAGTGGTACTGGGCCTTTAATATATGCTGGGTCAGCTTTATATTTTTTCTCTATCGAGGGTTAATGACCAGAGTTCTGACTGGATCTTTGAAGTCTTCAGGAGCATGCTTTATCACTCCTTTGAGCATGGGCAAGATGGATGAAGACCTTTGTGCATTATCAAATGTATCCATCAGGAAGTCTTCCTCAACAGGGTCTGTATAAATATCTACCTCATGATAATGTGCAGCCCTGAGAATTAATTCATTAAACCCTATAGTGTCTTCTGGTGGGGAAAGCCTTGAAGGGTATATGTCATCCTGAGGGACATTTGGGACATCTGGGGTGGTATAATTGTCCCACAGGTCTGGGGATCCTGTGGGCGTTGTTGGATCAGGTGTGTTACCCCCCATATCGTCAGAACGATCATCCCTGTGTGGTGTGATGGGGGATGCTGGAGAATGCTGTGGTGGTGGTGAAGGTACAGGCGAGGGAGAAGGGGAAGGCAGTCTTAAGGGAGAGGTAGCCATGTCCTTCTTTGAATGCGGAGCTGGAGCTGGTGTGTCCAGTGGTCGCTTTTTTGGAGCCAAAACGAAATGTCCAGTGACTGGGTCCTTCGCCAGAGTCTTTTGAGCAGGGTCTGGGCAGGATAAATCCACAGCAGTTGGTTGATCTTTTGGTGCGGAGGGAGTCTTGTGCACCGAGATAGCCAGTTTTGGTTTCTTGGCAATGTCTTTCACTGGGGAGGCAGCCCTCTTTTTCATGTCCGAAGCTTTTTTCGGTTCAGAGTGTTTTTTCGGTTCCAGCACGGTTTTTGGATCCGATTACCTTTTCGGATCCGATTATTTTTTCGGTTCCGGTGGTGTCTTGGAATCCAAAGCGGGCTTGCTTGGTTCCAGTCTGGGTTTCAATGCCGAAGGAGTAGTGGTGTGCTTCGGCGCCGATTGCTTGGCTGTCGAGGCCGTTGTCTTTTTCGGTGCCGGTGTGTGTGCGCGCCGGCACCGTGTGAAGGTCGACTCGAGCGCGAGTCGCCTAAAAGCTTGGTTAGCTTCTTAGCCGGGCCCGAAGGTGGGCGGTAGAAGCAGTTTGCCGGTGTGCACCCGAGCTGGAGGGCGAGGGTGGGACCAGGGCCTTCTGTGTCAAGGAGGGGTCGGGTCGAGGGTCTTACTTAGGACCCGCTGCGCTGGAGTGATGTCCTCGACATCGGAATTTTCTGCCTCGGAGCTGCTGTCGACGTCATGCTGTTCTGGGACGTTGATGCCTTCCTCGAAGATGTTGTCCGGAATCGGAGCTGAAGATCTTTGAGCCATTGTTCTCCTCGCTCTTCGGTCCCGGATAGTCTTTTTGGAGCAGAAAGAGGCACAAGCTGAACAGTCTTTCGCCTCGTGCTCCGGAGAGAGACAGAGGTTACACACCTCATGCAGGTCGGTGTGGGGAAACTTCGACCCACATTGAGGACACTTCTTAAATGGCGTCCTTTCCATGAGCTGGAGTTAAGGCCTAGGTAGGCCCAAAAGCAGTCGACAACGAACGGAATCGAGATCCTCGTTGTTTGAAGATTAGCGTCGACTGGAAAGCGTTCGAAACTAAGTTTTGTAGTTTTGTGAGGATTGCGCGGCAAAGGAAATCAGTTCCAACACGGAGCGCTGGAAACACATCCGAGCCCGATGGCGGAAAAAAACAATCTGGGGATGGAGCCGATGCCCATGCGCAGTATCATCCTAAGGAGGAGTCACCTATCCCGTGACTCCGAAAGACTTTTCTACAACTAAACAAACTGCAAACATCCGGGCCCAACACTAGGTGGCCATCTATGCATAGTGTGTAATCTGCAGCTCATATGCCTCGAACAGATATTACTGACAGCTGCCATTTGTGCCTCAACTGCAGAGGCAGCAGTCATCATTCACAGATGACCCAGACAGACAAGGCTGAAATTATTTGGCAAAACTATAAAATGAAACCCAACAATACACCGTCATATCGCCCAATAGCTCCAAGCAGAGGTTTAATACAATGCGAATGTTCAGCCACAATATAGGTCACCTGCTGATAGGAGGATGGGACCTGGGAAACACATGTTGACATACTGTTATCTGTGACTTTGGAAAGGTCTACACTTCTTCATGACAATACCCAAGTCCATATGAACTGAAAGATTAGAAAGCAGTGCCGTGTAGAGACATCTGCAGACGTCTGAACAGAGATCCAGCAGAATGAACAAGCAGCTCCAATCATTGGAAGCATGAGGAATGTCATCTATCACATGGAAAGCAACTATCTCAGTACTGTGACACAGACAAAATGTGGACGGATAAACCCCAAACATAGAAAATCAATATACATATTCAACTGTAAGAGAACCAGGATTTCAAAGTTTTACCTAGTAAGGGTAAGTTTATAACTGATAGATTATTGCTCAGCAGCAAACTGACCAGGTGAAGCCAGCTTTCAACCAATCAGGGAAACTAACCTTGGATAAATATGCATTCTGAATACACCATAAAAGCTGCATAACAGATAACCCACAGTTGCCAGCTCTAGAGGAATGTAACTCTAGCCAATGGGTTAGGTATGAACAAATATGCAGACCTATAAACAGTCAACAACTTCTGTCCACCTCCTGGGGCACTACAGGATGTGGCACCTACCCACATTCTCTGAGGTGTTTCTGCACCATCGTATAAAGGCAACTTGTCACCAGCTTCATGCTACTTTCCCCAACCCGTCACCCACACTGCAGGCCCCGAAGCACTACTAACTAATCCATCACCACGTAAACTTATAACTAGGCTACATAGCTCCATGCAAAACACATGTTCTGTGACAGAGCCTAGAGCTTTAGAAAGGCATGGAACATCAAATTAAACCCACCACTCTTAGAGGAGCAATGGACATTTTGCTGTGCTCAACTAAGAATGCTATCCCCCAATTACGAATTAAGTGCGATACACTTTAAGTATCTGCTAAGATTTCCTAGAACCCCTTTCCAACTGCTGACTGCTGGAGATGTAGGTCGACTTCAGCAACCTTTTTACATGTGGCTTGGGAATGCAACCCCCATAGAAAAATATTGGACAGACATATTTAACATTATAGGGCAAAGTCCTGCATGTAACAACAATAACTTCTCCACTGATAGGTTTACTGGGGTATATGAAGGAAACACCTGCAAACTCTCGGAAACTACATGCTATCTTATTACTATTAGGCAAAACGCAGAGAAGCCGTACACTGGAAGAAATCAAGTGGCCCATCTGCAAAGGCATGGCTGCGGGACATTACATACTGTCAAACTCAACTTTTCTTAGTCTGGAAACTCATGCCTACAGCGTCTAGACCTATAGGCATCTGGAACCCTATCTTAGAGTGATTGCGTACAAACCAATCCGACAATATGGAGGAAGTATCACCTGCTACTGAGGTTATTTGAGTAAACCCCCCAACTGTAAAAATACATTTCTGAGATATGAAGCTGCAATAAACAGAATTAGATCTGTAGTTAGCTATATTTTGGGTATTGTTGATACGAAGGCTTAATAGACACTGCTTATAAAATATAAACATTGTCCCTACCAGATATAATGCTGGACGGTCCTAAGGTTTTGTAACTGTTAAGTTTTGTACAAGCAATTGAATGTTAGGAATACTAATCATGAATGTGCAATCCTGTATCGGCTATGTTTTTGGAAAATGCAATTTTTTTTTTTAATTTTTTTTTTTAACGCTGCATAACAGACTGAGGAAAATCTTCACAAAAAATTATCTATGGCGGGACCATCAGAGCAACATATAGGTTTTAGGGTTGCTACGAGAAATTGAAGATCAGATAAGGAGAATTCCCCAAATGTATTCTAGTTTGGAATAGCTACATACTTAAATTACACTTACCTGCCAGAAAGTTTTTGTAGTAAGGACTGTATGCTACGTTGAGACCACCAAGCTTTACTGAAACTTCGTAGCGCCCAGCTTTGCGCACTGTAAATGCTACTTTCACCATGTTGAAAGGCGGCTCTTGGAGGACCTCCTGTGTGACGGGAACATCCAATGCTAACTCAATGTGTGCAATGTGAACTCGCAGCCCCAGGGGTACCTGGGTGTGAGCAGGAAAGGGCTGCCCATTCTTATAATATAACTGCAAAGGAGAAAAGGAAAGGAAATAAGCAAAAAGGTTACTGTATGTTAAGAAAAACAATATATCTTGTAACGATGATTCAGGAATTCAGGAAACAGGAAAAAGTTATTGGTGCAGGGGAAAATCAGGCAAGCAAAGCAGGAGAGGTATGACAGTCTTGTACTGGTGGACAAGAGAGAAGATCAACACAGCACAAGTTAGGGTGGGTCACAGGAAGGCCTGCCACAAAGTAGTATTTAGGAGTAATAAGATTCAAACTCTCAAAGAACAAATGTGCACACATGGGACGCAGGAGGACGCACAACCATGGCTGGCCCACTGGAGAGGAAAGAGGTAATAGAGAATAAACAGTAAATGAAAAAGAAAAAGGGGGCTAGGGTGACTGTATACAGACCCAGGAGAAAACCAACCAATATCGAAGAATTTAGAAAGCACAAGGGGCCAGGATGGTAATGGATCCAGAGCCATGAATGGACCAATAAGTAAGACGATGACCATAGAAAGAAGAGAGAATCTAAAACAAGGGAATGATGAGCAAGAACATGGGGTAAGAGAATTAAGTGCTCTGGGGAACTAATGCAAAGTATGAAAGGTTTGATAACTAAGGAGTGCTCATGCCTAGAACCGTGGAGTGAGAGGCTTGAAAGACATTGAAAGACCAATAGGAAAATGGAAAGCATAAGTTAAATAAGTTAAAGGAAAGACTGGGAGCAATGGAGCAGCAAAGGAAAAGCACCAAAGGATGTGGGCATTTCATGTTCGACATTTTGAGTTATGTTTGTTTTCATCGTTCTACGCAATGTACTGAATGCAACTGAGAGCTTCGACCCGACTATCAATCTCAGAGACTTGGGGAAGTAACACGGCAATAAAAGGAAAGCTGGGAATGCTCATGGGAAATCATTATGACAGTAGAATGAAAGCAGGCTTGGCCATATATTGTGTTACAATGCTCCTAAATTCAGTATGATTGTCTTATTTCTTACATTGAAAAATAATAAAAACAGTTTAAAGTTATCAGAGATGCCTGGACAATGAAGTGAGAAACATGGGAAAGAAATGTAGGAAAAAGTTGATCTGGAACATATCTACAGCTTAGGGAAGAAAGGGCAGAAACGTTAGTCAGATGGAACTTCTAATCTCGAGTACGACTTGGAAATATATAGTTCTACTTAACAGAGGATAAGCAAGCCTGTGGAACAGGAAAGAGTAGGAATCTAGTGCAAGCATTATAAAGAGGTTGAGGCTCACAAGAAGGTATGTGGCTTTGGACTGCTAGGCTATCAGAAATGGCAGTCATTATAGATGCATGGGAGTTGTGGGATATGTAAAAAAGATGACTCAACGCCCTCTCATGCACCACAATCAGATACACTTAGGATGGTAAAGTTGGGCATGTGAATACACACATTCCACTTGTAGACTCTGTTAAATATCAGGTCTTTTTTAGTTTGGGGTAGAGTGTGCTCCTAGTCTCGCACATTATTGCTTCTTCAAGACCCTTAGAATGTCTCTGCTACACATGAAGCTTTTTATTGGTCTGTTGGATACTAGCTTTCCAATTGGTGGGATTCGAGGATGCATGGTATGAGCATGTACAAAAGAAACCTATGCCCAGAGTATCAGCCCTTCTTGGAGTCAGCATATGAAATGAAAACTATGAGGTAAAAAATAATAAAATGTTTTTGTTTTGTCCGAAGGTCAATCTACCCTGTGATGTTGCCTGTTGCTTTTGGTGGGCCCCTTTCTCTACTGTAGTTTTATGCCAAATGGCTAAGCCTTGAAAATGAAGGTTATGCTTATAGTGGCATTTTCCTGCAATTTCTGTGTTGCCTTATTGTTATGGGCTGATTTGATGTGAAGTCCGGCCACTAGCTAAACAATAAAAGGAGCAAAGTATTAATAACTGGCATGGGTGTCAGTAGATTTAGGAATAGACAATGCCCTTCAGGGTAAAAGAAAATCAAGATAGGGTTTTAAAATTATGATATTAACTATTTCCAGCAATGAAAACATATCTGTCTGTGTTCAACTTCAATATGAGATGTAGGGTTACTATTCATAATGTCTTAAATGTGGGTAAGCTCAAAACCTATAGATAGTTTGACCTGACACTGCCAGATCAGATAGTGGCCTTAGACTGTACATGGAAGAGACCTGTGGTGGCTATGGTTTATTTCCACAGGTTATCGGACTGGTGAGCCAGTAAACCTAATAGTCAAAATGCAAATGTATGGCTCAACTCTTGGGAAGTATTTGAAAACAGATTCAGTCAGTGGAGTGAGTGCCCCTAACCAGATCTGGATCACCGGGATATCACCCCAGGACAGTGGGAGACTGTAGAATGTGCTAGTTTGCTTTAACCACTTCACTCCGACTCTCCCAGGGTAACAGGGCCAAACAGTCAAGGAGGTAGAGGGTGTGAAGTTAGAAATACAATAATAGAGAATACTTTAAATGTCTAGATTTTTCTTAATATTTTTTTTAAAAGAAAGGGACTATTAATAGGTAAGCAAAATTCTACACTGTAAACCCAGATCTGTATGCACCTTCTGGGCTAGAGGATCAACCTCCAATACTATTGTGTCTCCTTAGCTCTAAGTGGTAGAAAGTAGCTTAATACAGAGCCCCGTGCTCAGTGATATCCTATGGGGGATCCATTAGATATTCTTGGTTTCTCTTGGAAGCATTTGAGTCAAGGATACTTTGGAGTGTTCAAAATAAAGTATAAATTACTCAAAATGGACTGACTGCAGATGCCAAAGTAAAAATTAATGTGCTCAGAAATGCACTCTGTTAGATGCATCCTAGAAGTTTTAAAGGATGTGTGCAAGTGTGACTGAATTGCCTAGTCACCAATGGCACAGTGCATGGTCACAGTCCTAAACTTCAGTAGCCACTGAGCTGACTTGCCGTTCTCCCGAGGTGTCCCTTAAGTGGTCAGTATCTCAAAACTCATTGATAATGTACAGATTTTCCATTGGAGCAGGAGTGACTCCACCAACAGTCCGGGAACACTCACGGCAGGCACCAGCAAGATCAATGACCAGTGAGCTACTAGCCTTGAGAAACTGTCTTGACTGTGGCTTTGAACAGCAATATTAACTGATCTGATTAAGCTAGGAAAATAATTCCAATGATTCCAGAATAAGGGCAACATCCTCCAGCTAATGGTTCAAGCTAGGAGCTGAGGTCAAGATTTCCATAGCTTCCCAAGGAACAACTAAAGATGCAAGTAAAGTTGAGAGGGTATGTGAAGATGTAGTCTCTCCCTTTTATAAGGCAATGGAGCAGCTCAACAGCATGAAGGGTATTGCTGGTCCCTGAGCAGCTTGCAGGGTTGACTTTGTATATGCTGGGTAGTGTTATTCTATCCAGATGCCCTCGATGCAGGTCTCCCCGATCCATCTGAGCATTGGATATCATCGAAGGATCAGGTCATTCCGGCTTCGAATGCAGGCAGCTAAGTTCCTATATCACTCCATACGTCTAGAAGAAAGGTGACTCAGTAGATCTAACAGTCTCAGAACATATTTTGAGGGAGAGTTATGCCACAACAACAATCTCACTCTGGGATCTTCTGTATTGTTCTCCCCAGGTGATGAGATAAAATGTTGAACAACTTAATGGGCAACTGAGCCAGTAATTATCTTCTGCTCCTCTGACCAAATATATGATCTGAATTACTGACATTTGTAGTAGTTTCCTCCAATCCTGGAAGGAGATGGTCTTAGCATGATCTCTTAATGCCCAAATCAAACGCCCTGATACCTCGTCTGAGACCGGTTCAGACTAGTTGAAATGTGGAATGGCTCCAGACATGGGGTCCATCTCTAAAGGAATGCAGGTTTTCTACAGGAAAGAGAGCTGTAGGCTTAACCCTGCATCCATTTACTCAACAAAGACAAGTGGTTTTGTTAAGGGCAACAGAAAATATTTAAAGGCAGATTTTAATGTGTGAGATAGACATCAGTGGCCCAATGCAAAACAAATAAACACACATGTAGCGGTTAGTAGGTGATCCCACACAGAGGTACAGGTAAAAAGGTATGTGCCTCTGACTAAGAATTAAGCTGCCACCTTTTTCAGGCCAAATGCAGCCTACAAAGCTTGGACAGTAGTCATCCTCACAAAGGAGGTAAATGTTGGGTGCCACCCGAGATCAGAGTGCCATATCATAGTAGAGAAACAAATCGGTACACTCACTGGGCTTGCATCACTCATGGGAGCTGCGTTGGGACCAGAGAGAAAAGGTAGAAAGGCAGGGCAGTATAACGTTACAAAGCCATGCAGAAGACAATTGTCCAAAAAGAGATCATATTAACAGAAATCTAGGGATACAAGGAGATATGAAGGCTTATGGAATTGTTTCATGCCTCATAAGGTGCTCAAACCTTTTGATTTTTTAGCATATCTTATTTTTAACTGAACTATTTACTAAACCCTCGATTTGTTTAATATTTATGTTAGAGGCACTAAACATGGGTCCATGTCCCAGATAGTAACCACTCTAGAGGCAGAACTTAGAGAAAATGTTGAGGGTGCTCAAATTTTAGTTGCGGGAGATTTTAATTGCACCTATGAGCCACTCTCCACGGATGACATCCTGGACCTGGGTGAGGATGACACTAGATGGGGTATTCCAGCCCTAACCATTCCTCCGATTAAAAGATGGTCTCATAGTGCAATCCAGTTAAATACCTTGACACTGGAGTTTGGACTAAGAGCCACAAATGGTCGTACAACTTCAGACCGCTTGGGCGCTGCCACATTCAATAGAGTTAATCACACCTCAAGGATTGATTATATTCTGTTAGATTTTACACTATGGGGATTAGTGCAGGACATGGTAGTTATACCTACTGTGGAAAGCGATCACAACTAGCTTTCTTTATCTCTAATAAATACTTGGCCCAACCAATCAGCTGTATTGCTCCCTAAGCAAGCCCACAAAATCTCTGTTTCCTCCTGTGGGAGACGCCTGAAGTGGAATAAAATCTCTATTGATGAGGCCAAACTTAATATCATTAATGAATTGCTTATGGCCTCACAAACGGAACTGGATACTATTAATCCGGCCTTGTTAACTGGAAGGGCAACATCCATTTTTGAGGTCACGCTTAGGTCTATAGGGGATGTGTTCCTGAAAAAGGGGGGTGCGGGGAGGAATATGGTACCCCGGAACCCTAGGGGCAAGCATGACTGGTATACATCTACATGCAGGCATGCAAAGTCTCTTCTGATTAAGGCCGTTAAAGGCAAATCCCAAACCCTGATACAGGAAGCTAGGAAAGAGCACAAGCGAATATTGGCATGTGCAAAAAAGGAGTGGGAAGAAGAGTATTGGCGTATTTTAAAAGAGGCAAGTACAACAAAAGACTCAAGGCGTTTCTGGGACACAATCAGAGCCAGAAACAGACCAGATAGTGACCTCATAACATGTAACATCACTAGCCAAGCGTGGGTTAACCATTTCTCTAAACTATACACTCGCCAATCAGGTCAAAACACCATAGATACACCTAAGGAAGATCAGGGATGGGAGATGGCCCCAATTATGACCCAAAAGGATCAGGAGGCAGACTTAGTAGATTCAGACTTCTCTATAAAAGAAGTAGAGTATGCCATTAGTACCATCATGCCCCAAAAGGCAGCCGGTCCGGATGGCATTCCCGGGGACCTACTGCGTTCAGACATCCCGAAATGGGGGAAATTCATCCATTGCCTACTTATTGCCATCTGTAGCGGTGCACCGATTCCCACATCTTGGAAAGGGGCGGAGGTCGTCCCTATTTTTAAAAAAGGTGCCAGGGACGACCCGTCCAACTATAGACCTATAAGCTTGTTGGACATAAGCCAAAAGGTAGTCGGAAAGGTTCTGCTGGTTAGAATATTGGAATGGATTAACAACAATAATATCCTCTGACTACCAGGCAGGATTTAGAGCAGGCACTGGCACAATAGAACAAGCCTTTAGACTGATGCTAGTGTACTGGAAAATGGTGGTCATAGGCAAAGGCAGTCTTTATCTCGCATTTATCGATTTAAAGACTGCCTTTGACCTTGTACCCAGGGAGACCCTCTGGAGAGTCCTTGCTGATATGGGGATGCCACACTATATTCTATCGTTACTCTTAAGGCTCCACGAAAATAGTTTTGCCCAGATAAGATGGGGTATAGAGGGAGAAAAAACCAGTAGCATTCCGGTGGAGAGAGGGGTCCGCCAGGGATGTGTTTTAGCTCCCACCCTTTTTTCCCTGTATATTAACGGAGTGGTCAAGCATCTGCTGAAAGATCATTCAGATGAACCATCCCTGGCGGGGGAACGCATACCTACCCTTCTCTTTGCTGACGATACGCTCTTGCTATCTAAATCCCCAATGGGTCTTCAAAAACTCCTTAACAACTTTCAGACCTTTTGCACAGAACGGGACCTGGTAATCAATACCGACAAAACGAAATATCTTGTGATGAATCCCCCCAAAAAACCTGTGCGTCCCCCGAAGTTGAATGCTGTACCTTTGGGGAAGGGTAGAAGTTTTTGATTACCTAGGCATTTGTTTGTCGCAAAATATGGAGTGGGCCCCTCACCTAGATAAAATGTTGCTGGTCCACAAGAGGGTAACAGGGGCTCTCCTGAAGGAACAGCGCTCTTGTGCTATTAAACCTATAGCCCCTGTAATGGAAATCTACACAGCAAGGGGAGTTAGCTCTGCTCTTTACGGGGCAGAGCTATGGGGCTCATGTAACACCAATGAACTGACTTCCCCAAGGTACTCCTTAGCCCTATTGATGCTTGATTTAGGATGTCGACCCATTGGAGATCTAGCTAAGTTCCGGCCTCTATTGTTATGGGCCCGGTTGTGGGGAGTTCCGGAGGTCGCTAAATATGCGCAAGGGCTCTCTGAAATTATGTCATTAACAGGGTGGCACAGAATCAAATGGTTAAGAGATATGAAATCCCTCTTGTGCAATTTGGGCCTTAGTGAAGCCTGGGTAAACAGGTCCTCTCCTCCAAAGGCAATGCTCAAGAGTCTGTACTGGAACTGGATTCTGACTCAAAGGAGTACCAACTCCACATTGGGTAGACTCACGGAGGATTTTTTGAATTTCAAGGACCTACCAATTTGGGAACTCTATTTAGACATTATTGAGAAACCATTTGATAGGGCCCTTTATTTTAAATTTAGAACTGGAACTCTTCCCCTGCACGCCTTCACATCTCGGTGGAAACCGCCAGCACAGACCACAGAGTTCTGCCCAACGTGTACACTTAGACAAGAATCAGTGGCGCACTTTATATTTGAATGCCATGAGTATGCCCTTCCAAGAAGAAAATGGCTTAAGCATTTGTGCCGCCAGTTGGGGACCAGGTACCATGTCGAGGGACTACGCATTTTAATGTCAGACTCTCGTCCGCTGTATGTTTGTTCTCTCTCCAAATTTTTATCATGGGCCTGGTGTATTACAAGTAAAAGGCTTAAAGTAATTGTTTAATTCCTTTTTAATTAATCACCTATGAAATGCTTCTTTTATCTGAAACTCAAAACTTTTTAAAAAGTCGATTGTAATTAAATTGTTGTATCTTCCATTTTCGCTTTTAAAACAAATGAATTTATGTATTTTTACTGTGAAGCTTTTATGATAATTTTAATCGAAATAAAGCCTTTCTGACTTGACTTGAGAACATTTATTTCGAAAACAAAAGCTCTGACAAAACCCGATTCTTTAGTTAGTGACACTACTGTGTCATACTGAATCGGAGTTTACAACCTCTGCGCCTCCTGAAGTAAGCATGGATTGCTCCTCCTCACTACACTGAAAGACAGAAGTGACTTGACTATCAAATTTGTGTTCATAGGTAATGTAGTCCGTTGACACCTGTCGTAAATAACAGTACTCGCATAGTACGTTGCCAAGTAACCAGACTACTCCATGACCCCAAAAAATAGACCTCACAGAAAACCAGGTGAAGCCATCATCAGTGTCCAAATAGTCCCACCATTCATTAGGCCACAATAGAACATTCACAACATAAAACGTACAGGCAAAAAGGCCTGTGTTCATCTCATAACCTGGGGTTGAAAGGAAACTGCTACTTACCAGTATGCATCTGTTCTTGGCATGTAGAGCTGCAGAGTTGCACACTGTTCAAAGATCGCCACCTAGTGTTGGGCCCGGATGTTTGCAGTTAGTTGTTGTCCTGAAAAGTTCTTTGGAAGTCACGAGATAGGTGACTCCTCCTTAAGACCACATTGCTCATGGGCATCGGCTCCATCCCCAGATTGTTTTTCGCCATTAGGGAAATGATAGAGCTTTGCAAAAAAAGGAAGGATGCCCATGTAATTTGTATCTAATTAAGATAATACTGGAACAGACAAGGGTAGCCGGGGAGGCGGGTGGGCGTGTGCAACTCTGGAGCTCTACATGCCAAGAACAGATGCATGCTGGTAAGTAGCATTTTCCGTTCGAGGCATATGAGCTGTGATTGCACACTGTGCATAGATTGTCTAGCAGTACCCACTCTTAGCTGCCACCACCCCAATCTGTTGCAGTAGTTTGGAATAATGTTTTGAGAACAGCCTGGCCCACATTAGCTTGTTGCTTTGTTTGCACATCTACACAATAGTGTTTTGTGAATGTGTGCGGTGTAGACCATGTAGCTGCTCTGCAGATTTCATCTAGGGGAATGTTCCCTAAAATGCCATTGAAGCCCCCATTTTTCTTGTAGAGTGGGCTTTAGGAGGAACAGATAATGTACGTTTAGCTTTGTGGTAACAAATCTGTATGCATTTGACAATCCATCTAGCTATCCCAGATTTTGAAATGGGATTACCCTTGTGTGGTGGTGAGAAAGACACAAAAAATTGTTTTGTCTTACGAAAAGGTTGTGTCCTTTCTGCTACGGACAGAGGTTGCGAGAAGAAAACGGGCAGTTCCACAGATTGATTGAGATGGAATGGAGAAATGACTTTAGGCAGGAATTCTGGATTAGTACATAGAACTACCTTATTTTGATGCATTTGCAAGAAGGGTTCTTGAATGGTTAGTGCTTGTAGTTCACTAACTCTCCGCAGAGAAGTACAGCTACTAGGAAAGCAACTTTCCATGTTAAAAATTGTAATTCACATCAGTGTAAGGGTTCGAAGGGTGGTCCCATTAACCGTGTGAGAACAACGTTTAAATTCCACACAGGTGAAGGTGGTACTCGAGGAATTATTCTTTTAAGGCCTCCCATGAAGGCTTTAATGGCAGGCACTCTGAACAGAGGTAGATGCTGTCTGTTTTGCAGATATGCTGCTACTGCAACAAGATGTAGTCTAATAGACGTATAGGCTAAGTTACATCTTTGGAGATGCAGTAAGTATCCTATGATGTGTTGAATAGACACATCTAGGGGAGCAATATTGTT
The DNA here is from genome assembly GCF_964263255.1 of Lissotriton vulgaris. NCBI lineage: Eukaryota > Metazoa > Chordata > Amphibia > Caudata > Salamandridae > Lissotriton > Lissotriton vulgaris. Next base: position 257,363,582 of record NC_141697.1, read on the forward strand.
GCTGTGACAATATATCACAAATCGTTTCCACTTGGCTGCGTAACATGCTCTAGTGGTTGGACATCTAGCTTCTTTTATGACATTCACGCAGTCTGGAGGACGGTTCAGATATCTAAATTCTAGAACTTCAGGAGCCAGATCGCAAGGTTGAGCTGAGCTGGGCCCAGGAGTTTGATTTCTCCACGGTTCTGTGTTAAAAGGTGTGGAGACAGGTGCAGTTTTTGGTGCGGTACTACAGACAGTTGTAGCAGTGAGGTTTACCACGGTTGTGTGGCCCACGTTGGACCAACTAGGATGAGTGTCAGAGAATGCTGCTGTACTTTGCGTACTACTAGTGGCATGAGTGGTAGAGGTGGAAAAGCGTACGCAAATCTGTTTGACCAATTCATCCATATCGCATTGCCTTTTGACAGTGGGTGTGGATATCTGGCGGCGAAGCTTGGGCATTTTGCGTTTTCGTGGGTGGCAAATATGTCTATTTGAGGTTGTCCCCACATCTGAAAGAATGGCTGAAGAACTTGCATATGAAGTTCCCACTCGTGGGTCTGTTGTGTTTGACGACTTAACAGATCCACTATAGTATTTTGTACTCCCGGAACATGCTGAGCTAGGAGGAATATGTTTTGAGGTATAGCCTACCTCCATATGTCCTGTGCTAGTTGAGAGAGTTGCAGGGAGTGTGTGCCTCCCTCCTTCTGTATGTATGTAGTACATTGCTGTCATGTTGTCTGTGCGGACTAACACAGCTTTGTTTGCTACTTGCTTCTGGAAAGCTTTTAGTGCTAGGAATATTGCTAGTAACTCCAGATGATTGAAGTGGACTAATTGTTATTGCGGTGCCCACCTGCCTTGCATGGTGTGTCGCAGGATGTGGGCTCCCCAGCCGAAGAGCGATGCATCCGCAGTCAAGATTATCTGAGGAACTGGCTCTAGGAACGGTCGTCCCTTGGAAAGGTTTTTGGTGTTCCAACACTGCAGAGAGCGATGAGTCCGACCGTCTACCAACACTAGGTCTGTTAAGTGACCTTGAGCCTGGTTTCATTGTCCTGATAAGCACTCTTGTAGCGGACGCATTTGAAGTCTTGCATGGGATACTATGAAGATGCAAGAGGCCATCATGCCTATGAGTTGCATGAACACTTGTGCTGGGAGGGAGTGTTGTAGTTGAAACTTTGTTAGAAGAGTTTGCATGCTGGCTATCCTTGCTGGAGTGGGATAAGCTAGCGCTGTTGAGGTGTTTATTGTGGCACCGAGGTACTGTTGTACTTTGGATGGCTGTAGATGAGACTTGGTGTGGTTTATTATGTGGAGCAGTTGGATGGTGGCATGAGTGTGTTCCACGCATTGATTGTGTGAGCTTGCTTTTATGAGCCAGTCGTCGAGGTATGGGAAGACATGGATGTGCTGTCTTCGTAGATGCGCTGCCACTACTGCTAAGCACTTGGTGAATACTCTTGGTGCTGTTGTGACTCCGAATAGGAGTACTTTGAATTGATAGTGCTGGCCGTCTATTACAAATCTGAGATACTTCCTGTGAGCCTTGTGAATGGGAAGGTGGAAGTTTGCGTCCTTGATATCTAGAGTAGCCTTGAAGTCGTTTTGCAGCAGGAGCGGAAGGACTTGCTGGAGTGTGACCATGTGAAAATGGTCTGACTGTATGTATATGTTTAGCGGTCCGAGGTCTAAAATAGGCCTTAGAGAGCCGTCCTTCTTTGGAATCAGAAAATATAGAGAGTAAACCCCCTTGTTTTGTTGGTGCAGAGGAACTGGTTCTATTGCACTTTTTTCTAGCAGTGATACTACTTCTTGCTTTAACAGTGATAGATGTTCTTGTGACATTGGACGCTGTTTGGGTGGTATGTTTGAGGGTATAGATGTTAGTTCTAGACAGTAACCTGACTGAATAATTTGTTGCACCCACCTGTCTGATGTGATGTTGATCCAGGCAGGCAGGAATTGTTGAAGTCTTCCCCCCACAGGAGTGGAATGTTGGGGGGGAAGGGGAGGAAAGTCATTGGGTAGGGGTAGAGGCAGAGCGGGAGTTGTTGTTTTTGTCTTTGGCTTTGTTGTTGTTACCCCTGTAACCCCCTCTCTGGTAGCCCTTAGTGAATGTGGATTGACCAGGGGTTTTGTAGGAAGTGGAGGGACTTTCTGAGGAGTTGCCTCGTGTGTTGCCTCTGTATGATGAGCGACGAAAGGAATGCCTGGGAGCTTGCTGTTGCAAGGCTCCCATAGATTTTGCTGTATGGGTGTCTTTTTTCATTTTTTCTAAAGACACGTCAACATTTGAGCCAAATAAATGTGTCTCATCAAATGGCTGATTGAGGATGGAGTTTTGTACCTCAGGTTTAAAACCTGAAATACGTAGCCAGGCATGTCTACGTAGTAGGGTGCTGGTATTGATTGCCCTTGAGGCGGTATCTGCAGCGTCTAGGGCACAACGAATGGAAGTCTTAGTAATATTTTTACCTTCCTGTATAAGTTCATTAGCCCTGTTTTGGTATTTGTCTGGTAGGTGCTGCATTATGGACTCTAGTTCATCGTAATGTGCCCGGTCATATCTTGCCAGCAACGCTTGGGTGTTTGCAATGCGCCAGATGTTAGCTGCTTGTGCCACTGTTCTCTTGCCGGAGGCGTCAAGGAGCTTAGATTCTTTGTCTGGTGGTGAGGCCTCACCTGATGTCTGGGAATTAGCATGTTTACGTGCGTTAGACACTACTAGAGAATCTAATTGTAATGGACCTTTAATATAAACTGGATCTGCAGGGGCAGCTTTATATTTTATCAATGCGAGGATTGAGGACCCTAGCCCTGACAGGATCCTTAAAAACCTCTGTTACATGCTTGATGACACCCTTAAGCATTGGCAAAATGGCAGTAGACCTTTGTGTGTTATCAAAAGTCTCTAATAGGAAATCTTCCTCCATTGCATCGGTGTGGAAGTCCACCCCATGATATTGTGCAGCCCTTTGGACTAGTAGGTTAAAACCTATAGTGTCCTCTGGTGGGGAAGGTCTGGAAGGGTATACATTATCTTGTGGGACGTAAGGCACATCAGGGGTGTTGTAATCATCCCATGGATTAGGTGACTGAGGGGGGACTATTGGTCCCTGCTGGTTCTTGTGCACCCCCACCTGTGTCATCAGAATCTGTGTCTACATCATCATCTGGATTAGTAAATGGTGTAGGTGAATGATGTGGTGGAGGAGGTGGAGGAGGAGGAACAGTATGGGGAGGTGGTGGAGAAGGGACCCTTAATGGAGAGGTTGCAATGTCTCTTCTTTGGAGGGGGAGGAGGTGCTGGCTCTTCAAGTGGTTTCTTCTTGGAGCTGAAAGTCAATTGTCCGGTTTTAGGATCCTTTACAAGAGTTTTCTGATTGGGATCCAGTGTAAAAAGTTCTTCTGAGTAGGGCAAATCCTTTGGCGGCGAAGTTTTCGGCTCCGTAGGTTTTTTCGGCACCGAGTCGGTAGCTGGTGTCGAGTCTTTTGGCTTAGGAGTGTGCCCTTTTGAAATGTCTTTTACCGGAACCTGTTTTTTCTGTTCCGGGTGTTTTTTCGGCTCCGACGCGTGTGAAGCTGGCGCTTTGGGCGGTTTTGTACTCGGCTCCGAGTGCGGTTTCGGCATCGATGAGCCGCTGGCAGTCTTCGGCGCTGTGTGCTTAGGTGTCGGAGCAACGGTCAGCGTGGTAGAGGAAGATGGCTTCTTCTTCGGTGTCGGTATAGGATTGGCACCGGGAATAGGCTGGCTCGAGCCCAAGCCACCTGAAGGCTTAGTGGGCTTCTTTGCTGGGCACAAAAGCGGGACGTGGGAAGCAGAGTCTCGGTGTGCACCCGTGCCCGAAGGTGAGGGTGTGAAAGAAGCCTTTTTTGAGGGTGTCGAGGAAGGGTTGGGGTTGACTGTCTTACTTACGACCATTTGAGCTGGAGTGATGTCCTCGACGTCAGAGTCTTCGGCATCTGGGGATCCAATACTCTTTTCGGCGTGCTGGTGTTCTGGCACGTCGAAGCCCTCTTCGAAGATGTAGACGGGGATCGAAGATGACGAGCGAGCCATAGTTCTCCGAGCTAGTCAGTCCCGAATGGTTTTCTTCGAGCGGAATGAGGCACACGCCGAACAGTTTTTGGCCTTGTGCTCCATTGAAAGGCAAAGGTTGCACACCTCATGTAGGTCGGTGTGGGGAAACTTTAACCCACATTGAGGACACTTCTTGCATGGCGTCCTTTCCATGAGCTAGAAAGGAAGGCCTAGGTAGGCCCGAAGGCCTTCGTCGACGACCAGAATCGAAGACTTCGAAGTTGGTAGAGAATCGCGTCGATGTGCAGCGCGATCAAAACAATACTGTCGAACTGGGTAAGGATTGCGCGCCGAAGGAAATTCGGTTCCAAACCGGAGCGCAGGAAACACATCCGAGCCCGATGGCGGAAAAAAACAATCTAGAGATGGAGCCGATGCCCATGCGCATGCGCAATGTGGTCCTAAGGAGGAGTCACCTATCTTGTGACTTCCAAAGAACTTTTCAGGACAACAACAAACTGCAAACATCCGGGCCCAACACTTGGTGGCGATCTATGCACAGTGGGCAATCTGCAGCTCATATGCCTCGAACAGGTAGTGACACAGCTCTGATGTCAACATAAATCATGATGATATGAACACTTTCGGTAAGCTCAAATGATTGCCAAGCACAGTCGAAGGAAAAAAACAGGGCATTTAAAAAACACATGAAAGGCAGGGGAGAAGATCTTTACTGCTTTTGACTCTAAAGTTGGATGAATTTTGGCAACATATGCCCAGTGGCTTGAACAACGTTTGAACATTCAGTAGACCCTTCCCATCTGCGCTGAACAGATGCATTGCTAGGAGCCGAGCTGAACATTTGCATGTGGTTTGTCTCCCTCAGGCCAATGACAAGCTTCGATACCTGAATCACTTAATTTTTGCAATTTGTCCCTTTCCAGGTGATTTTTAATAACTAAGTAACACCGACAGTCTGCTTGGATAAAAACTATGGAAACATGGGAGGAAATAGATTATAGAAGTGATGGAAAATGCTATTTATATATTTTTTTTAAATACTCAGGCATATTGAATCGCTTCTAATACCCAAGGATGTTTTGTCAGTTTTAAGACAAACTCAGCTAAAAATAATCGTTTTGCTACAATTTTTCAAAGATTTTCCAAGGTGGAGGTTCAGACTTGGTTGTCACGTAATGAGTGTCTATTTAGTGAGTGCACATTCAGAACCTATTGTTTATAGCTAGTTTAAGTATAATCTTAGCTCTAAAAATACAACATATGCACCTATTATTAAACGATTTTCTGGATGACATCCGCATGAACACCTTGCAGCAATTACAGATAGACGGCTCAGAGTAATTACTGAGTATGTCCAACTCACCACTGATGGAGATTCACCAGTCATGACAGAACATAGCTGCCCTTAAGAGTAACCCCCATTTTGAAATTTCAACAGCTACAACTAACAATGCAGCCCTTGTGTGGTCATCACCCCTGTCGGTTTAATGCTTGTTTACAATTAGAACACCTAAAAAATGACAAGTGAGTAATGAAAGGGAAGTAAATGTACAGTTGGGTATATACACTGTGTGAGAGTTGCAGAGGAACATATTCATTGGCTTTCTTACGTGTACTCGGAATGCCATGGTGTGCCCCACTTCACAAGGTTCCTTCCAATCCCAGGAGACTTTGCAGGACCGAGGGTCGAGATAGTTCCCCCGCACGTAGTCATAGATGGTGCGTTCCCCTCGGCGCTCCCGGTCCTCATGTTGGAGAAAGCTGACTACACGTGCGGCAAGCTCTAGCAGGAACTTAATGGTGAACAAGAAGGCTACCACAGATACAGTGACCCCACCTGAGATAGAGAAAAATATGCATATTACCAGGGATTTAGAGAACTCGTTGGGCAAGCAATGTTTCCATATGCGGCTACAGTGAATTACAACAAACCGTAGGCTCACTTGACCATCTGACCAAGAGGGGCAAGAACTGTTGCAGGCAACATTTTGGTTTTCGAGTGCGATGTCTGAAATCCCTAGTCCCACAATGAGAACAGTAACTGTCAGTATATCAGATCGCAGAGTCTTATACTAATACCCTCTAAATGCAACCAGTGGAGCCTCATTGTGCCAAACAGAGAGCAGATCCAGACGTTTGCGTGGCTAACAGGGTGCTATAATAACAGTTCAAAGCAACAGCAGGCACTAGCACTGAAACTGAGCAATACCCATTCTGAGCTTACCAAACCGTCAGTAGAGGAAAACCTGACAGTTTTCAGGTTGTCATGTTTCCTTTAAAGAAAAGCAGTGAGAGAATATGGTGTTCGCAGGAGAAGTATTTTTAAGTGTTTAAACTGATCATGCAAGAATATGAACCTCTTCAGTCACACACAGAACAACAAAGAATGAATGGTTAAACGGTTTTAGTTTCAACAACTGCTACAAGAAAATAATTTCTTATGGTCATAAGCAGTGATAACATGGAAAGGGGCTACATGAAGAGAAATAATTACTGCCTTTGTGATTTTTTTAAGACAGGTAGAATGACTGTGAGACGGTGCCCCGGGGCCCCCCTCATGGAAGCCGCCTTCCCCCACACGTACCTCCTTCCTTTCCGCCGGGGCTGCAACCCCGCAAACACATCCCCGTGTCGGAAACGGGACTCTGAGCAGCAGCCATAACCCACGGACCCCCGCCCTTCTCTCTCCCGCAGGAACCAACCAGAGCACTGAGTCCGGAGGAAGCACATCCTTCTGACCCCGGAAGTCCCGCCCCAGTGGCAGCGCCAGAACAGGGAAAAGCTGAGACTCAGGAGCAGAACGCCGTCGGAGCATCGTGGCAGGACACTCGGACTGGTGGTGAAGGAGAGCAGGCGTACGACTAAGACGTGTGGACCGAAGAGTGGTGGAGTCCTCAGGAGGTGGCTGAAGAGCGGCCGTGACACACTGGAGAGTTACGGCGGACCGCGTGAGTACCTTACGAATTCCTTTTCCCTGCTCGCTAGGAGCTCGCTGTAAAGGCCCTGTAAATATCCCCCATCTCTGTAGAACCACGTTCCCTGCACTGTACCATACCTGTATAGCACCCTCACAGCGTAACCAACGATCCCCCACACGTCCCGATTCCACACACTATCTACCGGCCTGTGTTCCTCCCTCCCGATACCTCCCTTTCCTCACTGTCTCTTTTCTCCCCCCCCTCACTGCCCCGGTGACGGTGATCGGTATATTGTACCTGAAGACCAGGTTAGGACGAACGGTCACTTGTTTTTTTTCTCTTACTGCCCTCCGTGGATTCTCCCCTATATCGGAGCCGCCGTCGGACTTCCTGAAGACCTGGACCCGAACCCAAGACCCGAAGCGGACTTCATCCCCTGGAAGCCTTCCTTTGTTTCTCTTGTGACAATCCTTCCTGCCTCTTTTGTATAATAAACGAACAACATAGCCCACTATATACGGCCTCCTTGCCTGCTTTTCCGGCCTGCCGCACACCCACCATCACATCTGGTGTCAGAAGTGGGATCTGCTGGAAGCATGGAGGCCGTCGTGAGAAAGATGGCGGAATCCCAGGAACAGTTTGGAAAACTAATGGAGCAGTTCCTGAAGACCGCTGAAGACGACAGGGGACAGCTACACAACGTTCTTAAGGGTCAGGGGGTAGCCCACGAACAAACAATGGGAAAACTGACCGATGCCCTGGGACAACAAAGGCCTGTGACCTCTCTCCCTTCCGTGGTCCTGCAGAAGTACGTGCCGGGAGAAGACCCGGACTACTTCTTCACTAACTTTGAAAGACTAGCCCAAGCAGCCAATTGGCCGGTGGACCGTTGGGGCCAATACTTAGGTACCCTTTTAACCGGCGATTTGCAGGCCGCCTATCAACAGGCCAACATACAGGGCAACACACCGTATACGGATATAAAACAGTGCATACTGGAACGTCTTGGCATTGACGATGATACCTATAGGGTAAAACTAAGACAAGCGAAAGAGAGACCCAAAGAGAATCCAAGGGCCCTCTCTTTTCGGATCAGGGATCTCGCGAATAGATGGCTCCGACCCGAGACCTCCACAAAGGAAAACATGCTTGAGAAGATATATCTTGAACAATTCCTGAATTCCCTATACCCGGCCACCCAGCGCTGGGTAAGACAACACTCCCGCCTCACACTGGACACGGCCATCGAGATAGCTTGTGCTTTTAGCCGTGCTCAGGAACTCCAGCGGGGCAAGGAGGAGCATCCACACCAGCCCCCGAATACGACGGCCACCCGTCCACCCCGGCCACTACAGCCCCGAAGACCAGAGCCATCTCCCCTTTTTCCCTCCTCGGTCATGTTCCGGCCCCCTAACCCCGGACCCCAGTGTTATTCATGTGGAGGGTTCGGACACATCGCCCGGATGTGCCCGCAGAAGGAGGAGCCGATGGAGATCGGCCTTGTAAGGAACTATGTCCGCACCACTCCGGGGACTGCACCACCCCCGTTTCACTGCCCTGTGTCTATCGATGGACAACGACTCAAGGCCCTTCCCGACACCGGTTGCCATCAGAGCGTTCTCAGACCATAAGACCTAGCTCACCCGGTCGGTAGCCCTACGGGGGTAGTAGCCATCCAATGTGCCCATGGCGACACCAAACGTTACCCCACTCCCCAGGTGCGAGTTCAACATCACAAGGACCCCGGAACATGCCTCACCGTAGGTCTCGTGCCCGCTCTCCCAGAGCAAGCCATTTTAGGGAGCGATTACCCAGGACTACCTACGCTCCTCCAGGACACCACTGACTCCCTGGCCCAGTGGTGGAAGGACGCTCCTTATTCTCAGGGACAGACCACCCAGGATACGGGTTTCTAAACCACACAAACCCAAAAGCCAGAAGAGAAAAGAAAAAAAAGATTACACAAGCGCTTATACTGCACTTACGGAAGACCACCCCTGGCAGACAGACAGGGAGTTCAGGGCTGCACAACAAGAAGACCCCCTCCTACAGGAAGCATGGGGAAGGGCCCTTGATAACGAAGATCCCTTGCAAGTAGGTCCCTATTTCTACAAGAAAAACGGGTTGCTATACCGAAAAGGGGGGACACAACAGAATGCACAGTTAATAATCCCCGGTCCTTTCCAAGACAAAGTCCTCTTCCTCGCTCACAGCCACCTATTAGGGGGACATTTCGGGGATGAGAAAACCAGTCAGGCGGTCTTGGAGAAGTTCTATTGGCCAGGGGTACACCAGAGGATCAAAACCTACTGCCGTGAATGCGCAATCTGTCAGAAAAACAGCCGTTATAGACCCCCCAGAGTACCATTACAACCTCTCCCCCTCATTGATATCCCGTTCAGTAGAATAGGGATGGACATCATAGGACCCCTCTTGCCCTCACGTAGTGGGTGTCGCTATGCGTTAGTCATAGTCGACTATGCCACCGCTTTCCGGAGGCCATACCCCTACGTCAACCCACTACACAGACCATAGCCAAGGCCCTTATCTCCGTCTTTTCCCGGGTAGGGTTTCCCCAGGAAATCCTGACCGATCAGGGTACCCCTTTTGTTTCTGCTCTCATGAAACAAGTCTGTTCCCAACTAGGGATAAAACAAATTAGAACGTCTGCATATCATCCGCAAACGGACGGATTGGTAGAACGCCACATTAAAAAAGAGTCTAAAGAAGCTCTTGGGCCTGGAAGCAAAACGGTGGGAAGACATGCTGCCACTGGCCCTATTCGCCATCCGCTGCAAGACACAGAGATGCACAGGTTATTCCCCGTATGAGTTGCTGTACGGGCGCCCGCCTCGTACCCTGCTAGACATGGCTCAGGAGGCCTGGGAAGCAGAGCCGGATCGCACGCGTCTGCTCCCAGAAAACCTGAAAACCCACCTGTCGGTGATTAGGGACATAGTCAGGCAGAACCTAGGGAGCGCCCAGGACAGCCAAAAAAAACAGTATGACAAGGGCACTCGTTCCCGTGTCTTTGCTGTTGACGATCTGGTCCTCCTCATGATGCCCTCGTCCGACCAGAAGCTCCTGGGACAATGGCAAGGACCCTACACTATCCGACGGCAGGTGACCCCGGTTACCTATGAGGTAGAGTTGGACCCCACTCGGGGTACTTCCCAGATTTACCACGTGAACCTGCTTAGAAAATGGGAAGGACCTCGTCCGGTGCTGTTTGGATCCAGCATCCCCTTTACTTGCCCTTTTGACCCCTGTCTTGACCCAGAGTTGAACCGCGAACAAACCCGGGAACTTCGAAAAGCCCTAGGTCCTGTGAAAGTGGTATTTTCCACTTCTCCTGGTCGAACCGCTATCACTGAACATGCAATAGAAACAGAACCAGGGAAAGTCGTCCGCTTGAGACCCTACAGAGTCCCAGAGGCCCGCCGGGATGTTATACGAAAGGAGATAAAAGAGATAAAAGAGATGCAAAAGATGGGAATTATAGAGCCCTCAGTTAGTGACTGGAATTCCCCGATAGTCCTTGTGCCAAAACCAGACGGGTCTGTCCGCTTCTGCATTGACTTTCGGGAAGTCAATAAGGTATCCAGCTTTGACACCTATCCCTTGCCCCGGGTGGACGAGATGATTGAAAGGATAGGAAAGGCGAAATACTTCACAGAATGGGTCTGCAAACAACATTCCTAGAGGTCGTGGATATCGGAGGAATTGGAGGGGTGGACAACACCCACAAATTTATAATCATTACCAACCATGGTGGCCGGCTAATCCATGGATGTTTGGACCATCCTACCCCCCCCCAAATGGGTCCTTTTGGTCCTCCCAAAATGCAACAAGGCCCTGGAGCTTTTCCTTTTTTAGGGTTTGGCCCGAGACGAGGCAGGGGCAGGAGGAGACAAGGAACAACACCTCAAGTCCATTGGAATACCACACCACAGTCCACGATGGACCTTCGCAGCGGGAAGAAAGTCCCACAAGAGACCGCAGGGACGAGCAATTCAACGACCTCATGATAAATCTTAGCTCACATGCTCTATCACCAAACGAAGAAGGCCTCCTAAACAAAGGCCTTGGTTTTGTGTCTACTCAGAAAGGGGACCCTTTTGTAGCACAGGTTGAACTAGCCAAACTTTTTAGAAAAGTAAGACTACATAACTTTTTTTCCAAACCAGGGAACATTGAAACACCTATTACAGATAAGAACACTGGTCTTAAAAAACCATCCACATTCAATCAACCTAGTATTGGATTGCCTCCCAAGGTTTTGACATTTGAAGCAGCTGTAGAGAACGATATTAAACATCTCTATCAAACCGCGAACATGCCCTTTATCAACCTTTCAAGAGAAGAACAATCGGCGTTGCGCTCATTAACATCTAATGAGCAAATAACCATCAAGCCAGCCGACAAGGGCGGCGCCACTGTCGTTCTAGACACCGAGACATATAGAAACGAAAGTCTAAGACAATTGAGCGATCGGAGATTTTACCTCCCACTTACGGGTCCCGCTGCGTTGCCTGCATCTATGAGCCATCGTTTGGGAGCCGCAGGGCTGCGAGCTGACCCGCAGGGACTCAATCTCCCAGGAGTCCCTGCGTGAGGTCGAGACCCGCAACACCTGGGTCGCTCTCCCTGCCTGCCCCGCCCCTCACACTGCCTTATAAGTGACATAGCGCACCGCTGCGCGGGAGCGCCCGGGGCGAAGCCCGGGCAAAGGGCGGGCCGTCTAAGGCCGTCCAAGGTCGAACAAGGACGGGACGGGCCACCCCCTTAACGCTCAACCCTTGGTAACCGACCTTCCCTTCCTCTGCTACCACCTTCAAGGATTTCTTTACTAAATCTACTAACCTCAAGCCGGATTAGATATCGCCTCTTGTCATATAGACCCCTGAACAATCATGCCTTCGGACCATGCAAAACCCAGGAATATCACTGTAAACACATCGAGGGGGCCAGTAACAGGAACCATTGATCAATTTTTTAAAAGAGTCACAATTGTCCTAGAAAAAGAAATAGCGGACACTGAAAAGCGCTTATCAATGGACTTGCTAACCGGTAAGCGCTCTTCCCTAGGTCTGATTGGGAATGCCCGCTCTCCACATTTGATCGACTCTGATTCTCAGTCCTCCATTATTCCCTCCTCTAACATTAACTCACTCTCGTTTTTGGGAAACGATGCAAGGGATACAATCACTCACCCACTTAGAAATGAACTAGAAACAGAACAAGAACCGGTTCCTGAAATAATTCTAGTCAGCCCCAATGCATCTAGACTTTCTAGCTCCCCAAATCTCTCCATTTCCCCACCACCTCCCTTAGATCAAACAAACAATCACACCAAGAAACGAAAGCGACAATCTTCCCCTACTGCTTCTAGTACAATCACCATCCTGAACACAACCCCTCCTCCGCCAACACCCCTCCTCCTTACCACCACGGCGCAGAATACCCGCAACACGACAGGATTACTTCCTGAAATGGAGGCGGAACTTCTCTCCAGAATAGAGGTAATAGTGAAGGCTCTCATGCTTCCTCTTCTGGAGAGAACAAGACTAATGAGCTCCCATTTAGAAAAACTGGGTAAACAACTAGAAGAAAATACTGCGGCCATTCTTAAATTATCCCCACAACCACACAAACACCCAGCATCTAACCCCACAGTCCAAAACGCATCTCTACTGGCCCGACCATCGACCAGTAGTGCGTCCCTGAAACCAGGAACCACACAAGGGGAAAAAGCGGTAGCAAAAACCTCAAAAGAAACAAAAAAAGATACCCCAAAACCATCAAACAGTAATCAGGTAAAAGATGGGGTAAAACCAACCGCAGAGGGCAAAAACACGACAGGGAAGAACCCTACAGAAAGAACCCTCCCCGCATCTAACACCACCTCTAACCCCCCAACGAACCCAATACCAACTACCGAGTTGGGCTAACAGTTATCACAGCGCCCATATAGACCTAGACGTAGGATAGTTGATTTACCTCCTGAATCTGCACCTTACACAATTGTAATGGCAGGAGTACCAGAACTAGCAGAAGGGGATAGAGAATCATACCACGCGCTAAAAAATAAAACCATCTATTGGTTGAAGCAGAATAGACCCCTCCCTGCACACGTTAACGGGGTAATTCTGTCGGTCAGGCGGGCTGTTTGGGTGGGGTCTAGGCCGAAAGACAAAAGAGGGGACGTCATAATCATCAATTTTAAGGATCACAGGGCGGTAAGAACTATAGGTGATTGGTATGAGATTACAGGAGGGGACAACATCACAACACACTACGTTAGCTACTTCTACCCACGGGAATTAATTAACAAGCCACCTCACCATCGCATTAGTAGGCAGCGCCCTGAGTGGAGAGAAGTAGGCTATCAATTCACCCAGAATCAGTTTTTAAATCAACAACAACACCCATCTTATCACCATCCCTACCAAAATAACCCGTTGAACAACAATTACCATCTGATCCCCTCAGGCTACAACATACCTATATTCAACCCCTTCTCAGCCCTGAGCGGCTTAGACGGAATAGATTGACTTGCCAGCAACCAATCCTCACCCGCTGAACCCTCCATGACAAAAGAGAATATCCCCCTGGTCGTTACAGTTCTAGACACTCCAATTGAAACCTGTAATAACGTAAGCCAACCTCAACCTACCCAATTGCATGGAACAAGTCAGAGGGAGCAGAAAGACTCTAGTATACAGACCGAAACAAATGCGATTCCCATCAGAATAAATAGGGAACCTATTCCAGAGCCAGATACTGTCACTAGACAAACAGAAGATGGACTAAATAAAGGACAGATCCTCACCAGGAGAATAGAAAATATCCAGATAATGTTCTGGAATGTTGCGGGCCTCCGAGAAAAAATGGTGGATGGAACTATATTAGATTTTGTCAAAGACTGTCAAGTAGTGGCCCTTCAGGAAACATGGCTTACGAAAGAAATGCACCTCGTAGGATACAAAACCTATTCCTCAGCAGGAATCGCAGGAACGCATGGAAGAGCCAAAGGAGGGCTGGCAATTTACATATCTAATACTATACCAGGTTTGGAAGCGACTGTACTTAGCTCAGAACCCAACTTCCAAATTTTAAAGCTGGTTTTCAAGACAAAGAGGACAGAAATTCTTGTTAACCTATATGATAATACAGGGGAAAGTGACAGGCCAAAAATGCTGGGGGCCCTTTGCAAGAAATTATCTAGTGGCGCGAGACTAAGACCAGGGCTGGAACCCGCAAGCATCGTATGGGGAGGTGACTTTAATCGCCATCCCTGTACGATGTCAAATTGCGATGTCCGCGGGATCGGAGGTGACTCAGAAGGCCAGATAATCCACTTTAGCCATTCTGCGGTGGGTGACCTATTAAATGAAACACTGTCGAGGCTGGATCTACTTATACTAAATCAAGTCAACCCCTCAACCGGGAAACTGGATCTCACCTACCTTGGCAGGGGCCACGAAACAACTGTCGACTATATTCTTACGACAGCATCCCTAGTAAATAGGACCGCAAATTTTAAAACTAAAATTAACACCCTGAGCGACCACTCAGCCTTAGTTTTTGATCTAACCTTAGACCAAGCTCAGCCAATAGTCCAGACTATAATGTCTACCCTCACCCAAAATAATCTACAGCTCACAAAAACAAACGGCTACACCCTGGGGTGGGGAAAGATTGACCCAATTGAGCTGACACATTAAGTGGTAACCGAAGCAGAATCTGCTATATTTAACTGCTTATACCTTGAGGCTAGTGATGAGAATGTAATATTCCACTTTAAAAAAATATTAGCTAAAGTAAATGAATGTCTTACCAAGGAACAGAAAGGGTCTAAGGAAATAAAGAAAAAAGGTTGGTTTAGTCCAGGTTGTACGGCTGCCCATAAACAATTAAAGAGAGCCCTGTCAAAAACAACAAGAAACCAGGAGGAGATTAGGATCCTGAGGAAACAATACAGGCTAGCGTGCAGAGCGCGTAAAGAGGAACTAAAAAAGGCCCTATGGGATCAGCTGCACGAAAGTTCACTCAATAAAGACAGTGATCTGTTTTGGAAGGTGGTAAAAGCACCGTTCCTGAACGACACAGACGACCAGCCTAGCATAGATGTGGCCATTGAGGGACAAACCTGGGTCAATCATTTTGCTAAGATCTTTGGACAAACCCAGCCTTTAGTCCCTATAGATAGAAGACATTCCCTAAATCAGGATAAAGTATACCCAATCCCATTGGAAATCCAATTATATGAAGTCATCACGGCAGTTAACGCTAGCAAGAGTGGAAAAGCGCCAGGCCCTGACGGGGTCCCGGTCGATTTCTTTAAATTCAAAATAGACCTGTGGGCGCCCATCATAACTAGGGTCTTCAATGCAACAATGCACCAAGGTTTACTTAACTCTTGGACACAATCTATACTAGTACCCATCTTTAAAAAGGGCAATAGAGAGGAGGTGACTTGTTATCGGCCTATTTCTCTTCTCGACTCACTGGGGAAAGTACTGGGAAGAGTAATACTCCAGCGTCTGCAGGAGTGGGCAGAGGATACCGGGGCCCTCTCGGATGTCCAGTACGGCTTCCGAGAGGGACTTGGAACAACGGACCAAGCCCTGAACCTGGCCCTTTTGCTGGGAAAATACGTGTCGGCAAAACGCGGGAAGGTCTACATGGTTTATGTCGACCTTTCCGCGGCTTTCGACTGCGTATCCCATGCAAAACTGTGGGTTTTGCTGTCCGATATGGGAATAGACGAGGCCTTGGTGACTTTTCTCAGGGAACTTTACTCGAACGCCTCCTCCAGGGTGCGTTTCGGAGTAAGGGGCGAATTGTCCGAACCATTTTCTGTGGAGCGTGGGGTCAGGCAGGGGTGCGTCCTCGCCCCCTTCCTCTTCTCCCTCTACACAAATGGTCTCGAGGCGGAAATGTTGAGGGGGGGTTTGGACCTGCCCCGAGTGAATAAGAGACTGGTGCCCGCACTCCTGTACGCGGATGACTCAGTGCTTTTAGCACGCACCCCACGAGAGCTCCAAAAATCCCTGAACACCTACGCTAAATTTATGAGCGACCTCGACCTCCACATAAATATAAAAAAAACTTATGTGATGGTGGCGGGACAAGCCAGGAAACAGGGAAAAGCTATCTTCCTAAATAATGAAAAGCTGGAAACCACCTCCCAGTACCCTTATTTAGGGATTATGATAGATGAGAGGCTCACCTGGAGAGCAGCAATAGAAGCGCGCAAACACCAACTGCTGCGCTCTATCGCTGCCCTAATGAAATTTGCTCAAAAACTGGGGAAAAAACCTCCGGCAGAATTACTTAAGATATATAGAGCCAAGTGCCATTCCATCGCTCTATACGGGGCGGGCCTATGGGGACACAAAAATACAAATGCCCTGCAGGTAGCGGAAAACATTTTTCTGAGATTCTTGCTCGCGGTCCCAAAAAGAGCCTCCACCTATGCCTGTCATGCAGAACTGGGACTCCCACACATTGAAGATCTGGCTAAAGTTGAACCAGTACTTCTCTGGCGCAGAATATGGGTCTCAACAAAAAACACACTTACCAAAGCTATAATCATGGACTGTATGACTCTAGACAGGGCCGAAAAAATAGCCTGGCTTACATACGTAAAGAAACTTTTTGCAGACCTGGGAATGCCGGAGTACTACTACAATCCTGAAACTATCGCCGAAATAACAAAAAAAGAACTAAAGGTAAAAGCACGGAGCTATTTCGAAGAGCTTCGCATCACTGTGGAGATCAGGAAACAATCAGTACAGCATTCCATAGCAGTTATGTCCACCCTGGAAATGGAACCCTATCTAACATACGTAAACTCGCAGTTTGAACGTTTTTTATTAACGAGATTTAGGTTGAACATTTTCCATAGGGTGGTAGCATTCCCTAAAAGAAACAGCTGGGAAGAATGTTTAACTCTTTGCCCATGCGACGAACTATCAGAACAGTCAACAATGCACACTGTTTTGTTTTGCAAATTCTATTCTGTTCATCGCAAACTTGGGTTAATTCCTCTGCTTCGATCTTTACATTTCAGAAGATGTCGCCCTGCTATGTTATGGCTACAATTCTTAAATTCGGCTCACGTGTATAAAGTTGTTAGCACCTTCTTAAAATGCATTTTTAAGCAAAGGCTAAACCTTTAAAATAACAACCTCTAAAATTATTTGATAAGTCAATGATGATCTCTTACCAAACTGAATTTTAATCTGTATTGTTAAATTTTATAAAATGTCTGTACACTTTTATGGTTCTCTTTGTAAAAATGAAACCGAATAAAGATTTTACTACTACTGAAGACCCTACAGAAAAATTAAGGATTAAAATAGGCAACTTGGTAGAAGAAGCAACCACTGAGGGTTGGATCACACCACAGGAGGGGCAATATCTTCTTACAA
Organism: Lissotriton vulgaris; assembly: GCF_964263255.1. Classification (NCBI taxonomy): domain Eukaryota; kingdom Metazoa; phylum Chordata; class Amphibia; order Caudata; family Salamandridae; genus Lissotriton; species Lissotriton vulgaris. The sequence continues at coordinate 257,380,975 of NC_141697.1, forward strand.
ATCATCCAACCATACCCTACTTTTATTGCCTTCCGAAAATCCACAAACCCCAGAGACCACCACCTGGACGGCCGATTATTTCGGGCATAGGCTCTATCTTGGAACCGCTATCTACCTTTGTGGATTACTTTCTAAATCCGATGGTCAAAGCCATGCCAATGTTCCTTCAGGACACCAAGGACGTTTTGAGACTCTTACCAGGTATACAATTTGATATCAATACTGACATTCTCGTATCATTTGACGTAGAGTCATTGTATACATCCATTCCACAAACTGAAACACTGGAAGTGGTGGGTAGTCTATTAGAACAAAGTGACAACCAGTCCATCACGCTGACGCGGTTTATTATGAACCTAGCAGAAATTGCGATGAAAGAAAACTATTTTCGCTTCGAAGACACTACCTACCTACAAACATCTGGGACTAGCATGGGTAGTGTCTTCGCTCCAAGTCTGGCGAACTTATACGTTCACAATTTTGAACAAAAGGAGGTTCTTACATCCACTAATCCTTATCTATTGTCGCTACACGCCTGGAAGCGACATATAGATGACATTCTGGTGGTTTGGCGAGGCACAGAAGAAGATCTTTTGTCTTTCCATCAATGGCTAAACACCAGAAATGCATATCTGAAATTTACCATCGAATACAGCAGGATGTCATTGGCATTTCTAGACCTGAAGATCCTCGTGACTCCTAATGGCCTTGAATCTGAACTCTATCGTAAGCCTATGGCCAGAAATGCACTTTTAAGATATGACAGTTGCCATCCCCGAGCCCTGAGAGACAATCTACCTTTTGGACAGTTTCTCAGGGTCCAAAGGAACTGCTACAACAAAGAGGCTTTTGAGACCCATTCAAAAAACCTGGAACAACAACTCATTGCGAAAAACTATCCCAAAAAGATCATTCGCCAATCCAAAAAGAGGGCATCGAATAACAATAGGGAATCTCTGCTTGAGATACATCCTCCCAAAGAAAAGACCAATCGCATCACCTTTGTCAACACATTTAACAGCAGATCTAATCAAGTTCAGAAGATCATAAAAAAACATTGGTCTATTTTGAAAACAGGGGGTGATGATATCCCTCCGCCTCTCTTTGCATTTAAAAGAGGACAAAATCTTAAGGACCAGTTAGTCCATACACGTCCACGGAACAAAGAACCTAGACAGGTGGGCACATTGTGGGATTTGCCGCATGTCCAGGGCCACCATCCCTGTGGGGCATGTTCAGTTTGTCCCCAAACCTGCAAATCAACTAGTATAGACATTGGGACAAACAGACCGTGGACACAAACTAGTTCACCAACTGCAATAGCAGTAACCTCATTTATTTGATAACATGTCCTTGCCAACTTCGATACGTTGGCATGACGACGAAGAAAGTAAGGACGAGGATATAAGAGCACAGTACGGTGCCGCAAACAGCTACCAGTCTTACTGCACATTTCCTAGAGGTAGGACATGGCCCCAATGATTTTCACTGGACCGTCTTAGAACAACCACAGATTCCTGAGTACTGCCCCGACGTTAGTCGGTTTCTTTTCAAAATTGAACAAAAATGGGTCTACAGACTGAATAGTGATAAGGCGGGGCTGAATGAGCCAATACCGTGGATGTCCCTCTAAGAAACCCATTGCATTCATTGATTAATATACAGCCCTGACACCTAACCATGTGCTGCCTGTTTAAACACACCATAAAACTCTACTTCAAGTACATTTAAATATTTTCTCCGGTGTATAGTAATATGACACACGACGGGACCATTGTCACTAAACATGAGAAATCTAGCATTGTACTTAGGGTTTAGTGAAACCTTTTTAAAGGCAGACACTGAGAACAACCTCCAATGACGGCGAGTGGAGTTATCTTGAGCTCTACATATAATGCTGGCATTTTGCTATTTGGTCTCCCTACCCGTATGAGGAATTAATGGCTGTTACACCCCCTCTCTCTCGAGATTCTTTGGTAATTGTAGTACATAGTCATAAAGTGCGGGAAATTTGGCCTGAAACATCTTGCATATAAAGCGTAACGTAGCTAAAATACAAACACTGGGCTCCAGCGCTTTATTTCGCAAAAACTACGAAATTACGCGCTTCGAACTACAAATCCCGACATGCACATTAATCACGTGACCGCTGCTGATCACGTGATTCAATCTTCTGAAACAGCCGCATAAACACGGCGTTAGCTTGACCACCGGTGCCCCCCCCAGACAGCTCGGATGACTGTCGGGAGACATCGACGGACAGGTAAGCCGCGCACGATCCGGATGCCGTTAACGCGCTGGGTTGTGATTTCTTTGTCTTAATGAGCATGACGACGGCTGTGAGTTTACCACTACTAACAGCGTAGCGCAAGTTCACCATCTTAAACATCGTAGCGCGAGTACGATAGATGGCACTTAGAACGTAATGGGCGAGAGTCTTATGGTCTTGCCATTATCCTGCCATTCACACAAGCGTAGCGCGGGTACGATAGATGGCACTTAGAACGCAATGGACGAGAGTCTTATGGTCTTGCCATTATCCTGCCATTCACACAAGAAACATTACATATCAAGCTACTGTATCAGTGCTTTGTAATGTTCATATGATTGCCTTTTCACCACCAGTGTCAATTTCTTCAAGATACATTCTCTTGATATAGAGTTAAAGAACACTGGTCCCTATCTGATTCGGCAGATCGGTAGAAGCAGCGAATGTTCACTAGAAATCCATTTACAGCTCTATGGATGTTTTAACTGAGCCTTGATTGCCTCCTTTCTTTTAATTCAATTTCTCAAATTTAGAGCGGTGCTCCTCATACCTGAGCCGCAGCCAGGTGGGGTGAAGCGCCTCAACCATCATTTATGAGTGAGTGCTTTGAATGGAACCTCTTTTCCAAGTATTTGCGATTATAACGTCATGACGTAAAGGTTTATCTTGATTAATAGGACATACTCATGTTTTTCTGTTTGTTCTTGTTGTTTCCCTGGATTCCATTTCCTTGGTACGGTGCGATAACAGTACATGGTTGAGCACATGACCTGGATTCTACAGGTGATATCTTTCCTTTTTTTTAAAAATCTTTTTCACGAAAAGCAGTAGTTCTGAAACAACAGGTCCTGAAGAATGCATGAAAACTCTTTTCTTGATATGCAGAAACATGTTGACCACTACTGATTGCGGATATTATTTCAAACCCGCATTTGCACTTGTCTTTTAGCCTTAGGGACTGGGAGATACTAATAAATTGTTTACTTCTACCCAGTTCACCTAATTTTATTACCTTTCACTATTTCACTCCTCTCACTTCACACTGCTTTTCTCAGTTGCCATTTAAACACTTAAATCATACATTACTTCCCTCTCACGTGTTTTTCTCACCCACAATCGGTCACGGTAACATCTGACCGGCCGTTTTGTTTTGTCTCCTGGGCAAGGAGAACCCAAATGATGTTAAAGAGGGCAGTACAGTGTGGCTTCTGATGGGAATTTTTTCCATACGTCCTTGAGCCCTAACTCGGCTAGTATCACCTAAAAGTTTGCATGGTGTGCCCCCACGGGTGTTATCTGTATGGTATTAGTTTTGTGATCCATGGTGAACAACCATTCCTTTTGACTCCCAGGTATAATTTGGTGTTTTGAAATACATTTCCACCCTGGATCTCTGCAAAGGGTATTGGCAGATACCCCTCAGGGAACAAGACAAAAAGAAAACCGCCTTCTCCACCCCTGAGGGGTTATACCAGTTTCTAGTCATGCCCTTTGGGCTTCATGGCGCCCCCGCCACTTTTCAGCGTGCTATGAACCACATCTTACGGCCCCACTCCCAGTACGCCGGAGCCTATTTAGACAACATTATCATCTTTAGCGATAGCTGGACCCAACACTTGATACATCTTTTCAGCGTTGTCTCTTCCCTAGGCTCCTTTGGGTTTGCCATCAACCCCGCCAAAACCACACTGGCAGCGAAGACAGTCAAATACCTGGGTTATCTTCTGGGGGATGACCTGATAAGACCCCAAGAAAGTAAAACAGTGGCTATCCGATCCCTTCCCTTCCCTCAAACAAAAAAAGACCTTTGAGCCTTTTTAGGACTTCTAGGTTATTAACGGCTGTTTGTACCCAATTTCTCACAGAGAGAAGCAGCCCTCACAGATCTACTGAAGAAAACAAACCGATCCGATGAGATACTACGAAACCCCACTCCCGAAGCGTGGCAGGCTTTCACGGACTTAAAAGACGCCCTGACCTCAAGTCCTGTCCTGGTACCCCCTGACTATTCGCTACCCTTTATACTCCAAATGGATGCTTCCGATCAAGGGTTAGGGGCAGTGCTATCACAGAAAGATGCTCTAGGGAACGAAAGACCCATTCTCTATGTGAGCCGCAAGCTGTTCCCCAGGGAAAGACATTATGCTGTAGTGGAAAAGGAAGCCCTGGCGATCAAATGGGCAGTTGAAAACCTGCAATACTACCTAGAAGGCAGAGACTTTGTCCTCTACACAGATCACGCCCCCTTGGAGTGGATGGCCCAGAACAAAGGTCAGAATGACCGGGTCCTCCGCTGGTTTCTGTCACTACAGCCCTTCCATTTCAAAACAAAATACCGGAAAGGGTCGGACCAGGGTAATACCGATTTCCTTTCCCGCTACCCTCATTCTCCATCCAGTACAAGAAGGACAGCTAGGGGAAGGGGATGTGAGACGGTGCCCCAGGGCCCCCCTCATGGAAGCCGCCCTCCCCCACATGTACCTCCTTCCTTTCCGCCGGGGCTGCAACCCCGCAAACACATCCCCGTGTCGGAAACGGGACTCGGAGCAGCAGCCATAACCCACGGACCCCCGCCCTTCTCTCTCCCGCAGGAACCAACCAGAGCACTGAGTCCGGAGGAAGCACATCCTTCTGACCCCGGAAGTCCCGCCCCAGTGGCAGCGCCAGAACAGGGAAAAGTCGAGACTCGGGAGCAGAACGCCGTCGGAGCATCGTGGCAGGACACTCTGACTGGTGGTGAAGGAGAGCAGGCGTACGAAGAAGACGTGTGGACCGAAGAGTGGTGGAGTCCTCAGTAGGTGGCTGAAGAGCGGCCGTGACTCACTGGAGAGTTACGGCGGACCGCGTGAGTACCTTACGAATTCCTTTTCCCTGCTCGCTAGGAGCTCGCTGTAAAGGCCCTGTAAATATCCCCCATCTCTGTAGAACCACGTTCCCTGCACTGTACCATACCTGTATAGCACCCTCACAGCGTAACCAACGATCCTCCACATGTCCCGATTCGACACTCTTCTATCTACCGGCCTGTGTTCCTCCCTCCCGATACCTCCCTTTCCTCACTGTCTCTTTTCTCCCCCCCCCCCCCCCCCCCCTCACTGCCCGGGTGACGGTGATCGGTATATTGTACCTGAAGACCAGGTTAGGACTAACGGTCCCTTGTTTTTTTTCTCTTACTGCCCTTCGTGGATACTCCCCTATATCGGAGCCGCCGCCGGACTTCCTGAAGACCTGGACCCGAACCCAAGACCCGAAGCGGACTTCACCCCCTGGAAGCCTTCCTTTGTTTCTCTTGTGACAATCCTTCCTGCCTCTTTTGTATAATAAACGAACAACATAGCCCACTATATACGGCCTCCTTGCCTGCTTTTCCGGCCTGCCGCACACCCACCATCACAATGAGTTTTTACAGAGAGCAATGAAACAAGGGTAACACTGTTTTCACCTTCATTTGAAACTCCACTAGAAATTAGACCAGAATATAAGAACATGGGGCTAAGCGGGATGATCCTAGTCTCTTGTTTTAATTCATGATCTTCTTTTAATGCCGTGAAATAATCCTACCCTTACCAAAAACCATGAATTGGAATGGTAGGACACTATCCTTATCAGGAGGTTTTTTTCTTGGTCTGGGTTTGAAGGGAGGGATATGGAAAGCACAGGAAAATAATGCCACGAAAACAGATGTAAGTGAGCAAGTCTAACAAAAATCACGACTTGGGCATGGTGGGAATCCACAATGAAAATCACAATACCTTATGGAGGACAGAGAGGTGGCAATCTCTTCTACACAGCATTTTATTGGAGAGAGAGATCAAGTTCAAAAGCCAAAATACCTTTCAATAGGACAATAGTACTGACCTCACAAAAGACCTTGATACCTAGGAAAATGTTGCACATCGATACAGAACATTCTACCATAGTGGTGACGATCCACAAGGGCACATTAATATCCTGGAAATTCCTCACTAATCTAAACCATTCTATGCATGAGGAGATCCACCGAGAAAATCACAATAGCTAAAGAGGTTGACAGAAGTCTGATCCTGACCTTTCTGTGTGTGTGGAGGTGATCTCCAAACAGCATTACAATACCTTGAGAATAGGGAGAATGCCAAACTGCAAAATCCTGTGATCCCCAAACAAGACCGCAGTGCCTAAAATAAGTGGAAGGGCTTTCAACTTGGCAATTCATTAGGTTTGAAGGCTTTCAGAGAGAGGTTAGGTGTATGGAACCTAGGGTGTTCTCTGAAAGACTTACAGCCTCTTTTCCATGTCTTCTATGTCTTCAGCATCTCCGCATCCTGCATCCCCAGCATCGGGACCACTTCTTGGCTGGGCCACGTTGAAGGAGATAAAGACACTGAGGACTCCAAGACTGCTGGAAGTGACAGATAACTCTGCCTGTGGACCCGAATGGTCCCTGTGACCAACCTTCACCAGTTTGTGTTCCAACCAAGTTATGAGATGTAGCTGCACTAGACACTTGGCTGAAAACTGATTAACCCCTTCGCTGCAGGGCTAATTCCCCTGCGGCTCGGGGAGAGGGTGGCCGCGCGCCGCGGTACTCATGACGAGCCCAGCTCGGATTGCTGCACAGTGGAGCTGTGCTCATGACGAGCTGAGCTCGTCATGACTCCGCCCACTCAATGGAACGCCCCGCACAGGAGGGGAATTAGCCCTGCGTGGACATTCCACACCGTTATGACGAGCTCAGCTCGTCATGAGCACAGCTCCACTGTGCCTCATGAAGAGCTGAGCTCGTCATGAGGGTCGAAGAGGTTAACAGATTACAATGATTTATGGCAACTTTACCTAAACAATTTACTTACCTTGGAAGAATCCTATCTCTAGTTTCCCTTGATAGATTTTTATCATTTTTGGTGTCTATTTTACGATAATAATACACTCTATTGTTATAAATTGATGTTGTTTTTTTTGTGTTATGTTTCCTGCTTCAGTCAGTCAGTCATATATCTTTATTTGGTTCAAAGGAACCGTAAAAGTAAATAAGATAAATATTAACAAACACAATAAAATACAGGTCACATAGCAAAGGCGTAAAATAAAATGTAATAATTTTTTACAGCATTTCGTTACAATAAGATGCCATGTGAATAAGACATACCTAAGAAAACTAAAACCTCTATTTAGTCCATGAAAAGTCACATAAAGTGTCCGCCAAGTTATTTGGGAAGTCAGTCCGGCAAAGAGTCAGATGAATTATCAATACGTTTTTGGGACTTAGGGACGATGCCAGCTGATGGAGATGTGGATTTGCTCCAGCAACATTTTCGCACATGGCATGGCACTGCCCCAAACTAGCTGACTTTTGGATCTCCGTTTTTTTTTTCAATTCAAATAAGTTTTTATTGGATGTTTCAGTAGCAAATAAAATAAAATACAAGTAGTACAGACTTAAAGACATACATTGTTACAAAAGAGCAGTACAGTACAATAGAGCGAAAGCGGTAAAACGTAATGAACAGTAGGTTACACAATAGTAATGCATACCTCATCATATATACCACATTGGTCCTACAGACAACATTTGTCGGCCTATCCAGTAGATTATAGGTAGAGTGCAGTGATCTAACAGGGTAACTCCACACTGTCGGGTTGGGGTGGTGTCAGAGCAGAACAAGAGCCTCGGGGGGAGAGAATATCTAAGGTGGTTTATGGGTGGTGAAATAACTGTCAAGGGTAGACCACATCCTTCTCATAGGGGGGCGCCAAGGTGATTGTTGGAGAGCAATGTTATCCGCACTCCTTAGGCTAATTATCCAGTTGAGCCAGCAAGCAAAGGTAGCTTTGCTAGAGTCCTTCCAATTACTAAGGACAATTTTAATAGCTGCAGTGAGCATGAGATCAAGTAGTGCCCTGTCGTCGGTGTGGAGGGAAGGCTCTAGAGTGAATCCGAAGGCTAGGTACGGCAGTTCTCTGGACGGGGAGATGGGGAAAAGTTTGCTGATAAAGTCAAATATCTTGTCCCAGATGGGGGTTACAGAGTCGCAATGCAGGATGATGTGTGCTAAGTCGCCTTCCGCCCACTTACAGTTCCAGCAGAAGGCGTCTTGGGTGATGTTATGAGCATAAAGTCGCGCCGGAGTCCAGAAAGTTTTATGGAGGAACCAATATTTGGTCTGGGATAAAGTCGGGCTAATTTTGTGTCGCATGCAAGACTCCCAGGTATTGGTCCAGTCCGCTTCCGAAATTGGTCTAGATGACAATTCTGTCCAGAACTGTGTGAGTGGTGCGGTGAGGTTGGTCTGTTGGGGGCAGATAAGTTTGTAGATATGGGACACTTGATGTCCTAGTCTGTTTAACCTACTAAGGTACGATGGGAGGGAGGGTGGAGTTAGAGAGAGTTTCGCTTTAGTGAGAGCGGTTTTTATATTTAAGAAGGTGTAGAACTCAAGAGGCGCAAGACTATACGTAGTTTGTAGGTCTCTGAACGGGATAGGGTAAGACCCCTTGAATAGTTGGTGAGGGAAAAAGATGCCTTTCTTAATCCACTGCGAGTTCTGCAGGGGTTTGCCCTTGTATAGTATGGATCGGTTGTACCATAAAGACTCCCAATCTGAGTGGCTAATATTATGATCTAGAAATTTGTCGATTTTAAGAAGTGCTATTTTGGGGTTACGAAAGATTGATTTCGAGTGGGGTAGTATGTTTAGATTGAGTGAGAGGGCTGCAGCAGGGGTGATACCGTTTAGGAGTGCTTGTTCGACTTCCAGCCAAACTGGGGTGTAGTTCCCCTCGGGGGCTAGCCAGTGGGCACCTTGTCTCGCAAGGAAAGCGGTCTCATAGCGCCTGAAGTCCGGTAGATTGACCCCTCCTAATGACTTGGCTAATCGTAATTTTTTAATGCTGATCCTCGCTTTTTTCCCTTTCCATAAGAAGTTGGCGAGAGTTTGATCAAGTTTGTGGAAGAAGTCTTGGGTGAGGGTTAGAGGAAGCATTGATATAAGATAGTTCACCAGGGGGGGAGATCATCATTTTGATGGTCTCTATTCTGCCCCACCACGTGATGAAGCGGGGGGACCATCCTTCCAGCAGGTTTTTTATTTTAGTTAAGGTAGTCTTCTCATTTTGTTGAAGGGTTTCCAAAAGGGAGTCCCCAAATTCGATCCCCAGGTATTTGACAAATCCCGATTGCCAGCAGAGCCCAGAATTCCCCAGCATGTCTTTAGTGGATAGGATGTTTAGGGGTTTGACCTCCGATTTTTCCCTGTTGAGTTTATACCCTGAATGGGTGGAGTATGATTCAATGGTGGACATCAAGGCGGCGATGGAGGACTCCGGGGATTCAGATACTATCAGGATATCATCCGCATACGCCGCTAGTTTAACGTGGGTATCGCCAAAGCTTACTCCTTTAATATTGTCGTTCTTTTTAATGTCAGCAATAAGGGGTTCCATTGCAAGGAGAAAGAGTGACGGGGAGAGGGGGCAGCCCTGTCTGGTCCCCTGCTCCAGGTCGAATGGATCTGACAGTGACCATGTCTACGAAGGTGTTACCTAGGTTGAAGGTGGACATACACTGTTTCAGAAAGAGCCAAGATACCCTGTCGAACGCTTTCTCCGCGTCCAGGGTAATAGCTACGGAGGGAGCATCAAGCGCCTTGGCTCTTTCTATAACATGGCAGAGGAGTCGCGTGTTGTCATTAGACATGCGATGTTTTAGGAACCCAACCTGTAATGTACTGATTAATTTAGGGAGGAGTGAGTTCAGTCTGGCTGCGAGGATTTTGGCGTAGATCTTGCAGTTTAAATTGATCAAAGATATAGGTCTATAGTTTTTTGTGAGTAGCGGGTCCTTCCCCTCTTTGGGTATAATAATAATGGTGGCCTCTCTCATGGATTTTAATACTCCTTTTTTTGTAGGGTTGGGCTTAATGAGGACCCGAGTTCTTTGTAAAAACCGGCTGAGAAACCGTCAGGGCCTGGTGCCTTATTGCGTTTGAGGGTTTTAATGGAAGCCGAGACTTCTTGTAGGGTGAGCGGAGAGTTCAACGACAAGTTATCAGCGGCATTGAGTTTTGGAAGGCCTAAGGAGTTCAAGTAGTTGGAGCATGCTTGAGAGTCGAAGTCTAATTTATTTTTGTAAAGATCCTCGTAAAAGGACTTGAAGGTGTGCAGAATGAGGTTTTGTTTAGTTTGGACAGTGTTATTCTGATCCTTGATTGAGGCAATGTTGAATTGCTGAATAAGTAGGATGCCAGTAATTTCCCTGCTTTGTTACCTTCACATAACCTCAAGGACTTGAATTTATTACCCCGACCCCCGCCCTCCTACTAAGAATCGCGTTATACTCGTACTTCATTTTAGTAAGGTCGTTTAGGAATGAAGTATTGTGAAGGTCCGCAGCGTGAGCTAGTTCCAGATTCTTAATATCCCTTTCTAAAGCAACAAGCTCTAAATTTAGTGTCTTGTTAGTTTGTGCCCGGATACCAATAATCACCCCTCTTATTGTGGCTTTAAGTGCGTCCCAAACATTCGAAATATCCGAGCCCGGAATATCGTTCAAGGTAAGGTAATCTTGTATGGCTGTTTCTAATTTTTTCTTGTTTTCTGGTTCCGTGAAAATATCATCGTTGAAGCGCCATCTCTTCGGGGGAAGGATAGATCTGGAGCCTACTAATTTAGTTTGGATGCTGGAGTGGTCCGAGACCAGTTTGGGGGCGATATTGGTTTCCTCAATGAGGTGGGTGAAAGGGCTATTAATAAGGATGTAATCAATCCTGGAGTAGGAGTTATGGGGAGTCGAGTAGAACGTGTAATCACGGCCGTCAGGGTGTTGCAGGCGCCATGAGTCTTGTAAGTCAAATTTGGAGCAGAGGCGTTTTAAGCTGTCGTGTGATCGGGTAGGGTGGTAGGTGCAATTTGATTGGCGGTCGATTACTGGGTCTAGGGGCAAGTTGAAGTCCCCCCCAACTATAAGTAGTTCATCTTGAGGTACTTTTTCGAGTATGGGGGAGAGTGAGTCCCAAAAGATCGGATCATCTCCATTAGGGCCATAAATATTCAGAACGTGGATGTGATCATTGTTCTTTAGAAGGTGAGCCATGACTAATCTGCCATCAGTATCCTGAGTGTGGGATACTAAGGAAATGTTGGATTTTTTTGCAATAAGAGTAAGGACCCCTCTCTTTTTGTGTACTGCTGAGGAGCATAAGGTGTGCGAGATCCAGTGTTGTTTGATAAATTCAGCGTCCTCGTTAGACAATTTGGTCTCCTGGAGAAGGAAAATGTCGCCCTTGGATTTGGCTAAATATTCTAGGACCTTCCTCCGTTTAACCGGGTGATTGAGCCCTTTGACGTTTAGGGAGACAATGTTTAGGCCTTCTGATATAGACATGGTGCGGGTCATGAGGCTGTAGTGAGTCGCTTGTGGAATGATAAACCTACTGAGTTAAGAGTTACCGCATAATTGGCTACGCTAGCTGACATGGCACAGCTGAAATGTTTGTGAAGGTCAGAAAAGGGCTGGAAGAGCATGTGGTAGACAATCAACCATAAGCATTTCTGTTTGTTAGAGATCCGTACTGATGCAAATAAAAGGACACAGCAAGAGGCAAAACAAGAACATAAAAGGCATACTGAAACATTCCAAGAATTTTCTCCCCCCCCACCTCCACCTCCCACTCTCCCACTCTCCCTCCCACTACCCACCCCATCATCCTCCCAACCCTCCCCCCTTCCCTCCCTCCCATAACCAGAGTGAAGGAGCAGCGACGGCAGTACCGTCCAAGCTCGACGTAGGATGAGACTAAGGTGTCATCATAATAGGAGAAATCGTAATATCTATCTAATAATTTGTAACAGGGCATAACCAGGGCATTTCAAGCTATTGGTAGAGAGCCTATAGAGGCAAGAGCTGGTCGGGTTTACAAGTATACCATTATGCAGGACTGCACAACCCTCGGAAGAACAGCAGAGTATATTGGCTATGCCATAGCCACAGGTAATAATATGTTACTACAGAGTTAGACTACTAATAGTGGCTATAGGCAGGTCTTACAGCATGGACTTTCCCGGCTCTCTAGAGTAACAGGGGTCAATCTAACAGGAGAGAACATTAAATCAATAAGTCTAGCTATTATTTTGTAGGAGAATGAACCTAAAGCTAATCTAAGCCATTGGCAGAGCTCCTGTACAGGCAATAGCTAGTCACAACTATGGATTTACTTTTTACAGGACTATAACATCATGGGAAGAACAGCAGAGCCCGGTGACCATGCAGGGGACACAGGTGTGAATGTTCCATTTCAGGGCGCATATAACAGTAAAGTCATTAGATGAGTCTTTGAACATGGAACTTCCGGTTCCCCAGGCAACAAGAAGGAGCAGACTAAGGACGTAGAATGGGGCCCAAAAGTAGGTGAAATTCGGTCCTACCTGACGGCGAAGGTCACTTCGGGTGCTAACTTAAACCTGAGCTTACGTTTGAAGGCATCTCAACCTTCCCCCGTGGACAAGTTTTCAGCTTCATGAGTTTCTGTCTTTCTTTTATTAGATGCCATGTTAGATGAGTCCATTGTTTGAGTAGGTGGATCATCCAAAAATTGTGCTAGCTCATTAGGGTTGGAGAAGAAGCGAGGTCTACCGTTGGTGATGATTTTAAATTTTGCTGGGCCTGCAAAGGAGAATTGTATACCTTTTGATCTTAGCTTTTCCTTTGGGATAGAGAACCTTTCCTGACTTCCATCGTGTCCTTCGAGTAGTCTTGAGTGAAGGTGATTTTGTGGCCTACCCAGGTGACGGAGTGGTTGCGTCTAGCGAATTGCAAGATGGCTTCAGTGTGCTGGAACCGCAGTGGTTTACAGATCAGTGGTCGCGGGCCTTTGTATCCCTGAGGGATGAAGGTTGGAACTCTGTGAGCTCGGTCAAGCTCAAACTCATGGTTGAATGAAATACCCGTCACTGAAGGAATCCAGGCTTCCAAGAAAGCAACGCAGGAGTCAGCGTCCTTCTCCGTATTCTCTGGAACTCCAAAGATGCGAACATTTCCCCTCCTATTTCTGTCTTCCAATTCCGCATTCTGGCGTCTGAGGGAGTCAGTTGATCTTTGAAGCTGGAAAATAGTTTTGGTTGAGAGGTTGGTTTTGTCTTCAACAACACTTATTCTTTGCTCTGCCTCGTCTATGCTCTTGTGGACCGAGTTCATGTCTGCCCTTATTGCCGTAAGTTCAAGCTGCATTATATCAGTATTGCTCTTCGTCGATTTTGCGAGATCGTGCACCTCCGCCAGCTTTTTGAGGATCATATCCAGGGTGCTGTTAAGGTCCGCTCTTGCCTTGATTGGTGAGTCAGATAGGGACGATTCTGTCTTCACTTTCTTGGTGTTCTTCTTGTCTTCTCTCTTAGCCATTTTATTGGATTTCTTTAACGGGCTGGCGGTGAGGCGGAGAGTTTCCAGCTTGACAGCAGGATCAGTTCCAGTGGAAGTAGGAAGGCTGAAGCAGGGGCCGAGTGCAGGCTCTGACACAGGCGACGTGAGCTGGCTGTAGGGTGGGCACCACACGGGATTCGTCGCCTATGTGCCTCCTCTTAGAGCAACTTTGCGAGTCTTGGCGATATTCAGGATCCCCCAAGTGCTCTAGGGCAGTAGGGTACTGGGTCTTGGCGTTTGGGTGACTTGGTGTCTTGGCGATACTCCGTATTCCCCCGTGAGCCCTGAGACAGTAGGGTGCCGGGCAAAATGTGAATTGGCGGCAGGATGGACACTCAGCAGAGCTTGGAGAGTGTAGGAGCGGCAGATGTACTCTCTGAGATAGTGCTGTAGGGTCCTGGCTCGAGGCGGCAGTGCAGTGCACGTGATCACTTTTACAGCATTGGTGATTTGGCGTGTATCCTGAGGCCCCTGGTGCATACGTCATTAAAAGAGACGTTGGGTACACATAGGCATGTTAGATGGGCTCTTGTTTTATTCACTGGGATCTTCGGGCCGAAATTATGTCCCAGCCGCCGCCATTTTGAGGTCAGGCAAGGCTCCTCTGGAGGACCTAGCAATGCAGGTGAGGGCGCTAGACAGCACCCATTTGGCGCGGGTCGCTCGAAATCTCTATGGGTTGTATGGCTGGTAGAGAGGCCGGGGATGGTAGAGTCACTCAGAGGAGGCCTTAGATGCAGCTAGGAGTCGCGCCGGGTGTAGGGCGAAGCGGGCCGCCATTTTGGGGTCAGGCCTGGCCGAGACACGAGGGTCGTTTAGCGTGCCTAAACTCTGTGAAAATAGCACCGGAACACTGGTGACAGGTACGTGGCGGGCTATGGCGATAGCGGCTCACCTCCATGGTAATTCATGACTTCTGCGGCCCATTCTGAGGCGGCGGGCAGGTCCCGGGATGCGGCTCCTCCTGATTAACTCGGGCCGATGAGCGCTGAGGAGCGGGAGTCAGAAGAGGCACTTCCCGCTCCTAATTCAGGTCGCAATCACCCACCGAGTGTGCCTCTAGGGTTCCGACATCCGATTCCAGCGATTTTTGCCCTGTGGCAACGGTGGATCTCTCCTAGGGCGGCATAAGGCGCTTCTCCTACGCGGCAGGGAATAGGTTAGGCGGCCATTCCCACCACCGTTCAAGCCACGCCCCTGGATCTCCGTTTTTAACATTATACCTGACATACTGGGCACGGCCAATGACCCAGACTCCCTGTTGGGTCTATTGGGATATGTAAAGGAGACACCACAGGGACTCCGAAATTACACGCTCTTTTGTTATTCCTGGCCAAGCGTAGAGTTCCTATACATTGGGGGAGGAGAGGGTCCCCGACTGTGAAAGATTGGATTTGTGATGTAACATTTAGTAAGGAATAGTTATCAACCTTCTGGGAATGGATGCCCTCAACATCCCGGCCAAGTGACATATGAGGCCCCTATCTGGAGTGGGCCCGCACACGCCAACAGGCAGAACCGTTCACCCAAACACACCTGATGCACAACCCTTCAGCGCACTATAACAGGTACTAGTAAGGGTAAATCCCTAACCTGATGTCACGTTGCCCAACCTGCTATCACAAGGTAAAACTCATGACTATCATTTTTTTTAGGGCGTTTGCCGCTAGCACTGTAAGCAGGAAATGTTTTAATACATACCAACAGCATAATGCATTCACAATGTAGAACGTGCTTTGGCTGGATTTACAAGGAAAGTTTCAAAACAAACTGGATAATAAGCTGGTAAAGTTATATCATGTTAATTGCACAACGATACTTCATGGGGTGATGTGGAGTTAACAGACCTCCAAAATGTTTTGGATGTTTGTTATTATAAAATAGGTCAATACAAAAAAATATATATCAATTAGTTTTATGTGAGGCTCCGTAAAACCATAATAGCGAAAAATATACAGCTTGAGCAAAGCGTATTATAATGAGCTACACACACAAAACCTTTAAAAGGTAATCAGTTATAAAAGATACATGATAAAGTTAACAAGCATTTACAATACAACGGTCTCGCCTTTGCAAAAGTTAGAGCTATTGGCATTGTAAATTACACATTTTTTATTTATGCGTTGATTTTGAAAACAGATAAATAAATGGCATTGTAATGTAAAATGCCAATAGCTTAATCTTGCAAATGCGAGAATGTATTGTGCACTGAGAGGGACAGTAAGGAGGTATTGCTCGTTGAGGCTTCAGTTAGGAGGTATTGTGCGTTGAGGGGGCAGTAAGGAGGTAAGGTGCACTGAGGGGGTCAATGAGGACGTGTGGTGCCAGCACCTTTAAATCACAAAACTCTAAAGAAAGTGATTATTACTTGTGTTACCCAAAAGGTGCTTCACTGCTTGAACTGCTAACAATAACCAGCACTGGAGAGTGAGTAGTAGAGAGAAGTAGTGCGTGAGTAGTACAGAGTACGGAGTAGTAGAGAGAGTAGGAGAGCGTAGTAGAGAGTGAGTAGTAGAGAGTAGTAAAGAAAGAGCAGTAGAGAGTAGTAGTGAGTAGTAGAGAGTAGTAGAGAGTAAGTAATAGAGTAGTAGATCGTGAGTAGTACATAGTAGAGAGTACTGGAGTTAGATTGACCTCTTTGAGCCCTCCTTCACAGTCCTAATATTTTATCAATTGATTATGCATACTGAACATTTGGGTGCTTTAATAAGTAACATTCACATACATATGTGTTGTCTTACTTCAATTACCACTGCACGTGGATGAGTAAAACATTAAGACCCCCAGAAGAAAAGAAAATCACCGTAGGACATTTTTTACAAATTGACTCACACCTCATATTAAACAACTGACTAAAAGGCATGCAGGCCAGACATATCAGGACAAGGAACCATAGAGATAGGGTCACTGGAACTATGCTACAGGGGAGGACCAAAGTATTCAGCATGGTTGACTAAATTATGTTGGAACAAAATGCAAATTATGTGGCATAAAGTGGCACAGTTTGTGTTAGTATTACTTCATTATCATTATTTTGTCATTTTTACACATGGTAACAACCAAACTGATGTGTTTTTAACTCCAGACTTGTAATGCCCGCCCTCTCACACACCGGGCACAGGGGGCGGGGCTTCACAGATAACTGCACCAGCTTCACAAATACTCCAGTTGGTATTTATGTTGCGACTAGCCCCCACCCACAGCCAAGTGCCTCCTCGCCTCACAGCTGTCCCTCCCAAGGGAACTCTTCCAGGCGCTCGAAGGACACGTGTTCATTGCCTGGGCTGCAGAACGTGCCGTTCCATGCTGTGTTTGAGAGACCCGTGCATGCCTGGTGTGTCTGCCTGGCCTGCGTGGCTGTAGCTTTGGTAACGGGTGCTGGGTAAGTCGTGCACATCACAATGTGTGTTACGTCTATTATACCAACAACAACAACAACAACTCGCTGAAGGCAATCCACTGAAGGAGTTTTGTGTTGGGAACACCTCCCACCTACGTTTTCTGCGTGGATATGAATTATTGGGTTAGTGACATGTTCAACACATCTCTGTAGAGCTTTTTTGGCACTAATACTCTTTCTTGAGAGCATGTCACAACTTTAAATGGTGTGTTTTGTATTTAACCAGGTCAATGACACTTCTTACCACCCGCTCTCCGGCGATTAAGTCCGATGAATTCAAAAGCCCAACAGTAAATGTGAAAACTACTAATTTCACTAACAATATTTTGGGCGCAGAACCTTCTCTGTCACAACAAAAAAACTAAAGTAACACAGAGGACGCGCAAAACAGACAACTACAGTCCTTCTGCTGGGTGAGCCTGTGCAATTGTGTATGGGGTTGTTACACTGGGTGAAAACGCACCAAGAACCGGGATAGCCAAGAAATGTTAAAAATGTACACACACACACATACAATTACTCCCAAGGATTCAACAGACAGGAAGACAGCGCTATTTATTCTTTTAAGGTTAACAACCACTTTCTCAGGACACAACTCACATGGAACAAGGTGCAGCAGGGACTGGCTCACTACAGCCGCCCTGCCTCCCCCACAGCTTGAGAACTTTGTTGCCCCACCACACACACACACACACACACAGACACACACAATACCTACCCACGTGACCAGGGGACACTCCAGAAAGGAGCCCATGAGCTCCGAGATTGTTACATCCATGTTGGTGGATTCCAGGTGGTAGTTTAACGGGGCTGGTCTCATGCCAAGCACAAAGGAGAGCAGACCGAGCAGCCCATGCTTCACGGATCAGGCTACCCTCTCTAATGGGTAAGGTGGCCCATCTCTGCTCCTGGAGGGGAGGGCGCCTTCGCTGCTGCTGCTGGTTCCTGTAGCTCACACCCCGGCGGGTGGTCGGAGGCCTTCCCTAGGGGGAAAGTGATGCAGGGGAGGTACAAAGCTTCCCAACAAATCCTCTGAAGATCCTCTGAAGATAAAAACGCCAGAAAAAAAACTCACCACAGACAAAAAAAGCTTTACAAATCCAAGGAAAGTTGCAGATCATCCAAACCCAGCAGCAGAACAGACGCTTCTTTTATGATAATCCTTGAAATAAAAAGTAGCGAGACAAGTCATGAATTTGGGTACCCCCTTTCAGAGCTCTAAAAGTGGAAACAATTCATGAGTCAGTAGTTGCCAGTTGAGTTTGCGAAGTTGTAGCTGTGACCCGCAGGGAGGCGGCGCTGGGTCCAGCTCGGAGTAACACAGGAAACGCACTCCACTGAAGCGCAGCAGACTACCTGGGCAACGTGCACCGCCTCGGGGGATGGACACCGGAACTGCCCAATTGGAGAGGGGGAGGGCTCGGGTCTGCCAATAGGAGCGCGTCTTTACAGGGTCGGTCTGCGCCTCTGTGAACAAAGCCCCGGAGACCAGGAGGGGCGGGGCTAGTGAGGTAGGGTGCGAGAGGCTGCCTCTTATAGTCCACTAATGGACGAAGAGAGGCTATTGTGTGAGGTGGGAGGAGGCTTGGAGTGAGTCTGTTCTCAGGTCTGTTCCCGGCCTCAGGCTGTTCCTAACTCGCCTGCCCGCTGAAAGTCTGACAAACAGAGGATTCTCTCTTTCAATGAGCTGGCTTATTTACCTGTCAATCTCGGGGCCCACTTTCTGCACCGCCCTCGGTATTCCAGCGACCTTCCCAAACAAGCGCTGGCAGTGACGCGTCATTTTCTCTTTTAGTCCCGTCCCACGACGGCCTCGGGTTGACTTGCTGCTGGAGTAAAAGTTTTATTATCTTCTTTATGGGGCCATCTGGACCCATAAAGAAGATAAGAAAGCTTTTACCACAAACGTAAGGCAAGGAACCCAGTCTGAAAAGGACGGGGCTTAAAGAGAAAGAAAAACGTCATGGCGACCTCTTCTCCAATGGCTGGCCACCGTTTAGGCCAGCCAATGGAGAAGAGGGGCGGGGCTTAACCCTCGATAGAGAAACTGACCCTAAAACATAAAATCTCGCGAGCTCGACTGCGCATGTGCGCAGTACGCCACGCGAGACCTAAAGAGGGTCCATAATTAAAGTGCAATACAAAGTTCATAGCATTTAAAATGCCTCAATTATATTGAGCCAATTCTAATTCAGAGAAATTCTGATTTTCAAAGCCTACATAAAAAACTAGTGCTAGCAAACCAACGTTTTGATTCTAATCGTAAAAGGCGAGATAAGCTTGCGTTATAACTTCTAATCCCAAAAGAGAACACAAAATGGGTAGTAAAAAGGACAATCTGGGATGGCAATAAAACCTGCAGAAAAACATAAAATGAGCAAGAGATTGTTTTGCGGTGCCATCACAGGGACAAAGGGGTAAACTGTGAAACCCTGAACCCTGTTGGGGAAGAGCTACGAAAAAGTGGACCGTGCCTAATCTAAAATGGGTGAGGTAGAACCTATGTTCTATATGAGTAACCCAAAGGAGATAGCATTCAACCCCGCCTCTTTTTTTAAATCCAAAATAGTGCAAAATTGAGACTGAAGAATGTTGGTTGCAAAATTTCATCTGGGTTCTATGTTGGTATATGTTTCCTATTTATTAACTGTGTTTGTACTTCTAAATGCTTTACATTTGTTCCTTTGATTATGCCTCACTGCTCTGTGCCACAGCTATCCAGTACAGAGCTAAGAGTTTTATTAAACAAACATAACTGGACCTGATAAAGATGGTGATGTTATTAGATGGTCAGGTTTCACAACTACACAATAATCCAACAGCCATCTCCTTAGTAAATGGTCAAAGAGATAATCTTCTATCTGAGGTTAGTGTGTGTGTGCGTATATATATATATATATACACATATGTCCAAATCCTGGTTACACAGTCCTAGCAGGAAAAACCAGAGTCGAAGCCCAATTTATGTTCGAGTGCTCAAAGATTTATTTTGGCATGAAAAAACAACCCTACGCGTTTCGAGGTACGCCTACCTCTTGCTCACGGGTGGAGTGTCATTCACAACGCCAAACTTTTAAAGTGACACGTTAACAATTGCACATATCACGTGGTAATTAACATGAAGACAGACTAACGTCGATACTTTGTTACTGCCACATTTACATTTTGTTACATTGAATGCCTGGTAAATATTTAGCATTTGAGAGATGTTTTGTTTTAAATGTTTAACTGAATATCCTGGAAATGCATTTAAATATCGTCATGCATTCCAACCCAAATGGTTATACTTCACAATTATGTGAATACGTTACAATTCAAATGAATGTCCTGCAAATATTATTGTCAACCTGACATCAACGAATAATGTGTAAATAACACAACAAATTACAATCAGGCGATTTTTGACCATAGTCCATAATTGTGACAAAGTCTATAGCGCCCCAGTGGGCATAAACAGTGTGAATTCACGAGCAGGTCATGTTTAACACATTCTTCATCAAGCCCTAGTGGGCAGGCAGCCATAATCTGTAACAAAGGGATAATGTGTATATATTAGTGTCTCTGTCTTCAAAAAAATATATTCAATTTTGTGATATATACTGTGCAAAACAAATAACTATATTAAAAGTTAGCATATATCCTCAGCAGGTGGTGACAAACTGCTATTTTCAATTAAAACGCACAGTCATGTGTACTGAACGCAGGCATAGTGTGCAACATCAGTCCATAGTTTGAGGGATATTGTTACATTCAATCATACAAATGAATTGCTAACTCTTCTCCAAGGTTATGACCCCCCGGTTGGATGGTGTTGTACTTAATTATGTATTTGGACTCAAGTTTTCTTAAGTCAAGCCATCTGTTGCCACCCCTCTCCTTATTTTCTACACAATCAATTACAGCAAATGTGAGCAAATTGGGGTTTTGTTCATGTTCTAGGGCAAAATGTCGTGCTACCGGGTACTGCTGATTCAGGTTTTTTATGGCCCTTAGGTGTTCTAAGACCCTGAGTTTTGCCTGTTTCGTTGTACATCCAATATAAGTTTTTTTGCACGGGCACTGCAATGCATATATGGCATATTCAGTGAAACAGCTAAGATGCTTAACAATGGTGTGTTCAACTTGGTCAGGGGAAAGCTTTATTGATTTGCAGTTTCTGCTAGTTTTACAAGCTTTGCACTTTTTACAAGGAAAAAATCCTTGTATTGCATTTGGTTTGGGTTGATTTTTGATCAACGTTGTACTCAGCATGTCTTTCAGAGACCTTGCTTTTTTGTAGGTGACTGATGGAGTAGCATTAATAACTTTTTCTAGATCTTTGTCTAATCTCAGGATCTCCCAATATTTCTTCAACCCACGTCTAACCTCCCAAGATTGGCAGTTATATGCGGTGATGAATCTGATCGTTTCTTCATCTTCATGTTTTTTTGGTATTAAGAGATTTTGCCTGTCCAGTAGACCTACTTTTTGTTCTGCCTTTTTGATCATTTTCTTTGAGTAACCCCTGTCCAGGAACCTTTTCATCATTATTCCTTTTTCTTTTTCAAAACCTTCTACTGTGCTGCAATTTCTTTTAGCCCTAATCAGCTCCCCAAATGGTATGCTGTGTATCAGTGAGGCTGGGTGGCAGCTATTTGCACTAAGGAGGCTATTTCCTGCTGTTTTCTTTCGAAATAGTGAACTGACAAGCACCCCCTCCTTAATCGTCAGGCTGACATCTAGAAACTCAAGAGTGGTTCTACTCATTTGGCTCGTAAATTTGAGATTGAGGTCATTGCTGTTCAACATGGACTCAAACTCTTGTGCTTGGTTGAGTGTGCCATT
The DNA here is from genome assembly GCF_964263255.1 of Lissotriton vulgaris. NCBI lineage: Eukaryota > Metazoa > Chordata > Amphibia > Caudata > Salamandridae > Lissotriton > Lissotriton vulgaris. The sequence continues at coordinate 257,402,860 of NC_141697.1, forward strand.
CCAAACGCAAAAGATGTCGTCTATGTATCTTACCCATAGGACGGCGTGGGTACTATAGTGGGAGATGTTGTTCACCACTAGCTCCTCCCACCAGCCCAGGTATAACCCGGCGAAACTGGGGGCAAAGCAAGTACCCATCGCCGTCCCACGGACCTGTCTGTACATCTTTTTATTGAAAATGAAATAATTGTTGCTCAGGCAAAACCACATCATATCCAATAACATGTTGGTATGTGCTAAGTGTGAAATGGACCGATTCTTTAAGAAGTATTTGCATGCATCAATCCCTAGATCTTGTGGAATGCTTGTATATAAGCTAACCACATCAAAGCTGATTAGCCAATATTCAGGTTGCCATACAAAATTTTCAATTATTCTTAAAAAGTCAGACGTGTCTCTGACGTATGATGGCATAGCTTGTACTGAGGGTTGTAGGAAGTGGTCGATGTATCGGGAGGTATTCTCTAATAAGCTACCAACAGACGATACTATGGGTCTCCCGGGTGGTGTTGTCATACTCTTGTGTAATTTTGGCAATAGATATAATGCCGGGGTCACGGGATATTTACATAACAGGAATTTATATTCTTCATCCTCAATTATGCCTGACTCTTTCCAGTTGTATAGTTTTTGATGGTACGTCTTAATCATCTCATTATAATCCTGTTTGGTAGCTGTTGTGTAACTATCTACATCACTCAATTGTCTCTCTCCCTCATACAGATACATATCAATGGGCCAGATAACTACGTTACCCCCTTTATCGCTGTTTTTTATCACAACGTCAGACCAACCTGCTATGTCTTGCAAAGCTTGATGTTGATCTTTGCTAAGATTCATGTTAAATTTGGGTCTTTGTTTTTCAATTTTGCGCATTGCATTCAACATTCCCTGTTCAAAAGTATCAATGTATGTATTCGCAATGTTAGGCACAAAGATAGATTTCGGTTTAAAACCACTTTTGCTACAAATATCAATAGTTTCAGTTTCAACCAAATTTAAAATCGGATTCTCTGAGATGTCTTCGCATCCGGCTAGTTCGTGAAAAGTTTGTAAAGTCTCAGCATCATTTAAAGTTAACTTGCTGACTTTTTCTTGATTAATGTCTTTTTTTAAACGTGTTCTATTGACAAACCATTTTTTTAACTTAAGTTTTCTGGTAAATTTGAATAAGTCTATGCGTGTGTTAGTGTAATTAAATCTTGCCGTAGGGCAGAAGGATAGACCTTTAGACAGTACTTCTAATTGGTCAGAACGCTATCTGTGTACCTTATATATACACATATATACACATGCACATACACACGGCTCGAGTCTGGGGTACACGCAGGTACACAACGTCCCCCCACTATTTTCACAGGGTGGGCGCCATCCTCCCTGACAACAAGCTGGGCCCCACAGAAATATGCTGAACGTGTCTTGGTGTCATTTTCAGACACCGGGACTTGTTATGAGGTCATTTGCTTATTGTCAGTCCCCCCACTTCTTTTTAGGTCGAGGTAATATCCGGTCTGCCGAAGTAAGAGGGCTGCTTTATCCCTCCCTCTTTTTGGCTCTCCCTCCATTGGCTGGCTTCCTAAACGGAGGCCAGCCATTGGAGGAGAGAGCCGTCCCTCCGAATAGGCTCCGTCTTTTTCGGATTTGGGGGCGTACATTTTGCTGTTCTTTCGCCAGTGACGTCACCCGTCACTCAGAACAACAAAACACGCCCCGAATGCAAAAATTACCATGCTTTCTCCGAGGCATTTCTGCTTTGCCTCGGAGAAAGACGGTGGTGGTTTTCAGAGCTGCTCTGCTCGCCCCCCCCTCCCTCCGCAGCTCTCCTCTGTCCCTCTCCCCCCCCTCCGCCCGCAGCTCTCCTCCGTCCCGCTGCCCCCCCCCCTCCCTCCGCCCGCAGCTCTCCTCCGTCCCGCTCCCCCCCCATCCCTTCGCCCGCCTGCTAAAAGGGGTGAAACAGACTGACTCGGGGTGGACTGGTCTTGTTTCACGTTGTTCAGCTCAGCCACTACATGAATATATTGTCCTGTGTTTCCTTTTACATCATTTACTTTAAAGGTTTAATGAGGCCCCATATATTTATTTATCGAGTCAATGGTAGTCACATTGTCGATTCTCCAACAACAAATAGCTAAGTTGTCCCTACTGGGCTTGAAATCTGCCCTACAGATGACACATAGAGCTATGCTGGAAGCACGTTAACCCCCTGAGCTATCCTACCATCATCTTGCTGCATGGACACTGCAGCCCGCGGCAGTCCCCCTCGGTTGTAATTTAAGGCTGGCCTCTACCTCCAGAAGCAACGGTGGCTTCTGTTTTCATGACCCTGCCTGAGGTGGGGAGGGGGCTTTTTTCAGAGCATCGCCCTCTGATGTCTTCAGGCCATGACTGTACCAGCCTAGAGCCTGGGTGGCACCCCGCCCCCATCTGCCCCCACCCCCTCCCCTGTCCCACCGGTCCCGTGACACACTCGCTTTAAAGACTCATCAAACACAGAACAGAGGAGCCGCGGCCTTTGATCTGCTCCTGGGTCCTTGAAACCCGATAGGCTGAACTCCCACCAAAGTTCCCATAAAACCAGAGGGTTTTTGTTGAATGTTTTTGTCTCGGTGTTCCAGCATCATTCACAGTGTTCCCATCATGTTTACCCGGATGCTCACGGAGGTAGGACACAGCATCAAGATAGCTCAGTGAGTTCATGTGCCGGTAGCAGAGCTGCTGTGTGACTTACTTTACTGCATAGCGCTTCAGCTTCAACTTCTACAGTTTCTAAGCGCTGTAAATGACAGATGATGCGAGTAGTACCGCATCCATCGAATATATTAAAATACCCATTAGCAAGAGTAAATAGCGCCCTCTCTTCGGGAGAAAATTGCTAACTTCTAATTAGGGGCTATTTTTGGTGCGATCCCAGGCCCTGCAGACGAAGTTGTGTAATTATGGGCGGGAATATGATCTGTCGGGCTCTCGGGCCAACCCTGCCGGTTTGGGTTGTGAATGCCTCTCTGGTTTCAGAGAGGACAGGACTCTGTGTGCTATTAATTGGGGACAGAAGCCAGCAGGGTACCAAAAAAATCAAACCCACCCCATGGGTCGGATATTATTAAGCTGTAATGTCATGGAAACAGTCCATTGTCACCCGGGGCTCCATATATACATTACCTAATACTGTTCTTAAACGGTTGCAATAGCTAACAATGGGATGGATTCTAAAAAATATATAAATGTACATCTGTAGTAGGTTTACTCCTAGGTTTGAGTTTATATTTACTCATTTTTGAAACTCATAAATGATTCCAGGAGTTCTCCTGAAAAAAGCCTTGTGAATTCAAACTTCCTAAATCTCGAAGGGAGTTTTGGAAGAAAATCTATAAACATTGTACAGCTACGCATGCAAAAATGTCTTGAATGAGTCAATCGTAGATTTTTTTTTTTTTAACATCACCTACACCCTCACCAATTTTGGAGGTATTCCATGACCATTTAAACTATGGAAATGGATTTACTCCTGCTGTCGCCAGAAGTAAATCTGTAACAATCTCCAAAAGGAGAATGAGCTGAGAAAACACTTATGAAAACCCCAAAACAGGAGCGAAGCAGGACATGCTAGCCACGGAACACTCAAGAACGCCTTATGGAAGATTTATTCACGCAAAAATACGTGTGTGAGAAAATATTTTTAAAAGCGTAAAGCCAAGTAAAGTTTTTTGAATGATAAAACTATGTTGTGCACATACACAAAGGCGATTTCTGCACGATAACTAAACGTGCACATGATAATTGCCTGCCGCTCTGCGTGCACGTGATTTGCAAGGAATAACACAGTGGGGCCCGCATGGTTCACGAAGATAGTTTCACAATTAAATTGAACTTGCATTAAAAAGTGTATTGATTTGCGAGCAAGGGAGAAGCCAGAGAATTGAAATATCCCTCACTTTGAACCAAAGCTCTTAAGGCACGAAGCAAGTCACTGTGATCCTCCCCATAGGAGTTCTATTGTCTCTTCCACCCAAGCATCTATCCTTTCATCCTTTCATCATTCACCCACTGATATCCATCATTTCACCTTTACATTCTGCCATCCATTCATTCTTTCATCTATCAGTCAGTCTCTCACCATTCTGTCTGTACACCCATTCATCTCCAAACCTATCCATCTATCTATCTCCAAACCTATCCATAAGCCCATCCATCCTTTCTTCTATCCCTCCATCCATCCTTTCACTTTCATCCCTCTATCCACCCTTTCACTCATCCATCCATCCATCCGTCCACCCATCCAAACTTTGACTCCAAACATCACCCCTTTCACTCATTCATCCATCCAGCCTTCCATCCTTTCACTCTTCCATTCCTCCGAACACCCTTTCACTCATTCACCCATCCTTTCATTCACCCATCCATTCTTTCACTTGTCAATAAATCCCGCCTTTCATCCATACATCCTCCCTTTCATTCATCCATTGACTCTCTCACTCATCCATTCTTACAGCCATTCCTTCACTCATCTATCTTTACACTAATCCTTTTAATCATCCATCCATCGATACTTTCAATCATCCACCCTTTCACTCAGTCCATCCATCCATCCATCCATCCATCCATCCATCCATCCATCCATCCATCCATTCATTCTATCTATCAATCCATCCATCTGTCCATCTGCCGCTTTACTCATCCATCAATCCTTCAACACATCATTCTTACGTTCTTCCTCCCACCCTTTCATGCAGTCCATCCAGCCACCCTTTTACTCATCCAACAATTCCATCACAGTGAGTGCAGAGTAGTGAGTGCAGAGTAGTGAATGCAGAGTGGTGAATAGTGAGTGCAGAGGGGTGAGTAGTGAGTGCAGAGTAGTGAGTGCAGAGTGCAGAGTAGTGAGTGCAGAGTGCAGAGTAGTGAGTGCAGAGTGCAGAGTAGTGAATGCAGAGTGCAGAGTAGTGAATGCAGAGTGGTGAGTAGTGAGTGCAGAGTGGTGAGTAGTGAGTGCAGACTGGTGAGTAGTGAGTGCAGAGTGGTGAGTGCAGAGTGGTGAGTGCAGAGTGGTGAGTGCAGAGTGGTGAGTGCAGAGTGGTGAGTGCAGAGTGGTGAGTGCAGAGTGGTGAGTGCAGAGTGGTGAGTGCAGAGTGGTGAGTGCAGAGTGGTGAGTGCAGAGTAGTGAGTGCAGAGTAGTGAGTGCAGAGTAGTGAGTGCAGAGTGGTGAGTAGTGAGTGCAGAGTAGTGAGTGCAGAGTGCAGAGTAGTGAGTGCAGAGTGCAGAGTAGTGAGTGCAGAGTGCAGAGTAGTGAATGCAGAGTGGTGAGTAGTGAGTGCAGAGTGGTGAGTAGTGAGTGCAGAGTGGTGAGTAGTGAGTGCAGAGTAGTGAGTGCAGAGTGGTGAGTGCAGAGTGGTGAGTGCAGAGTGGTGAGTGCAGAGTGGTGAGTGCAGAGTGGTGAGTGCAGAGTGGTGAGTGCAGAGTGGTGAGTGCAGAGTGGTGAGTGCAGAGTGGTGAGTGCAGAGTGGTGAGTGCAGAGTGGTGAGTGCAGAGTGGTGAGTGCAGAGTGCAGAGTAGTGAGTGCAGAGTGCAGAGTAGTGAGTGCAGAGTGCAGAGTAGTGAGTGCAGAGTGCAGAGTAGTGAATGCAGAGTGGTGAGTAGTGAGTGCAGAGTGGTGAGTAGTGAGTGCAGAGTGGTGAGTAGTGAGTGCAGAGTGGTGAGTGCAGAGTGGTGAGTGCAGAGTGGTGAGTGCAGAGTGGTGAGTGCAGAGTGGTGAGTGCAGAGTGGTGAGTGCAGAGTGGTGAGTGCAGAGTGGTGAGTGCAGAGTGGTGAGTGCAGAGTGGTGAGTGCAGAGTGGTGAGTGCAGAGTGGTGAGTGCAGAGTAGTGAGTGCAGAGTAGTGAGTGCAGAGTGGTGAGTGCAGAGTAGTGAGTGCAGAGTGGCGAGTAGTGAGTGCAGAGTGGCGAGTAGTGAGTGCAGAGTGGCGAGTAGTGAGTGCAGAGTGGCGAGTAGTGAGTGCAGAGTGGCGAGTAGTGAGTGCAGAGTGGCGAGTAGTGAGTGCAGAGTGGCGAGTAGTGAGTGCAGAGTGGTGAGTAGTGAGTGCAGAGTGGCGAGTAGTGAGTGCAGAGTGGCGAGTAGTGAGTGCAGAGTGGCGAGTAGTGAGTGCAGAGTGGCGAGTAGTGAGTGCAGAGTGGCGAGTAGTGAGTGCAGAGTGGCGAGTAGTGAGTGCAGAGTGGTGAGTGCAGAGTGGTGAGTGCAGAGTGGTGAGTGCAGAGTGCTGTTGAGTGCAGAGTGCTGTTGAGTGCAGAGTGCTGTTGAGTGCAGAGTGCTGTTGAGTGCAGAGTGCTGTTGAGTGCAGAGTGCTGTTGAGTGCAGAGTGCTGTTGAGTGCAGAGTGCTGTTGAGTGCAGAGTGCTGTTGAGTGCAGAGTGCTGTTGAGTGCAGAGTGCTGTTGAGTGCAGAGTGCTGTTGAGTGCAGAGTGCTGTTGAGTGCAGAGTGCTGTTGAGTGCAGAGTGCTGTTGAGTGCAGAGTGCTGTTGAGTGCAGAGTGCTGTTGAGTGCAGAGTGCTGTTGAGTGCAGAGTGCTGTTGAGTGCAGAGTGCTGTTGAGTGCAGAGTGCTGTTGAGTGCAGAGTGCTGTTGAGTGCAGAGTGCTGTTGAGTGCAGAGTGCTGTTGAGTGCAGAGTGCTGTTGAGTGCAGAGTGCTGTTGAGTGCAGAGTGCTGTTGAGTGCAGAGTGCTGTTGAGTGCAGAGTGCTGTTGAGTGCAGAGTGCTGTTGAGTGCAGAGTGCTGTTGAGTGCAGAGTGCTGTGTATTGGCAATGTAAATGACAGTGCCATTTATTTATTTAAAGGAAAAAAAAAATGTCATGAGCAATGCCAATAGCTCTACCTTTAATGATGCCGAGACCATTGCATTGTAATGCTTGTTATAGGACTTGTGCCCTGTGTATGTATATATATATATATAAACAGAACTAAGTTACTTCATCCAGAATATCCAGAAAAAGGAAACCGGACCCAAACAGGTAGTTTGCAATCTTCTTTATTATGTGTGCATTCCAATGACAGCCATGACGCGTTTCGGGCCCTATGAGCCCTTGTTGAATTGTTAATTGCCCCCCAGAGTACACCCACTGTAGGGTTAAATTGTTTACAAAGGCACCACAAGGGGGGGGGGGGGGGGGGGGGGGGGAAACAGACAGACAGACACACACACACACACACACCAGTCGCCAGTAGGTAGTTATAGTTAGGACCTAGTTTCCATAGGAAAATCATTTTTTTTACGTACCTATAACTTTGGCACTGGTTGACTAATCTTCATGACATTTTTTTTTTGAAAACAGATTTTATTGGTCGCATGATAGGAGTACATCCTGTAATCCTCTGATATCCAGAGGTAGTCACCAGGACAAATTATCGCAGGCTTTGACATGCAGACAGTTACAAATGCAATAGATAGTCGCAGTAATATCCAAAGAAATGCAGTACTGTACAACCCCCCCGCACCCCCTACCCCCAACTCCCCCCTCCCTCCCGCGCTGTTGCTCACATCGTCCGTGCCGTGCTAGGCGCAAGGCAATGTCCGCCATACCACAGGCCATCCGGCCGTTAGAGTAGTTGTGCTGCGTCCTCATCAGGAGGTGGGTCCAGGTCCAGGCCCCTATAGTCCGCCCACCGCTTCCATATTTTGTAGTGCTTGAGTGGGCACCCCCTTGCAACAAACACAGGCTGTTCCAGGCCCATACAAAAGTCCATTCCATTCTGCCAAGCTATGAAGGAAGGGGCACGGGGCGCCTTCCAAGATCTCGCAATGTCCCTTTTGGCCAGGGTCAAACCCAACAATAGCAAGTGGCGCTTATAGCGATTGCCCCCCACCCCCGCCAGCACGTGGAGGAGAGACAATTTGGGGTCTTTCTGTAGCTCCCAGGCCAGAATCTCATTCAAACATCGAAACACTCTGTCCCAGAATCTCTGAAATACCCTGCAGTCCCACACAGTGTGCAGTAGCGTCCCCACCTCTGTGTAGCACCTAAGACAATCAGGGGAAGCTATCAAACCTGCCCTCCACACGCGATGGAGGTACCTGAATTGTATTAGTCGCAAGCGCGTGGAGATGGCTGCTCCCCTAGGTCCCTCTAACGCCTCTACCCAATCTTCCTCATCTAGCTCCCCAACATCCTGCTCCCACTGGGTCCTAAGATGGGCAAGGTCCGAAGCGCTGTGTCGCACAAGGGTTTGGTATATACAGGATATCTTTTTATCTGGCAGTTCTCCCATAAAGACCATGGCCTCAATAGGGCTGAATTCTGGGAGGTCTTCCACTCCCTGAAGATACGGGGCCAGAGCATAGCGGAATTGGAGGTATCTGTAGAATTGTGAGTGTGGCATTTCGAACTCCTCCCGCAACATGGCAAAGGACTTGAGTCCTCCCCCCGACAAGACATCACCCAATGTTAAGATGCCTATCGCATCCCATCCCCGGAAGCCCACCAAGGCAGCCAGCTGAGGCAATCTACCATTTTGCCACAGGGGGGGTCTCCAGCGCAAGAACATTCCACCAGCCAATCCTGCGCAGGGCCGGTCGCCAAATCCGAAAGACCACCTGTGTGACAAGCGGCAGAGATCTTCGAAGTGAGGCAGAGTACAGCAGAGTGTGTAGGGAGGCAGAGCCCATGAGGACGCGCTCCACCGCATGTGCAGGATCTCTCCTGTCTGCGTACCACCAGTCATTCAACACTAAAAGGTGGGAAGCCTGGTAATAGGACAGTAGGTCAGACGTAGCCAGGCCTCCGGTGTAGGTGGAGCGAAAGCAGGTCCGCAACGCGACCCGCACCGCGCCCCCCTCCCACAGAAAGCCGCTCAGCGCCGCATTCAAGAGCCGGAACCAAGTTTGCGAACTAGTGCCGGGTGATTCTGTAATTGATATAGCAAGCGCGGGAGCGCGACCATTTTAAAAATAGCAGAACGGCCCTGAATTGAGAGCGGCATCCTGGCCCATGCCTTCAGATCTTCCCGTGTGTGGTCCCAGACTGGGGTAATATTGCGCTCCATGGCCACAGATGCATCCTCCGAGAGGTACACCCTCAGATACTTCACTTCGGTTACAGCCACTTGGAGTCCACCGGCCCACTCACCAAGCAATTGCGGACCTCCCAAAGTCCAGAGGGTGGACTTCCCGGGGTTCATATAAAGCCCAGATGTTTCCCCAAAAATCTGGAGGATCCGCACAATGCGGGGCCCTGATCTATCCAAGTCAGAGAGAAAAAACAGGACATCATCGGCGTAGAGGGCTATCCTATCCGCCACTTCAGTCGACCACTGAAAGACCCTCAACTGGGCGTCAATTCGCACCCATGCAGCAAGGGGTTCCATTGCGAGTGCGAATAAGTACGGGGAGTGGGGGCACCCCTGTCGAGTACCCCGCTGTTTACTGAAGGATCGGGAGATTCCGCCGCCCACGCGCACTGCCGCCGTGAGATCTGTATACAGGAGCCGTATATACGCCAAGAAGCGGGGACCTAAGTTCAGACGGCTCAAAAGGGCAAATAAGTACGTCCAGCTCAGAGAGTTGAACGCCCTATCCATATCCGCCAACAGCAGCGCAGCCCGCTCTCCCAGACCCCGCCAAGCCGAGATCGCCACTTGGGCTCGCCTAATATTATGCCGGGTGACTCGCTGGGGCATGAAGCCGGCCTGGTCCGGATGGACCAGGTCCGTGATATGGGGCTTGAGCCTGTTGGCGAGGGCCTTCGCCAGAGTTTTGGCCTCTGTGTTGAGCAGTGAGATGGTTCGGTAGGAGTCATGTCTCTCAGGGGGCCTCCCCTGCTTCAAAAAAACCACCACCTCCGCGTGTCTCCAGTCAGGGGGGAGCGTACCCCTCTCGCGTGCCTCCTCGATAACAGGCCGAAAGTGTGGGGACAGCTGTGTCGCATAGTGGCAGAAGAATTCGCTCAGAAACCCGTTCGGACCCGGTGCCTTGCCCGGGTTCAATTCACCCAGGGCCGTAGCCAGCTCGTCGTCCGTCAGTGGCCGGTCCAGCGTGTCGCGCACCTCATCCGATATGGCTCTTGGTGGGAGGTAGTCTATGAACCGCTGTACCATTTCGGCAGCCAGGCACTCTCGGGGCGCATATAGATCCTCATAGTAGGATGCAAAGCTACCCGCAATCTCGCCGGGTTCCAAAATTGGACCCCCATCCGGGGCAACTATCTGGGGTAGGGGCTGTGCGTGCATGATGCCCTGACACAGGCGATGGAGCATTTTACAGGACTTGTTGCCCCATTGGTATATGCGGCTTCGTGTGGCCAGCCAAGCCTGGCGGGCCTCGTCCAGCAGTAGCGAGGTATATTGCTGTTGTGCCAACACTAGCTGACGTCTCTCTCGTTCGCCGTCCGCCCCCCGACTCCTACGTTCTAGATCCTCCAATTCTGCCTCCCGCCGCACCAGGTCTCTACGCTTTTCTTTCCGAGCCGCAGAGCACCATGAAATATCAATGCCCCGCATAGTGGGCTTCATGGCCTCCCATAGAATTGCCGGGGAAGCCACCGTTCCAACATTGGTGGAAAGAAAGTGCGCAAGTTCACAGGCAATGTGGGCGCGATAGGAAGGCTGCGTTAACTGCCAAGGCGACAGGCGCCACCTAAACGGCTGCCTGGCGCGCCCCGTGTCGAGCAATACAGAGATCGGGGAGTGGTCCGACAGCGCCCGAGGCAGGATCTCGGCCATCAGGAGCCTGTGGGCCATTGCCCGCTGAAGGAAGATCTAGTCCAGGCGCGAGAACGAGTCCCGCGTGGAGGAAAAGTATGTGTATTCTCTGCACGCCCCTCGTTTGTATCCCCATGAGTCAATCCAATCCAACCCCAAGACCATGGCCTTCAGTCGGGACACCTGCCCCTCCCTCCCAGTCGCCTCGCCTGCAGCACTCCGCCACCTATCATGCGAGACATCCATGACATTGTTCCAATCCCCCCCCCCCCCCACAATAGAGAGAACTGCAGGCATATCAACCCATAGAGACATCAGCTTCTCCACCAGGGCCCACTGCAGCGGGGGCGGCACATAAACACTACCAATAATGATGACCTCGCCACCGATCTCCCCCTGCACGAACACATACCTGCCCTGCGCATCTAGCCACGTGCGTCTATGGGTAAATGGGACTCTACGATGTATCAAAATGGCCACTCCCCGCGATCCCCTCGTGAACCCTGAGTGGAAGCCCTGTGTGAAGCCATTGCGCTGAAGACACAACGCTCTACTGCCCAACAGGTGGGTTTCCTGGAGTAATAGTATGTCAGTTCCCCTTCTTTTAGCCCAGGTAAACACAGCCCCTCTCTTCACCTTGTCCAATATTCCACGTACATTCCAACTTAGGATACGTGTCCCACAGGGACCTATCCGTGAACCCCCAACATCAGAAGACATTTGTGTAAAAGCATATACCTCAGATATGTCGCGCTCCTGGTATCAAGGACAGCACTCAGCACGGATCGAAAACAGCACATCAAGCACAGACCCTTCCCCTGAACCAGAACATCCCCAACACCCAACAGTCCCCCCTCCACCCCCCCCCACCCCGCACCTCCCAAACATGGAAGCACCTGTCGTGGCCGGGGTGTGTTCCCGGTCCCAACGGGGAGCCTGGGAGCACCCCCTCCAATGGATCCCCTCAACGCAGCCCATGAGAACTAGACTGTGGCCCCCTCCCAACCCTGAGCAAGCGTGGCTCCAAGCCAAGCTAAAGCGCCCTGGCCATCGCTAACAAACAAATAGTAAAGCAAGTGTTCCGTTCACCCTACAGTCATGGTACTTCGTCTGTGGCCTCTGGTGTCTCATTGTCCACACGTGTCTGGGACCGCGATTGTGAGCCGCGGTTCGATCTGGACCTGCCTCGGCGCTTACGCTGCTCTTTTGGACCCCTAGAGGAATCGGATTCTCCGCCTCTTGCCGTGTTGACCCGCACTCGGACAGTCTCGTCCGTCCACTGAAAGACGGCTTCCGGGGTGTCGAAGAAGAAGGTACGGGACTGAAAGATAACCCGCAACCGGGCCGGGTACAGTAGCGCATAGGGTAGTTTCAGGCCCCGGAGTCGGGCCTTAGCTGCAGCGAAGGATTGTCTCTGCTGCAGCACCAGCTTCGTATAGTCTGGAAAGATGAGGATATGAGAGTTCTCAAATAGAAGTTGGCCCTGCAGTCTCGCCTGCTTCAGGATAGCGTCTCTGTCAGCATAGTTCAGCAGTTTTGCGATCATAGGGCGAGGGCGTTCTCCCACCGGAGGTTTCTGGGTCAAGGCCCGATGGGCCCTCTCCACCACGAAGCAGCGTGAGAGAGTGTCAGCCGGCATCCATCCCTCCAGCCACTGTGTGAGAAAGCGTTCAGCATTGCCCTTTTCGCAATCCTACGGGAATCCCAGGCAGCGAAGGTTGCTGCGCCTGGCACGACCCTCCGCTTCCTCCGCTCTCGCCACCAGCCCCTTCTGCGTCCTCTCAAGGGCGACGACCCTCTTCTTCAGGGTAGTCATGTCATCTTCAACGGTCGAAATGCGCGTCTCTGCGCCCGTTATGCGTTCCACGGCGTTTCACAGGTCCTGCCGAAAGGGCATAACATCGGAGCCCACCGCCCCAATTTTGGCATCTAGGACGTCCCTGGACTGTGTGATCGCGGCCAAGAGTGCAGCATTGTCCGGCACCGGGGATTGCGCCCCCTTCGCGCCAGCAGCCTCGGTAAATTTATCGATGGGGCCCTGTTTGCCCTGGCTGCCACCTCCCCCTCGCGTCATAGTGTAGTGGCGAGGGGCCTTTCATCTGCTGTTCTCAGTGGAGGCCGCAAAATCAGTGCCACCCGCAACAAGATGGCGACCCTCTGGAATAGTGCACTCCTTGCGATGCGTGGAGAACAGCCTTATCTCCAAGCCAGCTCCCCAGGAACTCAAAGCAGAATCATGGGCACTTCTCTGACCCGGCTCCGCAGCAAGTCCACGCCAGGTCCCAGCCAGTCTCTCGTCAGGGCCGCGTAGCTCTCTCCACACCAATGGCGGCCCGCCTCGCGGTGAAAGATGGCGGCCGCTCACCCCCGGCTCCTCGCGTCGCCGGGATCCGCCAAGTACACTCCGCCGCTGTCGCCTACAGCGTCCTCCGGCGGGGAGCTCTTCTCCAGGGACCCGTATCTGTCGGCCCGCAGCAGCGCCGACACTCCAGCAGCACTCGGCACGAGCGCCCCCGCAGCTATCAGTGGGGCCCCTGTCGTCTGGCGGGACACTCCGAAAATCGAGGCCCCAGCTTCACAGGCCGCAACAACCAGCTCAGCACGCGGGTCTTCTCCGGGGCGCCTCACAGCCTCAGGGTGCAACGCAGGAGGTCCCGGCTTCGGATTCCAAGTGCCCCGGGGTTCTGAGAACGGTGCGTAGGGAGCCTCGTCAATCGGCCAGGGCTAGGATATTTACGCAAGGATGATGATCGGCTGGTCGGAGCTCCGGCTCTACACGACCATGTTCGCTGGCCAAGCCACGCCCCCCATCTTCATGAAATTTTCCCCCAAAAGTGTCATATTAAGTATTGTTGTGCATGGCAAGTTTCGCAGTGATCCGTCAAACAGGAGCCAAGAAAAAGGGGGCTAAAAAAAGTTGGCAGAAATGTAGATGTTGTTATACAGATTGTGCTTTTTGCTATTTGGTGAAAATTAGTTCAGTAGTTTCAGCGAACTTTAAGAAGAAACATTTGGTGATATCTATGGGCGTGGATATTAAGCGGCGATAATGCGATTAACCGCAAACACTCGAGGCAAGTGGAATGCTTTGTTTGGCTGGCCACAAACTGAACAGAAAGTGGAGGCTACCATTTTATAGATCGGGAACGGGTCCCATGGCTGAAAGTTTCTGTGAAAGAGAACATGAGGAGTCAAGTGAAGGTACTCTGATCCCATGTTTGAGAAATGGAGGTATTAGTGACAAGTCGTGTGTCCAAATTCGATTTTTTTTATCATGATGACGTAGTTGTTCGCACCCCCACTCGACGGGGAAGTCACAACTATCGAAGTTGTTGTTAACAGCTTCGCTGCGGCCGGAATATCCCCGCGGTGCTGAGGAATTTGACGCGTGCACGGTTCGGACGGCCCCCGGCCGTCCTCCGCACACGCCCGTGACGTCAGACGGCTGGGGGCCGTCCGACACAGGGAAGAGGTTGATATTGGTGAAAATTAAATATATATAAATATACGCACACTTGCCATCAGTTTTACTTAGACACTCACACACCCATAGGTACATACTCCTGCCCCCAGTGACACACCCATTCAGAAACTCATACACTCACTAACAGGTCACACTCCGACACTGACACACCCTCTTACAGACATTGTGAAAGTCACACACAGATCCAATTAGAGACCTATGCACTCAGCCAAAGATGCACGCACTCACTCACAAACCCAGTGAGACAGTGATGTAGCCACTGAGAGACTCCGTGAAATATACAGACACCCACTCACAGACTGACTGAAACACTGATGCGCGCACTCAGAGATCCACTAAGAGACTGAAAGATCCATTCAGAGACCCACACAGACACTGATCTACCCAGTCAGAGGCCGACTCGGACACTGACGCACCAACTCACAGATCCACTCAGATATTGATGCACCCAGTCACAGATCCACTTACACAAACATGCATCCACTCACAGACCCTCTCAGACACTGATACACTAATTCACAGACCCACCGAGACAGCTATGCACCCACTCACTCACCGACTCAAGTGCTCATGCACCCACTCACAGACCCACTCAGACTCATGCATCCACTCACAAGAGCAATGAAAGACTCATGCACCCACTGTCAGACCCACTGAGACACTTATGTAACCACTCAGTCCCCCAATTCAATAGTTATGCATCTACTCACTGACCTAGTTATACACATGCATCCACTGCAGAGATTGAGAAAGCCACTTACTGATACACTCAGGCACCGACGTACCCACTCAGAGTCATGCTCCAAGTGACACTCTCACTAAGACGGACACGCTTACAGACAGACCCACTGGTAGAGTCACGCACGTAGTCAAAGACCCACTCAGAGAGTCATGTACCCATTTACAGATCCAGTCAGACAGGCATGCAGGCACTCGGAGGTTCATGCAGCCACTTTCAGACCCATTGTGATACTGATGCATACACTCACAGATTCACTCAGATTCTCATGCACTCACTGAGACACCAATATAGACACTTATACACTAACATACCCATTGTTATTCTCACGCAGTGACTCACACACCCACTCAGAGACTCATACACCCAGTAAGAGACATGCTGAGGGACTCTTGCATCCACTAACAGACCTTGACAGAGACAGACACCCACTCACAAACCCACTTACACATTCAAGCACCCACTCACAGACCCACTCAGAGACTCACGCAGAAAACAACATTAACGTTATAGTAAGGATATAGATTTTTTTTTTAACTTTGAAATTCACTGAAATAAACAAAGGTTGTAGTGACATTATAGTTAGGCTCAGATCTCACTCATACAAAACCCGTGAAATTCGCAGTTATAGTTATCTGAGCCACCTATAACTTACTCCCAGTAATGCACTGTTTAGGACCTCACATATTACATCACTTGTGACAAGGTCAGTGACATCACTCATGACATGACCGATGACATCTACAGAACCACTTACCCACTCACATCCCCAAACAACCTCCTGTACACCCACTTACACACCAATACAACCACTCACATACCCATTCACAGACCCATACCAGTACTCACATACCCGTTGCCTCCTCCATAGAGGCACTCACACACCCACTTACCCATACACCCTCTCAACACAGCCACTCACTCACTCATACAAGCACTTACACAACCACTTACATACCCATTCTCACATCCATACAAGCCCTCACACATTCACTCACCCATACAGCCATTCACACAGACACTTATTCTCCAATACAGCCACTCACACGCCAACTCACTGAACCAAACATTCACTCAAATAGCCACTCACCCATACTGCCAATTGTACACTGAATCACTCACTCATATATCCATTCAGACACCCACTCACTCACACATAGTCACAACATACCCACTTACCCTGCCACTCACTCATCCACACAGTCACTGCCACAACCACTCGCACACCTACAGATCTACTCAGAAATCCACCGACTTACCCATAGTCACTCATGCATGCATTTTCACAACCACACAGCCACTCACATACCCACTCATACACAGATACACTATCACACATGTTAGAAAGGGGTGCTGCTAATGTGATCGCGGGTGAAAGTGATCTCGGGAGCTTAATGAGTATGACTAGGTTTGCCAATTGGCACCTCGGCTCCTAAGCGCGTGCCCGTGCACATGCACTGTAGCTCCAGGCTGGCCAGGCTGGCCATGGTAGCATTTTTTGAGCCCTCACTAAATGTCTCGACAGGCCAGCGTATGCGCTGGGTCAGGCGAGACCTAAAAATGGCAATGGTAGGGCAAATAACGGTTTCCTAATGTAGGTTGCAAGCAGGCGCGGTGCATCCATTGGGGCGTTGGGGCGTAGCCCCACTAAGCCACATGGACGCACGCACGCTAAGCAGGCAAAATGCAATTGTATTTGCCAATGCTCCTTACCTTGACCTTCCGTCCTCGACTCCTTCCTCACCTCATGCGTCACGCTGCTGAAGCCTGGGGGTAGGGCGACACCGGCTGGGCTGCGGCAGCTTGTTTGAGTGGCACAGGGTTATAACCAGCCCGAGCATGCGCAGAGCACAGGCTTCCGCCTTTACAAGGGACCCAACGGTGCTGCTTCTAACTGTGCCCCCGCCAGGCGCAGTGCAGCCACGTCACCGGCGAACTCAGTCACGCTAGACCTTGTGCTGGTGCGTGTAGTGAGTTCAGTGACTGTCTACTGAGTCTGACTGCTGGCTGGCTTCGTCATGTCGTCACTGTGACCACCTCAACTTTTCTATCTTGCAATAAACCTCACACTTGAAGTTATTCTATTTATGTTGTCCTTCATTGCAACACTCGCGCAGACTAATTGCCGGCTCGCACCTCTTATGATAAAATGAATATGCTACTTACCAGTATGCATCTGTTCTTGGCATGTAGGGCTGCTAACATTCATATCTGTGCATAGATCGCCGCCTAGTGTTGGGTCCGGATGATTGCACATTGTTGTCCTGGAAGAGCCTTCAAAGTATCACGAGATAGGTGGCTCCTCCCCTGGACTACAGTGCGCATGGGCATCGACTCCATCCCCAGATTGTTTTTAGCCATTGTGTAGAGATGGAGTGAAATAGTGTAAATGATGTCCATGCTAATGTGTGAATGCAAGAAATTACCTGCAGCCGCTACGGGCGCCGGGGAGGAGGGCGGGCGATATGAATGTTAGCAGCCCTACATGCCAAGAACAGATGCATACTGGTAAGTAGCATATTCAGTTTGAGGCATGTGGGCTGCTAAATTCATATCTGTGCATAGAATACATAGCAGTCCCTCCATTAACGGCGGCCGCCCGTGCCAGCTGCAGAAGTTTGAAAAAGAGTTTTAAGAACAGCCTGACCTACAGCTGCCTGCTGTTTGGAATGCACATCTACACAGTAGTGTTTAGTAAAGGTGTGTGGAGTAATCCACGTGGCTGCTCTACAAATATCTTCCAAAGGAATATTACCCAGGAAAGCCATGGAGGCCCCCAACTTGCGTGTTGAGTGGGCCCTTGGGGGGACCGTTAAGGTGCGCTTAGCCTTATGGTAGCAAATCTGGATACACTTAACGATCCACCTGGCTATTCCAACTTTGGAAATGGGGTTGCCTTTGTGCTGGGCTGAAAAGGCAACAAACAATTGTTGTGTTTTCCTAAAGTGTTTGGTCCTGTCAATGTAGTACATTAACGCTCGTTTGACATCAAGCGTGTGAAGCATTCTTTCTGCCACCGTTTCGGTGTTCTGAAAGAATGTGGGCAGTTCAATGGTTTGATTAACATGAAACCGTGACACCACTTTAGGGAGAAACTTAGGATTAGTGCGCAGCACCACCCTATTATGATGAATCTGAATGAATGGCTCTTGTATTGTGAGCGCCTGTAGCTCACTGACGCGTCGTAGAGACGTGATGGCAATGAGAAAGGCTACTTTCCACGTGAGGAATTGAATTTCACAGGAATGCAGGGGCTCAAACGGTGGTCCCATTAATCTGGTGAGGACCACATTGAGGTTCCACACAGGAGCTGGTGGGGTCCTGGGGGGGATGACTCGTTTCAGCCCTTCAAGGAAAGCCTTAATGGCAGGCACCCTAAACACAGAGAGGTGCTGCCTGTTCTGGAGATAAGCCGCTATGGCGGATAAGTGTATCCGAATGGAAGCATACGCCAGATTACATTTGTAAAGATGTAACAAATAGCAGATGATATTAGGAATGGATGCATCTAGCGGGTTGATATGATGGTTTGTACAGTAAATGACAAACCTCTTCCATTTAGCTGCATAGCAAGCTCTGGTAGTGGGCCTTCTTGCCTCCCGGATAATGTCCATGCATTCCGGGGGCAAATCAAGGTAGCCAAATTCTAGGACTTCAGGAGCCAGATCGCCAGGTTGAGCTGTTGCAGATCCGGGTGCTGAATGTCGCCATGGTTCTGCGTCAAGAGCCTGGGTGTGAGGCGTAGTCTTTGATGCGGTACCACGGAGAGCTCCAGGAATGTGGTGTACCATGGTTGGCGTGCCCACGTTGGAGCAACCAGGATGAGTGTCATCGAGTGTTGCAGCAGCTTCCTTGCCACCAGCGGTATGAGAGGTGCTGGGGGAAAAGCGTACGCAAATTTGCCTGACCAGTTCATCCATATCGCATTGCCCTGCGATTGAGGGTGTGGGAACCTGGCGGCGAAGCTTGGGCATTTTGCGTTCTCTTTTGTGGCAAACAGGTCTATCTCTGGATGACCCCACTGCTGGAAGTACGGGTGGAGTACTGATGGATGTATCTCCCACTCGTGCAGTTGGTGGCTGTACCTGCTGAGCAGATCCGCCATCTGATTGTCCTGGCCTGGGAGGTGTTCTGCCATGAGGAAGATGTTCCTCTGAATGGCCCACTTCCACATGCTCTGAGCCAGATGAGACAGCTGTGGAGTGTGTTCCTCCCTGCTTCTGGATATAGTACATCGCCGTCATGTTGTCCGTTCGGATCAACACAACCTTGTTGCACAGATGTACTTTGAATGACTTCAGTGCCATGAAGATCGCCATCAGCTCCAAGTAGTTGATGTGCATCCTCTTCTGTTGTATCGACCATAGTCCCTGCACAGTGTAATGGAGGACATGCGCTCCCCATCCCTGGAGAGACGCGTCCGTTGTCAGGATAATTTGTGGCACAGGCTCTTGGAACGGTCGGCCCTTGCAAAGGTTGTGTGGAGTCCACCAATGCAGTGAGTTGTATGCCCGACCGGTTACCAACACTAGGTCTTTCAACTGTCCTTGAGCCTGAGTCCACTGGTGCGCCAAGCACTCCTGGAGAGGACGCATATGTAACCTCGCGTGCGGGACTATAAAGATGCAGGAGGCCATCATGCCTATCAACTGCATAAACACTCTCGCTGGGAGTGAGTGTTGCGGTCTGAACTTCTGAATGAGCGACTGGATACTGGTGATCCTCGCTGGATTTGGCTGAGCCGTAGCAGTTAGAGTATTGATTGTCGCGCCCAAGTACTGCCTCACATGGGCAGGTTGAAGGTGCGACTTCGGATAGTTGAGCGAAAACCCCAGACTGTGAAGAATGTGAATAGTGCTGGACATGTCCGCGGCGCACTGCTGAGCCGACTTGGCCTGAACCAGCCAGTCGTCTAGGTAGGGGTAGACCTGTATGTTCTGCCTCCTGAGGTGCGCCGCCACGGTCGCCAGACACTTCGTGAACACTCTGGGGGCAGTGGTCACACCGAAGGGCAGCACCTTGAACTGGTAATGCCTGTTTTGAATGGTGAACCTGAGGTACTTTCTGTGGGATGGATGGAGTGGTATGTGAAAGTAAGCGTCTTTGAGATCCAAGGTTGCGAGGAAGTCTCCCTCTTTTAACAGTGGAAGGACTTGCTGCAACGTCAACATGTGGAAGTGTTCTGAAAGAATATACATGTTGAGCGGGCGTAGGTCCAAGATGGGTCTGAGTGAGCCGTCCTTCTTTGGTATTAAGAAGTGCAGGGAATAAACACCTGTGCCCTGTTCTTCTACTGGCACAAGCTCTATGGCGCCTTTTTGCAGCATCGCAAGAACTTCCTGCTGCAATAAGTGCAAGTGCTCTGCTGACATAGGACGGTGCCTTGGGGGAATGGTGGGTGGAGTGGACGTTAGCTCCAGACAATAACCGAACTGGATAAGTTTTCTTACCCACCTGTCCGTGGTGATGGACTTCCAGGCAGGCAGGAACCGTTGGAGTCTCCCCCCGACAGGTGTTAGATGGTCAGGGGGGCAGTGACAGGGAGTCACTGTTTGTTGGCGGCAGAGGAGCGGGAACTGTTGTTGCCCCTGCCTCTGCCCTTGGTGTTGTTTCCTCTGTAACCACCTCTACTCTGCTTAGTGTATGAGGATTGCGCACCACCCTTAGTAAATTGCGCCTGCTGTGCCACGTGTCCTCTGGTAACACCTCGATTGCCTGAGCGACGAAAAGTGCTTCCCCGAAATTGCTGAGACTGGAGTGCACCCATAGATTTCGCAGTCTCAGTGTCTTTCTTAATTTTTTCAAGTGTGGTGTCCACCTCCGGGCCAAACAGTCTGTCTGGATTAACAGGCTGATTGAGAATAGTCGTTTGTATTTCTGGCTTAAACCCTGAGATACGGAGCCATGCCTGGCGTCTTAGCATCACACTAGTGTTGATGGCTCTTGCTGCCGTATCCGCAACGTCTAGCGCACACTTAATCGCAGCGTTGGAGATGAGCTTGCCCTCTTGGATGAGCATCTCCGCACCCTCTTTAAACTCATCAGGGAGGTGTTGTAGAAGCTGCTCTAATGTATCGTAGTGTGCCCTGTCGTATCTGGCCAACAGAGCTTGTGTGTTTGAGATGCGCCATATGTTGGCTGCCTGCGCTGCCACCCTTTTCCCTGACGCCTCCAGCACTTTAGACTCTTTGTCCGGGGGAGGAGCTTCACCCGTTGACTGCGAGTTCGCCCTTTTGCGTGCATTAGAGACCACTAAAGAATCCAGAGGCAACTGGCCCCGAATGAAAGTTGGGTCCCCAGGTGCCGGTCTGTACTTTTTCTCAATTATAGGGTTCACCACTCGTGCCCTAGTAGTGTCTTTGAAAATGTCAGTGGCATGTTTCATCATTCCTTTAAGCATAGGAAGTGTTTTCACAGCCTTTTCGGCAGTAGAGAAAGTGTCGAATAGAAAGTCCACCTCTACCGGGTCAGCATGCATCTCTACATTGTGGTTTGCAGCTGCCCTTTCGATTAAGGCATTGAATGCTGTTGAATCCTCCGTTGGAGAAGTTTTAGGCCCGTAGCCTTGCGGGTCAGATATAGGCTGGTGGTCCCCCTGATCCCCTGCGGGCAACCATGAGTCCTGTTGTTCATCAGGGTCAGCGTTGTCAGGGAAGGTATACTGTTCATCCTGTTCGCCCTCGCCACTATCTGAACAAGTGGGTGACGGTGTTGGACTTCTGGTTGGCTGGTAAATAGGCTCCACCAGTTGAGGGGACCCTGGGAGTGGCTTCTTCTTCTTTAGAGGGATTACAAACGGCTCCAGAGGCTGTGAAGTAATCTTTCTCTTCTTGAGGGTTGGTTTCCCAGTGTCAGCATCGATAAAGTGTTCCGACTCGTCATCCAACAAGGGCTGACGATCCGAACCGCCACTTGGTTGAGTATGCTGCCCTTCGACCGAGTTCCTGGGCACCGATCGAGGCGCAAAAGCCTTTGGCACCACCTTCGGTGGCAAGGTAAAGTGAAGCGGCATCGAGGCTTGCTTCTTTGGTACAACCGGAGTGGTCTCCGAGGGCGTCTTCGGGCCCGACGTGGATTCTTTGTCTCGAATCCGTTTGAGGGAGTCTTGTACCTGCTTCGTAAAGGAAGCGGACGGCTTCGTCGATCCGACTGTCGATTTTGATCCACCCTCTGGGGAAGATTGGAGCGAGGATGACGCCTTTTTAGGCGCTGGAGCTGCCGATGCGCCGTCGGCCGAGCTCCCGCCGCCTACGGCCCCATGCGTCGCTGTCGATGTTTTCTGATCGACCGACTTTCCTTTTGGTGCCGGGACACCTGGCTTCGGCACGGCGTCCTTCTTGGCTTCGCCGACCGGTTTGTCGGCTGACGCGGTGGGCTTGACTTTAGGCGGCACCGAGGCCTTCTTTGAGCTCTGCTGCTCAACCACTTTAGGAACCTTAGCCGCATCAACAGTCTTTTTCGGCCTTGAGGTATCCGAAGAAGATGGCGTCGATGACCTAGCAGACGCCTTCGAGGAGGACGGCGTCGATGACGTAGCAGACGTCTTCGGTGTCGATGGAGTGGCGTCCATCTTGGTTTTGGTCGAACCCGAAGGTTTCAGTTTCGGTTTCGCTTTCTGCAATGGCGGCTCCGCAGAGGTGTCCATAGCCGGGCCGATAGGCGGGGCGGAGGATCGAGGCGTATGGTCGTGGGTAAGGCCTTGTGGCGATCCCGTGACCTGAGCCGTTGTGAAAGTCGGGACGGGGCATAGCTCATCCTCCGAGCTATCTTCCATGGCCCCAAAAGGTTCTCCGTCGTCCCCTACCTCCTCGATGTCTTCCTCGAGGTCGTGGTCCTCGACCGCTTCTCCGTAGTCGGTCTCGACCTCCGCCGATGCCGGCGAAATCTGCAGGTGAAGCTCCTGCTCATCTGCCTCGGGGTCGCCGAAGATGTCCGCTGGCGCCGGAGCCGATCGCTGGGCCTCAAGGCGCGCCACGCGCCGAAGCTTGATGGTCTTCTTCGACCGGAATCTCGAACAGGCCATACAGTTGGCCTCGTCATGGTCCGGCGACAGGCACTTGTTGCACACTGGGTGCACGTCGATGTGTGGGTACTTCGAACCACACACGGGGCAGTACTTGAACGGACTCCGTTCCATCTTATCAACGCCGGGGTCTTGCTGCGTCGACAGGGCCTCGATGATCGAAGAGTCACCGACTCACACGAAATCCCACTCAAAGAGTAGGAATGAACACGAGACTGAACGCGAACAATACCGACGAGTGAGTAAAGCCTTTTGGCCTTAATAAAGTTGTTTTATCGATTCCGAACAGGAGACGTCGAAATCACATCCGAACCCAATGGCGGAAAAAAACAATCTGGGGATGGAGTCGATGCCCATGCGCACTGTAGTCCAGGGGAGGAGCCACCTATCTCGTGATACTTCGAAGACTCTTCCAGGACAACAATGTGCAATCATCCGGATCCAACACTAGGCGGCGATCTATGCACAGATATGAATTTAGCAGCCCACATGCCTCGAACCTTGTGTCAGCGCGAAACGGAACATTAGGAGGAGGCCTGGAAAACTGACTATGAGGCCTGCGAGACGAGTGCCAGGGCCCCTTCTGGAAACGGGAAGAAAGGCAGGGAAGAGAAGGAGAGAAGAGCTGAGCAGGGGAGGGGACAGGATGGGAGGGAGGGAGGAGAAGGAGAGAAGAGAGAGAAGAGTAGAGAGAGGAGAATGAGGGTAGGAGAGGAGGGTAGTGGGAAGGGTAGAGAAGGGTAGGAGAGTACATGAAGGAAGTGGAGATAAGGAGAGGAGGGGCGGGCTGGGCTGGGGAGGGTGACCGGCAGAGGAGGAGAGGAAAAGAGGGGTAGGGGATGGGAGAGGAAAGGAAAAAGGAAGAGAGAAGGTAGGATGGAAAGGCCAAGTACAGAAAGAAGGGCAGGTTGAGCAGAGAATGAAGGGAGAGATGGAGGAATTAAGGCACCCACTTCTACAGTCTTTAAATATTACCATTCTACATACTGTGGTAATTACTGTGCAGTAATACCTGTGTACCCGTCATTACAGATTTATGGCCAATCACTGTGTGACTTCAGTGAAGCCATGCAGTAGCGATTGGCCATGGCTGTGTGTGTGGTGACGTCCCAGGCGCAGCACAGCCCACGTCACCGGCGCACAGAGTCACACTAGACCTAGTGCTGGTGCGTGTAGTGAGTTAGTGACTGCTGGCAATTGCTTTATTAACCTTCCTGCTTTCTCAAATTTGCTTGAAAGTGCACCATTTTTCTTCTCTTTTTCAAAATGTTCTCATATGGTGGTTCGGGCTCACGGCGCAGTATGCCAATCATTTTACGCCCTACCACTTTCAAATGTCACCAGCCGCCCCTGGTTGCAAGACAGATTGGATTATATTTCATAACACAGGGAAGAATTCCCCACGGAAAAAACAGCAATAGAGGGGAGAAGTGTGCAGTAAATGAATTGTGAAACACTGCTTAGTGACTTTTCAATGAGAAATATTTTAGTTACAGTACACAGATACACTATAAGTGGAATGCAATATAAACAATCCAGCACAAACATTGACCATTTAAAGTCTTTCCTTATCAATACTTACCAATCACGTAAAACATCAGTCCCTTCAGAGAGTGCAATGTGAGGTCAGACCATCGTACTAGACCTGGAGTCACACGGAATGCCAGTGATTAGAAATTCAACTGTTGGGATAAACGTGGGCCATCAGAAAAGCATCAACTACTAATTATTTCCCTCAGACCTTATATTGTCCATATTATACTCACAATATCTTACTTATCCTCCTCTATAGTTCTGTTCCAAACAGTGCTGTGCTATCCCCATTGACCCGAGTAAGAAAAATGCTCAGCTTCTATGCGCTCATTCTCTTTCTCTGCAGCCCCCATCTTACACATCATTCCGAATCCCTTCTTTCCCCTTATTCTGCCTTCACTCCTACCTTCTTATCCCGATTCCAAATCATTGGCTCCTATAGTTCATTGGCCAACCCATCATTATTGCCTCCTAGACTTCCAATAATTTCCCAGAAGTTCCTGTTTCTCTTCAATCCTATTATGTGTTTCATTCTCTGTATATTTTCTCTTCTTAGAGGTGTAAATATTTGAAGTACCGATTTAATTTGTCTTATTTGACCAACCCAAATTATTATGAGAATCTCTTCAGACACCCAAGGCTATGAAGCTCTAGAATCTACTATCTGTGGTGTACAGCACCTTTTAGTAATTTATTGAGACACAGGTTCTCTAGTTCCAATAATAACCCAACGCAGTTCCATCCACAAAATCATACAAAGTGACACTCACCTTCTCTGCACGATCGAAGACTATCAGGCGAGGACCCATTTTTGAAAAACGTTGCTTATGTCACAGTTCACCATACAGGAACACAGATTAATGGTCAGTGAAAAGAGCTGCTCCACAGAACCATGATGGGGACTTCCATGAGACACATCATAATAGGACTTGAAGGAGCAGGTTAAGCAACATGAGGAAATTCAAGGTTACGCTTGCAATCCAGAGGGCCCACGAGATGACAACATTCCCTTTGCTGATGTCCAGCCTCTACTGCTCTCCTAGTGTGAGAAAAAAAAAGAGATATGGGCATATTTTTCCATTTGTCTGCAGCCATTCTACCAATAACATCGTGCATCAGAGAATGGAACAGTCACAGTACAACTTGCTTCTATCAGTGTAGCTAACAGTATTTATAAAATGCAACCATAGCTAGGGACCAGCCAATCATTTTACAGAGTAGTAAGTGAGAAGGGAATATTTCTGGGATTGGTGGGGATAGGTAAATGATTCAGGATCATGTACAGAGGTGGAGATGTTAGATTTTCTGTTTATTGGATTAAGGCTTGTGGAATAGTGGATGTTCTAATTAGAGAATTACAAGTAACTATTGAAGAAAATAATATTTACGTTGTTAACTTATTGAGTAGTGTAGTTAACATGCTATCCAAAAACAATCTCAATCCCATCTCCTAATTCCTCCTAAGGAACTATCTACAAATATTCTACAAACAGGATGCATTTTCAGGCCCTCGTGGCTCCCTCCACACACTACAGGAACACCAAGAGAGTATGAGGTAGGCCACCGCACTCCTTCTACAAAAATCAAAACTAACACATCAAGGTGCGATGGGTAAAGATAGAAGACTACTCAAAATGCCTATCAAACATTTCCTCTAAGACCCTTAAGGGAATAACCCTTCTGGTCGCAGGAAAAATAACCTCAATTCTAGGGTGCCAATGATATTGGATGAGGAGGCCTCACCCACTAGTTATGGCATGCTTCATCATTGGTGACCTCATACCACCCTAGTGGATGATACTACCAGGGCAGACTCAACCTCTTTGAGAAGGAGCTCTTAACAAAGCTGACTTGACAAGACAGGATCTAGATAATCTAAACATGCCTTTAGGTAAACCCAGAATGATTATTTGCAGGTACTTAAAGTGTAGCTAAAACCAACGCCAGGGAATGTTATGCAGGTATAATGATTTACACGACCCAATGACCCAAAGTTTTTCCACCCACATACATGCCAGTACAGGTCAGGGGCACTCATCAGAGCTAAAAAGGGAGAGGATCCCTATCTATATTCCTTACACCTAATTAGTGATGAAGAAAGAAAGTTGTCAAATCGTGAGCTCTACCTGGACAACCCCCTTCATTTTTGCCCCCTTGAATCTGGGGAACTGGAGCTCCATGGTCCGGGAGGATGGATCCTCTGGAGTTTTTTTTTTTTTGGGGGGGGGGGGGGCTTAAGACTTTGCACCGGGCACAGTGCTCAATAATAAAATCTGAAGCAATTAAACCTTAGACCCAAAGATCAAATTATACAGACAAGACTATTATTTAAAAAAATTATATTTGTCTTTTTTATTTAACTTTTTTTTCTTTCAGATTATTTTAGATTTAGAAAAACATACAAAGATACATTCACAGTTAATTATTATTTTCATAAAATGCCCACTCTAGATTTTCTTGTACAAACTTAAACCACAGAATATTACAATGTATGATGTATCCTGAAAAGTACGAGTGTCTTCAGCTAATACAAACAGAGCAGCTGAGGCAGATGAACAAAAGTTACTTACCTGTAAACCGTGGTTCTCCAGTATTGGTGTCTTTCATAGATTCACATGCTTGAATATTCCCCGTCGTCGAAGTGGGAGTCCCACGGTACATAAATAGCAGTAGTATATATGCATGTATACATGAGAAATATCATAAATAAAATATACATACATATAATGCAATAGAAATGAAAACTTGAAAAGTACCATAGAACAGAATAGGCCCATTGAAAAGCCCAAGGGAGAATTCACTTTCGTAACATATTAGAATCATTATGTGTTGGTCCACATTCCAGCCAATCAGGCTGTAGCCTCCTCTAGAACCTTCTCCTCAGAAGCCCCAGTCCTCAGATTTTCGTAGCACAAGTAAGTACAAATGCTTGAGGAGAAGAGAGAGCCTCTGAGGGGAGGATGGGAGGGTCGCATGTGAATCTATGAAAGACACCAATACTGGAGAACCACAGTTTACAGGTAAGTAACTTTTGTTCTTCTCCAGTATTAGGGGTTTCTTTCATAGATTCACATGCTTGAATAAGAATAGAAAGCAGTAAATCATACATTAGTCATAAAGGAATATAACAATTAAGTCTTGGCAAAACATATCATTTAATAAGCAATTTTAAAACCAAAACATGACAAAACCTTTATGACTGGAGGCGGGAAGCAACAGAGGCTCACCTTTATCGGAAAAGATTCCGCAGCACCTCTTGACCTACTGCCGCATCCGTGGCATCTGTTGATTGCAGGCAGTAGTGCTTCGTAAAAGTATGGCTGCTAGACCAAGTAGCAGCTCTGCAGATGTGTCTCAGAGGTACCCCCGCAAAGAGGGCAGCAGAAGTCGACACAGCTCTCGTGGAATGAGCTCGAGCCGGAGCAGGAAGGGGCTTGCCAGCCCGTTGATGACAGTAGGATATGGCAGACGATATCCATCTGGTGATAGTCTGTTTGGTTACAGATTGTCCTTTGCACACTGGGCCATATGCTACAAATAATTGATCAGTCTTTCTAAATGTAGCTGTGCGTTGAATGTAAAATTTGAGGCAGCGCTTCACATCCAGAGTGTGCAAAGAGCGTTCCGCTGCAGATTGAGGTGCAGGGAAGAAAGTCTTAAGGACAATTGGTTCATTGAGATGGAAGTCACTGGGAACCTTAGGAATAAAACTGGGATTTGTTCTCAAAGTAACAGCCTCGTTGGAGAACTGTAGAAACGGTGGCTGTAGAGTAAAGGCTTGGATGTCGCTGACGCGCCTGGATGAGGTCAGAGCAAGCAAAAGAGCCACTTTCCAAGTGAGGAATTTTAGATTGGAAGAATGGATGGTCTCGAATGGAGGCAAAAGTAGTTGAGACAAAACTAAGTTCAGTCGCCAAGAAGGTGGGGGCCGACAGATTGGTGGGAACATCCGAAAAAGGCCCTTGAAGAATTGTCTGATTATCCTGGAAGAGTACAAAGATGTTACGCCATCATGGCGAAAACGAGAAATTGCAGCTAGAAAATCCTTTAGAGTGGAGTGTGATAGTCCTGATCTTGCTAGTGACAAAAAGAACGGCAAGATTTGTTCTGGCTGAGCACTCATGGGATCCAGGGTTTTAGTGTAACACCAAGCACAGAAACGCTTCCACTTCAACTGGTAAGTTTTGATGGTAGATGGAGCGCGAGCACTTGCTAGCACCGCCCTACAATCCTTGTCGATATTCATGTGTGCAAATTCATTGTACTCAGGTTCCAAGCATGAAGTTGGAGATATGCTGGGTCCGGATGGCATATTTGACCTTGTTGCATCGTGAGAAGATGTGGCAGAGGATGCAATTGTATCGTATGTGTCAGAGAGAACAGAAGAAGATCTGAGAACCAAGGACGTCTCGGCCATTTGGGTGCGATCAGGAGTATTCGACACGGTTGGAATCTCATTCTGTGTAACAGACGAGGAATGAGCGGCAGTGGAGGGAATGCATAGATTAAGTCGTTCGACCAGTCTATTGAAAAGGCATTCCCGCTCGACTCCTTGTGTGGATGCCAGCTCGCAAACCGTTGATACTTCCTGTTGAGAACAGTTGCAAAGAGATCCAACTGTGGTCAGCCCCACTGTCGGAAGATGAAATCCAACGTTGGTTGGTTGAGTTCCCATTCGTGGTTGTCCGAGAGGGCTCTGCTGAGCGAGTCCGCCAGCACATTGGCCACGCCTGGTACATGGACAGCTTGGAGATGTATTTGCTGTTGGATGGCCCAATCCCATATTTCCTGTGCCAGTTGTGACAGCACGAGAGACCTTGTGCCGCCCTGTTTGTTGATTTAGTGCATGCTGGTGGTGTTGTCCGTTTTCACCAGCAATGTTTGTCCCTGCACTACTCTCCGAAAGGACTTCAAGGCCAAGAAAATCGCCAGTAGTTCTAAGCGATTTATGTGCCAAGTGCGCTGAAACGCCGTCCATTTTCCCTTCACGGACATGCCGTCGAGATGTGTCCCCCAAGCTTCCAGGGAAGCGTCTGTCATCAGTGTAAGTGTTGGTGGTTCGTCTTTGAATGAACGACCTGTCGCTATGTTTGGAGGATGAGCCCACCACTCCAAAGCTTTTTGAATGCGGGGCGTTAGATGGATCTTGTCTTCGAACGACCCCGATACCTGCTTCCACTGGCTGTCTAGTTCTTCTTGTAGGACTCTCATGTGCAATCTGCAGTTGGGAATGAGTTGAATGCACGAAGAAGCCATGCCGAGGAATGATTTGTACATTCGGACAGAAACGTACTGTCTTGACTGCAGGAACTGTACTTTCTGTAACATTCGGCCCGGTCTCTCCTGTGAAACGAACACTTGCCCTAGCCGAGAATCGAGCGAGGCTCCTAGAAAATCTCGCTGTTGAGATGGTTGAAAGTGTGACTTTAGGCAATTGATGGAGAAGCCCAACGTTTCGAACAGGGATATGCAGATTTGTGTGTGCTGTTCCGTTAATTGAAAAGTCCTGGCCTTTTTTCAGGCAGTCGTCCAGATACGGATAGAACTGGATGCCCTGTAAACGCAGGTAGGCAGCCACCGGGGCTAGAATCTTGGTAAATACCCTCGGTGCTGATCGAAGGCCGAATGGTAGGACCTTGAATTGATAATGAAATTGGCCGACTGTAAAACGGAGATATTTCCTGTGCTTGGGATGAATAGGCACATGGAAATATGCATCTTGAAGGTCTATTGTTGAAAAGTACTCTCCTGGAATGAGGAAATTCAAGATTTGAAGTAGGGTTAGCATCTGAAAAGTCTTTGATGCGATGAACTTGTTTAGAGCTCTCAAATCTAACATGGGGCGCCACTCTCCTGATTTTTTCTTTACTAGAAAGAAACTGGAGTAAAACCCCCTGCGACGTTGACCTTGCGGTACCAATTCTATGGCTCCTTTCCTGATCATAAGCTGCACCTGGGCCAACAGTTCCTTGAAATGGGGAGAAGGTGGACCCGAAGGTGGACGAGTGGGGGGAAATTTCGTAAATTCCAGGGTATGTCCTTTTAAAACAACGTCCAAGACCCATTGGTCGTTGGTAATGTGCGACCAATTGCAGAAGAACTTCGAGATTCGACCTCCAAGATGCACAGTCGTCTCACTGTTTTTTGTTGGTGTTCGCACCACCTCTGTAATTGGACTTACCGAATAAAGATTCACCGTCGTAAGGTAAATCTAACACTCTGGACTGGACCTCTGGACGGAAGGTGGTTGATTTCAGCCAGCCTTGACGGCGCAAGACTGCAGCACCCGCTAGTTGTCGGAAACCAGTGGAGGGATAAATCGACGGCGCAGTCGATTATTTCTGCTGAAATTTTTTCTCCTTCGAGAATGATGGCCTGCGCTTCATCCCGGATGGAGTCGGGCATTTGAGGGATCAGACCAGCGATCTCAGACCACATTTGACGGTCGTAGCGACCTAGAATGGCTAAGGTGTTGGATGCTCTCACAGTTGTCGCTGCCATAGTGGTAAATTTCTTTCCAATTGAGTCTAATTTACGGCCATCTTGATCAGGCAGAGATGTCAGGGGTATGGCCGGATTCCGAGATCTTTTTTGTGCCGCCTGAGTGATAACAGAATCTGCCTTAGGTTGTGAAACCAAACAGGCCGGAGAAGTAGGTGGCGCTTTATATTTTTTGTCCAATCTAGGTAGAACGGCTGGTATGGAATTAGGACGTTCCATCAACTTTAGACCTTCTTCCCATGTGTGGTCTATGATAGGGATGGTATGCGTTTGCCGTTGAGGTAAGTCCTTAAAATCATACAAAAAACATTCCGTTTGTTGCGCCTCGATTGTTAAGTGGAACCTTTTCGCAGCACGAACCATAAGGTTATGGAAACTCGCGATATCCACTGGCGGCGAAGCTCTTGGTGATGCCGGTGGAGTAGAGGGTGTCTGTGCCCTATAATTGTCCCATTCCTGCATGTCATCATCAGTGTCATTATCCCCAGTGTTATGAGGTTTTTGATTCTCATTATCAGTATCAGGACAAGCACCCAAAGGAGACGTAGGCGCGACCGGAGCCGGAGCTTGAGGCCTAGGCGCTGGAGACTGAGGTCGAGGTGCTGGAGACGGAGGTCGAGGAGCTGGAGACTGAGACCGGTGTACTTGAGGTGCCGGAGAAGGAGGCAACGACGGTGGAAACCTACGATTGTAGTCGTCCAGCATATGTTGCAGGTTTTGCACCAATGACAGAGGAATTTGCGTAACCTGTTCGTAAGTAGTTGGTTGTGAGTGGAAAAAGTACATTCCCATCTTCGACGTTATTATCCACATCCTCGTCACTGTAGTCTTGACATTTACTGTGTAATTTAGAAGGACTGGATGCTGGTTCATAAGTTTGATCCATTTCAGAATCATTTCCAGACTCCTCTTCTCCAGACTGAAACAATTTTTCAGGAGGCTGAGATCCACTCCTTACTGAACTTAACTGAATGAGTGGTACAGTCTTGAGAGATGAGGCAGTAACCACTTTGAAGGTGGTAGTAGTCTGTAGGGGTTGGTGCGTCGTCAACGAGCCCGTCGACGAAATTTCCAAAGTCTTAGCACCCCTGGTTGTTTTTGCGTCGTCGCCGCAGAAACCGGTGTAGGAATTAGCAGCTTACTCTTGGTCGACATAGATTTTTTGGTCGTCGACGAGGCCGTCGACGAGGTCGTCGACGAGGTTGCATTCTTCGCCGTCGACGATTAGGCTTTCGACGATGAGATAGTAGCCGTCGACGGAACAGTCGTCGACGGGGTGGTCACCGTCGACGGAGATGTTATCGTCGTCGGGGCAGTCGTCGACGAGGAAGATCCGGCCGTCGGCACAGGCGTCGACGACGATGGCTTGTTCTTCGTCGACGGAGGAACCGTCGACGGAAGGCGCGTCGACGATGATTTCTTCGTCGACGGTTTGATCGACGAGATCATAATAATAGACAAGATGGGTCTCACCTCTTGGCTGCTCGTCGACGAGATGGTCGTCGTCGTTGCAGAGCTGGTTGACAGGGAAGAAGTAGTCGTCGACGTTGAAACTGCCAAAACGGACTTTGTAGTCGCTGAAGACGTCGACGGACGCGTCGACGAGCCCGTCGACGAGCCAATGCCCGTTTTTGAAGAGGAGGGCATAGTCTTGGGTCTAGACGCCAGAGAGCCAGGTCCCGTAGGCGCGCCCTGAAGCAAGTCTTGTGGGGAGACATCCTTGAAAGAACCCAACATTTTACTCTTTTTAAGAAAAGGAGAGGGAACTTCAGTCTCAGACCCACGCTTCTGAGAGGATTTTGAAAATCCAGATGACATACTCTCAGCATCGGAAACCACATTCTCAGATGTTTTCAACTTCTGCAGCCACAGAAGGAGACGGGCCTCTCTATCCCTCAATGTTGTAGGGGGAAAAGGAGCGACAGAACTTGCAGGTAGAGGCAATGTGGTCCGGGTAAAGACAGTAAATACACTTACTGTGTGGGTCCTCATGAAAAAGGCGCAATTTACCACAGGATGGACAAGCCTTGAACAAAGTTCTTTTAGTAGAAGACATTTCTGAAGAAAAACAGCTAGAAACTGGAAAAAACTGAGCAGAGCTCAGGGAGACTCCCTTCACACGACGTGCGGTAGAAAATCTGAGGAGAAGGTTCTAGAGGAGGCTACAGCCTGATTGGCTGGAATGTGGACCAACACATAATGATTCTAATATGTTACGAAAGTGAATTCTCCCTTGGGCTTTTCAATGGGCCTATTCTGTTCTATGGTACTTTTCAAGTTTTCATTTCTATTGCATTATATGTATGTATATTTTATTTATGATATTTCTCATGTATACATGCATATATACTACTGCTATTTATGTACCGTGGGACTCCCACTTCGACGACGGGGAATATTCAAGCATGTGAATCTATGAAAGACACCCCTAATACTGGAGAACTAGCAGGTAATTGTCTGAATTCTGTCAAACAAGACAATATATATGCCGATTTCAAAAACACAGGTTACAGTTGTTAACTACCAAACACAGCATATGCGTTGATTTTCAGAAAAATACTGGTTACAGGTCTTAACTACGACAGGTCTTAACTACCAACGAGTTTCGGCAAAAGCCTTCTTCAGGGTTTTCATAACAGTGGTTTACTAGAATGCGAAGAGAATGTTTTATTAAAAATACTTTAGTGGTCTAAAGCTTAATTGCAAACTACAACAATAACATCAATGTGTCTCTGTACAAACTACCACCCTCTCTTATACATGGTCAAACAGCTCAAAAGTTTGAATCCTGCTGTGAACCACAACCATACTTGTTCATACAGAACTTGTGAACACATAACGCACAATTTCTCCTTACACCCATAATGTGATGTTATCCATACACAAAATACCTATAGAAGTTTCATTCTATGTTCTTATTTGCTATTAGGATTTATATGTTTAACCCTAAACTTAGCAGCCTCATAGACAAGGAAACTAATGTAATTTTGTAGAGTTCAAGCACTGTTTATTCTATTTCTTTAGTATAACAAAGTTAAACTAAGATATATCTAAAAAATGTATGTCTTTCAAGGTATGGATATTTTCTGTTCATTTTGCTTAATATAGCTATACATATCTTCTATTGGTCTTATATACATATGATCTCACCTAGTGATTACTTAGCAGATCTATTGTAATCACTTCCTTTATCTATTTGTATTCAAATACTGGATCAAGAGGACAAAACCAGGGACTCGATAATTGTATAGATGGGACTGAAATGACCCAGGTTTATAAATGATCTGTTTTGCGTGCACTATTTGATTCAATGTCTATTAGATTCCCCATGTTAGACTCATGTTTTGAGTGGTTACCTTCCTTTCCCTCAAATTGTAAAGCTCTCTGATAACATTCGGGATCACGTTTGTGCTATATAAAACTTTATAAATAAATTGATCCACATTAGCTCATCTTTCTATATATATGATAATAATGTTCGCACCTAATAGTTTTTACTCACCCAGTCTACTATAGTTCCTTTCTTTGTTTATTTATATGCAAATACTGAATCAGGAGGTCAAGATCAAAGCCTTGATTAATATATATAATGTAGCTGAAATTATAAATTAATCTGTGTTAGCTAACATCTAACTGCTTATTTATAACACTACAGTTTTTAAATCTCTAACTGTGCCTCAAAGAAGAGAGAGGGGGAAGGGGAGAAATAAAACCTACTAACCTCAAGGATTAACAGATTCAGGTTACTGAATCAACCGGTCAAGTCCTGATTCTTGGTCAATATTTAGTGTTGCTGAAATAGTAAATTAAATTATATCAGCTTACTAGTGACTACTTACTTATCCTCCTAAATTTCCCTAGTCTATAACTCTACATAAAGGAGAATATACTAACCTCATCATCTCAAATAGATGAGAGCTACACCGTGATATCCTGATGTTCACTGTCTTTAGGAATTTGATCTAAATGGCGGTATGGCCTGATATAACCTAGTGAAGGAAAAAGAAGAAAGGACTATTTGACGCATCTATACTAGACATTTCTTCTCTCAACAACATACCTCTGTCTTTTTACTACTAACAGGCACTCCTGCGCGTTATACATGCATTCATTTTTGATGCACTATAAGGTGGTATTTTATTTCATGTGTGCCGCTCAGCTTAATGTAATCAGGGGTAATTATCGTTTTACTGCTTCAAATATCGAGCTATGGTTGAAACGCTCGTATATAATCATGCTGTTCTATTCCCCACCTTATTTTATATCTCTCAATAAAATCAACAACGCTCGTGCATTTTAATGCTGTTCTTATAACCCACATGATCCTATATTTTTAGATGGGCATGTCTATAGCTAGACGATAACTATGTGAAACTTAGACAGGACTCGCTACCTCTACTGGCTTCATACAATACAAAACTAAAGCTCTTGCTCAATCTATGACGTCCTCGAAAAACTTTTCAATTAACCAGTCAATATAAACGCCTTAACACACCGAGTTCTCTTACCTTCTCAGCATCGTATGAGCCCCTGATCTACTCGATAGTATTCCGGCATGCGAAACAGGACAGATCCGTTTCTCTTCTTAAATGGCATGACATTGCGTGTCTACGCTACGGCATGACGTCACTAAATTGCGCCTTTTCCCAAATGAGATTCGTCAATATAGCTGCCATGTTGTGTTTATTTACTTTCTATGGGATACTTCGCTTCGGCGGCTGTATGTACAATATTAAATCGTAAAAGTACACAAATAAACTATCACGAGCCGGCAATTTGATGTCAACTAGCCCAAAAACAAAAAGAGAGAAATTCAAAACCGGTATACATGTCTACCACAATCAGCTCAAAAATATGCACCGTATCACCACGACTATAGGATATAGTGTGTCCATGTCCGGTTTAACAATTCCGACACCTTATATGTTGCAATGCCAAATAGAGCAATGATGCTAAATACACATTTTGATGTTATAGTACATCATTATGCTGTAAATAAAACGCTAATATAAAGCAGAGTTTGTACAAGTAGCCACAATGTTATACAAGTTAGCCCTCTATACAAAAACGTCTTTCACTTCATAAAACCAAACAACATTTTAAGCTACATCCCTCTAATGATAAGTTGGTCTTCAATAGTAATTTAATTTGACATTTCCTGAATGACAAAGGAAAATATATCTAATATCGTACATATTGGTCTGCCATTCTTGGACCACAAAATATACTAAGTCTTTCTCATACCAACACTAACCATTACACTAAATGAGATTAATATTAACAGCTGTATGTTTTTATACTGCCTTGATATAGACGATCACCTTATTCTTTGTTTTTATTCTTATATTTCACAAATGCATAGACAAATAGCAACCCTCACCTTACTTGTATGAAACAGTAGGATATGTACCTACTAGTATGTACTAATATCTATTGATTATGCACCAACTCTTTAGAAAAATATCCAGCCTGCATATTACTTTATATTTTAATGTCTCCCGTATCATTTAACAATATTAATCAGTGAACTTGTACCTACGCAATCTATAGTATTCCTGGTCACCCTGATCTTGACAGCCTTTTCTACTACGAGAGAACCCTCTCATTTTATATTTTTGTTCACATTTGATGTTTTCGACTTTAGCTAGAGTGTTAAACGGAACTAATTCTTCTTAATAGCCTGATCCCAGGGTATTTAAAGATTCAAACCTTTAACTGAGGTCCCCGACACAAAAATCCAGTACACTTCGATCAGTTTTCTAATTGATTCGGAGGATTTTCCTTCTTTCAGACAAATTTTCTCCACTGTGTACCAATCCATATCTTCAGGTGCATGGTTTTTCTCTATGTAATGGCTGACCATAGGGGCTGATGTTTTTTTTGTCCTGATTGCAGACCTATGTTCTGTAAGCCTCACTTTTAATGATCTTCCTGTCTCACCCACATATCCCAATTCACATGGGCAAACTATCAAATAAATAACATTTGATGTCTTGCAATTGTTGAGATTAGTAGATGTTATCGCTTGCCCATTAAAATGTAATGTGGGAGCTTCTATAGCTGATGCGCATGATTTACAATTCGTACATTTAAAAGTATCTGTCACTGGATACAATCCAGTAATACTCATTTGTCTCAGGGTGCTTATCGTATTCATACGAGAATGCACCACATGATCTTTTAGATTTTTGTTACGCTTATATGCGAACATAGGTTTAGGAATGTTCTCCTTGTTAGATGTATCCACATTCAGAGTGTCGAGTAATAAAAATGAGGGAAGGTTCTTTCTCTGTTTTCACACTCCCAAGTAAATGCTGACTGTCATAGAACCGAGCCCTTTTATAGGAATCCCTGACAATTTTTAGGCAGGAACTTCCTTTTCATATCTTCCGCTTTAGTATCGAAATCATCAATATTTGTACAATTGCGCCTAAGGCGCAAAAATTCTCCGAAGGGAATGATTTTTTTTTGAATGGCCGAGTGATGGCTAATATATAGTGTAGTAGGGTGTTCCTGTTAGTTGGCTTAACAAAAAGATCAACTGCCAGGACCCCTGCATCACACTTGATTAGAACGTCCAGATATTCCACCTGTTCTGTACTGACGTTATATGTGAAATGTATGTTAACACACAGGTTTATTCATTTCATAAACTGAAGCAGATTGTCATGGCTGTCATTCCAGATAAAGAATAAGTCTTCTATGAATCGTGACCATTTGGTCACTGACTCATAGAACGGAGCAACTTTGTTAAACACGTATTTATTTTCAAATTGTGACGTGTAAATATTAGCCACCGTGGGGGCACAAGATGCACCCATGCCGACACCATGTCGCTGCTTGTAGAGTTGCTTGTTAAATTCAAAGATGTTATCAGTTAAAACAATCTTGAGGCACTCTAAAACCAATATCGATGGGCATTGGATGTTATATGCATGGATAAACCAATGTACTGCTGCAATGGCTCCATCTATAGGAATATTACTAAAGAGTGCCTCTATATCCATTGTAATCAGAAACTGGGTTTCTGGGCAAAAAGTTACATTCTCTACAAGGTTAATGATATGTCTTGTGTCTTGCACAAAAGCTGGTGTACGGGATACAAGTGAACATAATATAGCGTCCACATATTTAGCCAGAGGCTCAGTCGCTGAGCCTATGGTGGTGACTATTGGTCTTAGTGGTGGGTCTGTTGTACTCTTGTGGACTTTTGGGATGCCATAAATGCTGGCCATCCTTGGTGTTTCTACATTTAAATAGGTCCACTCTTTTACCGTTTTACAGTTTTTAAAGCTTTATTCGACATTTGTCATAAAAGCATTCACCTAGCCCTAATACAATAAATACTACATGTAAAAAACTTTCTAAAAATACATATTAAACATGAAATGTCGAATAAATACATGATAAAAAAATACATCAAATTACATCAAATTATCGCGCTTCTTAAAAGTAAATTTTCTATAAAATAAGATTCAATATCCATATGGCAAAGTGCAAAATTGAGAATATGCATAATTTCATTACAATGCAATTGCCGTTAACGATCTGGTACGGATTAACCATGACCAAGCCAGAAATTTTGCTACCCCAACCACAAGCAATATGGAACAATCTGTTTCAAGTATCCTAAGGGCTTCAGATTGGCTACGGGTTCCCAAATTTGAGCACACAGGTTTTAACCATTTACGTCTGGGGGACGAGTACAGTGGGCAACAGAACAAGAGATGGGAAACATGTTCAGTTTGTTCATTACAATGGTGACAATGTTCATCCCATGCTGGGGACCAATGCTTCTTAAACGCGTTCACTCGGAGTGTACCTATGCGAAATTGAAAATAAAGT
Organism: Lissotriton vulgaris; assembly: GCF_964263255.1. Lineage (NCBI taxonomy): Eukaryota > Metazoa > Chordata > Amphibia > Caudata > Salamandridae > Lissotriton > Lissotriton vulgaris. Next base: position 257,441,663 of record NC_141697.1, read on the forward strand.
TTTCTGTCGTAAGGTTTTTCAATGATGTCCCAAAAAGATTCGCAGGAAGGGTACATTTTTATATTTAAGAAGCGAGATGTTAAATTTGAACTTGTACTGTCACTAAACATTGTAAGATATACCATTTCCCAATATAAATCTTTCAGCTTTGCCTTCGTAGGAAAGCAGGTTACGTCTTTGGTGTCCCATAGATAGTCCAGTTTCAATTTTATAAGGAGTCCCCGGAGCTCCCTTAGCCATGGAATACTATGGAAGCGGTCGAATTTAATGACGTCCGTCAATGCCGCCGCATAGTGGCTTAGTTCTGGGGTCACCATGATCCGTCTCCAATATAGAAGAGGGCGTAGCCTCGCTATGTCCTCTATGCCTTTTCTTCCCAGATCCAATTTTAGTGGGATTGTGGGTGTGCTTTGGGGGACCATCACAATCCCTCGTAAAAACCTGTTTTCTGCTCGGCCCAGTTCTCTCAAATTAGAAAACCCCCATAGTTCAGAGCCATATAAACAAGCCCCCAGGACTTTCATAGAATAAATTTCCAACACACAGTTTACTGGCTTTGTCAGCGAGGTGCAGTGTTTTAGGGTAATTGCGCCTGCTAGCTGCCTAAACTTTAATAAAGTTGTGGTTATATGTGGTTTCCAACTCATGTTTTCTTGAAGAGTGATGCCTAGGTAAGAAAAAGAGTCCACTCTTTCTAGGGGTGTACCTTTGTATTTTATTACGCCTTTGAAGGTGGACTGCTGGTTGAGGAACATGAATTTTGTTTTGGTGGTATTCAATTCAAGCCCCCTCCCATCACAAAATACACCAAAGGCATCAACCACTTTTTGGAGCCCACTGGGGGTGCGGGAAAGTAAGAGTGTATCGTCCGCAAACATGAGGACAGGTACACGAGAGCCAGCAATTACTGGGGCGTCACTAGCAATCTTATCTAGATGTTCAACGATACCATTTATATAAATGGAGAAGAGGGTTGGCGCTAGGACACACCCTTGTCTCACCCCACGTTCTACCGGAAAGGGATCAGTTACTTCTCCTTGCTTGCCCCATCTTATTCTTGCAAAATTATTTTCGTGTAGGCGAACAAGGAGTGTAAGCAATTCCTGGCTTAAGCCTACGACCGCCAAGGTCTGCCAGAGTTTTTCTCTGGGGACCAAGTCGAAAGCGGCTTTTAGGTCCACAAAAACTGCATACAATGTCCCCTTCTTTAGGGTGACGTTTCTCCAGTAGATGGTTAAAAAGTGGAGGACTTGATCAACACTACTAGTTAGGGGGCGAAACCCAGCTTGGTAAGATGACAAAATATTTTTTTCGTTGATCCATTGCTGCAGTTTGTTTTGGACTAATCGGCCCATTAGTTTTTGTGCTGTATCGATCAGACTAATGGGTCTGTAGTTTTTAGCCAGGGTTCTATCACCTTTCCTAGATATGGGGATGATTTCAGCTCCCTTCCATGAGGGAGGCACTTTCCCTCCCATTGCCACCGCATTGGCCAGCATTGCAAAATAGCTACACCAGGACTTCCGATCCGATAGAAATATATCAGCCGGAATTCCATCCATGCCTGGAGCTTTACCCCCTGCTACACAATCCAATACAATACTCACATCCTTTTCAACAAATATTGGAGATTTAAAGTAAATTTGTGGAGGAGGACAGTCATTGTTAAACATGGGATTACAGGCGTACTGTGGTTGGAAGTATTCTACCCAATTGCTTTTCGGGACATGGTTCGTAGGCTGGAGTGCTACGCCACCCTTTGCCCATTTTACTGTGGCCCAGAAGCGCTTGGAATCCTTGGAGGCACACGCCTCCTTGAGTTCGCGCCAGCAGTCCTCGTCCCAACGCTTCTTTGCCAATTTTTGAGCCTGTCTATACTTGTTTCTCGCCAGCCTTACTGCTTCTGCACTTCCTGATCTTAGTTCCATGCTAAGATTATCTCGTGCTACCCTACAACTCTTATCATACCACCCTTTAATCTCTTGGACCTTTTTCTTTTTATTTGAGACTACTGTTTTAACAAAAAAACTTTGAATTTTGGAAAACAGTTTCTCATGGGCAGCCATCATATAGTCTGTGAAGTCAATCATCCCATAATGGGACTTAATCTTAGAGACTTCGTCCACCACTAGTTCCTTTAAAGTCTCTATATTGGCAATGTCTTCTAGGAGCATGCTCCACTTCAAGTGGCGGAGGTTATTTGAACTTACAGGGTCTTGCGTCACCATTTGATCCCCTCTTGGATGATCGGGGACTTCATGGTAGGGATGGAGTGTCAGGCACAAAGGATTGTGGTCACTTTCTATTTTGTCCTTCACTTCCATATCTATCAATTTATCCCAGGCCCTTACATCCAGAAGTATATAATCTATTCTGCTGGCCGCTCGGCCATTATCAAATGTATTTTTCCCCATTGAATCTGACGGTGCCCGTCCATTGACTGCTCTAAGCCCTCTAGAGAGACAAAAGCTTTTCAATTGGATTGCTACTGTGCTCCATTTTCTGATTACTGGGATGTCTAGTTGAGGAATTCTCCATTTGGTATCCTCATCTTCGGCCAGGATCCTATCCTCTTCACCCAGAGGTTCAAAGGTGGTGTTAAAATTACCGCCTATTATTACATGGGGTGGCACTGGTAGCATATGATACTCAAGGGTCGTTAAGGTCTCTGATGGTTTGCCCCTACCAACTCCCCTGGAATAGAGATTAAACAGGGCTAGTTGTTGGCCATTTTGCCAGCTAATATCAAGTGCTAGAATATCATTGGAGGGTATAGACCTTTGCTTGACCGAGCAATTCAAAGTTTGGCGTACCCAAATTAACAGGCCCCCAGAGGGACGACCCACTCGGTTTCTTATAGCTGGAACGTAAAAGTTCAAGTACCCTTGCCGGAAAGTTGGTGTGGGCGACCAAGTTTCTTGCAGCATAATAATATCGTAATGGTCGATAAAGTCGACCCAGTCTGGGATATTTAGCTTGTTTGTGATGCCAGCTACATTCCAAGAGATAATAGATAATGGCGGTATAACCATTTGATGGAGTGTCCGATCAATATCAGGAGTATTTATTGCTTCTACAAGTTCTATGCCTCGGGCTAAGCCTCCACTCAGTATTGGTGACTTCTCTATTACCTCTAATACTCTTTTTTGTTCCATCAGAACTCTATTTACTTCCTCTGGGACGGGAGTGAAGGATACATTAGGGACCAGGGTCAATTTATCTAATGAAGGCTCGTCTGAAATAGGAGTCTTAACATGTCCCTGGTGCAACTGGATTTCAGGAGGGACAGGAGAGGCACATACGAGTCAATCACACTCGTTTAGGTCGGATAACGCAGAGTAGTGGTTATCCAAGTTTAACCCCCACTCGCATAATGGGTTAGTCCTGGCCCTTCTATTTCCCACAACTGTCCACTTTGTTCTCAGTATGCTAGGTTTAGCTACTAGACCTCTTCTACTATAGAAGAAATCCAGTGTCAGTGGTACTATTTCTGCTGTTCTCAGTTGTGGAGGGAAGATGTTCCGTAGGACATCAGGCAGTACTTCAGGGCCCTTGAAATTCAAAACCACACAGTCCCCTTGGAATTTCTTTGCCTTAGTGCCTATCCACTTAACCCTTCTTGCTGTGAGCAGATCATCAGATAGTTTTTCCTTGCCCCAGGGAGATATGTGCATGTTGTTACTAAGCCACTGCAGAGCCTTATTTCTTAAGGAATCCGAAGACTCGATCTGTCCTGTTTTCAACGGTGGTGTGTTAGCAAGTACTAAAATCAAGGGGGAAGCTTCGACAATTAATTCAACTGGGCCGGTTTCTAGATTGAGAATCTCAGAGGTAGTGTTGCCTACTGCTTGTACTGGATCTGCAGTTAAAGCTGTGTCAGGGGTATCACCATGCCTAGAGCTGGCTTGTTGGATTTGCTCAGATGGAACTTGCGGGCCTGCATTCATATTCCCCCCAATTGTCTTCCCTGCAGCCTCTATGTGTTCAAATTTAGTTATTATTAAATTTGATATTTCCCCCACCCCCTCATTAGTTTTCCTTAGAAGGGTCTCTAACTTGTTAACTTTATTAGCTAGTTGGTCTACTTTTGATATGAGGGGTTTCATTAACCCTGATAATTTGGACTCCAGTATGCCCATGAGCTTATTTAAGAGGGTATCCTCCCAGTCTACACTTTCGTACTCTTCCTCCCTTATCCCTTCTTCCGCCCTTTTCTTTGTTCTTCTAGGTGGAGTTACAGGTTTGTTCTTGCAAGAGCGTAGGCCACCTCTTCTAGGTGGTGCCTTGGTAATCCCTTTTTTAGCTCTTGGTGCAGGGACCGGAGTGGGAGGGGTATTGCTCTCTGGGTCTAGCTCCATAATTGTATCAGATTTATTTGGCTCTTCTAAGATAATTAGATCTACAAGAGGATCAGGTTGTTGGACAATGGAAGCCGTGGATACATTTATTGTGGAGCAATCATTAGGGTCCTCAATCGGGTCGGTGGTGATAATTTCATCACTGGCAGACTGGAATACCCCTGATTGATTTATTTGGGCACAAGGTGGTGAATCCATAAGTCCCAGGGAGGACCTCCGATCATTATTGATTTTTGCCACTACCTGGACCAAATAATTATCCATTGTGTTTGCCGGGGTGGCAGGTGTTTTTTGCCTCGACATAATGATCAGTCAACTCTAAGCAGCAGTTCCCTGGTGGCAAATATAACAATAGTAGCCCAATTACACTATAAATATATAGATATGTCGCCTTACCGCAGGTAGATTTGAAATATAGGGGAAAGGGAGGTGGCCCAGTCCAGTCTCTCACAGTCTAGAACGGGCTAAAACGGGCCCGCCCTTGGCCCGGGCTTCGCCCGGCGTCCCGCTCGCGTCCCGCGAGACGGGGGTGACACCAAATTTATGCGCCTCCTGGCGCTCGATTGACGCGGACAGCGTCGCCGGGAATGCTGGGAAATGTAGTTTTTAGCAGTCCCCAGCACCGCGCTCCGCTCAGCGGTCAGACCCACAGATGGGACAAGGGTCAGGCGGCGGGAGGCGGGTGGGCGAAGGCTCTACTTCTCAGGTGCTCGTTCTCCTCAGACCAGCAATAAGGACTTTGGCAGCAATTCGCTTTCTGGCAGGTTCCCCCACTCTTTCTCACATATGTCGCCATTTTGTAAGGCTCAATTAGTGAGCTTACGTATTTTACTTACTACCCGTTTCGTAGGATCTCTAGCTATAGGCAGGTAGAACCTGGAGTCCCCCAACACGTCTTCCATCTTGGTCACATATGTGTGAGTGTCATACACCACTATGCCACCTCCCTTGTCGAAGTTTTTATGATCTTGTCCGAACAAGTTTTCAAATTTTCCAGAGCTCTATATTCCTGCCGATCTAAATTAAAAGGGGTTTTCTGAAAAGGTCTGGTGAGATTGACAAATTTGTTATACAAGACTTTTTCAAAGACAGCCACTTCTGGTGGTAATTGATCAGTTGCGCGGGTAAACGTAGACTAAGGCGAAAGTCCTGTACGATTCACATTTTCACCTTGATTTACTTCGAAAAAAATATTCGAAGTCTAATCTTTCTAAAAAAAGACTGCAGATCTCTGAACAATTCGAATTTGTTGAGGCCAGAGTGGGGTGCAAATGTCAGGCCTTTAGATAGCACTGACACAGTTGTAAGAGATAATGCAGACCCACTCAAATTGAATATTGGTATGGTCGTTACTCCCTCCAATATTTTTTGTTCCTTGTTTATAGGAACTGATTGAATCCCATCTGTGGATTGGGTTGAAATTGGTTGTAATCCAGATGTGGATTGGCAAGGAACCTCGGCTGGTACTGTGGCCTCCAATTGCTCCGCCGGTTTGGGAGTCTCCCTAAAAAAAAAATTAAAAAAAAAAAAAAAAGAAGGATTGTGGTCCTCTTTGTCTGCTGTTGTTAAATCTTTGGGCTTGAAGGCTATTGCCTCCAAATTGCCCTTCTCCATCCGAGTCTGAAGGGTCGGAGAAAGTTGTAATTTTCTTACCTTAATTGAACTGCCTATTTGCATATTTATCATATTGACCCATTTGGTTTTCTGGTTTGACTATAGTAATGATCCGCCAAATATGGGCAAGTTGTTTCTTTGCTAAAGAATCTTTTATCCTTATTTAATTTCTCAATTTTTCGTTTGGTAAGATATTCTGTGTAAGAATTTAGGTCTTTTTCAATGTCCTCCAATTTCTTTTTTGAGTCCTCCACTATACCCGATGCTTGATTTTATTTTCAAGATCTAAGATCTCAGTGGCTAATTGTTCAATGACCTACTTAGTCGTTTCCACTATAAGCATCATATAGTCGTGGGAGCATCGGATTGATATCATGGCCCATCTCTCCAAAAACTCTTTTATTTGGATGAATAGACCAGGCATATTCCTAACTCGTAGGCCTTGGGGGATTAAACCTGCCTTTTGATAGTCAAGCTTGTATTTGCCATGTAGCTCAATCCGCCTCATTTTTCAGGTTTCGCCTGGCGTTCACTGCACAAGCAGTGTCGCGCAGGCGAAATTTTATGTTTTTCAGTAAGGGGCTTTCACCCGCCTCTCTCTTCCATTGGCTAGCTCCATAAATGGAGGCTAGCCATTGGAAGAGAGATCTGTCAGTAATTCTCGGAGCAGATTCGTGGGCGTTCCGGTAATTTTTTCTCGCTCCGCCCCTTTGTTTACGTCATGTGGCGGTGGGCCATTGTGGGTGTTGTCTTATTTTTTATTTTGTCACTATGTTTGTGCCGCCATTTTTTATGGAGCTGGGGCGGGTGGGTTATATACAAGATGCTTGTTTCGCTCTTGCTCATTACCCCTGCATCCATCTCCACGATTTTCTCCTCTTCCACAAACACATACATGGGGGACTTTGGGGGTCACCTTTGGTCTGTTCTACTGCGATAATTAACCCTTTGCATCCTGGGGGCGGCGGGTCAGCACATTTCATCCGCGAAGGCTCTCTTGCGCTGACTGCAGTTTGTCCGACCACATGTGCACATCAGCCTACTCAGAAGTTACTTCATTCTCTGGGCTGGGAGGCAACACGTTATTTGCCAATGCTTTTTACTGTCTGTTTTTTATTCTTTTTACTTGTAACCATCCTTCTGGCCCTCCGCTAAACCGGAGGTCAGGCATCTTCGGACGGGGGCGGGGCCTGCAATCCGGCAGGAAGTCCCGCCCGCCGCCGCCGGCCCAAGGAAGAGGAAGTGTGGCATGTTGCGGGGCTCCTGTGTGCTGAGGGAGCCCCGGAAAAAGAAGAGGAGCATGGCGGCTGGTCGTCGGGGCTCCCATGTGCTGGAGGGAGCCCCAAGAACGGAGGCAGCCTGGAACCTCGCCGGCTGCAGAGTCTGCGGCGTGAGCTGTGCTGCGGGGCTCCCATGCGTAGAGGAGAGCCCCGCGATGGCACCAGACAGGAGAGAAAGCATTGCAGGTGAGCGGGGAGGACGGGAGCCTACCCCGCCTCCCCCAGCATGGCGGTGAAGCCCCGGGCCCCAGGAGGGGGGCCCGGGTGACGGAGAAACCGGGGTCCTGCTGCTGAGTCCCGGTAAGTGGGGCTAGAGTCTTGTGCTCATGTGCTCTTGTGCCTTGAGAGGCTGGTTCGCATTACTCTCGTGTGTATGTGCCCTTGCATCCGTGGCTGCACGCGTGCACCCCACACAAAGGAAGCACGTGGCATGCTGCAGGTTTCATCCTTCTGATGCCCTCTGTAGCCTGTCACCGAGCCTCAGACGTGGTTCAACCACCAAGTGGAAGGACAGCTGGGGGGAGGGTGGAAGCAACAGGGGTAAAGCTGTGGAGTCTGTGGATGGAGGGCATGCCACCGATGGGCAGAGTGTCTAGGGTCAGGAGCGCAAGTCCGCAGTCCATGTAGGCATGTTCTAAACATGGGCCTGCTGCTGGAGTCCGCGCTTTCATGTGCAGGTGCAGCGTGCATATATGTCTGCTGTCAGATCATGCCACCGAGGTGGCAGAGTGGGCTAAAGAACGGTGATGGATTAAACCCAGATCTTTTGACTGGGTGTGAGTGTTTGATTGGTTCAGATGCTCCATCCATTACCACCCCCATTTGTACCGTTTTTGGCCCCCATAAGTGTGGCAGAGTATGCTCAGACGTGAGTCCCTTGCACACTTTGCCACTGGATTCAAGCAAGCCGGGCTGAAGATGGCTGGAATGCCAGAAACCGGTCCTCGGAAGCTTGTTTCCGGTCCAGGGAAGGCATGGCTTGGCAGTTCGGGCTGGACTGTTCCCAGGAGGCACAGGGTCAGACTGATTTGCATATAGCCATGTCTGAACTGGGGTGGCAGAGTGGGCTAAAGAACGGTGATGGATTAAACCCAGATCTTTTGACTGGGTGCGAGTGTTTGATTGGTTCAGATGCTCCGTCCATTACCACCCCCTTTTGTACCACCGAGGTCAAAAGTGGCATGCCTATATCCCTGGCGCTGAGGACCTCGTCCAGTCACATAAAATTACAGTAAGTCAACCTTACTTGAAAGCACGGCTGGGGAGGACAGCCCTCCGGAACATATTGAAAACTAGGCTCCACGCACTGCCAATTCTGAACTTCAGGACCCTGGAAACACAGTGTGTCTGGGAACAAGGGATGTCACCTGAGTCAGTACTGTACAGAATCAGCATGACACATTATTTGCTGCTGCCCTGTGTTGCTGGGTCAAAGGCGACTATATCTAAGGTCTCTGTTCTTGCAAAACCAGGTGAGAACGCGCAAAGAGGCTCTAAAGCTCACCTGTACCATCACGAAGCCCACGGCCCTCGCACGACTTGGCAAGTTCCAGCAGAAGTAAAAAGTCCATAACTCACAAGGCAAAGCTCACTAAGGACTATGGGAACTTCAAGTGGAGGGGCATCGAACTGGTTACCACAAGCTTAGCTACGTGTGGATGCACCTCTGACTGGCCTGCATGAAGGACAGATTACCTGAAGGGCCTGCACATTTATGCCATTTATTTATCTGTTTTGAAAACCAAAACATAAATAAAAATTTTGTCATTTGCAATGCCAAAAGCTCAAACTTTTGCAAAGGCGAAACCGTTGCATTGTAAATGCTTGTTTCTTTAATGCCAGCAATGTGATAGCATCTTAATTTTTATCTACAGCCATCGCTACCTGATTACCAAAACCTGATAAGTAATTCACCAATATGGTAAAAAGCTCATATGTAAAACCAAAAGTAGGTAGATTAGACCTGATTAGTGAGCCAATTATACCACAAATGTCCTGCTATCTTGATTAAAAGCTGCTTAGTCACCTATCCCATCACCAGATAAGAAAAATTCATATAGATAAACATGTCGGAATTGTTAAACCGGACATGGACAAACTATATCCTATAGTCATGGTAATACAGTGCATATTTTTGCAGTGATTGTGGTAGACATGTACACCGGTTTTGAATTTATCTCCATTTGTTTTTGGGCTATTTGACATCAAATTGCCGGTTTGTGATAGTTTATTTGTGTACTTTTACGATTTAATATTGTACATGCAGCCGCCGAAGCCAAGTATCCCATAGAAAGTAAATACACACAACATGGCAGCTATTTTGATGAATCTCATTTAGGAAAGGGCGCAATTTTGGGACATCATGCCGTAGCGTAGACACGCAACGTCATGCCATTTAAGATGAGAAACGTATCTGTCCTGTTTCGCGTGCCGGAACACTATTGAGTAGATCAGGGGCTCATACGATGCAGAGAAGGTAAGAGAACTCAGTGTGTTAAGGCGTTTATATTGACTGGTTAAGTTAAAAGTTTTTTGAGGATGCCATAGATTGGGCAAGAGCTTTAGTTTTGTATAGTAGGAAGCCAGTAGAGGTAGCGAGTCCTGTCTAAGCTTCACATACTTATTGTCTAGCTATAGTCATGCCCATCTAAAAATATAGGATCGTGTGGGGTATAAGAACAGCATTAAAATGCATGAGCGTGGTTAATTTTATTGAGAGATCGTTTAGTACACGTCATGCCCTCTCAGAACTATAAAATAAGGTGGGGAATAGAACAACATGAGTATACACAAGCGTTTCAACCATAGCTCGATATTTGAAGTAGTAAAACGATAATTACCCCTGATTACATTAAGCTGAGCGGCACACATGAAATAAAATACCACCGTATAGTGCATCAAATATGAATGCATGTATAACGCGCAGGAGTGTCTGTTAGTAGTAAAAAGACAGAGGTATGTTGTTGAGAGAAGAAAAGTCTAGTATAGATGCATCGAATAGTCCTTTCTTCTTTTTCTTTCATTAGGTTATATCAGACCATACCGCCATTTAGATCAAATTCCTAAAGACAGTGAACACCAGGATATCACGGTGTAGCTCCCATCTATTTGAGTTGTTGAGGTTAGTATATTCTCCTTTATGTAGAGTTATAGACTAGGGAAATGTAGGCGTATAAGTAAGTAGTCACAAGTAAGCTGATGCAATTTAATTTACTATTTCAGCTACACTAAATATTGACCAAGAATCAGGACTTGACCGGTTGATTCAATAACTTGAATCCTTAAGGTTAGTAGGTTTTATTTCTCCCCTTTCCCCTCTCTCTTCTTTGAGGCACAGTTAGAGATTTTAAACTGTAGTGTTATAAATAAGCAGTTAGAAGTTAGCTAACACGGATTAATTTATAATTTCAGCTATATTTTATATATTTATCAAGCCTTTGATCTTGCCCTCCTGATTCAGTATTTGCATATAAATAATGAAAGAAAGGAATTATAGTAGACTGGGTGAGTAACTATTAGGTGCAAACATTATTATCATATATATATAGAAAGATTAGCTAATGTGGATCAATTTATTATTTCAGTCACATCTATACAATTATCAAGTCCCTGGTTTTCACCTCTTGATCCAGTATTTGAATACAAATAGATAAAGGAAGTGATTACAATAGATCAGGTAAGTAATCACCAGGTGAGATCATATGTATATAAGACCTATAGAAGGTATGTATAGCTATATTAAGCAAAAAGAACAGAAAATATCCATACCTTGAAAGACATACATTTTTTAGATATATCTTAGTTTAACTTTGTGATACTAAAGAAATAGGCCCTATAATAAACAGTGCTTGTATTCTACGAAATTAATTTAGTTTCCTGGTCTATGTGACTGCTAAGTTTAGGGTTAAACATATAAATCCTAATAGCAAATAAGACAGTAGAATGAAACCTCTATAGGTATTTTGTGTATAGATAACATCACATTATGGGTGTAATGAGAAATTGTGTGTTATGTGTTCACAAGTTCTGTATTAACAAGTATGGTTGTGGTTCACAGCAGGATTAAAACTTTTGAGCTTTTTGACCATGTACATAAGGGAGGGTGGTAGTCTGTACAGAGACACATTGATGTTATTGTTGTAGTTTGCAATTAAGCTTCAGACCACTAAAGTATTTTTAATAAAACATGCTCTTCTCATTCTAGTAAACCACTGGTATGAAAACCCTGAAGAAGGCTTTTGCCGAAACAGGTAGTTAAGACCTATGGTAGTTAAGACCTGTAACCAGTATTTTTCTGAAAATCAACGCATATGCTGTGTTTGGTAGTTAACAACTGTAACCTGTGTTTTTGAAATCGGCATATATATTGTCTTGTTTGACAGAATTCAGACAATTACTTGCTAGATCGGCCTCTGCTGCTCTATTTGTACTAGCTGAAGACACAAGTACTTTTCAGGATATATCATACATTGTAATATTCTGTGGTTTAAATTTGTACAAGAGAATCTAGAGTGTGCATTTTATGAAAAGAATAATTAACTGTGAATGTATTTATGTATGTTTTTTCTAAATCGAAAATAATCTGAAAGAAAGAAAAGAAAAAAAGAAGTGAAATAAAAAGAAAAATATATATAAAAAAATTAATAATAGTAGTCTTGTCGGTATAATTTGATCTTTCGGTCTAAGGTTTAATTGCTTCACATTTTATTATTGAGCACTGTCCCCGTTGCAAAGTCTTTTTCCCAAAAAGTTGTTTTTCCTGTTAGGGTAGTATCCTTTCTTACAGGGGGCCCGTGCGTTTTTCAGAGTAGGGATCCTCTGGAGTCACAGTTAAGGTTTTTGCAGTTATTGCTCTTGCCGAATGTGTGACTGCAAAGGATACCTCCTCCTCCCAGACCCTGGAGTTCGGGTTTCCCAGATTTAGGGGACAAAGATTATCTGGATGATCAAGGTAGGACTCACGATTTGACAACTCTTTCTTCCTGAATCATCATATTTTAAAGTCTTTATCTCACACAACGCACTGAACCCTAAAAGCAATAATTGTATTCTTGTTTTTTTAAACGCAGGGGGCTTTGTAAAATATTTTACTCAAGACTTCAAAGGAAAACCAGACCTATTGGCTTCGTCAGTTTTTATTAAATGTACAACTATGGACTGATGACCTATTCTCACAGACCTATTGAAACCACAGAAATTGAATTTTGACTTAACAAAGGTAATTCCATCTGTACCAATGAACAAAATCACTACAGAGCATCGACAGACTGGAGGCAAAGGTGTGCAACTGTAGTAATGATCCAAGTGTGGGAATACTATTGCAGGTACTAGAGAAGTTTTGGGGAGAGGGTTTAGCAAGGGAAGGCACAGGTGATGGAATTAATTCATAAGAGGCAGCATTAACTTGCTGGATGAAGGAAATATTCTTATAAAACAAGACAAGAACGCCACATCTTGAAAACGGAGTTGGCCGAAGGTCCAATTACAGTGTTTAACATGATAGTGTATTTTAGTTGCTCAAAGAGTGTGTGTTTTTGCTTTAAATGTTGGGTATGCTTAAGGAAGTTGGCTAGAGGCCCTATGGTGTTCTCATCCACTGTGATATGCCTTCTGCATGACAGCAGTGTCCATCTCATATTTGCAACTGTGGTTGTCTCGATTTGAGGAAAGGGAACTAAAGAGATGTTAGAGGAGGTGCAAGAGGGCTGCTTCTATAGGGATTCCACCCATGACAGTGGAGATTATGGAAAAGGCACAACCTAATTTGACCCATGGGTACAGATAGGAAGAAACTGACTGAAGAGAGCAGTTGTACCAACAGCAGCAAAATAAGCCAGACAATTTAGTAAGACTGTTTGGTCAACTGTGTCAAATTCTGTTGTGAGGTCCAGCAGTACTGAGGATCAAGTATGATCTTTGTCACTGGCAGGGGTTTCCATGGCACAGGAGAGCAGATGGCCTGACTTCATAGAAGTGGATAATTGATTAGATACTATAATATTTAGTGCCCTAGCAATCAAGGCAAATTTAAGATGAGTCTGTATTTACATAAGTTTAGGGTTTTAAATTGGCTTAAATTACAGAACACTTCTTGGTAAAGCCAATAGGCCTGGCCTTCGGATGCTGGTGAAATGGTAATTTTCAATTATTTTATTGAAAGCATATGCTACAAAACGTAGCTGAATAAAAAATGCAAGCATGGTTGCTGCGGCACAAAAAATGTACGGTCAGACACTTGCAATAAAAGTTTAAAATCTAAAAATTACTGTCCATTATGTACAATTTTAATAGAACAGTACAGGTGCTTCTTCTCGGGGATTTTTACTTGTAAGAGGGATCGAAACTATTTTTTGTTCTATTATATAAAAACGGAAAATAAATGGCCCCAAAAAAAACACAATTCATAAGAAAAGGGAAATCCAATAAGCAATTGGTCAGGGACCTTTGGTACGTATATGATTTCTAACGAAAGGGGTCCATAGACCACTTCTAGATGCTGTAGTAGGTAATAAATATAGACTAAGTAGCTTCTATATTCTTTGTCCAGCTGGACAGAATTTAATATTTAGTAAGTACATAGAGAGACATTCATACAAAATTCAAGTGGGACACAACCTGAGTCCTATTACCACATTTGGACAAACAATTAGGGGAGAAGGTTCAGGCAAGGAGAAAGAATCTGTAAACTAAAAAATATAGCAGACTTGAATAGCATGGAGACACCGTTGCAGAAGAGTCTATGCAGTGTATTTACATGTATATGGTGTACAAATCGTCAACGGCGTTTCGATCCCAGTGTCAGCTCTTCTATTCTTTACAACTTTGTTTTACTTCTCGCTCGCCTCTCCCTACGGCCATTGATACCACTGGAATTATTCCTTCTCGTTGCCACCACCTCACAAACGTAATTTGCTTCATGTATGGACCACTTATTCCTTTGATAACCATTTGGTTCTTCCTTGTTCCTCCCTTCTCCCTCCTGTTTTTATGGTTTGGGCTAAATGTAGTAATCATTGCTTAATGTTCTCGGACAGAAATTTTGTACTGTCTTGAGCACAAAGTATACAGGCATGAATAATCTAATGTCCTGAAGATGATCCCTCTGTTCTGACACAGGGATCGAAACTCCGTCGACGATTTGTACACCATATGCATGTAAATACACTGTATAGCCACTTCTGTAATGGTGTCTCCGTGCTATTCGAGTCTGTTATATTTTTTAGTTTACAGACTCTTTCTCCTTGCCTGAACCTTCTCCCCTAATTATTGTTTGTCCAAATGTGGTAGTAGGCCGCAGGTTGTGTCCCACTTGAATTTTGTATGAAGGTCTCTCTATGTACTTACTAAATTAAAGAAAATTGGCATAAACTTGCTGTATGCTGAAGACATAGTTTAAACATATTAGGAGGACTACAAAATAATTAAAAGGATAAAGAATGGAAAGGAAAAACATCACCTAAGTAAAGTACTGGACCACCAATCATGGCACTAAAATGTATTCATTTTGGGCAGATGTCATTCTTCAAGAGCAAAAACAGGTAAATTTGACACACCCACTGCCATATGCTGTATGCCATAGCGGGTTGCGAAAAAATACAAATGACAGCCAAATAGACCAATTCATGAAAAGGCTGAACAAAAAACCCAGCAATATATACATATGTCTTCAACGCTAGGCGCAAGACCTGTTGTACGGGGTTCTGAAAATTGACCACACGCTCGTGCGTGTGGTTTCGCTTTCACCGGCTGCCATTGACTTTAGCGCCTATTCCCACCGGTGTTTAGCACGCGCATCAGTGCGGCACAGACGACAGGCTCCCTCACCCCCGCTCCTCTGTGGTGCACCACTGTTTTTTTTTATCCTTCGTAGCGTTTTCTCAAGCTGGGCTTTCATACCGTACTTCTCTGGGATGCAGGGTTTTTATTTTTTTGCTCGAGCCTTTCCCCATTGTTAGTTTTAAAAATAAGAGGAATTTATATGCATCCTCTTTTGTTTTGACTGAACGAAGGGAATATACGTGCCCTGAAAAGAGCACTGTGCCAGCAACCCGTCTGTGCTGAGGTACGCCACAACTTCCCATTCGCAGCTGCAATTTCATTCTGTGCAAAGGATATGCAACTGCACAACCTGTGTACTTCACAGTGCTGCTTCCCAGCCTGCACTGAAGCTGCACACGGCAGTGCACCCACTGAGGAATGCTGTGCTCATACACACCGCCAATTAGTCCACTCAGCCTGTACTCAATGCCCATCTTGGACTGCAGCGCTATATAGGGCTTCAATGCTCCTCATGGGACATTTCATCGCACAAAGCCCGCCGAAAGGCAGTACGGCGCTGTTCATGCCCTTAGGCACATTTAACAATACATTAACTCTAGAGTAACGGCATATCGAGGACTGTAAATACAGACACCAAGCGCACTGCCATAAAACACCCCATCTCAGGAGTTTCAAAACAGACACAGAGTACACAGTGAACTGCTAACAAAATACCTGTCAGGGTCTTTGCGTCGTAGAGAGACGGCATATCACGGCTTTCATAACAAAACTACCCAGCAACCAGTGTAACCAAACTAACTAAGAGTCTTTGTGAGCTGGGACACCAAACACAGAGAAAAGACTTTGTGGACTTTCAACATCAGAGCGTCATGGCATGAATTTAAAAATGAAAACAGACACGGAGCACAGTGTAAAGAAACTGCACCTCGCGAACTTAAATAAAACAAATGCTGGTGCGCCGAGTAAAGCAACAGTATGGCAGGATTTTAGAAACAGACATCCTGTGCGAACTGCATCTCAGTGCTTTTAAAGTCTTGGGAGACACAGCACAGGGAGAAAACAAATGCAGGGTAGTCTTACAACTTGTCTTCTAGTCCCACTTGGAGAATGTCCATGGTTCAGGAAGACCCGAGCCTCCTTGGATGACGTGTATTCATGGGTGATTGAACCCGCTCTTTACCCACCCTCTGCTCCCACCATCGCCTCACTTTAGCATACAGAACCTCAACCCACCTGCATGTGGTCTCACTAACCTTACCTCCAGCCTGCAGATATACCTCAACTGTTCTCGTTTCCACCACTACCCTAGCACAAGTACAGTGTACCCCAAACATCCTCGCATACACCCCCACACCTAGCATACCCCAAACCTTCACGCAATCCCCCCTTATGCACAGAACCCATCTCTCATCAAACCCCTACACACGCACTTTATACCAAAACATCTTTGCACACTCCCACACTTGCAGTGTATCCCAACCCTCCTTGCATACCCCTCACACGGAGTGCACCCCAACCCTCCTCTCATAGCCCCACACATGCAGTGTATCCCAACCCATCTAGCATACCCCAGACACAGAGTGTACCCCTACCCTCCTTTCATACTCCCCAACAATTGTAATGCAATAGGTCTCGCATTACTGAATGTTTGAGCTATTGGTGTTGCATTATTATTAGCAATGCCAATAGCTCAAACTTTAATAATGCGAGACCTATTGCATTGCAAATGCTTGTTTGATTGCATGAAGCTGATGAGACATTGAAGCTTTATCTAGGTCAGACCTGAAAAGAAGCAACAAAAGCATCTGTTGACAGCTGCACAAATGAAAATGCTAGCCCCATCAAGTGTAAAGTTATAACGTTATAACTATGCTGCAGGTCTGGAATGATCAATCATTTGGACATGAATAGGGAAGGGGAAGCCTATGAATAGGATTCTGAAGTTAAGGCCACAAAAAGTACATAAGGAAAGAAGTCTTCAACAAAGGTTCCACACATTAGGGGGAACCATGGCTCCCAAGATGGGAGACCCAACCTACTTCTGAGAGTGGGTATATTAAGGGGATACTTTCAGCAGACGCTGAAACTCCCCAGTTATGGACTTCCCATACCTATCTAGCATCAGAGACGTGGTCTTTCAAGAATGTATTTAGAGAACTATCCAGTTCAACGAAAACGGTTTGATCGATTCCCATGCATTTTGAAAGTGCTCTTTACTGACACATTTTGCCAGAAGAATCTAAGTGCCACAGTAACAAACAATGATAACAAAAGCTGAAATGAGGTTACATAAAAAGGCCATCTATCAAAGGGCACCCCCAATACAATTTGTAGGCTTGAGAATGGGGAACATACACACCAAATATCACAATAAATTCCCACTAGCCTGTGTGAATCTTACATGGAATTAATCCTCAATTACTCACCAATATTTGCAATCAATTTTATTTCATTTGCTGTAATTTTTTTATTGTAACATGTACATCTTTCTTTTCATATATAAAACAATATTAATCTATACATAAAAATGTTTAATTCATTTTTACAGTAAAAACATTATTTCATTATAACAAACCCCACACATTTCTCACATCCATTCCAAGCATAGATCACGCCTTCTCAAAACACCCATCACTCCTCCCCTCGAAATCTTCTTAACAACCCAAAGGGAGACCACTGTTTAGTCTTCAATCGCTGTCTCAGCCAGGGGATTCAAATGAGTCAATGCATGTTTCAGTGGAATTTAGTGTGATATTCGTTATACTAAAGGGCTTCAGACCTATTTGTGACATCAATTATTCACCGATAAGACCACAACGCGTTTCTCCATTTTCCAGGACCTGGTCTAGGCTCTGGAGGAGGACTTCTACTACCACTGTTGCATGTATTTTCTGGCTAGGCTCGTAGCCAGGTGATGTGCCACTGGAAGCACCACTGCTCTAATTGCTTGTAGTGAGTTAAAAGCTAATTGAAGGGATACACATGAAGTTATTCTTGGAAATCCAGGTAGAATTTGGATTGAATAAATCCCAGGCCTAACAATACTTACAATTGCATCGTACCCTCTTGGGCCACCAAGAGTCACTTTCTGAGGGTCCCAAATATAGCCCACTTGAGGCTACATTGCTTATGGATCCTTTGGGGAAAAGGAGGGATATCCCAGATGTATAAATTGTTGGTTAATAATTTTCATGATCTCATGTAGATTCTACAAGCACTATGGGAATGGTGGCTAGGCCCATTAGGTGATAATGACAGGAGGAATGAGTGCATGGCCCCACATATACCCTGGCCACTTCAGTGAGATTACATCTTATTAAACTTAAATACCTCCATCTCACTTACCACACGCCCTAGAGATTGAAAAGGGCCCACAGACTACTGGAATCTACATGCCTTTGTTGTCTAGAAGTCAGTGGAGATTTCTTCCACATGGTATGGAGGTGCACTATTATATAGACGTACTGGCATGGAATTTTCACCAATCTGTCGAGTCTGTTTGGTAGTTCAATAAACCCTTCACCGTGGCTTGCCCTACTTGGGATCCTTAACTACCTAGGGGGTCCCCATGGTGATTGCATCCTGGTGTGGATTGGTACTGTGATTACTAAGAGACATCCAGTGGCACTGGAACTCCACAGACCCTCCCTCCTTGCCGAATGGTGCTCTGGAATGGACTGGTGCAGGAAGAGCCCACATACTCAGCAAGTGGATGTCCTCAGAAGCATGCCATAATCTGGGGATGGTGGTTGGGCTTATTAAGGACTGGGATAACCTTTATAGGGTATTGACACATATATATATATCTCTCACTGATGTAAATGTAGATGCTTTTATACAAATCACTATGTGCAATGTATGGGTTTGCTGTGTTTTAAAAAAAACACATTTTGGTAAGAAAAAAAGATGCTGAAGCCACAGCTAAGTGAACTGGAAAAGCATGAAGAATGCAAGCTGTCTTGCCAGTCAGATCTTGGAGCATGCTCAGTTGAGATTTTGCATTCTACAAAATGAATTCCACAAAGCCGTCCTTACTCATGACATTTTCTTTAACACAATGGGTATACAAAAACTCTCCAATGGAAAAGTGAATGATCACCCCAATCTCAAAGGGAAAGTAAAAGAAGGACGTTTTATAAATGTTATGGCAAGACAAGAGGCGAGCACTATGCATAACCGTTTATTAAACTCCTTTTGAGCAGCAACACCACTTAAAAGCTCCCAGAATGGAACTTAACATCACAATTAAAAAGAATGTTTACACACAAAGTCTCTCTGTCCTCCATTTTCTTCCTCTTTTGTTGCTGCTTCTGAGCAAGATAGGTATATGTTTTTTGGATTAATTGTTTTATTTGATTTGAATGCTTGCTTATTGGATTATGAATATTTGAAAATAGATGCCCAATGTTTGGGTACTATGTAATGTGTTGTGGGTTTGATGTCATGTTTTTTGATTTAGGAAGTTTGTGTTTAATATATTTAAACGCGGGGCGTGGCCAGGAACGTCAAGATGGCGGTCGCACCTTAGGTGTGCTCGGACCCCTCCGTCATCCGTTCTGCCATCCGCCGTCATCGGGATATCCTTGACCTCCACACCTAATATTTTACTGCCTGGGGGCCACCAGGGCTTCTTTGGCAAACTGGCGAGGAGATTGGCGAGTCGCGCCGGCCACACTGGTTGCCCGAGCCTGCTGCGCTTTATTCCTAAAATGGCGGCGGCCGCCGGAGAGGCTCTTTGAATCCTGGTCGGCCCTGTGAGGCGGGACGGGGGCTCTGCGGGGCGCACAGTCTGACTGAGGAGCCTGGGTCCCCCTTGCGGCGCCGTCCCGGATCCATAGTGGTGGCGCGGCGGGGGTTCTCTCTGCCCGCTGGCTGAAAACCGGTGGGGCTCGTGCGAGAGGCCCAGAGATGCGTGGGCCGGCCCGGCGGCCCGGAGACATGGACTGACGGCGCGGGCTGCCTACCGTGCACGGAGACCCCGCAGAGCCTGTGAGGAGGCCCGGAGGAGGTCGGGCCGTCCCTGCCACTGCGGGGCCCAGACTGGAGCTGTGGACGCCGTGGGCTGTCAGCTGGTAAGAGGATTACTGCGGGGGACCTTTGTGGAAGGGGGGAGCGGGGTAGCGGCTGCACCTGGGGCTGGGGCGAGGTTTCGGCCGTCAGTCGGGCAGTAAGGCAGAGGGGAGGGGGGGTGGGGAGGCCCGCTGGCTGACACGTCTCCCCCGCCTAACCCTACGCTCTACACTGCGGCTGTACTCCCCTTCCCGGACCCTGAGGGGGGTTGGGAAGGACGCGGCTGCCATTTCGGGCAGAGGTGATTCATTAAAGGGCAGGCCCTACCTAGACAGCCCTCCACCAGGAACAGTGCCTATCTGATTTAATGTGCCTGCGATTACAAAGAAATACAGCGCATTTAAGAAACATTCCGTTCTTCAATGACCACATTAACCGAAGGACAGCACAATGCATTTAAGTTCACATCACGAGTTCAGCTTCAATTAATTGCAGAATCCCAGGAACAATGAACGCATGACATCTCGAAAGTCCAAGCGAGAATATCCATTGCTGTATTTATTTACGAATGCCCAGTGAACAATGGCCGAATTACTGTTTGCACCGTTAGCAACACTCAACCTCTATACACTGATAATAACACAAGGACTTAAAGACAAATTCCTCTCCAAATTCATTTTTATCAGCAATGCTTAAATACGTAAACATTCTATTGTTCAAAGCCACTTAGCCATTCAGCTACAGAATATTCATCTGTCAAATACTTGAAAATTAAGATAAAGCTCATACAATACAAAAGTGCAAGATCCTCCTCACCCATCGCAATTATCAACCCGGCCTCCCCCAATTTATTGCTATGGTGTCGCCTTGGGATCAACTGCGGCCCCTGTTATGGGGGCCCTGCGGCTGCATTTTGGCCACCCCTGCAGCACTCCTGCGGAGTCGGCCGCCACATCGGGCGGCGGGGGCTGAGGCTGTGGGGGAGAACGTCCCTTGGCGCCGAGTGGAGACCTGGAGGAGGCGCTTGGCGAGTGACCCCCCTGTGTGTCTGGCCTGCCTAGCGCACCTCATGAGTGGAGGGGTGTCGTGGGTGGTCGGCCTGTCGCTCCCACTGCCTCGTTCGGCGTGAGTCTGCCCTCCACGGCCATTATACTCTACTGCTTGCCTGCTGGAGCTGCATCGCTGATCCTGCCTGGGGAAGGCCCGGCGAAGAGGCGCAGTCTGTGCTTACTGCTGGGCTTCTGGAGACGTGGGGAGCTTCCGGGAGCCATGCGGTGAGAACTGCTTGCCCCTGTTGGATTTGGGGCCTGTGCCGATACTGCGGGCCCCGCCGATGGTGGGTGGGGGCCTGTGGTGAGCTCCTACGCCTTGGAAGTGGAGGTAGGGAGTGGGGTTGCCGAGGCATCTGGGTTGGAGGAGAGGACTCGGCCGTCGGTCGGGCGGCAGGCGGGTGCGCAGGGTCCTGGTCAGCGCGGCTTCCTTCCTTCCTCCCAGTCTCCTCCCCCTCTCTGGGTGCACCTCTTGTGACCTGTGACCGAGGTGGGCTGATCTGGC
Source organism: Lissotriton vulgaris (assembly GCF_964263255.1). Classification (NCBI taxonomy): domain Eukaryota; kingdom Metazoa; phylum Chordata; class Amphibia; order Caudata; family Salamandridae; genus Lissotriton; species Lissotriton vulgaris. The sequence continues at coordinate 257,463,258 of NC_141697.1, forward strand.
TGGACCTCCTCGTCCCGGGCCTGGAGCCACCCGGTATTGAGCTTCCAAGTTCTTCTGTAACGCAGGCCCCGGATTCGTCGCTATCCCTGCGGATACTGGGTGAGGTCTTGAGTTGACCCTGGCCGGGAGGTCACCGAGGGCCCGATCCTCCCAGGGGGCAGAGCATGGGCAGAATGGACAGATCTGCGAGGGTCCCTGCTACCCAGACCAAAATGGACCGCTTCACCACTCCGGAGAGGGGCGCTACCGGGGGAGTGCCTGCACAAGAGGCTCCTCCATCCGCCGAGCTGGCCGCTATCCTACAGGCCATCCACACATCCTAGACCTCAGTGGAGGGCGAAATTGTGGAAGTAAGAGTGGATATGACTCATCAAGCAAGACCTTCGCAATGCAAATGCCTGGATTAAAGAGACGGAGTCCAGGATCTCCTCTGTGGAGGACGACGTGCAGCAACTCAAGGGGCAGGTGGCTCGTCTTCAATCCCACACTCAAGAGTTGCATCGCCGGGCGGAGGATGCGGAAAACAAGGTCTAGACGCAACAACCTCCGCCTGGTGGGCTTCCCGGAGGGAACGGAACAAGGTCGTACAGTGGACATCCTGGAGAAGTGGATGAGATCTTGGGTCCCTGAGGGAGCCTTGTCCCCCTGGTTTGCGATTGAGCGGGTGTATCGGTCCCTAGCCCCTAAGCAAATGCCAGGCGACCCCTTCCCACCGAATTATAATGCAGGTTCTTAATTTCAAAGACCAAGACACTATCCTATCTGAAGCTCGCAAGCAACATCGGCCCCTCCACGAAAATTCCACAATTATGATCTTCCCTGACTATACCCGCTAGGTCCAGGGTCAGCGGCGTTCCTTCGGGGAGGTAAAACAAAAGTTGAGGGCACTCAACATTCAGTATCGGTTCCTCTTCCCGACTCGGTTTAGAGTGGTTTTCGAGAACAAGACCCTGTTTTTTGACAGCCCGACGGAGGCCTGGACCTAGGTGACGGAGGAGCACCCTCTGCAGGCTGAGGGTCGCGTCATGGGGGGGGGGGGGGGGGGGGGGGGGGGGTCGGGCTAGGCTGCTCTACTCCTCAGCCCCCACGTAATCGCTCCCGTGGGCACCGTGACCAGTGGTGGGCCCGCTCGGACTCCCTGCCGGGTCACCCGCAGCGGCCGCTCCAGGCTGATGAGGGAGCGTCGAAAGGGAGGCGCTCAGGTTCGTCCGACCGATTTGATGACAGAGGTGTGGAGTCCCGGCCCTCCATGATTGATCTTCCGGACACAGACCTCTCCTGTATCCCGATGCTGTTGAGGGAGCCTGCATGAACCGGTTTCTGCCTGCCGGGCCTTGCTCCGCAGCCGGAGACGGTGTGCTGTCTCTGATCTGTTCTTAACTTCCCAACGGTCTTTGTAAACATGCATCCGCTCAAGAGGAGGGGTCCTCCACGATTTCCCATTCCCAGGCGTTATAGTTTGGTTGTTTGCCCTGTCTACTGGGTGTTGTTTATTGAGGGAGGGGGGGGAGGGGGGGGGGGGTCGACAGATGCTTCTGTTCCTGAAGTGTAGGTTGGGGGGAAGAGGGCGAGGGGGGTTTGGGGGAAGTTTTTTCCTGTACATTGTTTTGCTCTTTGTTGGTTTTTGTTTCAGCTATCACTGAACGACATAGCTCACAGGAGGGAGGATTGGATGTGTCCCCCTAGTAAGCGACTGCACGCACCACTGTAGGCTCTCAAGTGCATCTGTCCACCCAAAGCCACGTGCTTTGCCTAGACTGGAAACTGCCCATCATGACAGATAACTCTTCGTCATTGGTTCTATCCACGTGTTGTCGTGGAATGTCAGCAGTCTGTTGGATCGGCACAAGCGTACAGCAGTCTTAAGGTATGCGCAGCGTCTTCGTATAGACATCCTCATGCTTCAAGAAACTCACCTCCTGGGTAACTGCTGCCCCTTCTTGGCCCGTTATGGATATGATAGGGTGTGGAACTCCGGCTTCTCCAGGGGTTCACGTGGGGTAGCAATCCTTCTATGGCGCACATTGCCCTTTGTCACAGATGAGCCTTGAGGGTCGTGTACCACTCTGGAAAGGACAGTCTGTGTATCGTTGGCAGGTACACCCCTCCCTCCATGCTTGCGCCCACACTTGCACATACTCAGTCATTGCTGCATAAAGTGCTTGTAGGTAAAATGGTCATTGCCGGGGACTTCAACGCAGTCTTAGCCCCGGCCCTTGACAGATCGGGACCCCCATCGGCAGGGCGGATGTCGAATGCGAAACAGCTGCGAAACTGGTCGGAGTCTCCAGGGCTTTGCGATGCACGCACATGGCACCCACGCAGCACCCAATTTACACATACCTATGCGGCTCACCACACCCAAGCGTGCATAGATGCTATCTATGTCCCCGCGCCCGACTGTTCTTTGATTGTTGACGTCCGTATCCTCCCCAGAGGCATTTCTGACCACTCCCCGATCCTCTTTAGCTCAGGGCCCCCCTCTCGCTGCCCGCCAAACATGGAGGATGAATGCGTGGTTCCTTCATGATAAAGGCTTCAAGAAGGAGATAGGGAAAGAGCTTATAAGATACTTCAATACCAACAAGGGAGCTGTGGCCTCCCCGGGTATCTTGTGGGAAAGCGACCATAAGAGGGTTTGCGAAACGGCAGCTTAAAATCCAGAGACAGGAGATCTCTTCCAAGGAGGCGCAGGCGCTTCGCTTGGAGCTGTGTCCTGCCACATCAGAGGATGCTGCTCAGACCCAACAATTGGCCCTCCTCCAGGACGATATTAGGCAACTATCCCTGGATGCGGACGAGCTCCTCTGGAGGACTTCGGTAGCGAGAATCTACGGTTGGGAGGACAAGAAGGGCGCGATCTTGCATAGGTTGGCCACATATCCCAGGGCGAATCGCATCATCCCTGAGGTGGTGGATTCCGCTGGAACGGTGCAATGCGCTCCCGTGGCGATGGCAAATGCCTTTGCTGCATATTACCGGAGACTGTACACGGTGCAAACCCCCGGGCTGTCCATCGCGGCTCTCCTTGACCAGGGTGGGGTGTACCTCCCAAGGTTGGAGCAAATGGCCCAGAAGGCTCTAGAGCGACCCATCTCATTGAAGGAAATGGAGGAGGCGATTACCCTGGTCACCTTGGGCAAGACCCCGGGTCCGGCCGGCCTTCCGCAGGAGTATTATGCGGCATACCGAGTCACCCTAGCGCCCCACCTAGCTAACTTATTTGCAGAAGCTGTGGAAAGAGGATTGTTTCCGCCGGAGGTGGACATCGCCACACTAGTGGTTCTCCCAAAGTCCCAGCCTCCCTCCCGGTTGTGTGCGGAGCACCGCCCCATATCGCTCCTGAACACAGAAATTAAACTCTATGCCACCATTCTGGCCCAATAGCTGAAACCCAACTTGACCTCATTGGTGCACCCGGACCAATGAGGGTTCATGCCTCAGCGGGGACCCGCTATTGCCTTTGAAGGCTGCAGCTGGCGTTAATAAATCGACACCGTCTTTCCCCATACCTGGCACTTCTGTCCATAGACTTCGAAAAAGCTTTTGATTCAGTGGACTGGACGTACCTACAGAGAGTGCTGATCGAGATGGGGTTCGGGCCATACTTCTGTTCGCCGGTCCAGGTCCTATACACCGACCCGAGAGCGTGAGTCTTGGTTAACAGAGTACTGTCAGAGACCTTTCCTATCGCCAGGGGCACTAGGCAGGGGTGTCCCCTCTCTTCGTTGCTGTTCACCCTGGCGATTGAACTCTAAGAGTCCCTGGTGCGGGCTGAAGGTTGCTTCCTTGGATGGGAGTGGCCCACTACGGACACGGACAAGAATGCATTATATGCGGATGATGTTCTTATCTTCTTGTCCGAACCCGCCTCCTCTGGGCCACTGTCTCCGGATTCTGCACGCCTTTGAGCAAGCTTCAGGATTGCAGCTAAACCCTGGGAAGTCAGTGTTGATCCCCCTTCATCTCTCTAGAGAGTGCTTTGACTGGCAGGACACCATACCACTCAGGAGGCAGTCTTTTAAATATCTGGGGATCTGGATCACCCTTCTTCCAGAGTTGGGCTGGTCCCTCAACATGGCCCCATTAGTTAAGAAGGCGAAGGAGGACCTCCCTAAATGGAAAACGCTGCCTCTGAACCCCCTGGGGAGGGTGGCTCTGTTTAAAATGATGATCCTTCCGAGGTTACTTTACGTCCTGAAGAACACCCCCTTCTGTTTCTCTAGGGCCTGGTTCAGGGAACTGGACAGTCTAATTACTACGTTTCTCTGGAGCGGTGGACGGGCCCGCGTGGCCCCGATGGCTTGCCAGATTCCCTCCTACGATAGCGGCATGGGGATGACGAATCTGTATCTATATTTCCTGACTGTACGCCTGCTAGTAATCCATGATTGGTTCAATGGGGGCTGGTCGGATCCAGCCTATAGGCTCGAATTGAGTGTAATGGGGCTCGCGGGCATCCAGGCCATGCTGTCAATCAATCAATCAATCAATCAATCAATCAATCATGGACATTTGTATAGCGCGCTACTCACCCGGTAGGGTCTCAAGCCGCTGGGGGGGACGGGTCTGCTACTGCTCGAAGAGCCAGGTCTTGAGGAGCTTCCTGAAGGAAAGGTGATCCTGGGTCCGCCGGAGGTGGACGGGGAGGGAGTTCCATGTCTTGGCTGCCAGGTAGGAGAAGGATCTTTCCCCGGCGGTGGCTTTGCGAATGCGTGGTACGGTGGCGAGGGAGAGGCTGGTCGATCGTAGCTGGCGGGTGGGCGTGTAGAAGGTCAGGCGGTTGTTGAGGAGCTTGGGGCCCAGGTCATGGAGGGCCTTGTGTGCGTGGGTGAGGAGCCTGATCGTGATCCTCTTGCTGATGGGGAGCCAGTGATGGGGAGCCAGTGCAGGTCTCTCAGGTTGCCGGAGATGTGGCTGTGTCGGGGGATGTCCAAGACGAGTCGTGCGGAGGCATTCTGGATGCGCTGGAGTCTTTTCTGAAGTTTGGCTGTGGTTCCGGCGTAGAGGGTGTTTCCGTAGTCCAGTCGGCTGGTGTCGAGTGCCTGGGTGACCGTCTTCTGGTTTCGGTGGGGATTCATCGGAAGATCTTAAGGAGCATGCACAGGGTGTTGAAGCAGGATGATGAGATGGGGTTGACTTGTCTGGTCATCGAGAGGGAGGAGTCCAGGATGAAGCCCAGGTTGCGTGCGTGGTCCGTTGGCTTTGGAGTGGTGCCCAGGGCAGGAGGCCACCAGGAGTCTTCCCAGGCGGAGGGCGATGTTCCTAGGATGAGGACTGCCGTCTTGTCTGAGTTCAGTTTCAGGAGGCTGTTCGTCATCCACTCGGCGAAGTCTTTCATCCCTTCGTGCAGGCTGGTTCTGGCGGTGGCGGGGCCGTTGGTGAGGGAGAGGATCAGCTGGGTGTCGTCGGCGTAGGAGATGATGTTGAGGTTGTGTTTGCGAGCGATGGCTGCGAGAGGGCTCATGTAGACATTGAAGAGGGTTGGGCTGAGTGATGATCCTTGTGGTACTCCGCAGATGACTTTTGTGGCTTCGGATCTGAAAGGGGGAGGCGGACTCGCTGGGTTCTTCCGGCAAGGAACGAGATGATCCACTCCAGTGCCTTCTCTTGGACTCCGATGTTGCTGAGGCGCTGCACTAGGGTGCGGTGGCAGACAGTGTCGAATTCTGCAGAGAGGTCCAGGAGGATGAGGGCCGCTGTTTCCCCGTAGTCGAGCAGGGATCTGATGTCGTCAGTGGCTGCGATGAGGGTGGTCTCGGTGCTGTGGTTGGCTCGGAACCCAAACTGCGAGGGGTCGAGGGATCAGTTTGTCTCGAGGAAGGCGGCAAGCTGTCTGGTGACGGTCTTCTCGATGACTTTGGCAGGAAAAGGGAGTAGCGAGATGGGGCGGTAGTTCTTGAGGTCGGTGGGGTCTGCTGTTGGTTTCTTCAGGAGCGATTCAGAAAGGGGGTGGTGATGAACAGAGTGTCTGAATTAAGCAGACCACTCATACCCAGTCCAAAGATCAGGGCTTGATCCATCACCGTTTTTTAGCTCACTGCACCATCCCAGCTCAGAACCTGGCTACATGCAAATTATTCTGTCCCTGGCCCAGTGCATCATGGGAACAGGGCAGACCAGACTACCAAGCCAATTCTTCACTGGAAAGGAGACAAGCTTCCGGGGACCGGTTTCTGGCATTTCAGCCGTCATCGGCCCGGCTTGCTTGAATCCTGATGGTGCAGTGAGCAAGGGACTCATGTCTGAGTATACCCTGCCACACCTATAGTGGCCAAAAACGATTCAGAAAGGGGGTGGTGATGAACAGAGTGTCTGAATTAAGCAGACCACTCTTACCCAGTCCAAAGATTCTGAGCTGGGATGGTGCAGTGAGCTAAAAAACGGTGATGGAGCAAGCCCTTATCTGTTGACTGGGTAGGAGTGTTAAGCTTAATTCAGAGACTCTGTCCATCACCACCCCCTTTTCTGGGGTCCAGGCACAGACAGTGGTGGGGGGGTGGAGGGGGGGGCGCTGGTTCGGTGGTAGAGTCCGTGGTAAGTGCGCCGAAGCTGTTGTGTATATTGGTGATCTTGCGGTGGAAGAATGAGGCGAGTGAGTCGCAGAGGCCTTGTGAGGGGGTGATGTAGTTGTTTCCGGCGCTGGGGTTGGAGAACTCTTTGACGATGCTGAAGAGTTCCTTGCTGTTGTGGGCGTTGTTGTCCAGTCGTTCTGTGAATGCTGTCTTCTTGGTGGTGCGGATCAGCTGGTGGTGTTTGCGGGTGGCATGCTTGAGGGCAGTCATGTTGTCTGTGGTCTGGTTGTGGCGCCAGGCTTTCTCGAGGGTGCAGCAGTTATTCTTGGAGTTCTTGAGTTAGTCGGTGAACCAGGAGGCTTTCTAGTTGCCGGGTCTGTTGTGAGCGTTCTTCAGTGGTGCAAGATCATTTGCGCAGTTGGTGAGCCACTGTGTGAGGTTGCTGGCTGCTTCGTTGGGGTCCGTAGTACTGGCGGGAGGGTTCTGGCGGAGGGAGGTGGTGAGCTGCTCGGTGGTGATCTTGCTCCAGCTTCTGCGCGGAATCTGTTGCGGGTGGTGGAGGGTCGTGGTTCTTCTGAAGCTGAAGTGGATGCAGCTATGGTCAGTCCAGTGGAGTCCGGTCGAGTGGCTGAAGAAGATGTGCTTGCTGGAGGTGAAGACGGGGTCAAGTGTGTGGCCGGCGTAGTGGGTGGGGGTGTTCACCAGTTGCTTGAGTCCGAGGTTGTCCAGTAGGGTGGTGGTGTTGCTGTCCTTGTTGTTCTCCAGGTGGAAGTTGAGGTCCCCTAGGAGGATGTAGTCAGGGGAGGGCGTACGGGCTGATGAAGTCCGCGATGTCTTCGCTGAATTGTGTGCGTGGTCCCGGGGGTCTGTAGATGAGGGTGCCTCTGAGGGTGGTCTTGGGATCGGTGTGTATCTGGAAGTGGAGGTGTTCGGCGGCAGTAAAGGGGTCGTCGGGGTTGGTTGTGATGTGGATGGTGTTTTTGTGTACGATGGCGATGCCTCCTCCAGTCTGGTTGACGCGGTCCTTCCGGGTGATCTTGTATCCGTCCGGGATGGCTATGGCGATGTCAGGCGCTGAGGAGGCGTTCATCCAGGTTTCTGTGAGGAAGGCGACGTCTGGTGATGTTGTGTCGAGCAGGTTCCAGAGTTCGACGGCGTGTCTGTGGACTGAGCGGGTGTTGAGCAGGATGCACTTGAGGTGGTTGTTGCTGGTGCTCGGCTTGTGAGGTGCGGTGCAGGTCCGGATGCAGGTGAACTTGCAGGCTTTGCAGGTGACGGGTCCGTGGGTGCGTTTCGGGGTGGCTTGGTGGCAGGCAGGGTTCCGGCCGGTGTGGAGTGCGTGGAGGGTGGCGGCGTCGTAGGTCCGTCGCGTGGGCTGGCTACTCGGGGGCGAGGGGTCCTGGCGCTGGACGCGGTCCAGGCGCGGGCGGGCGCAGACGGGCTTGCCTTTGGCGCGCCTTAGGCGCACAATCGGCGCTTACGCTGCGCGTGAACGCTGCGCGTACGTGTGGGCTCCATATGAGGCGAAGTGGGAGGGCGGAGCAGCTGGGAGGCGGGAGCGGGGGGGCCAATCGGGTACAGAAAGAGGAAAGGGGGTGGGCCGCGATGGGGCAGCGGCGGGAAGCGGCGAGCGGGTGGGGGCACCTGAGGGAATAGAGATGCAGGATAAGTTAAAGCACAAGTAAATAAAAGGCAGAGGTTAAAAACACAAGAGCAGGGTAAAAATACGAAGGCAGAAGTTCAACACACAATAACAGGAAAAAATACAGTGAGCACGGAATACGGGCCGCGAAGCGGAGCAGGGAGAGCGAGCAGCAGTGAGGGGCACCGCTGGCGAGCCGTGCGGCGTGGGGGGTGTCCTGAGGTCAGGTCTGTATGGGGAGTCCATTCCGGCCTGAAGTGACGCGCTCTGTGTTGTTGGCCTGGCGGGCCTCGCTCCGCCACACTGGATGGACGGGGAAGTTGACACAGTGTACTCCCCTCTGGTAAGGGGCTTGGCTTCAGGAAGTCAGTGGGTTGCGGGGTTTTAAAACTTGGGATCTTATTGGTGTCTCTCAACTAGGGGATGTATGGGCAAGGGGCCATATGTTGTCCTTCCAGGAGCCCCAAACTCGCTACTCACTACACTCATACCAATTCCATAAATATTTGCAGTTGAGACATGCCCTCCATATGCACATCACGGACGACACGAGGCTACCCGAATACCGTACTACAACAAAAGGTATCCAGGAGTCACAACCATGTTTTTATACTTTAGACTAACCACCATACGACCTACAGATTAGATTGTGAGTTAAATACTATTCGTATGTAAATACCATTCAACTACTCATACATTCAGCATGCAACCAGGGTAGGAATTTTTCCCATCAGTTGCCGTTCTGTACCACCACTATCACATCATTTGGGTCCTCCTTACCCAGGAGTTTGTACAAAGACAGTGACACTATGTGAAAAGTGAAGACTGTGAGTGAGGAGACTGATGTTATTCGTTTCACTAGGTGGTGTAGGTATGGTGTTGGTGTGATATTTACAACTGAGAGAAAGCAGTGCAGTGAAAAAAGGGGGGTAGTGAGTAAAATTAGGTGGCACTGAGTAGAATAAGTGTTTTATTGTTTTCTCTCAGACCCCTAAGTTTAAAAACAAGTGAACAGTGAAAAGTAGATTTAACATAATATCTACTAGCAAGTGGTCGACATGTTTCTGCATATAAACGGAAATTATCCTATGCATTCATCAGGACCTCGATGTTGCTACTGCTTGCACGACTAAGTGACAAGAAATAACAAGCATTGGAAATGCAATAGGTCTCGCATTAGAAAAGTTGGAGCTATTGGTCTTGTAAATGACAAATATTTTATTTATGTGTTGGTTTTTAAAATAGCTAAATGGATAGCTTTGTCATTTACAATGCCAATAGTTATAACTTTCGCGAATGTGACACCTATAGCATTTGGAATGCAACATGTTTTGTATTTACGTGACTTAGATGGCAGCTCTGGTCGTTAGGCCACATCTCTAGAGAGCACGAGAGTGCAGCAGGGGAGAGAAGCACAGAGAGGGAGCAGAGAGTGCAGCAAGGAAGAGAAGCACGGAGAGGGAGCCCAAGAGTGAAGCAAGGGTGAGATGCACGGACAGGGAGCCTGAGAGTGCAGCAGGGAACAGAAGCATGGAGAGGGAGACAGTGTGTATCAGTCCTTGGTTCGAGGGCAGCTAAGGAATGCACTTCCTGGAGACAAGCATATGATTTATGAGGTATTTGTGCTTTACTTTGATAGCCATGTTATTGCGTCTTTTATCAGTTGCTGGAAACTTCCCTGTTATGGAGCCCCCATGTTTGTCCGGCATGAAAGTGAGTTTTACCATCTTGCCCCTTGCCAAAGCCTTCCCGGTGTAAGCTCCACATAGGCAGCGTTGAATTTTCTTTGTGCCTAAATATTTAATGCCCGTGCAACAAACAAGAAACTTTAACAAGCTCCCAACACCTGTAAGAGGCAGATGTAGGTTCAGAAAGCACATGGGCTGTAGCAGTGCAAGCTTCCATCATCTGCAAAAGGCAGTCATAAGTTTAGCAAGCACATGGACTGGAACAGTGCAAGCTTATCTCTCGGCCGTGGTGTGTGTGTGGGGGGGAGGGGGAATGGTGAAGCAGAAAGAAAGGCTTTTGGCGCTGTTGTCCTCAAAAGTGCTTTCAGATTTTGCACACTAGCCAAAAGTGGCAAGGAAAGCCTATGTCACGTTGTGGTGCCCGCAGTCTGCTGACTCTGCTGCTACAGCTTGTTCCAGAGAGAAATGTGGAACAGAGGTTGGTCACGGCAGAAGGGCCTCCTAGGGTTAACTGGCGGGTTGGTGGGTATGGCTAGTGCTGCAGTGCTCCTCGGCTGGCTTCTCGGAGTTTTTTTTCACTCTCTGCTGACGTCACGGTGAGGGTTCCTGGCCGCATGATTTAAAGACTGATGCTCTTGCACGTCTGAGCTTCAGAAGTGATTCAGAACACTTGTGCATTAGTGCCAGCGGTGGAACCATCCTGTGCACACACTCGTGCGCCATCACGTGTGCGAACACTAGTTCACGAGAGAGTGCTTTCAAGAGCGTTGCTCTTTAAAACAACTGTTTGTATTGAGGGAGGACTCGGTTTCTTCATCCTCTCGGTGGGCTGGGAAGAACACTTCCATACTAGTGGATTAAAGGGGGAGGGGGCGAGGGAGGGGCACATGTCTAAAAACTATCTGTTCATATCGACTGATCGCATCTTCAGGTAAGCGCTCCCTGCTGAAACCTGTGTGATACCTGCCAGTGAATGGTGCGAATCCTGGATGGGTCAACTCAGCTCTTCATCCTTCAAGAGTGAACAAGGTTGTAAAATTAAACTGGGGATAGTAACAGGTTATTCGCATTGTCATGAAAAAGCAGACGATGAGCTCTTGAGGTCTATGAATGAATAGCCGATCCCCCCCACCCCCACCCCGTTTTGCTTTCCGGGATTCGTAGTTCTGCAGATTCAGTTTCTAAAATGAGGACTACAGCACCCAGAATGGAAAGAGAAACACTGAACTGAAAGAACTACTCACACGTGAACCTGGGAAACTTGCATAGCTGCCAAGTTTCCCAAGTCCCCTCAGTAATTAGTCAGGCCAGTCTAGATTTGTTCCCCCGTAGAATTCTGGGACTTGTAGTCTTAATGAACCCAGTATAAAACCAGGACTGTTACGCAAGGCATGTGTAGGAGTCGGGGCAGGGGAGGCCTGGGATGAAGGACAGAGAAACACAAGTGATGGAAAGCGAAACGGACAATGTGAGAAAGAGTGGGAGTGTGCTCACTCGTGCTTTTTTGCGAGAGGTCTGCATGAAGCTAAGAGGCATGGAACTTGACAAATGACAGAAGAGAGGCTGAGATTAACGGGGAGACGGGGAAAGATAGAGAGAAAGTTTTTGAACAAAACAGAGGAGCGGGCCAAAGTGACACATGGTGGGTCACAGTGGCACTCAGTGGAAAACGCAGTGGGACACTGTTCGAAAGAGACAGGGAGTAAGAACCCCGAGACGCACACGCCCACACAGAGAAACAGGCTGAAACTGACGGGGAGACATAGTGTTGAAGAGACATGCAGAGAGTCAGGGTACCTGTGAGAACAGCGGCAGAGAAAGAGACAGGACGGCACAGAGGTATGGAGAGGACAGGGGGCAATAGTCGCACAACGTGGCGCACACAGGCAGGCATGCGAGGAGAAACACGAGGGTCACCAAGAGACATTCAACAAGATGGAGGGCATTGCTGTGGGGAGGGGGGAGGAGAAATGAGACACGACCGCAGCAGTGGGCGGAGCAGGGAGAGCGGCCTTTGAAGTCACCCAGAGAGCTCAATTTACGGAGCCCCTATGGCTGCATGCCATCTCGAGGAGCGGATGACGACACCGGCTTTGGCACATGTTCAAAAAAAGGACAAACTGATAATGCAGGAACCACTCGGTGTGAAAAACGGTCAAACAAAGCAGACAGAAGATTTTAGGGCTGAAGAACGACAAATGACTTGCATTTGTGGAGTATGCGAAGACTATGATATTACCACTCACAGGGCCAGGACAATGAACCTAACATTGCGGCGTCAAATTGATGCAGCCTTTTGAATAATAGCATGGCTACTTTATGGCAAAGGTTAATACAAAATATATGGATGAAAAACCACACTGCATCTCCCCGCTGGTCTATATTGCGCTCATTTTTCAATTACCTGCGAAGTAAAAAACAAGCTTCTGTGTTCTGCGACACGGCGGGCAGGGGAGGGGGCGGAGCGGGGAGAGGTGCGACACGGCAGGCAGGGGAGGAGAGTAGGAGGAGGAGGGGGGAGGAGAGTAGGGGGATGAGAGTAGGGGAGGCACGGCCTAGCGGCCGTGCAACCAAGAAGTGAGGGGGCGGAGCTGGGGGAGGCTGTGAGAGAGAGAGAGTGGGCAAGGCAGGCGGCTGGGGGCATGTGCACGCGCTTTTAAGCTCAATGCGCATGCGCATTGAGCTTAAATTTCACGGGCACTGCAAGGAATCGCCACGATTCCTTGCAAGTTACTTAAAGAGTGTTTAAGCCCCCATAGTCTCGCAAGCTCGATGCGCATGCGCATCGACAGGCGAGACCTAAAAAGAGAAAAATATCACCTGATTGTCAGGTGTTGATTCTCCACCACAATCTAAAACCCGAATACCGTCCCACTGAGGCCCAGACGATGATGGGAGACTTGGGTGTGTGGGGGTTTCCCATATTTACCGGACACTAATCAACAATACTCCCACGTCCCTAGACAAGTTGAGGGATCAATGGGTGGAATGGGTGGACCCCTTGACGAGGTAGACTGGCGTGACGCCCTTATGGCCCCCAGAATAGTCACCGCCTCCGTCAAGCTCAAGTTGATTCAGCTATACTATTTGCATGCTGCTTACCTCACTCCCCTGCATCTGCATCGGGTGGGTTTGCACCCAAAAGCGTTGTGCGCCAGATGTAATCACTCCCCGGCCGACTTCTTTCATATGGTTTGGTTGTGCCCCCACTTGTGGCAGTTCTGCGGGTCTATTGAAGTGGAGCTAACGGAGGTAATGGGATAGGAGGTTCCGAATGATCCACCGCCATTCCTTGTTGGGGATCACTGACGGACTAGACGGATCCAGGAATGAGAAGCTGTTTTTCAACACAGCGATGATGGTGGCCAAATGGGCTATTGCGGCGGCCTGGTTAAACCCCGACCCGCCATCTCTAGAAAGGTGGAGTAGAGGGGTAGACTGGTGTGCGACCTAAGAAAAAACCCTTTATAAAGCTAAGGGGTGTGTTAAGAAATATTGTAGAGTATGGGGGAAGTGGTTGGGGAATCTGGAGGATCCTGGTTAACCTGATTCCAAACTGCATCTACGTACTTTTTATGAGTATTGCTATTGGGGGATACAGTGCTCGTGTGAATTAATTTGCCCTTGTGATTTCCGTGTACTGGCTGAATTGTTTCCATGTTTTTTTTAAATCAATAAAATTTGCTTATCAAAAAAATATATATTTAAACGCGTTGTAGATATTATGGGGAGAAAGGTTAAATATTTCTAAATACAGTTTTAGGATGGGTGATTTAGAAGACCGAGCGTTTACTTTGTAGATAAATAAAAGTTTCGTACCTTGTCGGTTGCAGGTTAAAAATGGAGCTCGAGCACGGGCTGCTACGTCGTAGCGATACAAAATGGATGTGGGTGTCGTAAATGATATGTTACATCCACATCGTTAGGAGCGCGTGTATTTTTTCAAAAGGATATTGGGCTTGAATTGAAGCATCAAGGTTTGTTTCGAAGGGCAGGCATGAAAGAAGTTTCTAGGCAACAGGCATTCGTGGTTAGGCGCTTGTTGGCGAACGGTTGTCTGTGGAGAGAGAGCGTGCTTCAGGAAAAGGAAAGTGAAGGGAATTGGGTTTCAAAAAGCAAAGAGGTTGAAAAAATTAAGGTGTTTTTCATTATAATGGAGAATATTGAAGGAATGGAAGGAAATAAGTATGTGGAGTTGAGGAAGATTGTGTGTGAGGAAGTAAAGTCAGTAGAAGAGGAGACTATTAAACAAGTATTAGGAAAAAGGGATAGGAGGATTTTGGATGAGGAAGAGTATTTTTTTATTTCTGAAGAGAAAATTGAGAACAGAGGTCCAGGGGGAAAGTGCCTTAAAAAGAAAAGGCATTTGGATAAAAATTATGTAAAGTACAGAGGGGGCCAAAGCACCTCGCAGAGTGGTGGTGTCCTTGGCAGCACAAGGAAGAGTCAGCAACACGCTGAATCACTTGGTAATGCTTATGAGAAGCATGAATCGCTGTCTAGTTTGAATATGGATGAACATGTGCTCGATTTAGAGTACAAAGATAACTATGAGAACGAGGAAGATGATCAGGAGGTCAAGTCTAGTAGTACGGTTCTATCTTCGGTGAAGGGTCCCTTTGGGGAGAATTTATTTGAGCCAAGTGAAATTAGGCACCCCAGGGGGAAGGACTGGTGGCCCATGGAGCATGTGTCTCCGTACATTAAGATGAGATTGAAAAAGCCTCTGGAAAGAGAAAAGCGAAACCTAATGCGGGCTTTTCAAGACCCAAAATTGATGAAAAGCTAACTCTGACACCTAATTTAGGCACAGATCAAATGACTTACATGTTTCAAATGGGTAAGGCTCCAAGGAAGGGTTTAGAGATGTCTCTGAAATTATGCCAGGATAGATTACTGGATGTTTTGGGCCCTTTGGCAAGAATCTTTGATTATGTGGAAGATGCATGTTTAAAGGGTTCAGAAGTGGATCTTTTACTATTGAGAGGCGAGTGTCTTAGGGCATTGTGCTTTTTGGGAAATGCTAACGCAGGATTGTTAACAGAGAGGTGCAGAACTCTGTTAATAAGAGTAAATCCCCAAATAATGGACCTAGCTAAGAGGGAGTCAAAAGGATTATTATTTGGAGACGGGTAGGTAAGATCACTTACAAATATGTGAAGACTTTCACAAGTCTGGATAAAGCCCAGTATGCTATGTGTAGAGTCTTCCAAAGTAGTGTTTTTTTATGTAAGGGACAGTAGGAAAGAGCAAACTACTGGCCGAGCAGGTTTTAGAGCCCAGTATAATAACACCTCTTATCAAGGATTCAGTGGTTTCAGAGGTCAGGCAAATAGTACACCTTTCTATTCTCAAAGAGGGAGGAGTCAAGGAAGAAGGGGAGTGCGCTCAAGGGGACAAGCCAGTGGTCAAGGAGAGTATGAGGTGTACTTCTGGTTTTATCCCTCTAAAGGAGGGAGGAAGATTGAAACATTTCAGAGAAAAGTGGCAAAGTATAACCGCAGACGCATAGGTGTTGCAAACTATAGCAGGTTATACGATAGAGTTCGAGTCAGTACCAGTTCAGTTGGAGGAACCAAAAGAGTTGTTGTTTCAGGAAGATTTACAAGAGGTTATCGAAGAGGAAGTACATCAGATGATTCAGAAAGGTGCGATTATCGGGGTAGAGGAAAGGATTGAGAGTACTTTATTCATATTGAAGAAGGAGAAGGGTTGGAGACCGGTAAAAAAAACCTACGCAACTTGAATCAGTTTGTGAAGTACAGACACTTCAAAATGGAGGGGATTCATTGTCAGAGATGTATTACACGAGCTAGATTGTATGGTGAAGACAGATTTAAAGGATGCTTATTTCACCATTCCAATGGCA
Source organism: Lissotriton vulgaris (assembly GCF_964263255.1). Taxonomy (NCBI): domain Eukaryota; kingdom Metazoa; phylum Chordata; class Amphibia; order Caudata; family Salamandridae; genus Lissotriton; species Lissotriton vulgaris. The sequence goes on from NC_141697.1 coordinate 257,478,972, forward strand.
AAAGAGAGTCAGATTTTTTTTCAGTTCAGATGGAGAACTTCGTTGTTTGAGTTCCAATGTCTACCATTCGGCCTGTCAGCAGCGCCTTGGTGTTTCACCAAGTCAATGCGAGCGGTGGTTGGTTTTCTAAGAGAAAGGGGGATAAGATTGATAATATATTTGGACGACATTTTATTGTTGAATCAGGACATGGATTCACTTTTGGCGGAGTTGGAAGTGATGAGGAATTTATTGGAGAGTCTGGGTTTTGTGATAAACATCGAAGTTTCAGTGATGATTCCATCACAGAGTATGGAGTTTTTAGGTCTTGTGGTGGCCGCAAAGGAATGTGGTTTGTGTCTTCCAGAGAAGGTACGAAAAATCAAGCAAGAAGTTTATTCTATGTCAAAAAAGGACTCTGTAAAGCTAAGGGACTTCGCTTGGGGATAGGTCTATTGTCTTCTTTGATGCAGGCAGTTTTCCCAGGTCCACTTAACTACAGGTCGCTTCAGCGTCTAAAGAGGCAGAGGAGGTTGGTGGAAGGTTTTTAGTACGGAGACATTGGTCTTTTGAACAAAGGGGCAAAAGAGGAATAAATGTGGTGGAAGGAGAACTTGGAAGCATGGAATGGAAAGGCGATTTTTGGGAGACAACCGGATTTTGTATTGAAGAGCGATGCAAGCAATTCAGGATGGGGAGCATCTTGCTTGACGATGATGACAGGGGGAGTTTGGTCACTGAGGGAGATGTCGAACACAGATTGTTTGGAGATGCAAGCAGGTTTGCTAGTATTACAGAGTTTTCTAAGAGAATTGGTGGGGAGGTTGGTTCTTTTGCATATGGACAATGTTACAGTGGTAACTTACATGAACAAGCTGGGAGGAAGCAGGTCTAGGAAATTGGCAAATGTGGCAAAGGATATTTGGGAATTTTGCATGGAGCGAATGGAGCATAAAATTAATTTGAGGGTGGAGTATTTGCCAGGGAAGTTGAATGTGGACGCAGATTGGTATTCAAGAAATATTGTGGATTACAGCGATTGGATGCTGAATAAGGGAGCTTGCGAGAAGATTGTGAAATTGTTTGGCCCTTTGGAAGTAGATCTTTTTGCTTCACACCTAACCTTTCAGTTCCCAAGGTATGCGAGTTGGAGGCCAGATCCAGGAGCAATAGCAATAGATGCATTTTTGCAGGATTGGAAGGAGTTGAAGGGTTATGCATTTCATCCTTTTTCAATGATTCAGAGGGTTTTGGTAGAGGCGCGTAGACAGGGTTGTCATCTGATTTTGGTGACTCCTTTTTGGAAATGTCAGCCCTTGTTCCCAACGGTGATGGAATTAGCAATAGACGTACCTCGTTTCTTAGAGGTGGACAGGGGTCTTTTGATAGGAGTAGATGGGTTGGAGCATCCACAGGTAAAGGCGGGTTCCCTCAACTTTCTAGTTTGGAGGATATCAGGTATACAGGAGGAATGTCAGGACTTTCAGAGACAGCTTCAATTTTGCTCAATGAGTCTTGTGCTTCAGGAACAAAGAAAAAGGTACAGAAGTTCTTGGGAAGTGTGGCTTTGTTGATGCTTGAAAAGGGATTTGGATCCGGTGGAGGCAGTTGATGTGGAGGTAGCACATTTTTGGGCAAATTTATATGACAAAGTGTCACGGGTCCAACAAGCGAGAGTCTGTTACACCCAAAGACTGGTAGTCCGCCACCCCCCTTTCACCCTGCACATTTTCCCCACAGCCACAAACCGGTACTTGGTACGAGGACCCCGAGGACATCGAGAAGAATTGGCCAGACGAGGTTAACGCGTTCGGCTCCTTTAAGGCAGAGGATTGTGATTACGAGGCTCCACCCCTGATGACGACAAAAGCAGGAAGTTCAAGCACGAAGGGGGACGGCGATTCCCCGGCGGCGGAAATCGAGGAGGAAGCAGGACGAGAACGAGGACGTGAAGAGAACGGGAACGACAAGCCAGGAGGCCAACGGTTGGACGCTTCGCCCTGCCACGAGCCCACGGGAGGAGCGTGGCTTCGAGAGGTGCGGGGCTGGGTCGCGGGTTGGGTTGGGAGGCGGAGGCAGCCACCACTGTAAAACCCCGCAAGAGAAACCCTTTCCCCTGAGCACGAGCACTCCTAGGCACGTCCGTTTAAATAAGTTTGAGCACTTCACCCTGGTTGTGTTCCCTCACTCCCGGCCCTTATCGCCATTCCCCGAGTACAGGACGTAACTCGTCTTTCTCTTCATTTCTTTTATGGTACAACGCGAGAACCTTTGTGCAGAGACGTTTCCTGGAAGAAAACCACCAAGACCACAAAGCATCGCGACGGAACCCCTTATTCAGAGACAAGAGACTCCTTTTTGAGTTACATGAAAAAGACATATATTCCAATAAAGCCTTCCTTGAAACCCTTATTGAAGGCACCTGTGTTTCTATTTGACCCACCAGCCCCGTCTCGGGTGGTCGACACCCCTGCTAACCCGGCACCCCCGGGACACAAAGGTATGTCGTACAGGACTGTAAAATGTTATAGATCAGCTGTAGCAGCTGGACATTCCTTGGTGCAGGGCGTGTCGGTAGGAAGGAGTCCTTTGGTGTGGAGGGTCATGAAGGGCATTCGTTTGAAGAAACCTCCTTTGTCTAAGTATAAGACCTTATGGGACTTCGACTTAGTTTTGAAACGTTTTCAAAATTGGCCAGAGAACAGTTATTTAGAGGTAAGGTAGTTGTCTTGAAAGTGGTCTACACTTCTTAGTTTGATTTCTTTCAGAAGGGTTTCGGATGTGAAGGCGTTAGAGGTGTCTAGACATGTGTTTCAACCGGATGGTGTGTTGTTTGAGATAACTGTAAAAGAACTAAGACTATGTCTGGGTCCATTTTTTTATCCTAGGTTTGATGATGCTTCTAAGCTTTGTGTGGTCCGTTGTATTAATGAGTAGGAGTCATGAATGATGGATAAAAGAAAAGATGGTGTGGAACAGTTATTGACTTCTTATGTAAAGCTGTTTATTCCGGTAAGTAAAACAACTATTGCAAGATGAGTTAAGGCGACTATGAAAGGGGCCGGTGGCGATATGTCTAAATTCACTGGACATAGCGTAGGAGGCAAAATGGAAAGTAAGGTTTTATGTTAGGGGGAAGATAGAGGATATCATGAAGGCTGCAGATTGGTCTTCGGCAGAAACTTTTAGGCAATATTATTTTAAAAATGTGTATCATCTTTCAAATGTGTTTTAAAAAAGCTTTAAACATGCATCATGCTAGCCTCCTGTCTTGCCATAAAATGACGATTCTTATAGGTTTACTGAATAAAGAATTGAGATTTTATTAAAGACAAGGAGGCTAGCATTATCCCGCACACCCTACCCTTTTGACTTGTGTGGGTAATAACTTGTATTTCATTAAGGAGTTTGAGATATTTTTGATGTTTGAACTGTGAGTTTTAGATTTCTTTGAGATTATGTCTGGATTGGTTTCATTTGTGATTGTTTGTTTTCTTTACAGATCAGTAGATGTTTTTCGTTGGTTCCAGTATTATATTTTGAAGTTGTTAAGAAGAGGAACAAAAGAGGAAGAAAATGAAGGACACAGAGACTTAATGTGTGTCAATATTCTTTTTAATTGTGATGTTAATAAGTTAAATTCTGGGAGCTTTTAAGTGGTGCTGCTGCTCAGACGGAGTTTAATAAAAGGTTATGCATAATTATAGCCTCCTTGTCTTTAATATAAACTGGATTCTTTATTCAGTAAACCTATGAGAATCGTCTTTCTCCTTGTCTTCAACCATTCTGAAGACATACAGTCGATAATTGACCTCAAGTAGGACAACAGGTGTGTTAAGATAGTACAATTCAAGATGGGTTCTCTATAAGTGATAATCCCAGTAGTATTCCGGGTCGATTTCCCAGGGATCTGACAAATTGGAGAATGCTTATTGACAATGATGCATGTGGATTAACAGAAAAACAAAAACTTAGAAAGCACATTGGAGGAAACCAAATGATAGAAACCCAATTTTAAGGAAAGACAATTTGAATGAAATACAAATAAATCGAAAATTAAAGGAAACATTTTAAAGGAAAGATTAGGGGTAGTAAAGGATTTTTGGGTTCAGAGATGGGTGATGTTTAGAGACAATGAGGGTTTTTTGGGTTTCAAGGTTGGGTGGAATTTAGGGGTAGTGAGGGTTTTTTAGGGATCAGGCATGGGTGGAGTTGAGGGAGGTGAGGGTGTTTTAGGAATCAGGCATGGGTGGAGTTTAGGGTAGCAAGGGGTTTGTTTTCAGGTTCAAGGAAAAGTGGAGTTTAAGAGTGGTGATGGTTTTTTTTTATTTTTTTTTAGAGTTCAGGGATGGGTAGCGTGTAGAGGTGTTGGGGGTTTTTAGGTTTTACGGATGGGTGAAGTTTAAGTCTGGGGAGTGTTTTAAAGGTTCAGTGATGGGTAGAGTTCTAGGGTGGTGAAGGTTTTTAGTGTTTGTGAATGGGTGGAGTTAAGGCACTGTGAGGTTTTAAAGGTTTAGTGATAGAGCAGATTTGTAGAAAGGGTTTTTAAGGTTCAGGGATGGGGTTTAGGGGAGGAGAGGAGTTTTAGGTGTCATGAATTGGTGGTTTTCAGGGGTGATGAGGGTTCAGGGATGAGTAAAGCTTAGAGGTGGTGCAGGATTTTAAGGGATTTGGGATGGGTGCGATTTAGGCGTAATAAGAGTTTTGTAGGGTTCAGGAATGTGTGGAGTTTTCGGGACAGTGAGGGGTTTTTAGGTTTCAGGGAAGGATAGATTTAGTGTCAGAAAGGGCTTTTAAGGTTCAGGGATCTTTGGAGCTTAGGGGTCTGTGATGGGTGTAGGCTATGCGTGGAGAGGCATTTTTAGGGGGCAGAGATGGATGGTGTTAGAGGTGGTGAGGGTTCAATGAACTAAAAGCATCCAAAGTAATTGTTTGACAATGTCTAAGATATAAATCTGAAATAATGTCTCCTGACAAAGGATTGAAATAAATATCATACCTTTGACAGAATGTTTCTGAAAGTAAGACCTGCAATCATTTAATTTTAACTTTAAAAAATATGTATGCAGGAGCCAAGTTTGGAAAAAAAGACAAATTAAGAATTGCTTTCTAAAAATGGTAAATGCCATTCATCCTGAAAATTTCCATTAAACCATTTAGATGTAATGGTTTCTCAGTAACTATTCAATTAAATCGCTTTTTAATGAAATTACATGCAACCTTGTAGTAATTAGCTATCTAACTTTCCTGCATACTAAGCTGGTTTCATGGTTACAGAAAGTTGCTGTTTGAACTCAAGAGTCTGTTGTACCATTCCCTGGAGGCTGTGGTGAAGAATGGTCAAACAAAGTGCTCTCCCACTTACCTGGCTTGGTGTGATCACTTTAAATTTGGAAACGAGTTGGCTGGCCGTTCTGCTTCTCCATCCATGTGTGCTGTGCCCTGTGTATTGGTTCCAGTTGGCTGTGCGACGAGGACCCACTGGAGCGATCTCTCCCTTTGTCCTGCGAAACATTCAGATTGTTTGTGGAGTGTTCAATTCTATACTCCAACTTACATCTTGTAATTTCACCGATGAGAAATCGTTTCTTGTGTAGTAAGAGGTGGCTCGGCATTGGTTTCTGGACACCAGTCAAAAATGAAGGGATGAACTTAATCGCGAGCCTGGACACCACTGCGGGGTGTCAATGTCTTGACAGTAGGCCTCCGTGATCCCTGTTGAGTGACATACTGTTGGGTACCTGGGTGCCCGAGGCTGAAGTTTGGCCATTCGTGTGGGTGTGTTCCCGAGTGCATGTGCATCGTGTCCTGCGTGAGCACAGTGATTTTTGCCTCCCGGCAGCTGATGGCCTACTGATGACACAGTCGAATGTTGTGTGTGTGCCACGAGTCGTTTGTTAACGGCATCGCACACAGTGGTGTTGCCGGGCGCTGGTGGATGCAGCCTGCCTGTTTGTCAGGTACGCATTGTTTTCGGCATTGCATGCGTGGTTGGCAACACTTTTTCTGTGAGGCTGCTGGTTGGCAATTGTGTTGCTCTACGTAGTGCCCTTCAGCGTTCTTGCACACTGAAGTCCATCGCTGCCAGAATCTTCCAGCAGCCGTCAGGTTGGACCAGTTCCATTCTTCCACCACCATCTACGGACAGTTCACTTCTTCAAGAGCATCGGAGGCAAGCTGAGAAGTCATTTTGCAGTGGTATCGGCAGTCAGGCACAACACAGGAAAGCACAAGGCTGTTCTCACCGGCAGAGGATGTGACTGGATGCTGACTGAATTTGTTTTGGTAAACTTGGGGTCAAGTACGGTGCTCTTTTTTTAACACAGCGTTCTTTATCATCAACCATACTGTGTAAGTTTTTTGCTGGGACATATTTTTCTTTTTTTTTGGTAAGTTCAGTAATACCACCCGAGATTGTGTTTATTCAAAATTATTTACCTACTTATAGCTGTTTTGTGTTGGTTTAAATGGTACCCTGTGTCAGTATGCAACATGTTCAAGCTCCTCCCCCATTTTTACAGCTCCTAGGAGACCCATCAGTCAGGTGGAAAGTGTGCTTTAGGGCTTTTACTAAGTACTTTGGAGTCACGGGGGGTATTCAGCACAGAGTGCAAAAAGTTTATTTTGGAGCACAATCTTGGTCTAGAGGGACAGGCCGTGTTGGAACACTTACCCCCCCTCGAAGTAGTTGATGGTGATGAACCTCTTAATAAGTGTGACCAAGCGGTGGCTATGCCTGAAAAACAATTTGATGTGGAAGGGAGTCTAGTGGTTGCAAGACACAAATTCTTCACAAGAGTACAAGAAAATGACGAAGGCATTGTGTCGTATGTGGCGACTTTATGAATTCTGGCATCAGAATACGAGTTTGAGCATTTCACATCTCAGTTGATCATGGACCAGGTGGTCGTGCGTTGTGGAGACAAAAAAGTTCAAGAGAAGCTTCTTACTTTGAAAAATCCATCATTGCAAGAAACCATTACCATTTTTAAAAGCATAGAGTTATCTCAGAAAGTTTCAAAAGAGTTGAAACGCGACAAAGCTGTGTTGGGGGCTGTAAAAGAACCTAGAGACCAAGGGAAAAAACAACAAAGTGGGAAGAGAGGCAGCAAGTATGCAGTCGCCAGACCTGAGAAAAGGGTGGGTCAGCAAAGAAAACTTTGCACAAAGTGTGGGTTCCCCTCTCATTATTCCAACAGTCGATTGTGTCCAGAGAGAAATGCCGCCTGTCGCAAATGTGGCAAACAAGGACATTTTGCCAAAGTGTGTAGCTCTAGGGGCAATGTTATCACTGTTTTTACTGAAGATAAGGGCGACCTGTCGATGGATGTGGTGCGTTCTATGAATGATTTGATTCTCATGCTCAAAGGTGAATCTAATGATTGTGTGGATCCAGTTGTGGATTTGATGGTTGATGGCAAATCCATTCAATTGTTGGTGGATTCCAGTGCTCCCATGACAATGATCACCGAGGAGTTGTTTGAATGCAATTGGGTGGATAAAGCTATTGAAGCTCCAGACATAAATCATGTATCCTATGAGGGTAGGAGGATCGAGTAAAAGTTTTTTTTTTTAAACTAGTTTAATTTTTAAGGAGAGGTGCATTAGGGGGAAGGTCTACATGGCGAAGAAAGGACTAAATATTTTGGGGTGGTATCACCAGGGACTTCTTGGCATGACCCTCAGACCAGGCAACAAGTCTCTGTAGTGGCTGAACATATCCAGGGTGAGGGTTTGAATGTGTGGGCTAACAGATTCAGGAGTGTGTTTGCCGATAAAGCTGGGGATCATTCAGGGGTTCAACCATCTCATCAAGGTGAAGGACCAAGCATTTCCAATCAAGCATAAAGTGCGCAATGTGCCCTCTAGAGCCGGAGATTGTTTATCTGAGGAGCTCAGGGGGATGGGAGAGTCTGGGGTTATCGAACCATTGAGTTGTCCTTATGTTTGGCTCCATTGGTTGTGGCCCATAAGAAGAACTGGAGTCTCAGAGTATGCATCGGCTTGCGCAGTCGTAAAGAAATCTGAGTTGACTCGCATCCCCTTCCCCATATTGATGACATACTTTCCAAGTTTACAGGCGCTAAGGGATTTTCTAAGATAGATCTATCCTCTGCTTACAATCAGGTGGAGTTGGATACTAGTTGCAAGCATTTGACTGCTTTTGTTTCTCGGGTAGGAACCTTCCAATTCAAGAGGATTCCATTTAGGCTTGCCTCAGCAGCCTCAGTTTTCCAGCCCATCATGGAAAAGGTCTTGGAAGGTGTTGAGGATTCTGCGGTCTTCCAGGATGGTATTCTGGTTGATGAAAAGTACAGGCCATCACATGACAAGCACCTCACAGAAGTTCTAAGCAGGCTTCAGGAGAAGGGTAATGTAGCCAACAAGCTCAAATGCGTGTATGGGGTGGAAGTGATTAAGTATTTGGGGCATTGCATTTCCGGTTAAGGGATTGAACCGAAAGAGGGTATGATTGATGCCATCGTGAATGCTCTGTGTCACAAGTCCAAAGAACAGGTTTCTTCATTTTTGGGTGTCTGTGAATTGTATACCAAGTTTATTTCCAATTTGATATATGCCTGCTGGAGGCACTAGAGGGCGCACTGCGGAATGGCTGGCTAGAAAGGCAGCTCTGCCGGATGGACGCATGATCTAGCAAAAATCCTGTGTCTCAGGCAACAACCGCAAGCGAAATTGGCATAATATGTAGTCGGAAGGTGCCAGGAAACGAAAGTCTCTGACTGCGCCCTGCTCTGCTGCCTAAATGCGGTGGAAAATAGACATTTGAATTGGCGGGAAAATCTGCAGATGACCGGTAAGATGGCGGCCCCCATGATGCGATAGCGCGCAGGTTGACACCATGACTCCACCGTCGATGCACATAACTGCAGGCACGACCGCTAGTGAGAAATTACAGCCCTAAACGCGGACAACATTTTGGTCGCTGAGAGAAATTGGCGCTTTACTTTGCTGCCGCAACGATCGCCTGTCTGATCGGACTGCCTAAGATGGCGGTGCCCATCGCATCGGCGCGAATCTAGCGTTTCCTCGCGGGCGATACCAGCTTTGCTTAGGGCATTTACCACATAAACCTTGCGCACTGGGCAGCCCGCTCCTCTGAGAATAGGGGCAAGGATTCACTCAATGTTCCGGAGCCCATGTCAAGCCCTGCAGGTCTTCTGGATCTGTGACAATATCGGAAAAATCCCATACCATGCTGCAGGGAAGATAAACACAGTGAGTGCCTACCCCCACGCTGCTCACATATGTGCCTGACTACCATTGTGCACATTGCCCTAATATGTTGTTGGTGCGGCTTGACGCAGTACACAATGATGTGCTCCTTGTTCCTGCTGCAGTCGTAATAAGGGTGTGAGCGGCCATTTTGTGCTTGCTGCGGACGAGTGCTACTATTCCATGGGCCTAACTACATGATACCGCATCTAGGCCATCCTACCTGCGTCGGCGCTGGGTGCACTCCTACAATATTCTATACGTTAGGACCTGCATGGAGGCGCTCCTACATGATCCGCGATTCTGAAGAGGCTGACCTGAGCGATCTACCCCCTCCTGCTCCTTAACTAACCATACACCCAGTTGAAGCCGAGGCGTACTGACACGACAGGCAGAAACACCAGTGCATTTGACCGGCTTATTAAACCGCGCACAAAACTGCCATGTCTACACTCATGACCGCGTGATTTTGGCGGTCTGGTGCTTCCTCCATTTTTGGAGCGTCACTTTTCGCTCACTCATCAAAGCACTGGTGGGACTCTAGGATTGAATCCCGCAGCTGATTGGGGGTCACCGCTTGCAATCTAACCACGCTCCAGCACAACACTCTCACTAAGACACCCCACCTCTGTACGATGGGGAAACTGGACAAACAGCAGCCGAAATTGACCTTTGAGTCGCGACGATCAACCCGGGCCTCATGAATCAGTCAGATGCAGATACGGAGGCGGAGGGTGCTGCAGAGAATGGTATGGAAACCATCCTGAAGGCAATCCAAACCAGCCTTCAGGATATTAATGGCAAGCTCGTCAATCTCACCTGTCGAATGGATATTATGGCGGCGAAGATGGAGAGGCAGGGAGACAGGCTGGATGATGCGGAGACCCGCCTATCAGCCGTAGAAGACGAAGAAGACGAAGAGCATACCAGCACCACTAAATGCAGTGGGTTAGAGAAAGTTATGGAAGTACTCAGGAACAAAGCTGAGGATTTGGAGGCCAGATCGCGACACAACAACCTCCGAATTGCGGGTGTCCCGGAAACAACCAACACGGGACGCATGGAGACGTATGTGGAGGAACTTTGCCATGCCATCTTTGGCGCTGACGACCTATCATCGATCTCATAGTTGAACGTGCCCACCGCTCTCTGGCGCCTCGTCCACCACCAGGTGCCTCACCCCGACCTATAGTGGCTCGCATCTTGAACTATGGCGACCGTGATGGTATACTGCGGATGGCGAGGGAAAAGAAGGGCATTACCTACCAAGGTAACCGACTGGAATTCTTTCCTGACTACACAATGGCGGTACAGCAGGCCCGGAAAGAGTTTGCAAATGCAAAGGCAAAATTACGACTCCTGCAGGTGGACTACGCAATGCTGTATCCTGCGCGACTGAAAGTGACATGGGATGGAAAACCGACGATACTACCCACGCCAAAGACAGCTCAGGATTTCATAAAAAAGATTCACAACCACCGAAAGAAGCAAAGACAAGCTGATCATCAACGCGACTCAGAGTGAGAACTCACATATGCACACTCTTTCTGGGCGCCACTGACTGCAAATCAGACTGCTGTGCTACGCGACATGAAAATGCCATTGACAGGTACCCTGCATTTGATCGGCATAGGTCAGCTGTCCAGTGGTAAGCAGGTCCTTTGTTCACAGCATGTGCATTGAGATAACGACTGTTATTTTGTGTAGTGCTACAAGTAGAACATACACAGACATGCTGCGCCAATGGCATACGTATGAGGATTGGTGCACTACACCCGCAACTTAGAACATTGATCTATGCGAAGCTCTCAGCTTCAGACAGTGGGGAGTGACAAACCCTTCTAAGGCATATGGGGAAGGAACAGACGATTTAAGCTACGCCCCCTCACTAGTTACAGTTAATCTATCAGATGTTCCATACTAGGTTGTTTCGCTGTATATCCCAATGCATGTCAGATGCCTAATAGTTGATCGAAACTGCAGCAGTTTCATAGCTTGCTCATAGCTGTTGCCTGACTGGGAGGTTCATGCTGCAGGGCCATAGAGACATTAAACATTGGCTTCCATTGTGTTTCTTTGACAGGTTGCACCTACACGGCTAACTAATGCCACCCATTCCATAAAGGGCGATAGGGTTCAATCTGATATAATGTAAAGCTGTACAATGGGGGATGATTGACTGACCACAGGTGGATGTGTCACGGTCCCACAGCGTTTGGGATTGGGACAATATACCGCACACGATGATCTGATGTAATGTATATTGCACCTATAACTGCCAATACTGTTTCGCTATGATTTGCATAGTTTCAACTTTGTTTGTGCAGACGACCAAGCTATGATCCGTCCACATCAATTAGATTGGATGGTGATGTGTACCCTAGGCGGACCTCCACATGGGTGCACCCCACACAGTTATGTGTTCTAGGGGATTGCAAGTTGGGGAATGGTTTCAGCGGGTTTGGGCTGCTGATGTGGGTGGGGGGTGGAGGGGTTGGGGAACTGTTCTGTTTAATGAGCCACAACACTTGAGATGCATTGCTGAGTTCCGAGATGATGAATATGCCTATGCTATGCTTTTTCTATATACGCACTTCTGGCACTGCCCTATAACAGAACGCTACAAACACATGATTAGCGATCCCATTTTTACACACATTCGTTGACTATGACCAATAGCATACCAGGCAGACTATTGTTAAATCTACTAACCTGGAACATACAGGCTTCACAAACCCGAAGAAAATCAGACAAATATTTGCATGTATAGATAGATGGCATATTGACGTGCTGTTGCAGGAAACTCACATGGCCCCATATGCCCCTGCTAATATTGGCCGAAGATGGGCCGAGTCTATACACAACTCCACATATTCTTCCTATTCTAGTGGGGTTTCAATCCTAGTAAAAAAAGGTACGAACTTCCAGGTGGAAAACACTATCACGGATAGACAGGGGCGCTTTAATAGTCACTTGGACACTACTAGGGCAACGTGTGAAGCTCATTAACACATGGTCCAAACATGGATGCTCCTGAGTTTATCACGAAATATGGCAGCATTTACATGGAGACATTGATAGTACTCACATATGGGGCGGTGACTTAAATCTGGCACTACAGGACCACATGGATAGATCGGGTATGACTACGGAACCTCACAGGAAAGCACGGACAAAGGTATTAGATATTATGTCTGAACTACATTTGCATGACATATGGAGGGCCGCAAAACAGGGATTAGAGAGGCAACGCACACTTCGGCTGCGCATAGTAGCTGGTCTTGCATTAATTATTGGATAGGATCTGAGAAGGTTTTGCTGTGGACAACGGGAATTAAGCATTTACCTAAAACGCTTTCAGACCACACTCCCATCATACTCACCCTTACAATACCACATTACTTGCCACCTCCATACAGCTGGAGATTCAATGCCACTGCACTCACAGACACCGTATTTGCAGACACTATAGCGAAGGCAATCAAGGAATATTTTTTATTTAATGAACCTTCTACAGATGACCCCTGCCTTCTTTGGGAAGCTTTCAAGGCCACCTTGCGCGGGGTCTGTATTGGGCACCACAGTTGGGATACTGCGGGATATACGAGCGCAGTTAACGCGTTGTGTGACACGGCTAAAATTACTAGAAACTAGATATGAACGAACTCAGGACGCTATTGTGCTGAAAGAGATTCGGCAGACCCTACAGAATATCAAACAGTTGCTAAAGATGAGGTTAAATACATACACAAGTGTCCCACTGCTAGGAAGTTTGGGGAAGGTGGCAGACCGGGCAGGGTTCTCGCGTCAAAAATTTGTAAAGGGCGCAAAACGCAAACCGTTTTGCAGAATCGAGACGATAACGATTCCTTATGCACAGACCCACAGGGAATTTTGCACGGTTTTGTACAAACTTATAGCAGGCTCTATCGCTCACAACCCACAGTGTCTCCCACTGAAATACTCGTTATCTGAACGATGTCGCCATAGCGTGGCTTTCAGACACACAGAGGGCATATTTATCCCTTCCAATCACCGTTGAGGAGGTCAAGCCCCGGGGCCCGACGGGTTCACGTGTGAATTTTACAAAGCATACGTCGATCTACTGGCACCCAGGCTCGTTGCAATGTTCGGGGATGCCTTTGAGAGGAACAAACTTCTACCAACACTGCGTGAAGCGGTGATCGCACTCTTAAAGTCTGGTAAGGACCCTGAGGCATGCGACTCCTATAGACCCTTATCATTAATTAATGTGGACTCCAAAATCTTAGCTAAAATACTGGCCACACCTCTGCATCCCCTTATGACCAACTTAGTACTCCCAGATCAGTCTGGCTTTATACCATCACAGGCTACCACACATAACACTAGAACGCTGTTTGCTCTCTCCCATTATCTCACTCCCAACACTAAGGCAGTGGCGGTTATGCTAGACGCCACCAAGGCTTTTGATTCCATTGAGTGGTCTTACTTAATTACACTCCTTACCAGGATGGGCTTCCCTCCCATGTTTATCCAATGGGTGAAACTCCTGTATACCAAACCAGTCGCTGCAGTCCGAGTAAATGGGTATGTATCTGAAGCAATACCTATTGAACGCGGGACGAGGCAGGGATGCCCATTGTCCCCCTTATTGTTCGCTCTTGCCCTTGAGCCACTTGCTCGTAAGGTTCGACAGCTTCATCATCCATCAGCACTGCAATTCCCAAGTAGGCCTCTACACATATTGCTTTATGCAGACGATATGTTGTTATATGTCCGAGACCCTGAACAGCATCTTGCCCCTTTGCTTCGCGAATACATTAAATTCGGAGGGCACTCTGGTATGCACATTAATTGGGAAAAATCTTCTATTATACCACTTACTGACACAACCACACAGCATGCTATTGATTTCCCGTTGGGAGTGGCAAGTAGATCCTATTAAATATCTTGGCGTATTGTATCACAGAGACCCCGAAATCCTCATCAGAACTAACTTCTGTGATAAACTCCTTAGAGGACAAAGTACACCGATGGATACAATTGCCACTATCCCTCGCGGATCGAATAGCAATTGTCAAAATGGTAATCTTACCAAAATTACTTTATCTCTTCAATAATATTCCGATTTTTCCCCCGCGGGAGGTCTTCAAACTGATATCAATGGTGGTATTAAAGCTAATATGGGCTGGAAAGCAAGTGCGTGTAAGCATACAGACCCTTACGGTGCCATATGCACATGGCGGACTCGGTGTACCTGTTTCCCTGCTATATTATTTATGTGCTCAGCCCAATATGCCACGTACTGGTATCACGAGATCCCTTACCTGACACGCACAGCGGTAGAGGAGGGAAACGCACTGCCCATCCCTTTAAATGCAATCATCACTCATCGCCGACCACCTCTACAAGACAAAGACATCAACACCATTGATGCAACCAATGCAGTGTGGCAACATCTGGGCCATTTGGTGAATAAATTACCCCTATATGCTGCAGCCCTTAGTCTAAAACATCATCCTGACATCTCGGTCACTAAGGAGGAGGTAGGCATGGGACTACTACAGCAGGTGGGAATAGATACCCTAGGTGACTTATATACAATGGGATATTTAAAACAACAAAAGACTTATCATCTATCCAAAACCAGACCTTACTGTTCCGTTTCAACTATCAAAGGTTACAAGGGGCAATCAAAAAGCTATATCCGTGCTATCCTAACAAGCCAATGCAACTAAATTCCCTACAACTCATACTGACGTCTTCCAACACCACACTTCGTTTCCCGACTGTACGCTGTGGCGCAGGATGAAATTGGTAGCAGCAGCCACAAGGCCATGGAAAGATGGAACGCTATTCTACAAGATCCCCTTACAGAAAGGGACTGGCACACGGCATGTACTCTGATCCAATTGCTGACACCTAATGGCAGCCTCAGACTTGTCCACTTTAAATACTTGCATCAAACATATTACACGCCCATGAAACAATATAGATATGGCCTTCGCTCAGAGGCAAGATGTACCCGCTGCGGGATAGACCAGGCTGACTTTATTCATCTCGCATGGTTTTGTGAGAAAATGCACACATACAGGAGAGAGTCACATCACTCTTTGCAGCGATGGTTGAAATGGACATTAACTATAGCATTGAGGTTTGTTTGTTGGGGTTATTAACCAATGCCCGGTCTCTGAAACGTACGTTTTGTATGGTAGCGCTGTTACTAGCTAAACGACGGATTTCCATGTGCTGGGACAGCAAAAATGTGCCTGACCCTAAACAATGGATCTATGATATGTAACATTGCCAGGACACTTTACGTACCTATGAGGAAGAACTACCTGCCCGATCTAGGCCGAAAAATTATAGGAAGTACTTAACGGACTATTTACGTGAGCATAATGCTATATGATGGAACTGCTAGAGTAGGTCTCATCACTCATTTGTCTTAAAATGTGTACATGTGTAACTTTAGGCTTAAGTGCAACCTTTGATTGTATCACTGGGATGATGAATGCAGTAGTGCAATGGTTCATTCAGTTTGTCTTTTTGATATTACGGATTTATTCATTGATAAAACTTAATAAAAAGATTTTTTTTTAAAAAGTGTATTTCCAATTTTGCTGCGAAAACTGTTCATTTACGAGAACTGCTCAAAAGAAAGGTTACTTTCGTTTGGGATCAGGTGTGCCAGGGTCAATTTGATCGCATTAAGCAAGAGGTTGGAATGTGCAAAATTCTCACTCCCTTTGATCCTTTCAACCAGTGCATTGTCTCGGTTGATGCGAGTTTCGATGGTTTGGGTGGTATGATCACACAAATCAAACACGGCAAGGAGCATACTGTTGGGTTTGTCTCTCTGGCATTACGACAGAGTAAAAAAAAAACTACTCTGTAATCGAAAGAAAGAGAGTGGTTGGCCTGTTGCTGGGCTGTTGAAAGATTCAAGCCTTTTTTGTGGGGGAAGACTTTCAAGTTGTTGACCGACCACAAGCCTCTCTTTCCCATCCTCAATGGGCTTGTCGTCAAAGAGCACACCCCAAGTATTGCGAGATTGAGTTCTAAATTGTTGCAGTACAACTTTGTGGGGGCATACATTCCGGGTGGGAGAAACACTAGGGCAGATTTTCTCTCGAGATCAGTATTAACCTCTGGAAGATGGACGTTAGTTGGATGTGAAGAAGATGAGGAGTGTTTGATTGCTGCTGTTGATGTTTGCAGTGCTGGTGGCTTTGCCAAACAGGAGTGGTTTGATGGCATGCAGGCTGATCCTGTTATCAAAAACATCAAGGATCATATTGTCCAAGGGTGGCCCAAAGAGAAGCATTTGGATGTAGACCTTCAGCCTTTTGCCAAGATCGCTGTTGAGCTCACATTGGAGGGTGGTGAGAAGATCATGAGGGGCGACAAATTTGTTGCCCCCCCGATGCTTGAGATCTCGCATCATTGACTCTGGTCACGAAGGCCATCTTAGGCAGACAAGCACCAAAGGGAGGGTTTGTGCAGTATATTGGTGGCCATCCATGGACCAGCAGGTCAATGATGCTGTCAGGGGGTGTGTCATTTGTTGGTCTAGTGACAAGGTCATCTAAACGGTAACACCTCCAGTACAAGTGGTGGATCTTCCTAGTGGTCCGTGGATGAAATTGGCTGTCGATTTTGTAGGACCTTTACCTAATAGGTATGGGTTTGCTTTGGGTGGTAGCAGACTGATACAGAAAGTGGTGGAAGGTCCATTTCATGGTTGACCCCCAACACCCAGGAAGTCATTCGATTTTTTCAAAGTCTATTCGCTAGGGAAGGTTTTCCTAAAGAATTAGTGTCAGACAATGGGATGCAATTCCCTTCAAGGGAAATATCTGATTTTCTCTCTCAATCTGTGTGGTTCTATATCGCCCACAAGCCAACGGATTTATCGAGCGCGTTAATCGCATGCTTGTTGAGTGTGTGCGGTGGGCTATTTCCAATAGGGTGAGGTCAAGGAAACAGTGCAGAGAATGTTGTGGGTGCATCATACAGCAAAAAACACAAGATGATGGACGGAATGTTGCACAATTGCAAAACATTCACCCCCAGTCACAGATCTGGGTTTAATCCATCGTTATTTTGCTCACCAAGCCACCCCAGTTCAGACATGGCCATATGCAAATCAGTCTTGACCCTGTGCCTCATGGGAACAGTCCAGCCCGAACTGCCAAGCCATGTCTTCCCTGGACCGGAATCAAGCATCCTAGGACCGGTTTCTGGCTATCAGCCTTCATCAGTCAGGATAGCTTGACTCCAGTGGCCGAGTGAGCACGGGACCCACGTCTGGGCATACCCTTCCCACATAGGTTGAACAGCAAAACACACAAGAAGATGCACGGAATGTTGCAAAATGGCAAAACATTCACCCCCAGTCAGAAATCTGGCTTTAATCCATCGTTATTTTGCTCACCAAGCCACCCCAGTTCAGACATGGCCATATGCAAATCAGTCTTGACCATGTGCCTCATGGGAACAGTCCAGCCCGAACTGCCAAGCCATGTCTTCCCTGGACCGGAATCAAGCATCCTAGGACCGGTTTCTGGCGATCAGCCTTCATCAGTCAGGATAGCTTGGCTCCAGTGGCCGAGTGAGCACAGGACCCACGTCTGGGCATACCCTTCCCACATAGGTGGGTGCATTCCCAGTCAAGCTGTGGGTAAAAGTCTGCGTGTGAGAATTGCTACCTTTGACATGTGTCCAGCTTGGATGGGGAAATGGGGTTTGCATATGAAAGTTGGTTCTGGGGACTATGCGGCGAGTACCTCTCCATATTCTGATGTGGGTGCGTCTTAAACGTCACACAATACTATTGTTCAGTTGTCTCCAAAATGTGCCAAGGATGTTTCTAGTCTGAGCTCCAAGGTCCTTGTGGGCAATTTGGTGAGAATTAAGCTTCCTCACACGGTTCCCAAGGGGTTGTCGAAGTTTGTTTCTCCTATTCAGGTGGATGCCACGTCATGTTTTGTTGTGAGAATCAATGGGAGGAGTTGGGGGAATCTCTTCAGAATTTACAAGATCCCCAAACAAGTGGTTTGGCAATTAGGGCTTGAGGATAGTGTTGAGCCTTCAGTGTCAGAACTTTGTCGGAGAGAACCCAGCACCGATCTCCAGCGGGGGTTTCCTCAATTTTCCTACTCACGTATGAGTGGTAGGAAAAGTGTTAAGCCTAAACAGATGAATTTGTAAATGTTTGAAATTTGTTTGTATTCTTATGTAGTTTTGCATCGAAATTGTAAACTTGTTCTAATTCTCCTAAAATTCCCTCTAGCGATTTTCTCTGCTGCTCTCCTTGCTTTTCCTCTGCTCCCTCCTTTCCTTCTTTCCTTCCGGTGTTTCTTTCTTTTATTCCCTTTTGGAAAGAAAGCAGATGCTGTAGTAATTAGCTAACTCCCTTTCCCTCATACTATGCCAGTTCCATGGTTACAGAATGTTGGTGTTTGAACTCCAGGGTCTGTTGGACCATTCCCTGGAAGCTGTGGAGAAGAACAGTCAATAAATACAGTGCTCTCACGCTTACCTAGCTCGGGATGATCACTTCAAACCTTTAGTCCCATTTTGATCCTGCAATCTAACGAAAGGTATATGAATTTCACCTTCTCAGTTTGGCAACATCACTGTTTTTTAAACTCTCCTGTTTGGGTTGAATTTGCCTCAGGGTCTCCACCAAGGCCCTGTGGTGAGACTCCATGCAAGGAGCACACATATTCACCTATATAAAGGAAATTGGCAGATCAGGAAAGTACCTATTCATCAGTCTCTCTAAAACAATAAAATCGTGTGCTTGATGTTTAGCAGTTCAGTTGACAGGTGAACATCATGAAAAACGCAGTTATGATTCCCTGAAAATGACACCTTCTTGAAAGCATGGTCTGATACATTGATAATATTTGCTTTTTGTCGATCAAGAAACATCAATCTGATCTTAAAAAGAAGCAGCACCTTCTGAGCTCGGCTCTTGATTACTAATGGTTTCAGGTGCAGGGGCATCTGGCCTTTTGCGTGTAAGTTGTCCCCTATGCTACTGCACCTCAGAAACACATATCACCATGGAATCTCGCCAACTCTAAACTTCGTGACAAATCTCAGCTTACAGACCCAGAAAGCACCCTGGAAATCACTTGCACTTATTGCTGGTGATCATGCTGGAATCTGTCCAGCACTCCAACTGGAGGGAACTCAACGGAGCCCATGGATGCAACGGGGTCCAATTCAAGTCATCTGCAAGGACACTGGTTTTTAGTCAGGATGGACAACAATGTAGCAATGTCTTACGTAATTGCTTATGGTGCCACAAAAATCAAGGACTCAGGAAGAAGTTTAACAATCAACATTTGTGTGAGATGAACAAAATAACCTCTCTTCAAAACAGAAGCATTACGGATTGGAATTTCAGGATGTGTTATATCAGCATGGGTTTCTGCTCTTCCCTAAATGTTATCCTCAGAGCTAGAAGAGGTTCGCTCATCCTGGGGGCATATGTTTACGAGCAAAGGAAATGCCATTCTGGATCACTGTCCCGAAAATCAGAAGGGAGGGACGGTGTGTTCTTTTCAATTGCATCCAGAAGGGCCTGATAGAGGACACCTCTGGTACTCCAGCTGTCAGGCACATAGAAGTTGGCTCTGTCCCAGGCCCTTTCTCTCTTCAGTGGCAGTCTTTCCCGCTACTGTCCCCAAGGAAGCTGGCGATAATCTCCTTGTATCTGTACAGCTCAGCCTTCAAAGGACAGGAGTGTTGATGGAGGCAGTCTTGGCACAATACAATTGAGGCAATTATTTATCCTTGTGGCATACTAAAGGGTCTCCTGGTATTGACACTCAGTAGTCGGCTACTGGCGATATAGGTGTTTAGGGAATTTTGTTGTGAGATGTCAGAGGTCAAGGGTTATGCTGTGCATCTGCTCAAACCCAATGGGTCGTGTTGATACAGGTTTTGCCTTTACTTGAAGCATCGCCTTGTTTTATCTTCTGATAGAGTATTTAATGGTGATCATCGCCTCTGCTTCAAGAATAGGTCAATACGTTGCACTACTCTGTGATGACTAATACTTAGAGTGGTTCCTGAAGGACTAGTTTTCAGATTGCTGAAGGACTCATTTTCAGAGTGTCTCCCTCTTTATACCTTAAGTTTTTGCTGAATTCTGTATCAACCAGGATATTGCTATTCTCTCCACATGCATTATACTGTACTACTTGTGGGGAAGGTGGTGTCACTCTTCAATTCCTAGATGTATGAAGGGTGATGTAAACATTTTTTTCATACGTAAAAGCATTCCAGGACACCAATTGGTTTTTCATCAACTTTGGGCTTGGTCAGTTGTCTGGGCCGAGATGGCTGCAGCAAAGGGGCACAGATAAAACCTGGTAGAGGAAGACTGCAGCGCCATGTGGCCTTCTGGCTAACCAGGCTGCTAGGTGGGCTCTGTTCATGCAGGGGACCATGAGGACTCGGTGCCAGTGATTCAGCTGGGGTGACAGTCATAAGACTGACAATGAGCTCCAAAAGTCCCCATTTCGGCATGTGTGGCCCTCGTGAAACAGGTAGCAAGATGCCGGACCCAGAGCTGCGGGCCACCAAGGAAATTTCAGGGGAGCATACAAGGAGCACAACTGACCCGTTTTTTATTTTGAAAAGACTAAGATGGAGGTGCTGAGGTTCATATGCTTGTAGTTGTAGGATTTTGCTGGGCACCCTGGTCATCACCCACCCATATTGCCATTAGACATCACCAACAGAAGGGAGCAGTGAATGTAGACAAACAGCTGAGACTCGTGGTTGAAGGCATAAAAACTTGTGGTGGACACAAAACACGATGAGGCAAACCCTCTGGGACCACCGCAGATCGTTTGGCCGCCTACAAAAAACACAGAAAAAAATGGGGCAGAAAGATATCGGTGGCAACCTGTTATGACCGGATTCTCAGACCAGATAGGACCAGCTCATCAGAGCACCACCAACCCGGCCAAAACGTAACCACCTCCCTCCTCAGGACCCATCTATCCAGGCACCTGGGTACCTACCTGAGGATGGGGAACTCGCAATATACAAGCTCATATCATCAGAAACACCACTAAATCTATAGGGATTACTAGGAATACTCACTGATTACTAAGGACGTCCATGCCCTACACCACACTCACACCTCATAGTCTCGCGACCACATGGGTCCAGACTAATCTACCCTGGGGCAGTTCTGATTATTTACCATTACACACTGACTACAGTCAGTGCTCGCTCAGCACCTCCGCAATCCTGCGTGCCTACACACCGGTCTGCAGCCCTAGTGCTCTCTTCCTCACAATCCGGTCCACAATCTGGCGGACCTAAGCACTGGTGTCCCCCCCAGTGTTCTCTAACTCACAGCCCGATCCACAATCCGGCGGATCTATGCACCAGTGTCCCACCTGGTGTTCTCATTAACGCCGCTTACCAACGACGATCACTCTCCTATGAATACCTTCAGCTCTCTCTCTCTCTCTATGTTGGGAAGTTTCTCTCACTATTCACTAGAGGTTCACTACTACAATAATATTATGGAATGGCCGAATTACTTAGTTTGTAACTATTCTTTTAGCTCAAGGGCTCCTCTCTCTCCCTAATTATTCAGTGGCTACTTACCTGATCAGGGGTAGCATCTGTTCTGGCTGTAACCCCTGACTAGAAGGAAATGTTACCTGTGCTTTAAGAACAAGAGACACACACTGTATGCAAGAGTTATTCCCTGATTTAAACGCTCCTATTTCCTTTTGAGAAAGGTTAGCTCTATCATAAGGACAACACATGCACACTGGTTCACTAGGAACTGGGGTATCTTTATTACAATAACAATAAAATGGGAATAGACACATACACAGATCTGCGGGGTCTCTGTAACTAACAGGAAATGTAACACACCACTGAAAGAAAAAGGATTAGACATACAGTATAAGGACAAGGTTAATGTTTGGGAAAAAGGAAGGGTATCACCTGAGGGGCGTGAGGTCTTGCTCTAGCTGTCATCTGGGCAACTCTCTCGTCTGTGCCTTAGCTCGTCTTAGATCCTCTCCTGCACTCTTGGACACACATCTGCGCTGATCACTCTGCACTGGATTCCTCTCCCCCACAAACTCTCTCCACCTTCCAACTTCAGTCTAATGGTTTCTGCCGCTCTGATAACCGTTCGCTCCACTAGCTTCTTCACTCTATCGGATTGTCTCCATGCCAATGTCCAATTCACTCCAGCTGCTCCCACAGATTAATCCACGATATAACTTCAGTCTCTTCTAAAAGGCATTACTTCAGACTCCAGCTATTCACAACTCCTCCTGATAAGTAACTGCTTCTGACTGCTTCCTTCAGCTCCAGCTCACTGACTGTCTGTCTGTCTTCTCTCTGTTCCAAGCATCTTCTGTCTCTTCTCCGCCTGCAACTGCACTCCTCTCCTCTGCTCCTCCAACTCAAACTCTTTCTGATTCTCCACTCCAACTGCAACTCCACTCCTCTCCTCTGATTCAATCCAACTCAACTGCTTCCAGCTCAAACTCTTTCCAGCTCGAACTCTTTCTGCTCCTCCAACTCAATTAACTGCAACTCCAGCTCAACTCTTTCTCGCTCGAACTCTCTCCAGCTCAAGCTCTTTCTGCAACTCCAGCTCAACTAACTAACTCCGCCTCTGCACTTCACTAATATGGAATGCTGTTTCCTCATGGAAAGTTCCAGCCATCAGCCCGCCGCCCATCAGATCCCTGCACCACTCCGCGTCAAGGACACACACCCAGCCGGCCGGCCTTTTGTGGTGTCTTCCACACAGAGAATAATACAGCCTACCGATAAGGGCTGGCCCAGACCGGTTCTCTCCAAGTGGACAACAGCTTTAACTATAAACATTACCTTTAACCTGCAAGCATCTCAGCTCTGCAGGGATAGAAAGCAAAATGGAGTCTCTCTAGTTCTGGGCCTTGTAGGCCTGAGAAGGATGAAATAACCCTTAGCTCTGTCAGAGTACCTACACAAACCATACCAATATGTAATATAAAGTCAGAACCACAAAGGACACATAATTATGTCAAAGCCAATAGGCAATAGATGGATTAGAATCAAGAATAAGGGATCTATCATCATATAAAGCAGCTATCCTCTTCTAGGTCTGGAAGAAAGGGCTTAAAAGGGCCAACACAAGGTAAGAATACAGATTATAGATGTTAGCAAGCTTAAAGTCTTCATCACTCCGAAAAAGAGCCAAAAACCATGTCAGAACACAACCACACATACCTTTGCTCACTGTGGAATGGGCATGGAGAATCCCAAATTAAGCCCATTTCAACCAGGAGCCAAAAATACAATGGGGTACCATGTCACTCAGTAAGATTTGCAGAGCTCGTTACAGGCTCTCCGAAAACACCTAAGAACTTGGAAGAGAAACAGAATGTAGAGGCTCGGATTTTAAAAACTTGGCTCTGAGATTGATGAACTTCATAAAGATGCAGATGCAGTGGGGCCCAGGAATTTGGAGGTCGAACACCATACTGAGATGATGGAGATCAATGCGGAAACACTGCAGAAAGTGGAGGACTTAGTAGGGCAACTACAGACAGCTATGACAAAATTGGAGGGATGGAAAGTTAGATACAGATGGACATATCCATTTGGCATGATCTTTGATTATTCCGGAGCCACACACTTCGTCACAGACTGGAGAGAGGCGGCAAAAATAATGAAAATGGATGTCAAGGAGGAGGAGAGATCTGCAGCATAGACTTCAGGGCACCAAACAGACTTGAGGGACAAGACTGGGTAATGGCAGCAACAAAGGACAAGCAGCAACAGACTGGGTGGAAGACAGTGGACATGGAAGGCAATGATATTGGGACCCATCCCTTGGAACCTCTGACTACGAGAGGCACCAGATAAGACTTTACAAAATCATGAGGGGTTGGGGGAGGGGGTACAAGAGGTCACGAGGTCACCAAAGGGTGGTCAATGATGCAATGGGGATAATAATATCAAATATTAGCAAGCAGCAGGCAGGGTGTTTGGAAAATGCAGAACTGGAGATTGGGCCCATCTTACAACTGGTTGAAAACACAGCAGTTACCCACTCCAACGTTTGCACAGGTTACCTGGATGGATGATTCAGTAGTTAGTGGCCTGCCCGGCGTAGCACAACCAGAAAATAACGTAACATTTTCTCTTTGTATAGACAGGGCTTCGCTGCGATGACCATTAGCTGTCATCTCATAATTAAGTTTCAAACAGTTGAGGGAAATTGGAGAAGGTGGGTTTTGTGAGGTTTTTTTGAATAGACAAGGCACATTTTGACATATAAATTAGATTGCAGGCTGGTGCTTTGGCCTCGGGAGTGCACGCCATTTTAATATGAGACCCACAAACACTTCGGAAAAGGGAGAGATACCACAATATAGACTTAAACAATGGTGACGGTTCTCACTTATAATGTGAAGGAGCTCAACTCACTGGTCAAAAGGAGGGTTGGGGGCGGTATGCAGTTTGATGAAAAGACCTACACCCAGATATTATATGCCTTCAAGAAATGCATGTCACAAGGCAGGACCTGTACAGGGTGAAGAATAGGGGCTGCCCTACAGCTCATCATTTATTCGTGGCACTGAAACAAAATGGGATCTCCATTTCTATGGGCATGGACTTTCCCTAGTAATATACAGATGCAGTAGGTTGATGCAACATAAGCTTGGGTAAAATGGGAGGACAGGTACTTACTATTGCTTCGGTATATGCACCCAACAAGGCACAGGAACAAATTCCTCTTGACACTTTGAGGGTGAGGTGGGGGGAGCTTCTTGAGTGATCATTCTCACTGGATACATTAATCTAGTTTTAGACTCCTCACAAAACAGGAGGTTTGGAGGGGGAGTGAGACGTGGTGACCTCCGTAAGGTCCTCCTCAAAGAAACTAAACGGGTGTTTAAAAGAGGTGGCATTAAGGAACATTTGGCGGAAACTTCAACCAGGCCTAAAAAAAATCATTAAAATGTTACCAGACTGGAAGGTCTAGTGACAAGAATAATCTAACTGTACTGAGCTCAACCCCTACACTGATATCAAATTGTGTGATCCTTGGCAAATATTTTAGTTCCTCAAGTTGCCTTCTTCACCATTATCACATATGAGAGCACCTTCAAATATGAGTTCATGATTGCTGCTGAACTAAAAACTCTTGTTTGAGTTAATAGGGCAAATGTTTGCTCCATGTACAATTAGAATCTAGTCCACATATAGAGTAGGCATGATCTCTGACTTTTCTCTTGGTTCACTAATAGGACTGTCATCAAGGTAGGGACAGGAATGCTTCTGAGTTGATGTTTAACAAGTATTTGCAATGCAATACGTCTCGCATTCACGCAAATTTGAGCTATTGCCATTGTTAAATGACAATGCCTTTTATTTATGTTTTGGGTTTTAAAACCTAAATACAAGGCATGGTCATTTACAATACAAATATCTTAAACTCTTGCAAATGTGAGACCTATTGCATTGCAATAATGGGCCTTCTCGACCGCTTTTTAGATTGTAAATATCAGTGGAAGAGACCGGGCTGCAATGTCTTCAAACTAGTGATAAATAGTGCAGTGAAGAAGTGTAAAGTGAGAGTTACATATGATCCGAGCTATAAACACTAACAAAGAGCTCCAACAACTTTCGCACTATGATTACACTATTGCGGCTCAGGAGGAAGAGTGGGGAGGGGCTATTTCCTGCCCCCTCTGTGAATTGAGTGTGCAGTGTGGCATTGCATTACGTCATTGCTATCTTTGGCCTAATAAACAGTTCAGCTATAGTATGGCCCTGGCTTCACCTCCTGGTGCAGGGTGTGCTTTATGGCACGCATGGAGGGAGGGAGGGAGGGGTGGTCTCGGCTGCAGCTCCGGGCTGGTTCAGTGCCCCTGCTATTACTAGTGAGCGAGAGGCGCGGAGATGGTGGCGGTGTTATTGGTGGTGGTAGTGGTGGTACTGGTACTACTGGTTCTGGTGGTGGTATTGGTACTAGTGGTATTTTTGGTATAAATGATATTGGCGGTCCTGGTCTAGTTGTGGTACTGGTTGTATTGGTGGTAGTGGTAGTGGTGGTGGTGGTACTGGTGATGGTGGTTGTACTGGTGGTGGTGAGGGTGGTACTGGTGAGGTGGTACTGGTGGTGGTACTGGTGATAGCACTGGGACTGGTGGTGGTACTGATACTGATGGTGGTGGTGGTGTTGGTGGTACTGGTGGTGGTATTGGTACTAGTGGTATTTATGGTACTTGTATAAATGGTATTGATGGTACAGGTACTAGTTGTGGTACTGGTGGTGGTACTGGTGGTGGTGGGGTGGTACTGGTGGTGGTACTGGTGGTGGCGGTACTGGTGGTGGTAGTACTGATGGCACTGGTGGTTGTGGTAATGCTACCGGTGGTGGTAGTGGTAGTACTGGTGGTGGTATTGGTAGTGGTGGTAATGGTACTGGTAGTGGTGGTAATGGTAATGGTAGTAGTGGTAAAAGTAATGGTATTGGTGGTGGTTGTGGTAATATTGCTGGTGGTAGTGGTGTTATTGGTGGTTCTAGTGGTAGGGGTGGTGGAACTGGTAGTGATGGTAGAACTGGTAATGGTGGTGGTGGTGGTACTGGTGGTGGCAGTGGTGGTACTAGTGGTGATAGTACTGGTGGTACTGTTGGTGGAACTAATGGTGGTACTGGTGATGGTGGTACTGGTGGTGGTACTGGTAGTGGTGGCGGTAGTGGTGATAGTGGTGGTGGTACTGGTAGTGGTGGTACTGGTAGTGGTGGTGGGACTGGTGGTGGTGGGACTGGTGGTGGTAGTAGTACTGATGGTACTGGTGGTGGTAAGGGTACTGGTGGTAGTGGTAGTACTGGTTGTGGTACTGGTAGTACTGTTGGTGGTATTGGTAGTGGTGGTAATGGTAGTGTTGGTAATGGTAATGGTACTGGTAGTGGTTGTAATAGTAATGGTATTTGTGGTGCTATTGCTGGTGGTAGTGGTGTTATTGGTGGTGGTACTGGTGGTGGTGGTATTGGTCGTTCTAGTGGTGGTGGTACTGGTGGTGGCACTGTTGGTGGAACTAGTGGTGGTACTGGTGATGGTGGTACTGGTGGTGGTACTGTTGGTGGTAGTGGTTGTGGTGGTACTGGTAGTGGTAGTACTGGTGGTGGTGGTAGTGGTACTGATGGTGGTGGTACTGGTGGTAGTGGTACTGGTGGTGGTGGTGGCAGTGGTACTGGTGGTGGTATGTTAGAGCCCAAGCCTCATGCACAGTTAGTTGGTGCCCTTGAGATACATTAGTGCCTGTTCTGTGGAAAGAAAGAGATATTTTGAGAGATCCCCTTACTTGCTGTGGGAGAGGTGGAATTTATACACGCTCCCGACTAAGCGAAAGGAAAGGAAAAAAAATCCCGTAGTGGTATGGCTCGTTTTCTAGTGGTTTGAGGGGATAAGAAGGAGAGTA
The DNA here is from genome assembly GCF_964263255.1 of Lissotriton vulgaris. Taxonomy (NCBI): domain Eukaryota; kingdom Metazoa; phylum Chordata; class Amphibia; order Caudata; family Salamandridae; genus Lissotriton; species Lissotriton vulgaris. The sequence goes on from NC_141697.1 coordinate 257,506,653, forward strand.
GGGAAGGCAAATATACCAGCGAACCTATGCAGATAAGTGGTATAAGAGCCCCCTTATCCTTTGAGGAAAAAGACAAACGCAGAAAAAACTATCTCTGTCTCCATTGTGGGAAAGGTGGGCATTATGCAAAGGTCTGCCCCTTAAAACCCAATACCACTCCCAAGACAGCAGCTGGTAGTCAATGTTATACCTCGCTGTCGGAAAAATAGAGTACTTGAAGAAACAGGAGACCAATTTTTCAAGTTGTTGGACCCATCAGGTCTCCCAAAATATAGCAAACATAACCGCTCCAGTGGCCAGACATTTTACCTCATCCGTCACCTTGATGGTCTCTACTCAACTTAGAAAAGCCTTATCAATACTTTTGGATTCTGGTGCTACCGGTAATTTTCTAGATATTCACCTTGCTCATAATTTAGGAATCCCTTTTCTACCTAAAACCAAAACAGAGCCTGTGAGGGCAGTGGGTGGGACGAAATTGTCTTCTGGCCTAATAACTTACAACACTCCTAAACTAACCATGGTTTGTAGCAATGGACATTCGGAATCGCTTGTTTTTTATTTGACCGATACACCTAATTTTGGTGCTATCCTTGGAGTCCCCTGGTTACAGGTTCATAACTCTCATATCAATTGGAATTTGCGTAAAGTCACATTGAAGTCTCCTCATTGTCTGTTGCATTGTTATTGTGAAGCCAATGAGTGGGAAAGATCGTAAGCTGCACATTTCATACTGTAGGAGAAACACTCCAAGTCCCCTATCTATATGAGGAGTATAAAGAAGTGTTTGATGAAGCCAGAGCCACTGCTCTGCCTCCTCACAGGAGTTATGATTGTCGTATCGATCTAATCCCGGGGGCAGAACTGCCTGTGAGCAGAGTTTACACCCTGACCGAACCAGAGACTGAATACTTACGAAAGTATATAACCAACATGTTAGAAAAGGGGTTTATCAGACATTCTACTCCACCTGTGTCTTCAACCAGCTTTGTCATACCTAAGCAGGAAGGAGGATTAAGCGCGTGTCTGGACTATCATGCTTTGAATATAGTCACTATTAAGAACAAGTCATCTCTTCCTCTTAGCTCGGTCCTGTTAGATCAAGTGCGTGGGGCCTAAATATTTACTATACTAGTTCTCAGAGGGGCCTACCATCTAATAAGGATAAAGGAAGGAGACGAATGGAAGACCGTCTTCAGGAATAAGTTCGGATTGTACAAATACTGGGTCATGCCATTCGGTCTCTGTAATGCCCCTGCGGCATTCCAGTTTTTTATCAATGATATCTTAATGGAATACCTTGACTTATTCAGGATTGTCTACATAGACGATATCCTGATTTTCTCACACTCCGAAAAGGAACACTTTGAGCAAGTCAAGAAGCTATTGCAAAAACTAAAGGACAATCACCTATTTGCTAAATTGGATAAGAGTACCTGCCATACCAATAAAGTGGAATTCTTGGGATTTGTTATCTCCCCCAAGGGCATCCAGATGGACCAAGAAAAATCGAAGCTTTAGTACAGTGGCCCAGTCCTAGCTGCGTAAAAGAGGTGCAATCTTTTATAGGTTTTGCTACCTTTTACAAGCGGTTCATTGATCATTTCTCGGACCTCATTGCTCCTATTACGCGGTTGCTCTGCAAAGGAGTTGCCTTTGTGTGGTCCACAGAAGCAGAGCGATCTTTCTCACAACTAAAGAAAAGGTTTACCACAGCACCCATCATCCGACATGCGGACAACACTCAACTCTACTATGTGGAAGCGGATGCTTCCCAATATGCTGTGTGTGTGGGGGGGCAGGGGGGGGGGTTATCCTAACGCAATCCAGCTACTGGTTGTTTACATCCAGTGGCATACTTCTCTAAGATGCTTCTACCAGCTGAACAAACTTACACAATAGGAGAACGGGAGCTATTAGCCATAAAGCTTGCCTTCCAGGAATGGAGGCATTACCTCTTGGGGTTCCCTCACACTATTACCATTTATACAGATCATCGGAATCTACAGCTTTGTTTCCGTATTGGTGGTGGTACTAGTATTGGTGGTGGTACTGGTACAGGTGGTATTGTGGTACTTGTGGTATTGGTTGTTGTACTGGTACTGGTGGTATTGGTAGTGTTGGTGGTACTGGTTGTACTGGTACTAGTGGTGGTACTGGTGGTGGTGGTACCGGTACTGGTGGTGGTGGTGGTAGTGTTGGTACTGGTGGTGGTGGTACTAGTGGTGATGGTACTGGTGGTGGTGGTAGTGGTACTGGTGGTGGTACTGGTGGTGGTGGTACTGATAGTGGTGGTAATTGGTAGTGGTAATAGAGGTACTGGTAATGGTGTTATTGGTGGTGGCAGTGGTGTTATTGGTGGTGGTACTGGTGGAACTGGTAGTGGTGGTGGTACTAGTGGTGCTGATACTGGTACGGGTGGTGGTGGTACTGTGGCGGCACTGGTGTTAGATGTACTGGTAGCTGTGGAACTGGTAGTGGTGGTACTAATGTCAGTGGTACTGGTAGTGGTAATGGTACTGGTGGTGGTACTAATACTAGTGGTGGTGGTGGTAGTGGTGGTGTTATTGGTGGTGGTAATGGTGGTATTGGTCGTGGTACTGGTACAGGTGGTATTGTGGTACTGGTACAGGTGGTATTGTGGTATTGGTGGTTGTACTGGTACTGGTTGTACTGGTACTAGTGGTGTTATTGGTGGTGGTGGTGGTACTGGTACTGGTGGTATTGGTAGAAATACTGGTGGTACTGGTGCTATTGGTGGTGGTATGTGGTACTGGTGGTGGTGGTCCTGGTAGTGGTGGTCCTGGTAGTAGTGGTGGTACTAGTAGAAGTGATGGTACTAGTATTGGTGGTACTGGTGGTGGTGGTACTGTTGTTATTAATAAAACAGGCTTTTAAAAACAACTGTGTTTGACAAGAAGAGAGGTAGGGAGAATAGATTGACACTCTTGTTCCCCGGTCAATAATCAGTAATCAAAAGAAGAGTGTCTTTAAAGTAGGCTAGACCATGGTAGGGAGCACGAAAAACAGCCACACTGGGATGTTAAAGAAAGCCCTCACTCACCACCTAGTGATGACTTGCTTCATCATCGGGCCCCACCAAAGAGACCGAGTGTCTCTTTGGTGTGCTGCAACGCCAGTTGTTACTGCTGAGCGGGATGGTGAGTTCAGGACGTGTTGAGTGCAATTAAATTAGTGAGTGGTGAAGGTAGTAAAATTGTCAGTAGTGACAAACGTATAGGAACCCACCACTCAATTAAAGTGGACTGTTTCCTTACACATATTTTAAAATCTCTGTCTTTAGTGGTCATAGAATAAAATAATTACCTCAGATACACTACTGACAATTTTACCACCTTCACCACTCACTAATTTAATTGCACTCAACACGTCCTGAACTCACCATCCCGCTCCGCAGTAACAACTGGCGTTGCAGCACACCAAAGAGACACTCGGTCTCTTTGGTGGGGCCCGATGATGAAGCAAGTCATCACTAGGTGGTGAGTGAGGGCTTTCTTTAACATCCCAGTGTGGCTGTTTTTCGTGCTCCCTTTTGAAAACAACTGCCAGGTGGCTTTAGTACAGATGAGATAACACAGATGTGCTGTTGTCATCTTCAGACCATTAGAACACGATTATGTGCTCCCTGGAATTCACATGCCTTAATTTGCTTATCCTTTCTAATTCCATTTTAGTTTTTCTTTTTTGGGGGGAGGATGGGGGGGGGGGTTGGGAGTTGAAAAAGAGACACTATAATGCCAGGTTAAAGTGATAGAAAGCAGGGGCGGCCGTGCTGCTTAAAAAAACACAAGCGTTTGCAATGCAATAGGTCTGGCATTTACACAAGTTTAAGCTATTGGCATTGTAAATAACGCCTTTTTTTACATAAAAACAATAATAAAAGGCATTGTTATTTGCAATGTCAATAGCTCAAACGTGCGTAAATGCGAGGCCTATTGCTGCAAATGCTTGTTAGATTAGTGAGTAGAAACGCTCCCTTTCGGCCCACGCAGCAAATTAATTAAATACAAAATAAAGAAGCACGGCCATCAAAGTAAAAGCGGACCGCGCTGCAAATAAAAAAATTAAAATAGTGCTTACTGACTTGTGAAGGAGACCATGTGACGCCCCAAGTAAAAGATCCTGTCCTCATGGGAGGAAAAAATGTCGACAGGGCAGTAACAAGAAGGTACTAACAAGCCTCATTATCAATCGGAAACCAACATTTACCAAAGACAATGACACCACCAATCAAGAATATGGGTGGAGAAAAGGCGAGATTTCCACAGCATACTAGACTACTGCATGCCTCGCAGAGCGAGCAGTGGCTGCGCGCTGCCGCTAGGCTCGACCTAAAAAAATCTCACATTTATTAAATATATTACTAAAGCATATCGTGCAGCACATTCATTGAAATGGCCATACACTTACCAACTGACATGCAGTTTTTCTGATAAAACTATATAGCATGAAAACGATAATGTGTGGAAATCCGGTTTCAGCAAATATTTATCACTTGTACATAACCAAGTAAAGTGTTCTAATTAGTTTTGAGCCCATTAAAATTCTTAGTTTCCACCACACTTCAGAATTACAACAAAAATTGCCTTTCTAACTAAATAGTTGTATTGTTTATTTACAAGCTATTTAACCCCTTCGCCGCGGGGCTAATTCCCCCCGCGGTGCGGGGGGGAGGGGGGCCGCGCACGGCGCCGCGGTGCTGATGACGAGCCCAGGCTCGTCATGCTGCACGGTGCTCGTGTGCTCATGACGAGCCTGGGCTCGTCATGAACCCGCCCGCGCAATGGAACGCTCAGCACAGCGGGGGAATTAGCCCCGCGTGTGAGCGTTCCACGGCTCATGACGAGCCCAGGCTCGTCATGAGCACACGAGCACCGTGCTGCATGACGAGCCTGGGCTCGTCATCAGCACTGAAGGGGTTAACCCCTTTGCTGCGGGGGTTAATCCCCCGCTGTGCTGGGGGTAAGGGGGGCGCGCACAGCGACCCCATGCTCATTACTAGCTGAGCTCGTCATGAGCTACGGCGCTCCTGTGCTCATGACTAGCTCAGCTCGTCACAGGTGTATTGCCTCCCGTGGAACGCTCAGCACAGCGGGGGAATTCTCCCCGCACCGGAGCGTTCCACGGGCCATGGCGAGCTGAGCTCGTCATGAGCACCGGAGCGTCGTGGCTCATGACGAGCTCAGCTCGTCATGAGCATTCAAGGTGTTAAATGTTGTTTGTTAGAAACAACTGAGATCCTACAGCCTTTCATTTCACAACCCCAGCACGATTTTCAGACAGTTCACTTTACAAAATACAGTAACTTTGCAGTCAGAGAACGAAAAGTACACACCAATCTCCTGGATGAAATAAGCAGCAAATTCTAAATGAACATAAACTGATATCTCACCTCTGCCTTTGGTACACGGCAAACGTGACAAGATTAAAACAAAAGATTTAAATAGATCGTTATTGCTCATTCAATTTTTGAATGAACAGAACACTTGTTCTTTGCCAGCTAGAGTTCTCTTGCCGGAATAGGCCAATAGGCCCTAAAAGTAGCTCTCCTTGATAAAATCTGACTCCCCAAAAAAAGTAAGCAAATACATTTTCGAGAACTGACAACCCTTAGATATACTGTACTCTTTCACCTCTCATGTCCACCGCATGTACTCCGGAATTGATATTCTTATGAACAATTCTGATAGAATGCACTAGAGGAGTACCAATAGGTGCAAATAGGACTCTCAGATCATTCACGAGTTATAGATGGCCTCGACTCAGGCCAGCTGCAGAGACTGATCGTGACCTGGAGGTTGCCCCTAGGTTACTTAGAGATCCCTGCTGTGAGCAGCTATGGAGAAGCATATTAAGAAAGTTGTATATGAATAAAAGAGGAGTAGTTAGCCCAGTGGGAGTTTCAGGAGCAATGAAGGCAGCTATGCGGGGGAAGTACATGTCTTTGATGGTTCATCTACATAAAATCCGGGAACTGAAAATTTAGAGGCAGCTATAAAGGAAAAAAAGTAAATGCGCTATTAAGAGACACCATCTAAAAAGCACTTACAGCAGCTAACCAACTTACGGGGTCAAAGTCGAGCATTACGTAGTGATATGGCAGGACTATGCATATTCTATCTTTAGCAGGAATCCTACAAAGCAGAAAATAAAGGGGAATCCCATTTGGCCAGACGCTTAAAAGAACAAGCATGGGGGGCGTGGCCAACTGCCGAACATGGCGGCAGCTTAACCCGGGAGCTCCGCAAGGCAATCCGGCCCGCACAATAATCCGCATGCACATCCGTATACTGACCTGCCTGAAGGGGTGAAATCGGCCCCGGGAACCGAGCGGCACATAACGAGCCGCTCCCAGCGAAAATCCGACGCCGGGAAGTGCTCCATCCGTCGATAGTGAGAAGAGGCCTACAGCGACTCGGCAGCACCGGCCCTGAGTTCGGGGGCGTGCCGACCGGAAGCGCACCTTCTCCGGCCGGGAGGAGTCGGCATTGGCCGGCGACCGCTCCTCCTTGCTTGGCACCGAGCTCCACCACGGCGCTCCCTTCACGTTGCACTTGGGAGCACCTCTAAGCCAAGACTCCAGTGATAGCAGGGACGGTGGAGGCCCCGCACAGCGCCCCGACCACTACGGCGCACATAGGCAGACGGCGCCTGGGTCGGCGCGGTCCCCCCGCAGCACTGAACATTACTCCGAACTGCCGTTGGACAGGAAGGCGGCCTTCACCATAGTGGCACCAGTCCCCGGCGACACACGGCGACCATACGACCCACGTGGAGGAGGGAACTTGTACGGAATCCGGGACCTGTGCACGCCGCCATCATCACAGCGGCAACCTCTCCACTGAATCCAACGGCAGCCACAATCCGGCTGCACCACAGGCGGGGACGGACCTGGACCCTGGGGTCCCTGCACCTTTTACCGGCTGCCTCGACGACACACATCGGGAGGAAGGCCTGCACGGACACTTGCAACTCAAGCACGCCATCATGACGGGCAAGAACACGAGGAGCATGGCTGCGACGCAATCCAAGCTTGACAAGTTTGCTTATGCCCATAACAGCCACTCACAAGGACCTGGTCGGCACTCAGCCGGTGCTTCCTCTGACACCAACGGGACTGGAAAAGTCACACTGGAGGCCATCATGAGAACTCTCACAGACGTCCAGGCGACGGTTGGCACGATCTCCACGGAGGTGAACCTGATGCGAGCAGATTTCAAGAAAATGTCGGAGAGGGTGTCGCAAGTAGAGGTGGTCACGAAATCCCTTATTGAGGACACTTCTGACCTTCAGGTGGCGATGGAACGACTAGAAAAGACAACCAAACAACTACAAGAAAAGCTGGACGACCAGGAAGGACGCTCGAGAAGGAACAACGTCCGTATTCTAGGCCTTCCGGAATCGGAGGGAAAAGGTGCCATGGACCTGTACATAGAGGACCTTATCAAGACAAAACTGCAACCTAAAGGACTATCAGCCTTCTTCTCCGTTGAAAGGGCTCATCGAGTCCCCGGGGGTACGCCCCAACCTGGGGCCACACCGCGACCGGTGCTGGCCAGACTCTTTAACTATAGAGACAGGGACGCCATTTTGCAGGCGGCCAGGGTGGCGCCACCGGTGAAGATCCTGAACTCCACGCTGGCGTTCTTCCCAGACTACACGGCCGAGGTGGCCAGGCGTCGAAAATCCTTCAATGCGGTCAAAAAGACTTTGCGAGACAGGGAACTACCCTACTCGATGCTCTTCCCCGCCAAACTGCGGATTGTGGCCGAGGGAAGGACGTGGTTCTTCGACAATCCTGAAGTAGCACGAGAGTGGTTGGATGGCTGGAGACCGGCGGGCAAGCCTCAACGCCCGCGCAAGGACCGCCAGGATCACCGTAAGGAGAAAACGCCAGAGCGCCGCGAGCCCAGCCCAGCCACTGAACAGGGCGCAGCCGGGGGCCTAGACTCCGATCTTGAAAGGGATCCCTTTGACTCAGGACAACCTAGCAGGGGATGAATGACTACGCTGGAAGCATCAAGCACTGAACATTACACTTGGGACCTTGGGCCGATGGAACTGAGTAGGGCGGGTTATGGCCGGTGCCTGTAGGGGACTCACCAACCCCACAAGCAAGTAAGACTAGATAGGGGGGGGAGAAAAGCACTCTGCCAAGTTGGGGATGCGGGCGGGAACTCGTCCGTGGTGCAGGGGAGCAGGGAGGGGGTGGAGGGATGGGAGTTACGAAGTTCAAGTTAAAGTTAAGTTTCACGGTCATCGTCATCATTATTGCAATCTCATAGGGCATGAATACACTGCACTCTATGGGCGGCGTGCACCGCCTCCACATTCTGACACCCTTCTCCTCCTGATGACGAGGAACACGGTTCATAACTACACATGGCACAGCATGATCAAGCTACACCCGCGATGGGTACCCCTGTCACGACGGTAGTTCCCCCACTGAAGCTCCTTACCTGGAATGTCAGAGGGTTGGGAGATAAAATAAAAAGGGGTTTGGTGCTGCAAACTGTTAAGCGTGCTCGGTCAGACCTAGTACTGCTGCAAGAAACACATTTGGCGGGAACCACCTGTAAGGCCCTGAACAGGCGTGGGTACACCATGGCGGTACACTCCGAATTCACCTCGGGTTCCAGGGGCACAGGGATACTCCTCAGAAACAACTCCCCCTTCCTGGTCACTAGCCACAAGACGGATGACCAAGGCCGGTTTGCAGCACTCTCAGGCCAGTGGGAGGGAAGGGCCTTGAATGTGGTGTCTGTTTACATCCCCCCCGCACTGCACGCTATAACCCTACCGGCGCTTAGCCGATTCCTTATTGATCTCCCCGAGGGAGATGTGATCATGGGAGGCGATTTCAATGCCATCACAGACCCTCTACTGGACACTTTTCCCCAGCGGGCCCGCCAGAGAGGAGCCGCAGCACTCCCGGGCTTTTTATCTGCTATGGGCCTCACGGATGTCTGGCGTCACCTGAACCCTGCGGCGCAGCAATACACACACTACTCCGCACCCCATAACACCCTCTCCCGCATCGACTACTTTTTCACTCTGGGGATTGGACTGAGCTCTGTAGAAAGTATTGACATTCTACCGCGAGGAATTTCTGATCACTCCCCGGTCTCCCTTCACATTTCCACCAGGGATTGTAAGCGGGGTAGGCTATACCCGATCTATCCCAATTATTTGCAGGTCCCTGGCATCAAGAAGAAGCTCAAGTTAACCACCACACACTATTTCACTGAGAACACTGGGTCGGTCGCTTCACCTTCAATTCTGTGGGAGGCGTATAAGACGGTCCTCAGAGGGGCATCCATATCAGCCATTACTGGGCATAAGAGGGAATCGAGGGCCACACTGACCAATTTGGAAGTAGCCTTGCACACGGCGAACACTGCACATATGACGGACCCCACTCCTGAGACGCTCCATGAACTGCGGCTCCGCCAGCAACAACATCAGGCACACCTTACCGTGATCACTAAAGGGCACCTTGCGAGTACAGCACACAGAATCTATGATGTGGGCGATAAGGCCGGGAAGATGCTAGCGTGGCTAGACAAGCGGGGTGGCAGCAACAAAGGGATTCATGGACTCTATGACACGAACGGCACACTGCGAACTCACCCAGAGCACATAATTCAGACTCTAGCCTGCCACTTCCAGAACATCTACACGCCGACACGGCCAGTCACTGAGCAGGAGGCCATGGACTCCCTTAGCAACATCCAGGTCCCTGTGCTCTCACCAGAAGCGCAGCAGGAACTTGAGGCAGACCTCACTGTGGGAGAGGTCCAATTGGCGATACAGGCGCTACAATCCGGCAAAGCCCTAGGCCCGAACGGGATTCCTGTGGAGTGGTATAAGGCGATGGACTCAATCCTGGCCAAGCCCCTCCTAGACATGTTCAACGACAGCCTACAAAAGGCGCTGCTCCCACTCGATCAACGCACGGCCACCATTGTGGCTATCCCAAAACCGTCTAAGCCACCAACCGATTGTACCTCATACCGACCCATCTCACTGCTCAACACAGAAGCGAAGGTCCTGGCGAAACTACTGGCCAGCCGCCTCACCAAACATCTCACTACCCTAATACACCCTGACCAATCGGGCTTTATGCCACATAGAAGCACAGCACTTAATCTACGCAGGGTGCACGGGGTGTTGGCAAAGGCGCATCTACTTCAAGAACAGGCTGTGATACTCTCTCTAGATGCTAAAATGGCATTTGATTTGGTTGAGTGGGAATACCTCTTTGCTGTACTAACCCGCATGGGCTTCGGGCCCCTGTATATGGCGTGGGTGCGACTGCTCTACACCCGGCCGATGGCACAGGTGGTAGCGAACGGACGTATATCCTCGACCTTTCCACTAGGGAGAGGAACGAGACAAGGGTGCCCGCTATCGCCCCTGTTGTTTGCGATAGTGCTGGAACCGCTGGCAATCCTGCTACGTGCGACACCGTTATTTAGAGGAATCGCGTGGAGCGACGGGTGGGAAGACAAGGTCTCCCTCTACGCCGACGACATGTTGGTATACATGACTGGCCCGACTGAAGGAGTACCCGCCCTATTGGCAATCTGCGATGAACATGGTAATGCGTCCGGGTATACCCTGAACTGGGCCAAGTCTACACTATATGTACTTGCCGGCCCTGCTCCGGTGTTGCCGGCTACCTGCCCTCTCACAGTGACCGCCTCTTCCTTCAAGTACTTGGGTATTTATGTGACGAAAGATGCTAAACAGTTCTATGTCGAAAATTTGCAGCCGCCTCTGCAGAGGTTGCGTGCAGATGTCCAGTATTGGGCTTCGCTGCCACTGACCCTCCTAGGGCGCGCAGCTCTTTACAAAATGATGGCTCTCCCGAGGTTTCTGTATGTACTAGAGAACTCCCCTTATATGGTTAGCCCGCAGTATTTCCGACGAGTAGCAGCATTGGTCTCCAGCCTGTTGTGGAGTAACGGGCCGGCACGTATAGCGCAGGCAAAACTAGTGAAGAGTTGGTACGAGGGAGGTATCGCACTACCCAATCTCCAATTGTATTACTGGGCGTCACAGCTTAAAGTAATTAATCACTGGATTCACGTTTCCAGAGAAGACCCCGCATACAAGGCAGACTGGTCACAACTGGGGACTGAGGGCATGCTCTCGGTACTGTATAATTACCCGAAGGTCAAGACCCTGCTAGGCCCAACATTCCACACAGCGACACTCTGGCACACAGCGCAGGCACGCCAAGGATGGAAGGGGAAAATCACTAGGCTGACGCCCCTTTGGGACACCAAGGCACTGGGCACCCTTAGGGCCTGTAAAGGCTTTAAGAGATGGGACGACATAGGGATCTCGGTGGTTGGGGACCTCTGGGACAAAGGCACGGTTGTTCCCTTCCAGCATCTTCAGCAACAATACGGCCTAGGGCCCACTGAAACATACCGCTATGTACAGATTCGACATGCACTTCTGCGCGCAATCCCACCAGACACGACACTCCCAGAGTCCTCGCCCCTTGAGGATAGACTGCTTACCGAATACATGGAGCAAAAAGCGACCTCGCTCACATACAAGAAATTAATTAATAACACGCCAGATCCCACGCACAAACTTAAAGAGAAATGGGTAGCCGAGCTAGGCGATATGGATGAAACGGAGTGGAATGAGGCATTGGCCTCCCCGAGGGAGGTGGGCATATCAGCCAGGTTCCGCCTGATACAGCTCAAGGTGCTACACCGCATCTACTACACTCGCACACTGCTCCACAGAATTCAAAGGGCGCAGCACCCATACTGCCTTAGGGGATGCGGGGAGGAGGGGACTCTCCTACACACGTTTTGGGAATGTCCACAAATAAGGGAACTATGGCGTCAAATTATGCGAACAGTCTCTCAAGCCATGAATGTGTCTGTACTTCCGGAACCTCGTAGGTGCCTACTGAACATTTGGGAACCAACGGACTTAAACAGGTGTGAGCAGTTGTGGGTCACCCTAGCAATGACGGTGGCCAAACGAGACATTGCACAGAGATGGGGAGCTCCGGAGTTGCCAACGGTGGCAGGGTGGATAAGAAATATGGACCTTCTCATGGTTAAGGAAAGAGCAGTGTATGTATTAAGAGCCTGTCCCCGCAAATGGAACCGGGTGTGGCTGAAATGGAACGCATACAGGGGTGACCCTTGTGAAGCTTTGCCAGAGGGTGAGGACTCAGACTCGGAGGAGGAGGATGATTAGTGGCTATAGAGGACTACTGTGCACAGGGGAGGGGCCGGGAGGCGTAATGCACGCACTACCACTCTAAACGAAATGCTGACTTTGTAAGCATGTGAGAAGGTATAGATGAACATACGCAGACTCTGTTATCATGATGACGGTTGTTTGGTTTTTTGAATGGTTTTCTTTATTCTTATGAATCCCCGCTCATGCTCTATATGAGAAAACTCAGCCTTCTGCCCTGGAATTATATGGGCGGGATGGGGTTTCGAGGAAGGGGAGACACTGGGCCTTGTACTACATATGTCTGTTTCTTAATTTCACCTATTAGGCCCTGCATGAACACGGTAACTGTTACCATACTCTATGTTGCGTACTATCCCCACTTGGGGAAGAAGCTACTGTTATGTTACTGCATTGCTATAATGTCGTACTGCTATCTCTTCTGAACTCCTGACAATAAAGAATTTTCAAAAAAAAAAGAACAAGCATTTTCAATGCAATGGTTTCGCCTTTGGAAAAGTTTGAGCTATTGGCATTGTTAATGACAATTTTTTTATTTATGTGTTGGTTTAGAAACCAGATAAATAAATGGCATTATCACTTACATTGTTATTAGCTTAATCTCTGCAGTCTCTAGAACTCCATAGCACTCCCTAGTTACTCTACACTCTCTAGCACTGTGCACTTCCTAGCACTCCCTAGCTTCCCTAGTAACTCCGCACCTCTTAGCACTCTGCACTTCCTAGCACTCCCTAGCTTCCCTAGTAACTCCGCACCTCTTAGCACTCTGCACTTCCTAGCACTCCCTAGCTTCCCTAGTAACTCCGCACCTCTTAGCACTCTGCACTTCCTAGCACTCCCTAGCTTCCCTAGTAACTCCGCACCTCTTAGCACTCTGCACTTCCTGGCACTCCCTAGATTCCCTAGTAACTCCGCACCTCTTAGCACTCTGCACTTCCTAGCACTCCCTAGCTTCCCTAGTAACTCCGCACCTCTTAGCACTCTGCACTTCCTGTCACTCCCTAGTCACTCCCTAGTCACTCTGCACTCCCTAGGCACTCCCTTGTCACTCTGCACTCCCTAGTCACTCTGCACTCCCTAGTCACTCTGTGTTTTAGAATAAACATAACAGTACGTTGTGTGTATAGAGACATGCATATCGTTAGTTGTGACGGAAATGGCCAAAGCCACAAAGGTTAAAAGGTTTTTGAAAAAACTCTAAATTGCTTTTAAACAGTATTTGTTATTGTTCTAGATTGTATAGAGGTTAGATTCAAAATCTGCTATTGTCTTTGCTTGCCTGACGATCTTAAGATGATAGGGTTTTCAATGTACTATAGCAACATAAATGATTAGATATACTCATGCAATGCATTACGTGCAAGGGTACAGGTGAACAAAACCATAACGCCTGCGTTTACTTGGTGTTTATTTACTTAAGCCCAGGTGACTCTCCAAATGCCATTGTTGTGACGAATGGCTTGCCTATGTAGGTTATTCAGAAGCACAAATGTATTACTTAATAAAAGAAGAATACACTATCACATCCTAATTAAGGACAGGGAAAGGTCTTTTGCAAAAATAGATTGCATTAGTTGTGATTCTAAAGAGTGACCGAAAACTGGAAAGTAATAAGTTCCAGGTAAATAACTTTTGCATACATCATCCACATAAGCATGAAAAAGATCTCACACAATCTGGCTCCTGAGCTCTAGCGCCCAAAGATGCTAGACGTACTGCACCACTACATGCATATCAGGAAGGAAGGAAGGGAAGAAAGAAGGATACAAGGATTGGGTAAACAAGCCGATTACAGGTGAAAGTCAGTAGACTCTGTAGACAGGGCAAGCTATGCAAGGTATTTGATTAATCCATGATGGTGACAAAGCGGAGCAAAATTTGCTAGATCTGTCTGTAGACTTCGATAAAGCGGACTACATGCTGTTGATAAAGTGCCTAACAGATTAATATAGAAGAGGGGATGGTTTCAGCCCTTCCCGGACTGTGGTACCAGGGTAACATTCTAAAACAGCAAAATCAAGTTCTCAAGATAACATTTTGTTTAATATATAAAGCTTGCCATTATCAGAGCGGATTACATTGTTCAAATGTAGGGCTGTGTGTGTCCTACATGGATGCAACAACTCATTCACACACTGTGAAAGGGCTGGGCCCAAAGCCCAATGTAGGTATCCGTATTATCTACAACTAGTCTTTGATAACAGTAGGCAAGGCCTAAAAAATGTCAAGGACAGCCCTATGTGGTAGAGAGAATTAGACATCCTAGAATGTTAGATTAAACTTGTACAACACAGTGCATGGTCTAACAGAACCTCGGCTGCTGAGTGTTTGCCACCTTCAGCCAATCCTGTTTTTAGAAACTATTAACACGTTGCACTGTGAAACTTCATGCTTTGCTTTTACCGTTCAAAGCAGGAGGTGAAAAAACAAACCGCATTCAAACTGAAGCAGGCTAAAAAGCCAAGCCCCATGTCATACCCAAAATGACATGGGACTCCAACCAGCTCTGAAGGGCTAATGTAACCAAATGACAGAGGCCGAAACTTTAAAGGACAGCTGTGATTATCCAGTAGCAGCTTATAAGTAATGCTTTTTGGAGCAGATTAAAGTGGACGACAACCCCAAAAACGCAGACTCACAAGTCAAGTCAAGTCAAGTCAGAAAATTTATATAGCGCGCTACATACCCAGAGGGTCTCAAGGCGCTTGAAGAGGGGGGGGGGGGGAATTACTGGTCAAATATCCACGTTTTAAGTTGCTTTCTGAATGCTAGGTGGTTCTGAGTAAGGCAAAGGTGAGTGGGAAGTGAGTTCCAGGTTTTAGCTGCCAGGTAGGAAAAGGATCTACCTCCCATGGTGGTTTTGTTGATACGAGGTACGGTGGCCAGGGCTTGGTTGGATGATCGTAGCTGGCGTGAGGGGGTGTAGAAGGACAGTCGTGCGTTGAGGCATTCTGGTCCGATTTCGTGCTTTGTGTGCGTGGGTTAGGAGCCGGAAAGTGATCCTCTTATTGACGGGGAGCCAGTGGAGGTTTTTCAGGTGACCAGAGATGTGTTCGTTGCGCGGGATGTCTAATATGAGCCTGGCTGAAGCGTTCTGGATTCGTTGGAGTTTTTTCTGGAGTTTAGCGGTAGTACCGGCGTAGAGGGTGTTTCCGTAGTCCAGTCGGCTCGTGACCAGAGCGTGGGTGACCGTTTTCCTAGTTTCGGTGGGGATCCAACGAAATGTTTTTTTGAGCATGCGAAGAATGTTGAAGCAGGATGAAGAGACGGCGTTGACTTGTCTATTCATTGAAAGTGAGGAATCCAGGATGACGCCTAGGTTCCGTGCGTGGTCCGTCGGGATGGGTGCTTTTCCGAGGGCTTCTGGCCACCAAGAGTCGTCCCAGGCAGAGGGGGAGGTGCCTAAGATGAGGACTTCTGTTTTATCTGAGTTCAATTTCAGACGGCTGTGTTTCATCCATTCGGCTACTTCTTTCATTCCTTCGTGTAGGTTATTTTTGGCGGTGCTAGGGTCATTGGTGAGTGAAAGGATCAGTTGAGTGTCATCCGCGTAGGAGATTATGTTGAGGTTGTGTTGGCGTGCGATGGCCGCGAGGGGGCTCATGTATACGTTGAAGAGGGTGGGACTAAGTGAGGATCCTTGGGGTACGCCGCAGATGACTTCAGTGGCCTCTGAGATGAATGGTGGGAGGCGGACTCTCTGGGTTCTTCCGGTGAGGAACGAGGTGATCCATTCCAATGCTTTTCCTTGTATTCCAATGTTTTTGAGGCGCTGTAGAAGGGTGCTATGGCAGACTGTGTCGAAGGCTGCGGAGAGGTCGAGGAGGATGAGGGCGACTGTGTCTCCATTGTCCAGTAGAGTTCGAATGTCGTCTGTTGCTGCGATGAGGGCGGTTTCAGTGCTGTGTTTGGCTCGGAAGCCGGATTGTGAGGAGTCGAGGGATTTGTTTGTTTCAAGGAAGGCGGCGAGCTGGTTGTTGACCGCTTTCTCGATGACTTTGGCCGGGAATGGAAGGAGCGAGATGGGGCGGTAGTTTTTGAGTTCGGTGGGGTCAGCTGTGGGTTTCTTCAGGAGGGCGCTGAGTTCGGCATGTTTCCAGCTTTCCGGGAAGTTGGCGGAGTTGAAGGAGCAGTTGATGACATCTCGAAGGTGTGGTGCTATGATGGAGTCTGCTTTGTTGAAGATGTGGTGAGGGCAAGGGTCAGTTGGGGATCCTGAGTGGATGGAGTTCATCAGGCGGATGGTGTCCTCAGTGGAGATTGGGTTCCAGTCGTTGAGGGTGTTCAAGGGAGGTGGGGGTCCTGCCAGGGGTTGGGTGGGTTGGTCTTCGGGTTGGTTGTCGAAGCTGTTGTGGATGTCTGCGATTTTGTTGTGGAAGAATGAGGCTAGGGAGTCGCAGAGGGCTTGGGAGGGGGTGATGTCGTTGGAGTTGGCCGTGGGATTGGTAAATTCCTTGACGATATTGAATAGTTCCTTGCTGTTGTGGGCGTTATTATCCAATCGGTCCTCACAATAGTATAGCGAATAAAAACATCAGTACTGACACAAAGGGCGCCTAAATGCCAATAGCTATCCTGGACCTACTAGGTATTAAGTTACCATGGCGTCACTGGCTTGCCAATTGGCCCTTACAGGAATGTTTCCTGCTACTTGTAGCCTTTCATTTATATGGCGAGAAAAGCAAACCAACAAGAATGAAAAAAATATCTACCGAGCCACTCACACCCGACACCCTTCAACTTCGAGCTGTGGTACAGAACAATGTGCAGATTAAATCCCTTGCCATCTTACCTGGAATCTTCTTGTAGAACGGACATTGCTTCTTTCCTTTCTCCCCCTCAAATGGCATCAGATTTTCGGAACCTCTTTGGCCACCCCCCTTGCTGCCCACCTCCTGGTGGCTTTGCACGGCCTCCATTGGTCTGAGGAGGTCCTAGCAGCGGGTCAGAGTCTCCCACCGACCCCCCGGCCTTGCGCTTCCTCTGGCCTCGCCAGCTCTCGTTGGGGGTCCCTGCCGCTGGGCTGCCTGGCGCTTTCTGAGAGAGGCTCCTTCCCGGCACCTTCTCATCCTTGGCTTTGGGTTTCAGCCCAAAGAAGACTCCAATGTCCGTCTGCTTCAGAGTCTTGGACAGCACGGCGGCGGCACTGACGGCGGGCACACAGACCGAAGGCACTTTATTTTGGGGGGAGCTGAAAATACGCGGAGACTCTCTTGATGGAGTTAAAGGCACAAACTCTTCTTTTACGCAAACAGGCTCAGAAACTGCAAACGCTCTCCCAAATCTGACTGGGCTGCTACTTTCCTCCTGTTTGAAGCTGAAGGAGCTCCTCTGCTCGCGGAAGGCGCTGCTGCTGGCCTGGGTCTGGACAGGCATCTCCCCCGGGGACAGAAACGAGGCGCTGCTGGGCAGGTCTGAAAGAAGCTGACTGGCGGTATCCGGCCCTTGAGTGTCCCAGTCCCCCTCATCAGACACAGGTGAGCTGAATCCTGTCCAATCAGCTTCCTCCTTGATGGTCACGCGCTCGGAGGGCAGTGATGGAGGACAGGTGCGCGGGGACACGCGGTAAGAGGTTTGGCTGAATGCGGTTTCTTGGGTTCCTCTGTTTATAGCACCTTCAGGCTGCTTCGCGCCGTGCCCGAGGGCACACGCCTCCTCTGCGGCGTGGTACCCATTGGCAATGCCCTGCTGTCTCGAGGTTCTGGTGGAGCAGCCTGCCTCCGCTTCACTGCAGTCCTCATCAGAGGGATGAGTGTAGAATAGCCTTTTCCGTAACCGCTGGACTTTCTCGGCTGTTTCTTCTTCGTCGCTGCAGAGCGGCGAGTAGGAGATGTCTTCAAAGTCGGTAGAGGGCTGGGGCTTTTGAGTGTTTAGAGAGGGCTGGGCCCAGTCTGTAGTGCCACAGTCCAGGCTGCCCGCGGCCGCTGGTAGGATGTAGTTCTGCGTCGTGTCCCTGCTGTTTGGTTCATCGGTGGCGGGCACGGTCCCTGCCCGGCTTCGTGCCAGCTGGAAATGGGTGTACCGACTGTAGTGAGAAGGGATGGTTGAACTGCACAGCAGGCCATCCGGACACTCTGTAGAAAAGGAAAACAAGGAAAGGCATGGACAGCGGGAGAGGGGGCGGGAAAGACATGGACAGCGGGAGGGGGGGGCGGTAACGGGCAAATGGACAGCGGGAGGGGGGGGCGGGAAGGGGCACACGGACAGCGGGAGGGGGGGGGGCGGAATCAAAAGCACTCACCTGGAACTGGACTTCCTCCGGCGGCGGCGGCCGGCCGCGGAATGAGCTGGATGCCGAGACAAAAAAAAACCAACTCCGCCCACCGCCGCATGACTACACAGAGGGAACGCCCAGGGAAAAAAATTGCGGGAACGCCCACGAATCTGGTCCGTGAATGACGGACAGATCTCTGTTCCAATGGCTAGCCTCCATTTATGGAGCTAGCCAATGGAACAGAGGGCGGATTCAAGTCCCCCATACTGCAAAACTAAAGATTTCTCCTGGGGGCGGAGCTAGGAGCTCCGTGCCCCAGGCGAAACCTAAAAAAACGATCTAACGTTTATTAAGGAAATATGGGCACAAATGTGGGAGCTCTCTCAAATAATGCAGGATAAACTGGAGGCATTGCGCCAATATTGCAATAGATTATGTTATGTTATGTTATTAAGTTTTATTGAGCGCGAACAGCTGCCCCAGCAACGAGGCGTCCCGGCGCTAAACCATAACAGTAAACCTGAGGGAGGGAAGGGAAAGGAAGGACAGAAAGGGATTAGGATGGGGAGAATAGAATGGTTTTAATCGCCTTGCGGAAGGCCAGTAAGTTGGTCATGGAGCGAATGTGGGGTGGCAGGGAGTTCCAGAGCCTTGCCCCCAAGACTCTGAAAGAGCGGCCGCCTATTCTGCTTAGCCTTATGCGTGGGGTCACAACCAAATTTTGACCCGAGGAGCGTAGGGCACGCTGAGGGGTGTAAGGCTCTAGGAGTGGGCGCAAGAGACCAGGGCAGTCAGTCTTAAGAATTTTAAAGACAGTAGTAAGAGCTTTGAACTGAACTCGGGCTTCCATACGCAGCCAGTGTAGTTTCTGGATGGTATTTCTTGCAGAGCACCTGCGAGGGAGGCCTACAACTGCCCTGGCGGCAGAGTTTTGTATGCGTTGTAGCCGCGCCATTGGTCTCTTATATTAGAGAGACCAACTTGAGATGGGTATCCAATTGCAATTTTTCGAAGAGGTAGTACTGCTGCCCTTGACAGGCATCCAACGATAGGCCCTAGACTCACAGATCTCTTGGTAGGAGATAAAATTAGTGCTGAAGAGTCTGAATCAAAATAAGCCCCCCTGCCCAGAAGGTTATACAAACCTTTTTCTAAAACCTTTGAGGGTCTCCTGGTTTCCAAACTACCTAAATTATTTAATTATATAATACAGAAGGGAGGAATCCGGAGAGATCCGGGGACACAATAACTTAAACAATGTAAGAACCAACAGCTATGCACCTCTTACAGGCAAAGAACACTGGAAACAGTAATCTTAAGCTGCACTCCTACATATAAAACTTAGCAAGTAGGATGGAGCAGGTTCTCCCGACTCATCCATGCAGACCAGTCTGGGTTTGCACCCACTAGGCAATCTAACGACAATAAACAGAAAACGGTCCACCTGGTCGAGAAGGTTCAGAAAAATGTATACCAGCATTGTTGGTGTCTCTTGATGCCGAGAAGGCATGTGATTGTTCCTTCCTGAGGCTGGCCAGAGAGAGGATGGGATTCAGAAGACAGTTCTTAACCATGGCGTTTGCGTCATATAGTTCTCCAACAGCAAGGATCGCCTTGAATAGTTCACTGCAAAAACAACAGTTGATGGACAGAATGCAGAACAATGTCATACATTCTCCCCAGTACAGAGATCTGGGCCTAAATCCATCGTTTTTTTGCTCACCACACCACCCCAGTTCAGACATGGCCATATGCAAATTAGCCTTGACCCTGTGCCTCATGGGAACAGTCCAGCCTGAACTGCCAAGCCATGTCTTCCATGGACCGGAATCAAGCATCCTAGGACCGGTTTTTGGCTATCGGCCGTCTTCAGCCAGGATAGCTTGACTCCAGTGGTGTAGAAACTGGTCCTGGGAAGCTTGATTCCGGTCCAGGGAAGACATGGCTTGGCAGTTCGGGCTGGACTGTTCCCATGAGGCACAGGGTCAGACTGATTTGCATATGGCCATTTCTGAACTGGGGTGGCGGAGTGAGCTAAAGAACGGTGATGGATTAAGCCCAGATCAGTTGACTGGGGGTGAGTGTTTGTATTGTCAACGCTCCGTCCATCATCCGCTTTGGTTTTTCTTTGTTCGCCCTAAGTTGGCAGGGTATGCTCAGACGTGAGTCCTTTGCTCACTTTGCCACTGGATTCAAGCAAGCCCGGCTGAAGACGGCTGTAATGCCAGATACTGGTCCTGGGAAGCTTGATTCCGGTCCAGGGAAGACATGGCTTGGCAGTTCGGGCTGGACTGTTCCCATGAGGCACAGGTTCAGACTGATTTGCATATGGCCATGTCTGAACTGGGGTGGCGGAGTGAGCTAAAGAACGGTGATGGATTGAACCCAGATCAGTTGACTGGGTGGGAGTGTGTATTGTCAATGCTCAGTCTATCATCCCCTTTGGTTTTTCTTTATCAGCCGTCTTCAGCCAGGATAGCTTGACTCCAGTGGTGGCACAGGGTCAGACTGATTTGCATATGGCCATGTCTGAACTGGGGTGGCAGAGTGGGCTAAAGAACGGTGATGGATTAAACCCAGATCTGTTGACAGGGTGCGAGTGTTTGATTGGTTCAGATGCTCCGTCCATCACCACCCCCTTTTATACCGCCTTGAATAGTTCACTAGCATGCGTGGTGCATATAGAGAGGCACCAAGCAGGGTTGACAATTGCAATCCCTCCCCCCCACCTCCTTTTTGCTTTAAACATAGAGCCTTTGGCTGACAGAATACGGAGGGACAACAATATAACTAGTATACGGAGAGCCAACAATATTACTGGTATCCAAATACAAACTGTCGTAATATATGGGTGATATTCTCCAAATGATGGGCAATTCCGAAAACTTCCTGCCTGTCGTGATCAAACAGGTGCAATGGCTTGAAAGGATAGCCGGGCTAAAAATAATTATGGAGAAATCAGGAGCGTTAAATCTTACCCTTCCACCTTTGGGGGTACAAGTTTCAAGGGAGGAGATTCTGTTTGTGTGGGCTTCAAAAGAAACACTTGACATCTAATGTGCACCAGATGAATGGAGCAAGCCATCCTCGCTTGCTCCTTGAGGTTTAAAAATGATCTTAAATGACAGAACTTAATGCTCTTGGATGAGCAAGATTTGCTTGATTAAAATGAATATCCTTCTGAGGGTACGGCTTGGTTTTCAGGCCCTGCCTATAACAGTAGAACATTTATTTTTTTTATCAATTACATAGAGCAGTAGATTGGTTTGCCTGATGGGGTCTAAGCAAAGGGTGCCGCTGCGACTTTAGCAGCAATCCAGAGAGGGATTGGCTTTCCCAGACCTTAAGGTATACTACAGGGCTGCACAACTTAAGGTCATGACGGGCTGGTCTAAATCCGAGAGGGACAAAATATGGGCCTTTATGAATCATCCCATAGTGGGGCAACCCTTGTTTGACTTAATTTGGCTCAGGATGCGAGATAGGGCACAAAATGACGACTTGTCTATGTCAGGGGGGACCACCCTTTCTATTTGGGATACAATAGCTGAGACGATTGGAAATATTATACACAAATGGAGGGATTGTCCTAAATGTATACCATTCTGGAAGGCAGTAGCAAATACCCTTTGGAGCATTCGGGGTTTTCCCTTTCAAGTCGACCTAAAGACATTATTGCTGGGGTTCAGAAAAACAAATTATACGCATATGACTAAAGCGGGATGGTAAGTAGCATTACAGTATTTAGGAGTGACCAAGCTGGCTACAGCATTTAACTGAAAAAGAGAAAAACCTCCCACCATAGGACAGTGGTACCAGTTCCTGTATACTACTTTAGCTATAGGAAACATCAACTGTAATTCAGAAGGTACCTATTACCAGTTCAAAGGACACCGGAGACAATAACTAACATAGCTTTTAGAAGGGCCAACATTCGTTCATTGCCCCCATGATGGAGGGCATATGACATTTGTTTTTTTCTGAGACGATCAGGGGGAGCAAGCGAAGATTCAGTGAGATGATGACATGGGGAAGGCATGTCATCCAGAAATGTGAAGTTACAGCAGTATTTGTCAAAAACTGCTGCCTTGTCAAGTTGGGGAGGGATTACATAACGACGTGCTGGGGAAAACAAATGCATTTGTAATCATCTATATGTCACATAATGTAATGTGTTTTATATGATGTACCTCACACTAGCTTTAAAACAAAAAGTTCATATAATAGCTTTAAAAAAATGTTTTAAATTAGTACCTGTCTCAGGCTTCCTGAGCTTGCCTAGTGCTGCTCCACAAAGAGTCTGCTGTAAGAGCTTTTTTGGCAGAGCATGTCACAACCTCGACTCAAAAGTTCTTGTCAACTTTGGGTGAATTCCATTACTTCCTTTGAAACCTATGGAATTTGGGGTACCTTGAGATTTCTGGTTGGTCATAAAACACCCAAAGAATCGTGTTTATTGTCTTTTCTTGGCCATAATTGGTTGGCACAATACTGAATCTCATCTGTGTGTCTCAGCCTTGTATAGATTTCACATGCTTCCTTGCAGAAATTATTGAATGCTTTACGTATGTCAATATTTACATATTTTTAAATTTGAATGACAATCTATCGAATGTTTACCTCGTGACCAGGGAGAGATTTTTTTCTGTACATTATATAAGACTCCCCATGTCCATATTTTACTTCATTCTATCTGATTCTTATCTTTTGTTTGTATTTTTATGTTTAATCATCATATTAATGCTCCTTTTCTCTTTTCTGTTTTACTCTTTTTCTTCACTTCTTTGTTTTACTATATGGGTCCTATCATTATATAGACATTGTGGATCTTGGGATCAAGCCGGATACATTTAACATCACAATATTTGGGCATATTTCACAAATTCGTATTTGGTGACGACATATATGGAAATTCTAATCACTACATACATTACATTGATATCTGTGGATAGAACTGGGCGGGTCGGTCATTTATTATATATGACTGCGCTGCCACAATTTATGTTATGTTGGAATGAATTTACTTCATCACCCCAACAGGGCTGCTATTCTTTTGATTGCGATCGGAGTTGTCCACATTTTGTTTTAATATCTAGGGTCTTGCTGCTACAATTTATTACATGTTGGAATGAATTTATTATATCACTCCAACATGGCCGCCAATTTTTCGATTGCGATCAGAGCTGTCCACATTTTGGTTTTAATGTCTAGGGTCTTGCGAACACATTTATCACAGACTCCCGCATGAGACACTATTTCGATCGTCTAGAATTTCTTGTGGCTATATCGGACTTTAAATATGAATGTCTAACATGGTCATCTATTACACTTTATTTGACGCTAAATTATATTTGTGTGGCTTCTTTGATAACCAATAGACAATCAATATATACATCTCAATCGAAAACTAAGGTTTGACTCTGCAGGATTTATATACACATATACATGTCTTTTCTGTGCTCATATGACGATATATTCGATATGGACTCTCCATACCAACATGGCCGCCGTAGTTTTGCATTTTTATGCCTTTGTACCTCGATAATTTGTCCGTTCTTTACCTTTAAGCCTCATGAATGAAAACACGACGAACGCCGTCTTTACGTCACTAATTAAGACGTTTTCTGACTTTTCGCGGGAATTAAGTTTCTTTTAAAATGGAACCTCAACGTCATTCCGGGACCCGTTTCTTCCTGTTAGCATGCAGGAATTCTGCGCGTTTTCCTACGGAGGTAAGATTCAGACTAGACATAGTTTCTACCTGCGGACTCTCAGTCCACTAGTGGCCATTTGCGGTGATCAGTTTTAAAAAAAAAAAAAAAAAAAAAAAATTCTATACCTTTGGCATAATCCTCATATGTCGGGAATCATCATATGAGATGATGTTATTACTCTTTAAAATTGCGGGAATGATTTACCATTATAGCCACTATACCCCTGATTAGTACTTCTAACAATCCTGAGTGTATCATCCAATCACGCATATTTCAGCCCAGTGTGGATATTGGCGTCCTGCACCTTGTCTCATGACATTTAAACTTGCGGACTTGTAAATATGCCCGTTTTATATACATTTTTTATTCCTTTTGGCTATAGCCCACATCTCTATCTAAGAAAGGAATTATTCGTTCTCTGGGCTTCTACATATTGCTCAAGACCTGTTATGCCACATGGAGAGTAAATCCTCGGCACTTGGTATGTCCCGATTTGCACTTGTGTTATGATATTTAAAATCGCGGACATTTAAATATGCCCGTCTTATCTTTTCCATTATAGCCCGCATTACTACCTAAGAGAGGAACTACTCGTCCCTTGGGCTTCTACATACTACTCAAGACTGTTCCATGTCACATGGTGAGTAAATCCTCGGCATTTGGTATGTTCCGATTATGGAAGACCTTGTCTTTGCTAGATGGGTTCCCTATAAGTTGATTCCACCGGGGCTAGTCTCTGGATATGACTACTGCAGTCTCATTGTCACTCCCTTCAGCCTATTCAAGACTTATTATCTCTTTAAGGTCCGTTGTTTTATTATAAATCGTTCTAGTTTCTCGTATGCTTAGGCCACACTTGCAATGTCTCAATTTGCGAAATATCAATGAATCTTTGTCGTCATTTTTTTAGGGGCAAGAAAGGATACTTTTTCTTACTGTTTAAACCACTTCTCGATTAAGCGAATTATACCTGGGGCAAGGTGAGGAATCTTTTGTTAGTTCGTGTCCCTGTATAATTTAGAGTGCTTAACGAGTTTATTTGTGCCTTGGTTCGGTCTTCTTAGCGGTTTGTGACATGAATTGCCGCAATGGATTCTTTGAATTTTCTTCCATATAATTAGTCTGTTCTTTTCGGTGACAACTGTAACCACTCACCTTTTGCTGTGACCGTCACGAAATTGTCTTTCTTTACTTTAATTTTGCACTCAGCAAGCTACCCATGTCATTAATATTTACCAGATGCAATTATATTCACATGTATTTTTCATATACAATCTCTTATAGTACATCTACATGGTCCATCCTTGATGTTGCTCCCTCGCGCTTCTAGATACCTAGACAACCTTCCGTGAAAGAACATATACCTTATAGTTGACGGTGAGTGGCTGATTGAATCGTATACGGTATTTCTATTTACATCAATACCATGTTGTTGGTATGATTACTTTTTCAAAATATAATCTTTCTCAATAGGGCTTAATACCCTACGATTACCTATAATCCCCCAATAAAATTGGTCAACGAATGACAACTTTGATTTAA
The DNA here is from genome assembly GCF_964263255.1 of Lissotriton vulgaris. NCBI lineage: Eukaryota > Metazoa > Chordata > Amphibia > Caudata > Salamandridae > Lissotriton > Lissotriton vulgaris. The sequence continues at coordinate 257,532,378 of NC_141697.1, forward strand.
AAATACAAGAGTTGTACCTCACACTGGGTTGTTTGTGCTTTTTCTCCTTCTTTTTACTTCCAGGGTCTCCTTTTCTTAGCTTCTCTTTTGTAAAAAGAACCTCCTTTTTTCTTTCCCTTTGTTGTATCAAATCGATATTCTGTATAGGGATTGGATATGTGATAAACTTGTACCTTAGCCATTTCAACTTCTCAAATAGGCTGACTTACAACAGTCTCTTTGTGGTCAATTATACATGAAATCTTGTTTTAAAAACTTGTATATATATTTAATCATATGTGAAGATTGGTGTAATCACTATTATGTGTTATGTCCTATGTCTCTTTTTTCCTTAGAGGGACCTCACAGGTTAGGATATGTACACATACATTATGTATGTTCTTAATGAAACGTCTCTAGGCTCTCTCCATCCTTTGTTAGAATTGTCAATTGACATGTGTATATTTTTATGTATGTCTTTCTTGTACAAACATTTGTAATCAATGTTTTTATGGTTGTTTTCAGCCCTGACGAAGTTCCGACATCGGAACGAAACGCGTTGGCTGTTTTGTTTTACCTGGTATGATTACCACAATAAAGAAGATAACTTTTGGACTCAAAACATCGTCTCTGTAATATTCCATTGAGTGCGCCTTCCGTCATTTGTTAAAAATTGTTTGATCGGGAACTGTGCCCTGGGACAACTGGCACTGGAAGTGTGCAGCACCACATTAATATTTCTTATACTATTGCTGGTTGTGCTAAACCTTGGTCGGGTTGTCCTGTTTGTTCTGTTCAACTTTGGGTGCTTTCATCAATAAGGATTCTGGCGAAGTAAGGAGCAAAATGGGTAATGCACCAGTAAAGGCAGTTACAATCAGTGCTCAAGTGGTGAAAAAAGATGTGGGAGAGGCTTAACAAGATAGGCAGAATGAGTGTGACATCACTGCACGTGACATCAGAGAAGTGACATCCCAGCACGTAACATCACAAGAAGTGGCATCACAACCCATGACCTCACAGTAAGTAAAATCAGATTGTAAGACCTAAGATATGTTTAGTAGGTCTATCTTGAATACATTTGAGTGTATTACAATATTTAACAAATTAGATGTTGCGTTAGAGTTGTGTCAAAATATTGACGCAACCCTGACAGAAATTAGAGACTCAACTTATACATTTATTTTTTAAAACATGGCACGTAGGAATTGGCAACAAGGAGAAACTTGGCAGTAAATCTGTTCTGCTCAATTGGTTGCAATGTCTGTATTTCAAATTATCTTATGTGGTTAAGGTACCTGCTGCAGAGACCTTTGTGTGGCAGCTAAATCTCAGAGAACAACAATAATGGTAAGATAACTCTAGAGGATAACATATTTGCTGGAAAGATCTGTGTTTTGACTAGTTCTAGTTATGCATCAAAGTTGCATAGAGGGTTAATGTCTCCTGCAAAGCACATTATGTAAAAGGCAGGTGACAGATTTGTATTTTATGTAAATGTGTAAGTGGGTTACTGCTTTTAAGACAGAGATCCTTTTGTTACTTGCAATTCATAAATTGTAATCCTTCTAATACAGCTCAGTGGTATGAAGGGCATGTGGCACCTACACCTTGAAACTTCACTGTCTTATGCAACACAGCCTTTACATTGATGTACACACATGACTTATTGTCAATGTATAATCTGTACAGGTGATGCAAAGCACTTTGACACCCTGCATTAGCCCAATGCAGGGTATCAAAGCACTTTGCTAAATCACTATAAAAAAATGTAACAAATAGTGGTATTTAAAATGTTATTTGTGTATATACTGGCCGGCCACCCAACACATCTGACATCCTTACACTGTTTGAGTATCTCTTATATACAGCGACTGAACAAAGTCAAAAGCATTTCTCTCTTTAAATACTGTGAAAGAATAAAATGTGAGCCTTTGTTTCCCTTCAGGGCATCTAGGTGTGAGGATCCCAATAGCTCCCAGTCAGGATACTCCAACAAAAAGAGGTCCAATGGCACCTTAACTCTGGCTTTTGTTATACGCAAAGTTGGAATCTGATCAGCCCCTTCCACACCTGCACATTGGTGCTCGGAACAAAAGCACAACGTGCAGGTGCTGCTGAAAGTGTCAGAGTGTGAGAAAATCACACCAGGACGAGTTCAGCATATGTCTGTGAATTCCGGGAGCAGTAGGAAAGGAACAAGTCACTCATCTGAAAAAGTGGCCAGCTTTGCAGCAGCGTAGAAGGCGTCTACCCTCTGAAAACAGTGGGTAGACGGCGTCTCCTAAATAAATCTGGGATCCTCTACCATCTCTATGCAGGTGACTCCCAAATCTACCTTAAGGTGTCCTCCACACACAATCTCTCAATCCTCAACTCTACTCTCTACTCTATTCAAAACTGGTTATTAACTCATTCTGAATCCCTCCAAAACAGAATTCCTCCTCATCTCAACCTCTCTCTCCTCCTCCTGTTCAATCTTGGATGGATCAGCTGAATCTACTTAACAATAAACCCTATTGTTGTCGACAGCGCAAAATCCCTTGGTGTCTTACTCAACAAAAGGCTCAATCTACTTTCGTTCCCACATCAACTCCTTTGGATAGAATGCTCGATACCAACTGCGCCTTCTTTGGGGGTTTCAACGCTTCTTCCTGGAGCAAGACCTTAAAACCCTGGTCCAATTGGTGGTTATCTCTAGATTGGACTACTGCAATTCTCTTCTTACTGGCCTCCCCAAATCCCACCTTTCCCCTCTTGAATCCGTTCTCCATTCAACGGCTCGTTTTAAATTTGGGGCCAAAAGAAGTGACCACATCACACCCATTTTGTCTTCCCTCCGTTGGCTTCCCATCGAGGCAAGATAAATCTACAAGACGGCTTGTATCACCCACAAACCCTTGCACACTTCCTCCCCTCGTTACCTGGCGAATAAACTGAAAATCTCTGGAGGCTTTAGACCATCTCGTAATGCGGAAAAATTACTGCTTGAGCCTCCCACTTTCAAAAGGGAAAGATCGATGGCTCAATCCTTCTCAGGCAATGCAGTGAGAATCTGGAACTCGCTTCCGCCGCCGCTCCGCACCACTACATCTACCCAGCCCTTCAAAACTGACCTCAAATCTCTTCTCTTCCAAAGACACTTACAGAACTAATACACGCCCCTTCAAGTCCCTCAAGGAAGTGCTTTCACTATTGTATTTTTTTATTCTATGCCTGTAAAAGTGTCATCCCAGTGTGTTTTTGAGTGACTGCCATCTATTGCTGTATTATACCTCTTATTGTATCTCATTTGCTTCTGTAAAATGTACATTTGTTACATTCTCCCCATGTGATGTAACTGGTCCTATTGTGAAGTGTTTGACAACTTTGGGTAAAATCTGCGCTGTATAAAAATGCATAAATAAAATAAAGTCTACCCTTGACTCGAGCTCTGGTTACAATTTATTGGCTGTAACCTACAATACATCGAATTCTGTCCTTACTCCTCTCACTGGTTTTCCAACTCTCCTAGTGGAATCTCAGCAGACTGGAAACAAAAAGCATTAACTTAGGGGGGCAATGTATATGAATGACAGATTCAAAGTAAGTTCTGGTTATAGATAACAACACTGTGCTTGACACGGCACGAACGTATGAATAAACGAAGGAGCGAATGCGACTCCACTTGTTGAACCCTGGAAGTAAATTATTGGGACCTGGGTAACAAGTTAGCATGGCAGGACAAAGTTGGTATGGCAGGTTGTAGGTGAGGAGCAGCGAAGCTACCAACGCCATATAGACTGGTCGTGTTCAGATATGACTCTACATGCAATGCCGGGCGGTTGATAATAAAAAAGCATGCAGCAGGTAACAGTGCAAGACGGCGAGTAGACACGTTTGAAAAGAGTTGCATCTCACACTATGAACAGAGCTCTCGGAGAAACTGCCATACCCAGGAAGACACTCGATCAAACGATACAAAAGTTGCACACTTCAGAAAGCATTTTAAGACACTTTCACTCATGATCTATTTCTTATCCCTCAGCCCTTTGAAAGAACAGCCATCCAGATAAATTTTCTATACTTTCCCGACGTGCCTCCTATTTTTACCATTCCCACTTTCTCTTTACGCTCAATTCACACACTGTTTCACTTTCCATGACTTTTAAAAATACTTCCTTACCGGCCGCTCTTCTCTACTTGTCCCTGATCCAATCATCAACATCGCCCTTTACTGTCTTCCATTCTCTTCCCCCTCCCTTCCAATATCCATTCTACTAACCTATTTCATCAGTCCTCTTAATGTCCTTTCCACAAACATCTTATCCCAACTTCCCTCTTCACCCATTCCCCGGTTTCCCTTCTTTTGCCCCAGGTCTCGTACCTATTCCTTCACCTCTATTTCCTCCCCCAGAATCTTGCTTCCTTGAAGCTTCAGAACCGCTGTTTCTCTTACCTCACTTCCGGTTCTCTTATTTCTTCCGGCTTGAGCGTCTAAACTGACGTAACATTATCGCGACGGCTGCAAGTTTTGGTTCCAGCATGGTAAGGGTTTTTGCCGTATCGGGAGTTTTTAAAGTGATGAAGGGGGCGAATTTTGATGCGAGTAGAGCCTTCAAGTGGCAATGGGTAGTTGCAATGCTAGGGGTACTCGAGAACAAGGTTTTCGGCGAGGGGTTTGGTCACCATTGTTCCAAGTGGCAAAGGTCCATGCGTGTATAGTCCAGAGGCTGTTTTTTTTTTTAAAGTTCTAGGATTTATAGTCTTGGCGTTATAATGGGTTAACAAGACTACACATCCCAACATGCAATTCAAAAACTCAGCCGATTGTGTGAGGTACACACACGTGGCTATTGGAACACGTAGAACTCTGTGTCTGTGCTGATGGATTCTAGGCGACGAGGTGGATGAGAGGAGCAGGCAGTTCCTTGCACGAAATTGTTGCGGGAATCTCGGCGGAGATGGAACTGGTGGTCTGTGCTCTTTACCAACTCGAGCGCCGGTAAGCGATTGGCTTGGGCACGCTGAACTGTATAGAGTGTTGCAGCCTAGTTTCTCGTCATAATTCCGAGTGTTTGATATAGGCTTCTGGTATTGTATTGTAATTGCATTTATATAGCGCTTACTACCCCTGACGAGGAGTCGAAAGGCTTTTTCGGCGAGTAGCACGCTACACCGTGACCCATAGAGGATTAGTGTTGTATTAGTATAGTGACCCGTGCAAGTACATTTTAAGTGGTGGATGGGTTAGTCAGTTATTTGAATTTTGAATGATAGCAGAAGGATAGAGGAGGAAAAAGGTTTGTATTTATATAGCGCTTGCTACTCCTGATGTGTGTTGAAGCTCTTTTCTGGCGAGTAGCACGCCATTCCGGAACCCATAAAGGATTACTGTTGAAAATTAGTATAGTAAAATATGAAGTAATTCGAGTAGTGGATATGTTATTCAATTATTTGGGTATAGAAGGGCAGGTGGTGGGATAGAAGAGGGAAAGAGGTTTGTATTTATATAGCGCTTGCTACTCCTGATAGGGTTTTGAAGCGCAAGTAGCACGCTACTCTGGAACCCAGGATTAGTGTTGAATTAGTATGGTGAAACATGAAAGTAATTTTAGTGGTGGATATGTTAGTCAGTTATTTAGATTGAGAAGGGTTGGGGAGGGGTAGAAAAGAGGGAAGAGTTTAGAATGGTTTGTTTTAGGGGATTGGTATAGTAAAAGAGGTGTCAGATGCAAGGAGGGGTAGAGTAGGAGAGAGTCTAGAAAAGGTTATTTTGGGGATCATAGTAGTGGTATGGGGTTTGGGATAAATTAGAGAGTGGATGTAGAGCGGCGGTACTCAAAGTACGGCCCGCGGGCCAATTGCGGCCCGTCAGGCCATTCCATGCGGCCCCCGTGGAAATCAGAAGACACGAAATCGGCCCCATTTCTGTCTGCTGTAATTCCTCGGGGACGCATTGCCGGGAAAAGCATGAAAAGGGCATTCGTGGACAACAATGTCTCACATGCTCACCCGTAGTCCCCACCCTCATCTGCCCCTCTGGCGTCACCTGCTCACTCTGCCATTGAGGCTGTGCTGCCTGTACGTGCTGTCACAGACAGTGTGGCCTCTTTAATCTTTCAATTGGTGCTGGTAAAACATTGCTGTCTCTGTAGTTAAATTTATGTTTTTAAGGCCCCTGGTTAGGGTTTTAGCAGAGCCCAGACTTACTTTTCTCTTGGTGTCAGAGCAGGCACGTAGTGTAAACAGAATAAAGAAAATCAGGATCCAGCAATGTCCTCACCTGAATCCATGGGCTGTGCATAACCTTTTGTTTTTAGGCATGACTTCACTTTAGGCATTTGGGATGCTACAGGCTCTCGTTTCACAACAGTGGAGCTTTGGTTTACAGGTGGAATTGTGGGAGATACAGTTTAAACACAAAGTTATATGCATTGGAAGCAGCCCAGTAGGATAATTTTAGATAAATCCCAGCTTCCCTACTTTATGAAATTGTGTGAATGCGAGTGAAAAATGTATGTGCCTGTGTTGCGGACAATATTTCTAACATTCTTTACTGGCAATTCATCATGCTTTTTGCATTGCTTTAGAAAGTGTATTACTTTTCAGTCATCCAACACTACTTGTCTGAGTCGTGGAACTGATGTAGCATCAGGTCTTTTATGCTGCAGAATTGAACAGCAAATAGTTATTGGTTTTGGAACACATTAGGTAGAGTCAGAGCTGAGGGGACAAGGGCTCAGTGTGAACATAGAGGGCAGAGGCAGAATGAACCGGTAGAGGTAAGGGGAAGGGGCAGAGAAAGAAAACCAGAGGGACTGGCAGAAAGCATAAAAGCAGAACAATGAGCGCAATGAGGAGGTATGGAAAGGTTAAGGGTCACGCGAAGAGAGCGAGGGAGTAGGAGCAACGTGACATGAGCGCAGATTAAGGGTTTTGTAGGTTATAAAGAGCGTGAGGGGGCAGGAGCAGAGTAAGGACTGGAAGAGTGGGCTGCTCTACACGTAAGGACTATATTGAGATATATATATATATATATGAAAGGTGAGTGCCAAGTCAGGGACTTGGGCAAGGAAATAGTGAGGGGTACGACAATAATGGAACCAAAAACTATGAGCTAGCAGCCGAGTGAAGGGAAGCTGTGAAGTGAAGGTGTAAGGCAGAACTGCAGGAAGGACAAAGGGACTGGCTTATCAGTAGAGTAAACCTTCAGTAGAGCGAAGGTGTACAGGCACAATGAGTGTGTAGGTGCTGAGTGACGCAGTAGGGCACAACAAGAGGGCAGACTTAGAGTGGTGAGTTAGCGTGCAATGAGAGGTTAGGCCTAGGATGAGGTGTTATGGCACAATGAGAGGCTAGGCAGTTTGATAGGGTATGAGGAGAGTGAGAGAAATAATGATGAATAAAATAGACAAGTGTGGCACCAAAAAGGTGTGACCAGATAGGGGTAGAGTGTGATGGAAGGAGAGCAGGAGCAGCGTTAAAAAGTCATGGTGTGGAAAAAGTGAATGCAGGTTAAGACGTTGGGGCCAGAGTAGGTGCAAAACGAAAGGCTATGAGAATAGTGAAATAGAAGGGCCAGGAAATGAACATAAGCAGAGTGAAGAGGGGTGGAATAATAAGGTTGTTGGGTCAGACAGAGAAAGCAGAGAGGTACTGGGAGCAGATTGAGATTCTAGTAATAGAAAGCGGGGGTAGGGGCAGTGTGAGAGGCATTTATGAGATAAGTAAAGAACCACGGGTAAAGGGAGAGGTATAATGAGTGGTGTACATCAAGGGTAAAATAATAGAAGAGTAAAGTTGTGACAGAGCGCCAAGCTGTTGGATGGGTCAGGAAAAAAGTGAATTATTAAGGCCAAAGTGGTGGGTAGAGGTAGTATGAGGGGGTAAAATAGAGGAATATGACAGGAATGAAACAGTCATATGGTAGGGTCCGAGTTAGAGCGCAGGGTCAGAATTAATGCATAGGATCACAGCGGATCCTAGGCGCAGAGTCATTGAGTGTAGGGCCCAGGAGTGGACCCTAGGAGCAGAGCAATTGAGTGTAGGGCCCAGCACTCCTCAGACTTGACTCCACTCACGAGAGCACGTGGTGGTGGTGTGCGTCATTGCTGCATTTTCAGCACAGAGGCTGGCCAAAAATGATACTCAGGGCCGTCATTGGGAGCGCTTGCACGTTCTACAAGATTCACGGCCCTGGGACCCACAAACTAGGTACGTCAACACTTTTCAAAACAAGACAAAGATGGAAAACTATGGTCAGAAACCCACAGATCCCAGTAAAAAAATATAAATATTGACAGTATTTATTCGTGGTACATACATACATACATATATCACATTTTGAATGTCTAGTAATGTTTTGAAAAGGGGTGATTTTTTTTTTTACACTGACCCCTCCCACCGACCCCGCCCCATCGCTCAGGTCCATCTGTGCGGCCCTCGGCCACAAGCTAGACTGCAATTTTGGCCCCCGAGAAAAAGTTTGTGAGTACCCATGATGTAGAGGATATATTGATAGATTATAGGATGAGAGATAGGGTAGTGCATTGGACAGAGTAGTAGAAATAACTTTGAGATGAATCAGAAGGTTGGGCTAGAAGATATATTGAGCGAAGTATAGGCTGAGAAATTAGGGTAGTGCATTGGAAATCCTAAGTTAGAAGAAAGTGATAAATATATAGATCCATACATACATTGAAAGTATATAGATACTGTTGTAAATAGAAGTCCTTGAGCCAGGAGTATAAATAAGTTCTCTTTATTCAAGTTAAGTTGCAGGTTAAGTCCTTAAAAGTTGAGTTGCAGGTTAAGTCCTTAAGATGTAAAGGTAAAACCCCACCAGGAGTGACCTTCCTGTCGCTCAGCCTGCCTGCCACCAACTGCCAGTTAACACACAGGCTAAGCCCCCAACATTCCACGATGTCACCAAGCATTCTAGCAGTGACACCATGTGAGCTACAGGGAAGACCCCAGCCAGGGAAAAGAGACATTGATCAAATATAACAGATACATAAAGGAGGTAAGTATATTGGGCAGCGTTTCTGGCCCTGGTCAGTCTCAAACGGGCAACTGCCTTTGTTCTCTCTGCCCTTCGCCTTGACGCCCTAACCCTCGCCTTTTATAGCCCTAGTAATCAGGTGACCACCTTCAGCCAATGGGAACCCTAGCCTTAACACTATCCAATCACACTAGCCCTAAAATCTAGAACCAATAGGAGTCCAGGACCCTACAGCCAATCTTAGCCCTAGTCCAAGCACCCAGTCAGTTAAAAAACCCTGATCTCTACATCCAATAGAGGCCCTAGCCCTACCAGTAGTCCCAACTCCAGTCCAAGCAACCAGTGGCACAGGAAGCCCTAGTCTCTAATTCCAATAGAAAGCCTAGCCCTACTCTTAGTCCCACGCCTAGTCCAGCAACCAATCACACCAGAAGCCCTAATCACTACTTCCAATTAAAGGTCTAACCCTAGCCCTAGTCTCACCCTACTCCCAACAACCAATAACATAGGAAGCCCTAGTCCCTACTTCCTCTAGAAATCCTAACCCTAGTCCCAACCCTACATTGATTGAATCACAGACAACATAATATTCTCTGCTTTCAAGAAACTTGGTCGACCACCCCTGTCCATCTGCAAGGATATAAAACATATAATTCTCTTGCCCAACCCTCTGCTTCTGGCAGAGCAAAAGGTGGTCTTGCAATATAGATCTCCAACGAATTCTCAAGTGTGGGTATAAAGGAACTAATCCATGCCCCTAACTTCCAAGCTATTAAAATAACACCTAATAAAACAATCTGTGTATTATATAGTTAATTTCTATAACAATCTAACGTCCCAAGACGTACTTCCTGTCCTAGAAGAAATCTCCCTCTTCTTATTGGAAGAACGGGATAAACATACAAGCAAAGTCTTTAATTTGATCTGGGGGGGGGGGGGGGGGGGGGCTTTAACTTAAGCCTATGTAAGGATAGTGGCTCTAAAAAATGCGGAATTGCGGATGAGGTTGGGTCTTACTTAACCCTCTTTCCACACACCAGTACAGGGAATCGTCTAACGGAGATACTCTTTAACCTGGACCTTGGATTTGCAACGAACTTGTAGCCCCACCAGTAGCTTTCTCCCCAACTTTTAATGGCAGAGGTCTCTCCTGCCTAATCGATTTCATTCTAGTTTCACAAAATATGAAAGAGCAAATGTCTAGTTTTAGTACTGGAAATAACCCCAGTAGTGATCATTTTCCTAACGTTACGATTATCACAATACCTGATTCACGTAAACAGTGTAACCTACCCACCCTATTAACTCAAGAGGCACTGAGAGTGGACAATTTGAACGGCTACACTATAAAATGGGAAAATACAGATCCCGCTGAAATTACAGCAAAAGTGCTTAGACGTACTCTCTCACAAGTGTAAGTATGCTTTAATCCTGATTCCAGACCAAAGCAAATTTTAGCTAGTTTTCTTGTTATTACCAACACAATTAAAGATGATCTCCTATGCAAAATAAAGGGAAATAAGAAAGCTAAAAAGGGCTGGTTCAATCCCGCAACCAGGAGAGCCTATTCTCTCCTGAAGAAAGCACTACGCAGGGTTGTCAGATATAAAGAAGAAATTATAAGACTTAGAAGGGACTATAACCAGGCATTAAAAAAGTGTAAATTAGACATCAAAAACCTATGGGATAAATTGCATCAGAGCTGTGTCCTGAAGGATACTACTACATTCTGGCAAACTGTTAAAACCCCTTTTTTAACTGATCCAAACTCAATCCCCCGAATTGAAGTGGCAGTGGATGAAACTGCCTGGGTCAGCCATTTTTCTAAGATCTTTGGGCTTACTGATGGTCCCATACTGGAGCATACTTACTCACCGGGGAGGAGTAACTCACACAACCGCCTAAACCCTACCCCAAACCTCAGTTTTGACCATGAGGAAGTAGTTACCGCCCTGATGGCATCTAAATGCGGGAAAGCTCCAGGCCCCGATGGGGTCCTCGTGGACATTTTTAAACACAACTTAAACCTTTTGGTCCCCAATCCTTACCAGGGTCTTTGAAGCAGTAACCAAAATAGGTCCAATTAAATCATGGAAAACTTTAATTCTGCTCCCCATATTTAAAAAGGGGGACCGTAACAATCCTGCCTGCTACCGACCCATCTCCCTACTGGATGCAACCGGTAAGCTTGCAGGGCGCCTAGTCCTTCAAAGACTTCAAAACTGGGCAGCCAATAATCAAATAATATCAGATTTACAGTACGGGTTCCGCGAGGGCCTGGGCAGTGGCGTCACTAGGGGGGTGCGGACCGCACCGGGTGTCACCCCATCTGGGGGTGACACCAATCTACTACATTCACTGACTACGACTACTACCTGCTTTAGTGCAAGAAGAAGCGCACCACCTTCACCACCCCGGCCCGTAGCTGATCGCACGTGCACCAGACATCTGCATTCTGCACGGATGGGTCACAGTCACTGTCACACACAACAAAGGGTTTGCAATTGTTCTGAGACTGAGTGAGTGTGACGAAACCGAAACCGAACCCAGTTATGCATGCTTATACCAGGCAATGGCATGACTTAGCTCTGAACTGAATAACTATACTTCGGACACGGAAATATATGCAGCTGTTTGGGCACAGCATGACAGCAACAATTCCCGGAAAGGTTCCCAGTGCACACATACATTCTTTAAAGAGAGATAAGCACACAGCACATACATTCCTTCTCTCTAGACATCAGGAGCCTGTGGTCTCCAGTATTTGAAGTTTAAGTAGGCTCCGTATCATTGGATGTTATTTTATATAGCTGCAAGGCAAAACTGTGCTTCATTTAGAGATCATGATACCATTCAAAAAACATAATGACGTTGACGACGAAACTTCTCTTTCACCCATTACTCAACACTTGGTTTGTGACCCTCACTTTCTTTTTTTCATTGACGTACTCGGCCTCCGGCCTCCCTTTCGCAGCCACTTTTATTGACCTCCTGATGTACCTCCTCTCTTATTCACTTTTTTTTTCTACTCGGTCTGAAGTTAATTTATGCAAGTTAAGAATAGCTGTCCTAAACACAATCCGTCCACACTTCAGAAAACAGTAACAATACATTTCTAATGGTGTCACCAGTGCAGTACTAAAATAGGGCATGTTAAATGTTGATTGCCAGATGTGCTGAAAACCCATTGCTTGCCAAATTAATAAAGTGTAGGCCACAACTCCCTGAAAACTAAACATTGGGCATTGTCAGCTATGCTGACGACACCCAGCTCATGTTCAAGCTCACTCCAGATAGCGAGAAATTTGCCATCAATTTTTCTGGCTGCATGGCTGCTGTCGCCACTTGGATGGATAACAACTGCCTCCGTTTAAATGGTGATAAAACGGAGGTGCTAGTGGTAGGGAAAAAAACCTCAATATGGTCCCAGGCTTGGTGGCCTACTACTCTGGGCGACTGCCCCCACCCAGTTGAAAAAGTCAAAAACCTAGGGATTATGATTGACTCGGATCTTTCGGGAAAATCCCAAGTCAACAAAATAATAGGTAAATGTATGGGCACGTTAAAAATCCTGCGAAAAACCATCGATCTTATCCCCATTGAAGCAAGAAAAACTATTGTGCATGCACTTATAACACCTCACTTGGACTACGGAAATGTCCTCCTATTAGGCCTGAACCAAAAGCAATTACACCAGCTTCAATGTATTCAAAATGCTGCCGCCCGCATGGTACTGGGTCTACCAAGAAGAACATCTTCCAAAGCGGCCTTGTCCAAACTGCACTGGCTTCCGGTTAGAGAAAGAATCAGATTCAAGAGTCTTTGCTATGCCCATAAAATTGCACATAACAAAGAACCTACCTATCTAAGAAATCTTCTCACTATCCATCGCCCAACCAGAAACCTTAGATCCTCGGGTATGTCACAATTTAAACTTCCCCGGATCCACAGAGCGAAATTGGGAGGCCGCTCCTTTCGATTCCTTGGAGCAAAACACTGGAACGCCCTCCCTGTTCATTTGAGAATGGAGCCGTCAGAAACTCTTTTCAGAGCTAAACTAAAAACGTATCTTTTTCCCCAATAATTCCTTTCTACACTTCTTTTCCGGTGGGCTGTTGGGAGTTTTTTGTTAGCAGTTAGCGCGGGGATACACAGTTGTGCAGCCATGCGCTTTACAAATGCCTTATTATTATTATTATTATTATTATTATTATTATTTATTTAAATGTCAAAAACAATTTATGTATGAAGAATTAGAACTCGAGGCACTGTCCTTATATTATACAAACACACACCATTACTTCACTACTGCTACATACTCCCGGAAATCCATTTTGTAAGCAAATTCTCGCTGTAAACAGTAGCTGAACAACTTACAAGATACCAGAGGACAGCCTGCCACATCATTCGAAAGACCAGCAGGGAAAGTTGTAACAATCACGTGCAAATCTTATAAAAAAAAGAACACAGCCAAATCGAAACTTGATAAGCGCCAGAGTCAGAACTTTAGTACGACAGTGTTAACTTGAAGGCTCTGCTTCAGTTTTATTTGTAATTTATCTTTTCCCCTGCATTTGGTGTGGATACATTCTCGCTGTGCACAACAAGGTCCGAACAGACCAGCACCAGACAGGAACATCATGCTCTATGATTGATGTACTACTTATGGAATGTGTTTAGTGACTGGGGGGGTCTAAGTCTTGCATCGCCTTTCTTGCACTGTTCTTTCAAATGGCAACAGGTGGAGGTGTTGCAAAAGAGGTGCCAGGTGCTTTAAGGCACTAGTTCTTGGGAACAGGATCACCTTAAAAGAGCTTTTGTTCGTGGAATAATGTGTGCTTGTGCAGTGTTGGACGGTGCAATGAGCAATTCACCTGTCCTGGCCATGTCCATCAGGATGTTCTACATCTTCAACTGGGACCCTGACTGCCTGGCACTCTCAAGGAACTTAGGCGAGATGTGCTGTAGCATGAGGTGGCACTTTAACGGGCCCTGTCTTCGGTGATCCTATGTCCTCTGCCGTGATAATTTTAAATAGTGTCAGGCCAGTCATAGGCGTAGATGGTTTCGTCCTTATGGGTGTTGAGCCTACTGTGGTGAAGGCTGCTATATGTATGTTTGTTGGAGATGGATTGGTGGAGTGAGCATGAGATTTTACTGAATTCTTACCCGGGCGTGTGTGCCACTCAGTTTTAGATAGGGAAAAACTGTTCAGGTTTTTGTCTCGCGGCCTCCTCTGTGCCTGTAATGGTCGCTGTGACTGAAAGGACAACAATGCTGCGATAGGAAATTAATGTACCGTGGCAGCGAATAGGGCCAGCGGCGTTGTTGTTCAGAGTTCAGACTTTCAGTTTCACAGTCACTCTTGCCCAGCAGTTTGGGTCCCAGGGCCGTCAATCTTAGCCCTACTACCAATCACGTGACGGCCCTGGGACAGCCCCTGTGCGCTGTGTGCAGTGCGCAACTGCACCTGCTGTTCTTAGCCTCTAAAGCGTCACGGCGGTCACGCGCCCGCCAGGGAGAGTGCGTGCGCGGTGCTGCGACTGTGTGTCGTGAGAATAAAGAACAATTAATACCGACGCCACGAGTCACGACGACAACATCAGAGACCACCGGTCCGACTCCAGACCGGCACTATTGCTGTGCTTGTGTCTCTCCCCTTCAAATTTGGAACGGTGAGAGACTGCTGTCACTAGTAGAGAGAGAATAGTATAATTATTTTTAATGTATAATATACTGTATATATCATATGCATGTCCATGAAGTAAGTAGTAGTAAGTTAAAAATGTGGCAGTGCAGTGGCACACAAATGAAAACACGGCCCTGAGGGCAGGGCCCTCTTCGGGCGGGTGCACCTGCCACTAGCCAGGCTCAAGCTGGCTTTCTTCCTATGCTGCCCCACACATGCCCTTTTCGAGTCAGCCCAGCCCATCCCCGCCGCCAAAACTACAAACTTGCATATTTTTATTGCCCAGGCAGGCTTGATAATATGCCCCTAATTCTCTGCAGACACCTGCATATATATATATTCCTTAATTATTTTGAGTCTAGAACTGTCCCTGAACCTGTTGAGTATTTTTATGTCCGGCGGGAGGATATTCTGCTCCTCCACACATTGGGTGTGGTATGTATGCAGATAACACACAGAGGGCCTACCTCATATCTGATTGTACCTAACACACCACGGGCTTCGTTTCACTAATGAGTTCTGTAGTTCTGCGAGTTCTCCGACCTTGTTGAATTAACTGTTTCTTCTATGGCCTTTGTAAATATAGGAACTAAATATACAAACGTTACTAAGGATTCTGTATGGTCCCGTTATTTGCCATCTGTGTCCACTGGCAGACTCGGAACGGAGGAGGTCCATGCGGTAAGTCGTGAGGGGGTGACACCATGAGTTACCCGCACCGGGTGACACCAACCCTAGTGACGCCACTGGGCCTGGGGACTGTGAAACAGGTGTTAAACCTTTCCCTAATAATGGGTAAATATGTGGCGGCAAAGAAGGGAAAGCTGCATCTGGCCTATGTTGACCTGTCGGCAGCGTTCGACTGTGTCTCTCACGGCAAGCTATGGAAAATTCCTCTTAATATAGGTGTAGATCCCCCATTAGTCCACTTCATGCAAGACCTTTACTTAGATGCATCAGCTAAAGTAAGATATGGTCATGCTGGGGAGCTTACCACACCATTTACTGTGGTGAAAGGAGTCAGACAGGGTTGTGTACTGGCTCCCTTCCTTTTTAATCTCTACACAAATGGTCTGGAGGCGTCAATGTTAGAAGGGAGCCAGGACCTCCCCATGATTGACCGTCGTCCAATTCCTGCGTTGCTTTACGCGGATGACGCAGTCATCATGGCGCGGACACCCTGTAAGTTGCAATCCCTCCTCAATAGATATTGCCACTTTATGGCGAGCTTAGACCTTAAGGTTAATATAAAGAAAACCTATGTAATGCATGTAGGTAATAGCACAAGGCAATCAAAAGGTATTTATATTAATAACACTAAGTTAGAATGCACAAACTCCTACCCCTACCTGGGAATTTTGATTGACAATAAGTTAAACTGGCAACCAGCTATCCAAGCAAGAAAACTGTCATTCCTTAGAACCACTACAGCTTTGGTAACATTTGCACGGAATCTGGGACAGCGCCCTCCTCGGGAGATGCACCAGATTTACCAAGCAAAATGTTGTTCAGTGGCACTATATGGAGCAGGGGTATGGGGTTTTGTTGCCACCGACACCATCCAAAAGGCGGAAAATTGTTACATAAATACCTTCTGGCTGTCCCTAAAAGCTCACCGACATACGTCTGCCACCTGGAACTAGGTTTGGACTATCTATCTGACATCATTGCGATCCAACCAATACTTCTATGGCACCGTATATGGCAAACAAAGGAATGTAAACTGACCCGCTCTCCGATTACAGGCTGCTTAGCCTTAGAAAACTGGAAAAGAATTGCATGGTTGGCCTATGTCTGTAACTTCTTGACAGATATAAACTCAGAATCCTATTTTTTACATCCAGAAACTATTGTAGAAATATCACGACTAAACTTGAAAAGCCTATGTTTATCACATTTACGTTAGCGTCGTTTGACTAAGGAGATCTCCAAGCCCTCAAACGTTCATCTCTTAGCAGTTCAGACCTCATATGGGATTCAGCCTTATCTATTACTTACTATCACAGACTATGAGAAATACTTACTGACACGGTTTTGTTTCAGCATTTTTCATCGATTGATAACATTCCCAAAGAAAAATGACTGGTCTGCCAACCTTTCTCCCTGCCTCTGCGATGAGCAGTCTGAGCAATCACTTCTGCATATAATCTTTTTCTGTAGCCTCTATGAACAGCCGCGGAGACAGTGGATTACTCCTTTAATAAAACACATGGGATTGCGCCGCTGTCGCCCGGCACTCTAGCTTTACAATGCCTAGACACCGAATTCACTGTTAAACCCATAGCCTGTTTTTTTAAAAGCATGCATTAAATATCGCAGTGACTATGACGAATTCCTAAAAGAGGAACTGTTGTATTGCCACCCGACAAAATCGGAGACTTTAGTCAGCTTGGCTTTTTTAGTACTAGTTTTTGTACACTATGTTCCCAGTAACCTGTACTTTACTGTGTTATATTTGCACTTGTAGTTATCTGCTAAAAATCTTTTGCACTTTCTTAAAAACATGTTCTCATCCTTTTTGTGACGTATCAGTCCCCCAAGATACCTATTTTAAATGTATAAAACTGGTTCTGCTGTATAGCATACTATGTATATATCGTGCAATATTTTAAATGGTTTTATAATGTAAAATTCATTTGCTATTTTTGTACTTTTATGGATATACTTTTTTTATCCGAATAAAGTTTTAATTGAATTGAATCACAGACCCAGAAATCCTAACCCTAGTCCCAACCCTACTTTGATTGAATCACAGACCCAGAAACCAATCAGAACCCTCAAATACCCAACCAATGAGGACACCAACCCTAATCCAATAGAAACACCAGATACAGCCATCAATCAGTGTACACATGTACCAACCACTAGCAGACCATATAAGGTCCCAGCGACCTCAGACAAGGTTTTCTGGCCAGGGAGTTGGAAGCTGCTTCTCCTGTTCAGATTCTCCTAGGAGACAGACCTGTTCAATCCACACTTTGGACTTTTGCAGGTAAAGGCCTCACTAACTTGAAATCTAACAATACTCTTTGAATAAAACTTTACTCCCTCTCCTGGCCAAAAAAAGTATGTCATACAGCGAGTCTAATCTTGCATCAGGTCACGTTTTTGTGACCTTCTGTGGCAAAATATGACCACTTCATGGTTACGTTTTTAAACCTGATTTTCCAGTCATTTTGCCTCAGTCTGCGCAATGTGTTCTAGCTTGTAAGTTTGGCTGGCAATTCTCCCTCACACCAATGGCTGAGACGATGACCAGTGATTACTACTTGTAATAGTCTGAGGTGCAGATCTTTTTACCTGCTACCGGTTTAGGAGATCGCTTATTGTCTCCCTTGTAACTATTAACTGAGTGGCTTGTCTTCCTTTAGGTTCCGCTTGTTATGTCAGCGTGCAGTTTTATAGCTTTTAACTCCCACTAGTGTCACATCGTAGCGCCCGAACTTTCTAAAGGTGGTAAATATTTGTTGGAGACATGTTGCCTGTAGTGTGCCTTTAGTGGAAATAGTTGGGTGGGTGCATGAGGTCTGTATCATGACTATTGAAATTGCATTTTTTTTGTCACACAATGTGAGTACTTTTCTCGAAAAGTAAGCACGTTTTGTGAAAGTTAAATACAAACTTCACACATAATACCTGTTCAATGTGTTTTCATAAGATTTTCTAAAGTAACATCAGTCGTCATTTAGCACTGATTAGCCCCACAATCAATTGTTCTGGCATGTAGGAAGAAAACTGTCAGTGGTACACCATCTCAATTCAAACTTAGAGCATGGATTTTACTCCCTGCAAAGATGCCAACTCTCATAAGTAATTTAACAAAAAAGAGGGGGGACCAAGGAGCTAATAAAGGTCCAGTGTCCATGCTCCTAATACAAATCTGGTAACAAAAAAGAGGACAAAGTTCCTATACAAGGGTGCAAAAGTCACCGGTGTATCAGGGTGCAAATAGTCACCCATGCATTAAAAACATGGAAGGATAAGGGAAAGGTAATCCTAGGTATAAAGTACCCTTAATATGAGTAATCTGGACTTAAGAAGGATTCTGAAAACGTGGCTATTCCTCAAATGAATCTCGTAGTATAAATAGAGTAAGTAACTCCATGTTAACAGGAAGTGGGGCTTTCTATAACACCAAGATGTCATGGTCACAGTCTAGTCTGACTTGCATTCTATGCCACATGGCACTAATTAGGTAATGGCATTTCTTTCCCAGAAATGTAATGCTTGGAGGCTTGAGGACACGGGCACCTGAGCTCTCATTCGTCATTCAAATGGACGAAGGACCTGGGGTTAGGTACTTGTGAGGTAGCTGAGCATGTTGGAAGTTTTCCAGTGCTGAATCTGAGGTTCATGAGACTCCCAAAGTCCCAGCGGTCACCTTGGATTGCGGCAGTATAAATACAACATCCGATCTTCCTAGCCTCTGCTAGGCAATTGATCAACAAGAAAGTGAGATATTATCGTATAGTTCCATTGAGACCTCCAAATTGGTCTTTTGAAGGCATCTTGCTCTTTTGTCATCCGGAGGAGCCTTTATAGGAGCACATGCTTAAAACAGTCAGATGGAGGTAAAGAATATGAAGGTCAATGATGCTGACACAAGAAAGTATGGGGATCACGTATCCCTGACCATGACAATTTGCTGTGCCGCAGAACATCAAATCTAACACATCATTGACAAAGATGGTATATCTGCTTTTATCTAAGAAAGAGGATAAATGCAGTACTTAATATGGATAAAACTCTATAATTACAAATGAAAAGCTACCATAAAAAAGTGTCTTAAACTTTTAGTCCGTGGTATGACCCAACACACCATCACCACAATTCATATGACATGCATAACAAGTTAATTTCAGTCAATGTCGTCTTTTGTCTGATACTGCTTGACCTTCCACACTAAACACTGCTAAGCTCTTCCCACCAGACTCACTGACCCAGTCTGTATGAGCATGACCCACAATATAGACATATTCTCTTAACATTACTAGTGCCATCCAATAGCACAGTGAATCAGGACAACAAAACAGGATAATACGCAATCTATACTAAAAGTATCTCGGCTAACATGAAAGGGATGAGGGCTGATGGGTAACCTGAGGCAGGCTGATTAACTTAAGTCCTGTGGGGACAGAAACCTACCTGACCGCTTACCCATGCACGTTTAGGGTGCCAATTTGGCTGGGTGCCATGACCTGACTAGGGCTCAACCGCCTGGTGGTGCCAGCCCTGCTACAAACATCAAAGACACCCAGTGTCTAGGAGGTAATGATTGGAGGTTTATCGTGGTATGGAGGTGATTTGATAACCATTTGACTGGAAGGAGGTAATCCAAACCTGGGCTTTAACTGATAAATCTCCATTTTGGATACTGATCAGTAGTGTTGGGTGGTGGACAGTATTAAATTCAGCAGAGAGATTTAGCAAGATCTGTCTCACTGCCCCATGTGGATCTGCCGTTGTTCTGTAGTAATGGCAAGATGATTGATTGAGCTAGGAATTGGTGTTTTGTAAGTGGTTATGTTGCTATTGTTATCAATTCAATCCAGTGTGTGTGCAGAGGGCTTTGTGTAAGTAATGAGCCATGTGAATTGAAAATCTCTGAGCCCTGAGATTAGTCTTCTCATTGGAGTTTACTATGTTTTTGCCAGCCAAGTACTTAAGCCATTAGATTTAAAGATACCAGCGTATATATTTCAGGCGTGTGACATCTTTTTAATTAGGCCAAGAACTATTTTGAGGGATGAACACTCTTTATTCTGTCCCCTGGTAATTTATTGATACTCAAGAACCAGAGTATGGTCTAGAGTCCCCTGTTCTGTGTATTTTAACCTTTAAAACCCCTTTGTGAATGAGTGTGGAGCTTGCCAAACTGCCTTCTGCAAACATTTCATTAGAGTTCCATCGTAGCCCCCTTTCTGGGACTGGGTAAGATTGCAGGGAACTTTATGAGGGTGTCAAAGAATGCATCATTGGAATCGGTAAAGCTTGTGAAGTGCACATGTAGAGTTCCTTCATTTTTCTCTCTGACTTGAGAATTTTGTGATGTCAATGGTGCTCCCCACCTTATGCTGAGCAAGATGGTGATCACAACTAGCCATACAAGTGGCCCAGCATTGATAGAATGTAAGACGGTGTGATTTTTTTTGTTGTTGTTTAACTTTTCTGAGCATTTAAGGGTTTGTAGGTAGCTTGAGTTGACTGAGTACTTGATTTTGTAACAATTGTCACATGGGGTTTGCACTTTGCTGCCCACCTAGTTTTGCAGTGTTGAAGGGGCTGGAAGTTCTGGCTTATGATGGAATGCTTATGTGATGTCCAAACAAAAGGGTCAATTTTTGCCGGCCGCTATAGAAATATCACTGCCACTTAAGAGCTCCTGTGAGTGTAGTAGGCTGTTGCTGAATGTCTTGGACTGTGCTCTGTTCTGGATTACTTAGTGTGGTATTTTGCAATCTCATCATTCCTCCTAAATAGAATAAACAAACGCTGAATAAAAGAAGGACCTCTCACTGCTTCCTACTTCTGCCCTGTGATACATGGGAGAACTTTAGGGAGATGCATGAGTCCCCAGTTATGCTACTCTAACTCATCGTAAGTTCTTGTTCAATGACCTGTTGAACACCTGGGGTATGACAAAAATTACTGATCTAAGCTGATTGAGGGCTCTGTAGGGGAGCCAAGTGACCAACAAAAAACAGATCCAGAATTTGAAAGAGAAAATAGTGAATATAGAAACAGAGGGGTGGTCACTGCAGTATCCCTCATAGGCTGTGAGATTAATATCTCCCGTAAATCCCCATACAATGGAGTACAATGAAGCAGCTGCAGATGTAAAATATGACAGATAAATGTCAACAAATATGGACAAAGCAGTAGTGGTGCATCTTGGGTAGTCGATACAGATGATAGTGCATCAAGAAGTCTCACAAGAACACAGTGGCCACCCTTGGTCTTGGAGAGTGTAAGGCCATGCACCGGTCAGTCACGACCCCATTCAGCTGTGGCGAGAGTAGATATTTATTTATTTATAAAGTTTTATATAGCTCGAACTTGATCCCGAAGGATATTAGAGCGCTTTACAATTTGAGGCAAAGGTAACAAATCACATGAGGAGAAAATTACAAGTGAACAAATTACAAAAGCAAGCGTTAAGTTTGACCCTATAAGGTAGCTGGCCCCTGTAGTATAATGTATTGTCTGAGCGGGGTCCATATATGCTTAGGCCTGTCCTGCGTAATCTGTAGCGCTGCATTTTCTGTGGCCATTTCACCCCCATATACAACATTTTTAGCCAGTCTGTGGTCTTGGGGGCAGGGTTTCAGGAGTTGATGTTTCGCTAACAATAGGAGTACGGTTAGAAGTCTGCGATCTGGTCTAGTGAAGTCTTTGACATAGCCTAGTACCAGCACCCTAGGGGTACAATTAACTGAGGCCCGCAATATCTCCAATCACTCGCTCTAGTTCAGGCCAGTATGCCCCCACTGGTGGGCATTCCCAAGCTAAATAGGGAAACTTGCAGGGTCAGCTCGGCATCTTGTACAATAGGAAGTTCTGTCTGGATCCCTGAGAATCTTTGATTATATGTGTGAGTGGGGAAAGCTCAGCCTGTTCATCAGGGAATGACGGCCATCTGGAATTCATGACATGTTGGATCCTGAGGTAGTTCAATCTGTAAAGGGCGGTCAGTGTTTGTCCTTCCCCCAAATTGCTCAAAGATCAAGAATTTGTTGTCCATGAACAGTTGCCCTAGTGTCCGCAGTTCTGCCTTCACGCCTAGTTTCCACCCCTTTAGCTAGGGTAGGATTTATACCACGGTTGTCCAGAATGGGAAGATCTGGCGAGTATATTGGTACCACACCCTCCACTTTAGCCATAGTCCCAATTCGTACAGCGAACTGTGTGGGCCTCCGTGTTTGTACCATGACACTACTACATAGGTTATCTATTGTTGTTTGGTCCTTTTCTATAGGCAGGGGAGGTGTCCTACTCAGTGGGGCAAATCAGCATATCACGTAATGAGGCTCGGCTGTGTAGAACCATCTCTTCGGGTCTGAGACCATGATAAAAGAAAATCCATACTGTTAGCTTCTTAGTTTATGGTGGAGTCACTTTGGTTGCAAAAAGAACAATTGATGGATCGAATGCTGAACAATGCCAAACGTTCCCCCGAGTACAGAGATCGGGACCTAAATCCGTCTAGTTTTTTGCTCACCATGCCATACCAGTGTAAACCCAGCCAAATGCACATAAGTCTTCATCCTGCTCACCTTGGAGCCAGACGCGGTCTATGATGTGAACCAGCTTAATGCCTTCCCCATGAAATTGTAGCTTTAGTTTTATTAGTAGTAACATTCCAGGCTTTGACCCACTCCATGCCACCATCTCCTACTCCCCTGTCATGTCCTACTACATTGGGACAGTAAACAATATTGCGGTGGAGGGAAAAAATCTGCATGACTTTGCAGCCCTGGGGATAGTTAAGTGTCAAAGATAGTGTTTATACAATAAAAACCTGTGCATTGTAATGGACGTGCACCCCTGCCATGAGTGCCTGCAAGTGTACAGATATCTTGATCCTTAATGCTGATTTTGTTGTTGTTGTTGTCATAGGCAAACACTGATCATACGTGTGCGTCATGACTTTGGCCTGTCTCATGGATTGCGTGTGTTGGACCGGGAAGGGGTTCCCTAAGCGCCTCCCTCATGGTCGTGGGAGGCTACCACCATCACCAGGAGTTAGGCAGCACAAGCACGTTTGTTACAGCATAGTAGGAGTAAAAAGGCCCCTTTCAACCTAGGTCACTGAACTGAGGCCTACAAGCTCACTCACTTTTAAAGTACTGCTGCTATGTGCTTAACTCGTCCTTGACCTACATCGGTTTGGTGGAAAGTGCTGCACAGTGCAGAAGTGGTGTATTTGTGCCAAGGAAGGGTGCAATAACAGCTAATGCAGTACAGGGCAGTTCATGCTTGGTGAATACATATGCTGGATGTGCATGTGCCAGTGAGTGGTACAGTACCTAAAGGATGTACTAAAAGAGGCCTTGACTCCCAACGGTTGGGCCCAGTAACACCTGTGTGCCCCATGGACTTCTGAGATTCTTACAATCGGTGGCGAGCGGTGGGGCGCTTAACGTTTAGGAGCCTGGATACAAGTGTTGCATTGCCATTTCCAATTTGCGTCAACAGTACAATAAGTCCAGTTTCTTCTACGCACAAAGGTGCCGGGCCTAGACTATGGACAACACATGGTTGGGAATTAACCTTCGCACCTTGTCAATAGATCAGATGAAGGATTTATTTAGGGACAGGGGATGATGGATTCCCAGGAGTAGGGACAGAGAGTTCCTTGCAACTTGCAACCAGGACCAGTTCGAGATACTGGTTGAAAGGGCTGAGCCTATAGTTGACTTCTGCGAGGAGCCCAGGAAGAGAGCACTGTGGACTTAAGCTCTAGGGTGTCCTTAGCAAAGTTCTATCCCAGATCACACCAAGTGTATTTTCTAATGCATTTTCCAGAGTTTCACCAATATACTCATCACCTTTTAATTACTAGAATACCTTGGATGTCTACACCACCTCAAATTTCTAGAGAATATCTGTCCCATTTCCAAGAGTAAATCCTTTGTGAGGGTTGAGTCTAGCAGAGACACTGAGCTTGCAGTTGGTTTGAGAAGTTGGCCTGGCATATGCTGCCCACTAGTTATAGTGGACACCTTGCACCAGTCCAAACAACCCTTATTGATTTATTGGTTTAAAGACAACCTTTATTGAAAGCTATCCTAGTGGTAGCTATGGAGAGCAGCCTTCAGGCTAAGTCTTTAAGGAGTGTAAAGCAGTTTGGTTTACCAGATTATAACCTCTTGAATGACCAAATGAAAGGAGAATCACACAAGGTATATATAAAATATATGTATTTATTACTAAACACTCTCTACTAACTTTTTTATGAGATTTAGAGAACAAGATACACAATATCAACACTTTAGAACTGCAGTAAATAGCACAATATACAATGGGCCCCAAGGGGACACCAAACCATATATTAAGAAAGTGATATAAGAACCACGACTAGACACATTGTCTAGAGCACGTAGAATCACTGGGACTCCATGGAACCACCCAAGGTAGTGACACAGGGGAACCACGGGGGATGCGTGCATTGTGAGAATACAGCCGCAAGCTCCATTCGCTTCTATAGGGAAAGTCGCGGTTGGAATTTTAAAGTTTAGGGACACTTAGGAGAGGACTTTGAGCAAACCCCTTTAGACTTAGGGGGTTCTAGGACCAATACCCATGGGAGCACCGGACTACTCGAGTTACCTCACCCAGGGAAGCCGGGTGCATAGGTGTCAAATGGTGTTGGGTCGCTTCGTCGTTTTCAATGGCGACCTGCTGCAAAGTGCTGCTGCCGGGAAGGAGAAAAGGGTCTGAGGGATCAAATCCTGGATCGAAGATCTGAAGAACCTGAAAGCAGATGGGACAGAGTCTGGGTCACTTGCCAGTCACCAGGTGCATGATAGACAAATGCCCACCGTTGTCAGGTACTTCAGATGCAAAGAGGTGAAGCTGGACTCTGCAGCCAGGAGGCGTCAACGACGACCAGGAGCTGGATTTGAGCTGTCCCACAAAGGATGTCTAGTGCTGCGGCGTCGGTGCTCGGATTGAATACAACAAGCCTTGGCAACAGCAACACACGAAGAAAGAGAAAAGATGCTTTGGTGCGGACCAGCAAGGTCCTTGCGACTCCCCAAGTGGTGGAGAGTCAGGGTACATCTGGAGCAACCAGATAAGCCCATTGAACATTAGAGTTGCCTTCACAGGGACCCACCAGTCGACGGACCAGGGATCGCGAAGGGACCTTGAGTGGAATCGCACAATGCCAGCCCACGGGACGCTCGGTGAGTGTAGGCCAGTAATCTTCGGTGGAAACGCTGCTCAGGGCTTGGAAGCATATGCACTTGCAAATGTGCACGTGTCCAGGGGTTCCGGTTCCACGATCCCCACTAGGGCTATGGGTCTCAGCTTTGCTGGGAGCTCGGGTCGGTCTCTGGGAAGTCTGGGATCCCACCTCCTGTGTTGCAAATTCTTCGGAGTCCAGCGGAGCTTCAGAGATGCAAACCGGTCAGATGCGTCATAGGTGCCTGCAAAGCAGGGAAGTAACTCCTTTACTCCAAGGGAGATTCTTCAGTTAGCTAGCGCCTAGTAGATCGTCGAAGTTCAAGGTTATGTATCAGTTTCGTCCAGGTAAATCTCTAAAGTCCTGTAGTCAGGGTTCCTACTTTATACCCAAGGAAGGGGTGGGACAAACTCTGAGGACCCACCTATGGGAGGGTCAGATAGAGGGGTAGTTACACCCATAACCTTTGTCCAGTTTCACGCCAGAGCAGGCGCTGGTAACCCCTAGAACCAGTTTGAGCTGGACTATGCACTGGGACACCAAATGTGCCCCAGTGTTGACTTCAAAGTACTCTTGGAGTGCACCCACCCAGCCCCAATACAATAAAGCCTGTCTGGGAGGTGGTTACACCTCCCTGTGACAGGAAACCTATTGTCCAGCCTCCCCTGCCGGAGTTTCATCCAGCAGCAGGAGGCCAGACTTGTGTCTGTGGCTGCAGCATCCATTTTGTGATGCCAAGGTTCTGTTAAGCTGGTACCGGGTGTACATGTGTCACGTTTCTCCATCTAGGAGGGTGGAATCATACCTCCGCTGCCAGGACTGGCAAGGAGGTATGATTTCAAGGTGTTTGACACCAAACACAACATGTTTCCTTGCAGCCATTCAAAGTTAGTATTTACAGCGAGGTTATAATGCACTTAAGAGTATATGGTCTGGCTGCATCACAGAACAATCCCAGATAATAGATTCCGAAGGCTGCAGAGAGGCCCTGCTCATGCATGGGCACCCTCTTACACAAAACCCAGCACCCTGCCTTCAGGATTGATAAGATCTGCCATAGGGGTGACTGATAGGTTTATATGTGTAGTTATATAATTTAGATATAGGGAACCTATATCTAAGTAAGGGGTGCATACACCACCTTACACAGGCTGCTGTAGAAGACCTGTGGTGTCACTTTGAGTGGTCTCTCAGGGGTGGAATAATACATGCTGCAGCCCCGGAGAGGCCTCTGGGGTACCTATGCCCTGGGTATATAGGATACCATATACTAGGGACTTATAAGGGTACCCCAGAATCCAATCTGTGGTGTGCTTAAAGTACATGCAATCATTTTAGAGCGGAAGCAGCTAGGCTGGGGTCCCGGATAGCAGAGCCCCAGCCAGACTAAAGTCGAAAAACAGTGAAACATCAGCAAAAAGTGGGGGACTATAAGAAGCAGATCCTACTCTCCTACAGTTGGTACTGCAGAAAACCGAGGCCAAGGAAAAGGAGAAAGCCAGAGAGTTAAAGAGGAAATAGTGTGGACTAGTTCACCGGGAACCAGAGAGGAAGAAGCAGGCGAGACAGGGGGAATGGGCCTGGGAAGAGAAATTGTCAGAGAAGGAGAAGAATGAGAAAGAAAAGAGAGTTGAAAAGTGAAAAGCTAGCCCTTGACAGAGAGAAACATAGGAAGGCAGCAATGACCATGCCATCTGGGATAAATTACTCTACATCCAGTTCAGGGTGGGTTGTGGCCATGGTCTCAAAAGATCTTGTTCATGTGGAACCATTTTAGAATGGTTTGTGAGCTTTGAGGATACTGGTAAGGCCCAGGCCTTAAAGGAGGCATCTAAGGCAGCTGCCTGAATAGGATGCATGCACTGGAAGGGACAGCCATCATTGGAATCATGCCTGTGGCAGACCAAATGGTCTATGAGTAAATGAAGGAAGCTCTTTTTGGGCTAAACTCAGCAAAGTACCTCCAGAGATTCTTGGATTGGAAGAGCGTAGATGGTGTTCAGTGTGAAACTTGTATTCATGATGTATTGTGTGATAGGAATGAGTGGCTAATAGGGATGGAGGCCTAGGAATTTTAGATTATAACCAGTCGATGGTGACAGAGTGACTCCAGGAGGAGGGTTCTACCACACTTAGGCAATAACTGTCTGATTTGGCAAAGAGTGATCCAGAGAAATTTACAGTGTTGGCTGACAAGTGGTTAGCTAACCGGGTTTATTTAAAAAGAGCTAGATCAGCATGGTTCTAAGCCAAAGAGGGAGAAGAACTTTCCACAGACTGGTCCTAAACCAGAGGGTATGTGCCAGGGTAATTCTCATGGGACTTGAGAAGGGCCCAGGAAACTTGGAGCTGGTAATTGTGGGTCCGGAAAGGACCATCATGAGAAGGAAGAACAGGGAAGTTCTTTTTAGTCCAAAGTGGTGACTTGCTTCAAGTGACACATAGTGGGTCACTTTAAAAGAGATTGGCAGGCGAAAGATTCTGACCCAGTGGCACCCATGTTAGCCAGCATGTTACAAGTGGGTGAAGGTACCCGAGAGGGCCCAGCTGTACTCAGCCTAGGAGCTGTGGACAATTGGGAGAGGGATCCAGATGCTCTGAAACACATTCATTCTAACACGATGGGGTTTGTGCAAGAAGTTAGTATCAATGGGAGTATCTGCCCTGAGGGATACTGGAGGCTTCCATACTGTGGTTGAGAGGAAGTACCTTAATCGTGAGGAAATACTCCCTGGGATAAAGGATATAGGTTTGGTAGCCATTGGGTGATTTTAATTTTAATTTAGAACTATTGGAATCACATGACACCTCCGTGTTGCTGGAAGCTCTGACAGCATGTGGATTCACTCAATTGGTGAAAGGACCCACCCACCGAGCTGGTCATACGCTCGATGGCATTTTCTCTAATGACCAGAGACTTTCAGTTACGGTTCCTTTCTCCCTCTCCTGGTCAGACCACTTGGCCGTGCCTTTCAAAGTGGCCTTCCCTAGTCAGGAAAGTGTCAGGAAAGTCCTGAGTACCTTTGAAGTACGCAGGAATTTTAAAAACATCGGTGAACACTCTTTTGACCCTTGGACTTCCAGTCTGTCTTCTATTCGGGAGATGGATCCCTCCTCAGCGGTGCCGCATTATGATAACATTCTTAAAGAGGCCTTGGACGAACTGGCGCCAGCTCGGTCCTGCTATTCAGCAAGGAAAAGACCATCAGCCCCTTGGTTCTCCGAACAACTCAGACTCCTTAGGCAGGAAGTAAGGAGACAGGAGCGTCGATGGCATGCCAGTTGGGATCTCAAAGACAGGGAAGCTCATAAAACCCTGCTCAAGAGATATAAGTCGGAAGTTATCAGGACCAAGCAAGACTACTTTGTGGCCCTGACTTCCTCTCTTTCATCTCCCAAAGAGCTCTTCAGGATCGTGGACTCTCTCACATCTCTTCAGGTCCCCGATCCAGTTGTTCCATCTCAGGAGCTCTGTAATGACATCGCTCGCTTCTTCCAGTCCAAAATAGCGGACATTTACACTGCTCTGGAGTCTCAGAGGCTTTCTACGGCTGAGCCATCAGTTATTGTAGTCCCGGATGTTCCATCGGCAGAGCCTCCCTTGGCCGGTTATCTGGAATCCTTCCCCCCGCTCTCCCTACAAGATCTCGACACGCGGCTTGATAAAACCAAGTCAGGGTCTCCACTAGATGCTTGCCCTCTTAAGATCTTGAAGCAGTGCAGGGGATCTCTTCTACCCCCCCTACTTGAGATCATGAATGGGGCCATGAGGGAGGGTGTCTTCCCACAGCAGTGGAAAAATGCTGTGGTCAAACCTCTTCTTAAGAAACCCTCCCTAGATCCTGGGGTTTTAAAAAACTTTCGCCCCATCTCACTGCTTCCGGCCCCTGCAAAGATGCTAGAGTCCCATCTTAACGAGCATCTAGCTGCCTTTGTGGAGAATTCAGGCTGCCTTGACCCTTCCCAGCATGGTTTCAGGAGGGAACATAGCACCGAGTCCGCCCTCACCCTGGTGCTCGACTCCATCCGCATGAGTGTGGATGAGGGCCGGACATCCCTCCTGATCCTTCTGGATCTCACAGCTGCCTTCGATACCCTATCTCCCCAGGTCTTAACATCTCGACTGGGTGAGATTGGGGTCCGGGGGGCAGCCTTGGGTTTGCTCTCTTCCTTTCTCGACCATAGGGAGCAGAGGGTAATGTTGGGAAAATTTCTATCTCCATCCCTGTCTGTGCAATGTGGGGTCCCTCAAGGGTCGGCGCTTAGTCCCACCCTTTTTAACATCTATGTGACCCCCCTTGCCAGACTTATCAGATCTTTTGGGATGGAGGTAGTTTCCTACGCGGACGACACGCAGATCCTCGTGTCTCTCTCCCAGTCAATTGAGCTGACCGCCTCCAGATTTAGATCCTGTATGGAGGCCGTCGGCCAGTGGATGATATACAACTCACTCAAATTGAATGGGGAGAAGACCGAGGTGATGGTGTTCGGCGGAAGGGAAGATATCTGGTCCATGGAGTGGTGGCCTGACTCGCTCGGTCTTTGCCCCAAACCTACTTCTTCGGCTAAAAATCTTGGGGTAATGATTGACCCTACCCTGGACATGCGCCAGCAAGTCAACAGGACGGTATCGACCTGTTGGGGCATAATTCATGTTTTCAGGAAAATAAGGAACTACCTTTCCCAGCCGGCAAGAAGGCAACTTGCTGTCGCCCTTTTGGGATCGCGTCTGGACTACTGCAATGCGCTGTATGCTGGACTGAATAAGAGTCAGATGCAGCGCTTGCAGGTAGTCCAGAATGCGGCAGCTAGATTTGTCCTCGATCTTCCTCGTCGCTCTTCGGCCACGCTGGCCAGGAAGCAGCTGCATTGGCTTCCGATTAAGGAGCGGATTGTTTTCAAATCCATGTGTATGGTCTATAAGGTCTTGGCCAAAAGTAGCCCCACAGGGATTAGAGCCATCTTGACTTATTACAACCCTGGCAGGAGCCTCCGCTCCTCCAATCACTCTTTCCTCCACATCCCCCGCATTCGGAAAGCCAGATGGGGTGGTAAGGCTTTTTCCCTCTTGGCCCCTAAATGGTGGAACGATCTTCCATTAGAACTTAGGTCCCTCCCCTCCCTCCAAACCTTCAGAGCTGCCCTTAAAACACGCCTCTTTGTTCAAGCGTACATGTAAGTGCATGACTGCCCGCTTTCTGATCTTTTTGTTAGGCGCCTTGACACCTTCGGGTTTTAGTTTGCGCGGTACAAGATGCAAAATAAATAAAATAAATAAATTGGGAAGTACTGTAGTATCAGCTAGCCACATTTGAGCTAGAGCTCAGTGGCACGGCGGCCATAATTGATGTCTGTGTACGGGAAAAGCAAAATGCTGGATATCTCTAGTGCAATCATTTGATTGCTCCTAGTTTGGTGTCAGGACCAGAAGTTTTTATCGCTTCAACAAAGTCAGCTGTATTGACCACAGCACATGCTGCACATCAGTCTCAGAGTGGGACTGGGATCATTCCTAATTTGCAGGGACCAGGACAAGGTAGTTTCAGGAAATGGCAGACTCTGGGGGCTGAGGGAGAGTCTTCCCAGGAAGATTTCCATAAGGCACAGGAGGGATGCCCTATGCTTGTGGGACTTCGGAAGGAAGCCGAGGAACTGGTCAGCATAAGAGTGGTCGGGAAACGCTATGCTGACTGGGAGAAAGGCCTACTTTATAATGAGCTGGTAAATCCT
This sequence comes from Lissotriton vulgaris, assembly GCF_964263255.1. Classification (NCBI taxonomy): domain Eukaryota; kingdom Metazoa; phylum Chordata; class Amphibia; order Caudata; family Salamandridae; genus Lissotriton; species Lissotriton vulgaris. Next base: position 257,563,665 of record NC_141697.1, read on the forward strand.
GACCTAGGAACTCGCAAGAGGCTAGTGGTTCCATTAATGCACCGAAACATCCTGTTGTCAGTGGCCCCCTGAAGTGCCCTTAGCAGAACAATTGTGCAGTAGAAAAATCCTGGATAGATTGGACCCTCAGTTCTACTGGTCAGAAATGCACAAAGAGTTTCGGTAGAAGCTGTCCCGCTTACCAGATGAATGGTAAGACAGGATGGTGGACTAAAGCACCATTAGTGCTTCTACCAGTTGTAGGTGGTCGATTTGAGCTGTTGGGACTGAACAGAGTTGGTCCATTGGACTCCTCCCGCCTCACAGTCAGGCAACAAGTATATTGTGGCTTCGGTGGATCATGCCACAAGGTACCCTGAAGTTGTACCTCTGATGAGCATAACTGCATGGGGGGTAGTGAGGGGATCTTTTCTAAGGTTGGATTTCCAAGGGTGGTCATTTCTGACCAGGGAACCAACTTAATCTCTTCCTACAGGAGTGAGCAAGCTGGTGTAATATATCACTTCTCCAAGGCATACCATCCACAAACCAATTATTTGGTGGACCGGTTAAACAAGCCACTGAGGAGCATGATGGGAACTCTGTTGGAGAACCTCCGAAGCAGGTTGGATCTTCTCCTATCATGTCTCTTGTTTTCCTACCGAGAGATTTCACAGAAGGGAGTAGTGTTCAGTCGCATTTTGTTTCTGTATGGACACCCAGTGATGGGCCCACTCACCTTAGTCAGACAAGGTGGAAAGCAACCTCGGAGTCACCACAGAAGGATGTGGTGGACTATGATATTGGAATCAGTAAGTTGACGGCGACATACATGAGTCAGACAAAGGAAAACCTTCAGGGCTGCTAAGCGCTGATAGAGGAAGGGTACGACCAGACAGTTACGCAACCTGGATATCCGGAAGGTCAGAAGGTCTTGATGCTAAAGCCTATTTGTCCTAGCGCTTTTGGGGACAAACGGTGTGGGCCATACAAGGTAGTCGAAATTGTTTCTGAGGTAAACTATTTGGTGGACACAGGTGCCACAAGGGAGCATAAAAGGGTGTTCCATATGAACAGGCCGAAGCCTTACTGTCATGGATATGGTAGAGAAAGACAGTGAGCCTCTTCATGACTTGCTGCAAAGTAACATGAAGGGTGGAATTGTGGAAGGGGTTAAGTTAGTGTCCGAGCAGCAGAGACAATGTAGAGAGGTGTTGAGCTGGTTTGCCAGCCTCTTCCCGCTGACTCCAGGGTTGACACCAGTCTGTGTGCATAACATAGACACGGGTGTCAGACTAGTATTGAATGGCAGGATGTACAGAATGTCTGACCAGGTTCAGGGATGTATTAACACCTTGGCTGCTAGGCGTTTTACCCTCCTGTGCTGGAAAATGCTTTAGTACATCATTCATGACGAGCTCAGCTCGTCATCAGCACAGCTCAACTGTGCATCATGACGAGCTCAGCTCGTCATGAGCATCGAAAGGGTTAAGGAGGAAGTTGCCAAGATGTTTCACCTGGGGGTTATTGAGAGATCTGGTCTTTCTAGGTCTAGTCCTGTGGATCTAGTACCAAAGCAAGTTTCCACTGACTTGCAGTTTTGTGTGGACTATCAAGCCTTCAATGAGGTAACACAAACCTAATGCCCATCCTATTCCAAGTGCGGATCTACTTGTAGATCAGGTAGGTGCTGCAAAGCACTAATCATCTTGAATTTGACTAGTGGATATTGGTAGATTACTGTGGCACCAATTTCCAACAAGAAGACTGAATTCTGTACGCCAGAGGGGCTGTTTCAATTCAAGGTGGATGCCCTTTGGGTTGAAGAATGCTCCTGCCACTTTTCAGCACCTGGTGAATCATGTTTTCGCATGGCTGGAAGATGTCTGTGGCTTACCTGCATGATATTGCAATGTTTATCAATTCTTGACCGGACCACTTAAGGCACCTAGGACAGGTGTTGGCCAGGATACAGGAGACAAAACGCATCATCAAGGCAACTAAGCGTCAGGTGGGGCAGTCCTCTGTAGTCTACCTTTGCATCCAACAGCCAAATCTTCCCATTACCCACCTTGTGCCCAAGATTCATTCTGTGATGGAGTGGTAGTTGGCTACTACCCAGACAGAAGTTGGTGCCTTTTTGGGACTCAGCGGTTATTCCAGGATTTTGTTTGGCAAACTGTGGAATTATGGTTGACTGCTTTGACACCTAAGAAGCAGCCCAGGAAAGTGATATGCACTGCAAAGTGTCAGATTGTGTTTGAGGAACTGAAGAAAACACTATGCACTGCACCTGTACTGAAAGCACCGGACTACAGTAGGCCTTTCATTGTACAGACAGATGCATCTAAGAAAGGAGTTGGAGCGGTGTTAGCTCAACTGGTTGACAAAAGCTGAGAGCGTCTGTTAGCCTTTATTAGTTGGAGATTACTAACCAGAGAACAGAACTGGGATGTTATTGAGGAGGAGTGCTTTGCCGTAGTCTGGCCCTTGTGTACATTTCTCTCATTTGTTTGGCACCAAGTTAGTGTTGCAAAAAGATCTTAAGCCAATGAAATGGTTGCTGGCTATGAAGGGAGAGTGCGTCAAGTTGTTGAAATGGTCTGTTTCTTTGCAAGGGTTAGAGTTTGTATTGGAGCATAGAGACGGATTGAACCACAAGTATGCTGATGTACTTTCCTGCCGGCTTTGTCAATCTGACCACCTAACCTCTCCAGTGTAGGAGTTTATTTGGGGTGTTCTGATCTGAAAGTCCTCTACATGGTAATGAACATACACCCCTGCCGTGAGTGCCCCAGTGTACTGATGTCTAGATCCCTAATGCTGATTATTGTTATCCTAGGCACTTGAATGATGGGTGTGTCACGGATTCCATTCTTATTGGAGCAGGAGGAGCGCCCAGAGCGCTTCCCTCATAGTGGTGGTAGACTACCGCATTCCCCCCAGAGTTAAGTAGGACGAGCGTGGTGGTGGCAGCACACAGTGTAGTGCTAAGTAGGAGTTACCAGATCCCTTTTAACCTATGTCACTGGAGTGAAGCTTACTCACCTTTTATTAGTTCTGTTGCTGTGTGCTAAATTCGCTCTTTGCCTACATCGCTTTGGTGGCAAGTGCTTCACAGTGCAGAAGTGGTGTGTATGCTTGTGGAGGTGGGGAGGTGAGCGCACGCCTGGGAAGGGTAAAATTCGGGATTATGTAGTGAGCAGTGTGTACCTGGTGAATGTCTGTGCTGTATGTATATGTGCCTATGAATGGCACAGTACATACAGGATACAGTGCTGGGCAGTGTATGCATGTAAAATGCTTATGCAGGTTGTATGTGTACCTAAGAGTGGTACAGTGCATGGAGGATACTATACTGTGCAGTGCTTGTATGCTGTATACATGCACTAGGTGTATGTGTGCCTGTGGATGGTAAAATACATGATGGGCCTTGGGTTAACATTTTCAAGATCCAGACCTGCATGGAGGTAGCGAGATTTCTCACCACACCACACCTCGCCCCCAAACCCCACCTCCCCAGACAGATTTGTGTATTGCTGCATTCCTGTAAGCTGGGTGGCACACACACTGTGGAGGGGAGAGCCTAGTTTTCTGTGTACACTTCAAATGGTGCTCTTTGAATCCGTAAGAGATCCCAAGAAAGGGGCCTGACCACATCCCAGGAATGAGACGGGGCTGATAAGAGAATCATAAAGAATAGGGCTGGGTCCCTGGGCTAGCCTTTTGATGTACAAATCACTGTGGCTGACATCCAGGTGTGAACTCTAGTCACTCTTATGGCCTGTGTTGTGAGACCATCAGCTTTGGAGACACTCCTGCTGTGACAGACTGCTTTTCAAAAGGAGGCAGGGGAGTGGACACTTCAAAAGAAGCATAAAACTTAAGACTCAGACCCTAAATCACATTTTGTGTCTGGAAACGGACTATAAGAAAGGGAATTTGAGCTCCAAGAACTGTCATCCGACAAGCTGCTAGATGGGCTGTGTTAGGAGGGGAAGCTCTTCAAGACTTCTGCCTGTGACCGAAACTGGGGGCCAAGGGTTACTATATCCCTGCTACGTAAAGGGACATCAACCTTGGAATCTAAGACACCACCTAGCTTGGAGCACCAGAGTCTGCTTACTCGCTAAATCCAGGGTGCCCTTTACGGAAGCGGAGAGCGTTGGAGGGAGCTGGATCCAGTGGGAGTCCCTATCGAGTAGACTCCCTGTGCGAGGTGTGAGGAAATAGATGCTGCACCAATCTGGTCATTGCTCGTGTGTTGGACACAGTTGCAACCTTTGCCAGGAGAAGGATGCAGTGGATTGAGCTGCATCTTATGCTGATCGGTCTGGAGCCCTGTGTAGGGCCTAGTCGAGGACCCTGTATGCAAGAGGCAGGAGCCATGTGCTGCGAGGTATGGTCACCTCGTATGCTAGAGAAGATCATTGGGAGCACCAAGTACTGCGACCCAATCTGCCATCTCCTGCCGAGAAGTAAGGATGCCATGGGAGCACTATCACGTAGGTCCCAAAACAGGAATGTTGCAACCAACCCCTCACCCGGAGAGAAACTGGATATTTACCCCACAGGAAGAGCAACAGAGTGCCTCTGGCCGCTTCAGGAACACAAGTGAGCGCACTGCACCCACTGAGTTGAAGTCAATGTGGACCCTTGAGACTCTGACTGCAGTGGGACATACCCTGGATGCTACCAATAGCGAATGGGGAATAACTGGTAAAGCTATGAGAGAATAGGACAGGTAATTGCTAAAGAAACACTGGAGCCCAGATCCTAGGAGGAATTGTGTGATTCTTTATTACCGTAAAGTACCCCTTTTTAGGTCTCGCCTGCCAATGCGCTTGCGCATTGCTGGCGAGAGATATACAGGGGCACCAAAAAATCCTACCAAGAGGGCTTTGGAATGCACACTATGGCCAGTGCATGTGAGGCATTCAAGCGCGAAGCTGGCATCTGAACTGCTTTCGCCAGCGCTCGCTCGGAGTCACTTCCTGCTCCCCCTCTTACTTTCGTTATCGCTCACACCCCATGTGCTCGTTCCCTCCCACCCTTCCTTTGATGTCTTCCCCCCCCCCCCTCCCCCCAATCAGACTTCAAAGGAATGCGCTCCCGAACTTGCTGGCCTCGCAAGGCTCCTGCTCCCCCGCTTGCACATCTCACTCCACCATTTGTCTGTGCCTAGGCATCAGATTTCAAAGACTGCCTCAATAACAATCAATCCCCCCTCCAACCCCCCCACCCTCCCCTCCTCCTTGCCACAACAATGCCGAGAGCTTGTTCTTGGATGATGTTTGCGGTTGTCAGACTCTGGGAGGCGGCAGTAGTGGCTCGCTGCACCGATGCAAAACAGCTCTCTCCCCTACCCCAAACCTTTCTTGTTCCTGCATATTTCATTTTGAAAACCGCCTCTGTTAATTTACATTGTTATCGAAGGCTGCCCGCATGGAGGCAGCAAGGCGGTTGCAGTTTTACTGGCTGATTACTGTAAAACTGGATGGGACTCATGTTTAGCATTCATCCTGCCCATGTCCAATGCACGCGTTTGTAAAGGTAACTCGGATAAGCAGAAGCATGCCGTTGCTTTCCTGCCGCTGCCCTCTTTTTTTTTAACTTAGAGGAACACCATATTGATTTTCAAAAACATTTAACTATTTTGATTAATAGCAAAACACTTGTGTTATTTATTAGGCTGCAGTAGAAACCTCTCTTTCAGGCTGCTGACAAATAGTGGAGATCCCTTCACTAATTTATCAGGCTGCCAGGACAATAAACTTACTTTCACAGCCTCTTTCACCATGTCTCTTTCACCGTGTCTCTGTCACAGCTTTAACTTGATTTCACTTTCACGGCCTCTTTCACCGTGTCTCTTTCACGGCTGCGTGGCATGCTTGTTTACATTTATTATTCCTCCCCTGCCTCCGGCTCCTTGGTACGTCACCCGCCCAGGACGACCCGAGACCTTTCCGCCAGCAGCTTCGCGCAGACATTGCTAGTCTCTTTCAAAATTTTGGGCTGATTGTTTGTTTTATTTATTTATTTATACCATTTTTAAAGCGCGCTGTTACTGGGTGGTGTCCTGGCGCTGAAATGATATGATTTCTCCCCTAAGTTGGTCGTTGATTTTTAAAGGTCAAAGAGCCAAGTCTTAATGTTTTTCCTGAAAGTCATCCGGTTGGTACTTTGTTTCAAGACCAGGGGCAGTTTATTCCAGACGGTGGAAGCTCCGGATATAAAACTACGTCCTCCCCATCGTGCTTTCCTGATCCGATGAGTCTTGACTAGTCCTTTGTTTGCTGATCTCAGCTGTCTACCTGGTGTGTACAGTTGGAAATGTTGTTGAAGAAAGATGGACCTAGTCCATTCACTGCTTTGAACACCATAAATAATGATTTAAACATTATACGTTTGCGTATCGGGAGCCAGTGCAATTTCTTCAATTCCTGTGCGACCGATGCAAACTTAGGCAGGCCAATGATTAGTCGAACAGCTGCATTTTGCAACATTTGTAGTTTATTGAGAATCCCTTGCTGGGCTTGCAGAAAAAGACTGTTGCAGTAATCAAGGCGGGACAGCACAAGTGCTGTCACCACCGTTTTCCTGCTACTGCCTGATAAAAAAGGGACAATTTTCCTGATGGTTTTCATAATCCAATGGATGGAAGATGTTAAGGCATTGACTTGTGGCTTAAAGGATAGTTGACTGTCCATGAGAACATCTAGGTTCTTTACTTTCATTGCCGGAATGGGTGGGACTCCCATATCATGGGGCCACCATTTGGGGCTCCAGAAACTAACATCGGCGCCGAAAAGCAGCACCTCAGTTTTTGAGGAATTCAGCTTGAGGCAATTGCCTGCCATCCATGAGCTCACTGCTGTCATACAGTCCTGAAACCTAGCCACTATTCCTTCTTCTCTCCCCGGGAGCAGAGATACCACAATTTGTGTATCATCTGCGTAAGATGTTAGTTCGAAACCAAATGACCGAATCACCGGGGCGAGGGAGAAAACGTAAATATTAAATAATGTGGGGCTTAGGGAGGAGCCCTGAGGGGCCCCCATGGAAGTTTGAAAGGTCTAGATTCAAATCCTCCCAAGGCCACCACCTGTACCCTGTCGGCTAGGAAGGATTTCAGCATACTCAAGGCTGTCCCTTGAATTCCGCAGCCTTCTAAACGGTCCACCAATATACTATGGTGGACCGTGTCAAAGGCCGCGGAAAGATCAAGGAGTACCAGAGCTGCCCGTCCTCCTGCATCCATCACCTTCCTAATCTCTTCCGTAGACTTGATAAGGGCAGTCTCGGTGCTATGGCCTTCCCTAAACCCATGTTGGGCTATGTCCAGGCATTGAGAGGACCTGAGAAAGTCGCATAGCTGTGCATTCATGACTTTCTCAATGAGTTTGGCCGGTAGTGGTAGCCTGGCTATAGGCCGGTAACTATTAGGGTCTGAGATGTCGAGAGTTGGTTTTTTAAGCAGAGGAGCAATTGACACTCGTTTCCAGCATGTTGGGTATTCTCCGAGGTCAAACATCCCATTAAATAGCTCCGTCAGAATGCATGAAATGGGAGTATCTGCCAATTGTGCCACAGAGGCTGGGCAGGGATCTTGAGGCGAGCCTGATCTAGTTGCCAGAAGCAGCTTTTTTATCTCTTCCAGATTCACCGGACGAAACTCGGAGAGTTTCGCCGCGTGTGGATTCATCAGAGTGGTCCTGTGTTTTCCTTCAAGGAGAGATGACTCCTTGATGTTCTAATGCTGAGAAAATCAGTTCCACTTTGTTTAAGAAGAATTTTGAGAGAGTCTCGCAAAGTTCAAAACTTGGGAGGATGATAACTGATTTAGGGGTAACCAGACTGGCAACTGTATCGAAGAGTTCTCTAGTTGAGTTTTTGGCTCCCTCGATACGGGCAGAAAAGTACATACTTTTGGCCTTCTTATCATATCTTTATATATCTTTTGGCTGGCTTTAAGTTTGATTTTATCTGCCTGTAGATAGTCTGAGCGCCATACGCGCTCGAGTTTTTTACAAATCACCTTATAGTCTCGTAACTCCTGGGTAAACCAGGGAGCAGATGGTACTGTACGAGTAGGGCGACAAAGTCTGGGCTGCGCTAAAGTAGTACATGCTTGATCTATCCAGTCTGTGTACTTTTCGGCAGCTTCATTTACATCTGTCAGTAGTATAAATATAGTGGTTGTGAGCTGATCCTCCAGTGCCCTTCCATCCAGTTCCTTCCAAGGTCTATACAGCTTGGCTGGCTTCCTATCTTGTCTAACACTAACCAGCTGGGGTATTTGAATATTGAAAAGCACCACTGAGTGATCTGACCAGACCATGGGTTCTACTTGACTAAAAAGTAAGTCTGGATTATTTGTAAAAATACCATCCAAAGTGTGCCCTATTGTGTGTGTGTGTGTGGCTCCTCTAACCACCTGAGTCAGTCCAGCCGCCTGCATTACATCGACCAGAGCTAACGTGTCAAGGTCTGAATCACCTTCTAAATGAAAATTTAAAATCACCTAAAACGGTGAAGGACTTGGTACAGAGGGCTTCTTCCAAAAAAGTACCCACCGTATCGAGGAACTGAGACCTAGATCCGGGTGGTCCATATAAAAGGCAACCCTGAAAGGTGTAGTGATTTGATATGGAAAGCTTCAATCCCAGTGCCTCGTGGGTCAGTGAGGACGCCCCCTGAAAAGATCCTTGTATCGAGGCATGGTAAATAATAGCGAGCCCACCCCCTCTTTTACCAGTTCTGTCCAGCACACGGCTACAGTAGCCTGCAGGTGTTGCAATGACTAGGTCCGGTCCCGATGCCGCATCTGTCCAGTTCTCCGTGACAAATGCAATTTTGGCCTTTTATACTTGAATCAATTCTGCACATTCTGTACTGTGTTTAACCAGAGACCTGGCATTAATGAGTATACAGTTAATTGTATTCACCTCCCTGTCCTCCCTGACGAAATGGGACCTGATAAGACCCTTGATTGGAGTACATAAAGTAACAGGTAGGCGAGAGTAACATGCTGGGCAAACATTAGGTTCTGTGGGCATTTTTTTGTCGGGTATTATACAGGTACTGTCATCCTCCACCCTTCCCCTCAGACTCAGTAACAGGTCGTGATTATAAACTCGCTTGTTCCGATTTTGTCTGAGCATTTGTTCTGTACTTGTAAAATTGAATATGTACGATCCCGTTTAGAAATATGCTACTCTGAAAATTTGACTACATCCGTTAACTTTACGTACAAAGATATTTTTTCATTTCATAGTGCTTTGTGTTTCACCAAAGGTTCCATTACATCAGAGATCGAAAACAGCAGTGTTATAATGAATAAAGCTTTCAGAAAAGTGAAGTTGAGCGTTCAGAAGGTTTTTACTTTGGCTGTTAAAGGAGGATAGGCTGCTGTATTTTCTGAGACTGACCCGATTAGTGTTGTTTTAAAAGGCAGATGCCTATCTACACTATAAGTTTCTAGTAATATCTGACTGCTCCACTCCTCCTGCTGCCTCTGATATCGCGCTCCAACATCGCCTGCATTGCTGAAGCGCCTCGAAGCCTAAATAGCGCCTGGTATCGTTTGTTTGGATTTGCGCTGTTTACATTTTGTGCTGCATTGCTCTGCTTATTTGTATCTTAACTGTGGTGGTGTTTTCGCTTCATTTACCCCCCGTCCATTTTGTTGTTGGTCACTCGTGGACCGTGTCTCCTCCCCGCTCCCCGCCTCCCAGCTGCCCCTCCCACCCACTGGTAGAGTTGCTTGATCCTCCCTACACGCCTCTGTGACCAGCTGGACTAGTTCCATAGCGGTCGCTCCTCCACGCTCCCCTCCTCGACCCCCTGGCTGACTGCTCCACTCCTCCTGCTGCCTCTGATATCGCGCCAAAGGTAAGCCCGTCTACACTCGTCCGCGCCTCGACCGCGCCCAGCGCCAGACCCCCTGGCCCCCGCAATTCCCAGCTCTCCCACATAACATACGACGCCGCAACCCTCACTGCCCTCAACCCCGGCCGTCCACCAAACTGCCACCAAGCCGCACCGGGACACACCCATGGACCCTTCACATGCCACTCCTGCAAGTTTGACTGCACCAAGACCCACACCAAACACCAAACAGACATCCGACACTAACCACCTAAAATGCATCCTGCTCAACACCCGCTCGATCCACAGACACGCCATCGACCTTTGGAATCTACTAGACACCATTTCTCCGGACGTCGCCTTCCTAACAGAAACATGGATGAACGCCTCATCAGCTCCAGACATCCCCATAGCCATCCCGGACGGCTACAAGATCATCCGAAAAGACCGCACCATCCAAACAGGAGGAGGCATCGCCATCGTCCATAAGAACTCCATCCGCGTCTCAACCAGCTCCGACGTCAACTTCACTATCGCCGAACATCTTCACTTCCAGATCCACACCGACCCCAAGACCACACTCAGAGGCACCCTCATCTACAGACCACCAGGACCCCGTACACAATTCAGTGAAGACATCACTGACTTCATCACCCCACACGCCCTCCCCTCTGAGGACTACATTCTACTGGGAGACCTCAATTTTCACCTGGAAAAGAGCAACGACAGCAACACCACCACCCTTCTGGACAATCTAGCCAACCTCGGACTCAAACAACTAGTAAACACCCCCACCCACCACGCAGGACACACACTCGACCCTATCTTCACCTCCAGCAAGCACATCTCTTTCAATCACACCACAGCTCTCCATTGGACGGACCACAGCTGCGTTCACTTTAACTACAAAAAGACCACAATCCACAACCACCCTCAACCTACTCTGCGAAGAAACTGGATCAAAATCACCATCGACCAGATCTCCACATCGCTTCTCCAAACCCCCCCTGCCTATTCGTCGAACCCTAACCAAGCAGCCATTAACCTCACACAATGGCTAACCCACAGCGCCGACAACCTAGCACCCTTGAAAAAACGTAAAATCAAGCTAGGCAGCAAAAACGCCCCCTGGTTCAACGATGACCATAACCCCTTCCATGCTCATGACGAGCTCAGCTCGTCATGAGGCACAGTTGAGCTGTGCTGATGACGAGCTGAGCTCGTCATGACACCAGCAAAATGGCAATTTCCAGCACAGGGGAAAAATAACCACAGCATCGATGTGGTTAAGAGATCCAAGAAACTCTGTCGCTCCCTTGAGAGAGCCTGGAAAAAAGACCCTAACACTAGCACCAGAGACGCCTTCAAAAACGCCACCCGTAAACACCACCAACTGATCCGGACAGCCAAGAAATCCGCATTCAAAGACCGACTAGACAGCAACGCCCACAACAGCAAGGAACTATTCAACATCGTCAAAGAGTTTACCAACCCCACTGCCAACTCCAACGACATCACTCCCTCTCAAATCCTTTGCGACTCCCTAGCTTCATTCTTCCACGACAAAATCGCCGACATCCATAACAGCTTCAACAACCAACCCGGAGACCAACCCACCCAACCTACCTCCGAACCTAAACCCCCCTTGAACATCCTGTACGACTGGAACCCAATCTCCACTGCGGACACCATTCACCTGATGAACTCCATCCACTCAGGATCCCCCACAGATCCATGTCCCCACCACATCTTCAACAAAGCAGTCTCCATCATCGCACCCCACCTCCGAGACGTCATCAACTGCTCCCTCAACTCCGCCACCTTCCCGGAAAGCTGGAAACACGCCAAACTCAGCGCCCTTCTGAAAAAACCCACAGCAGACCCCACCGAACTCAAAAACTACCGCCCCATCTCGCTCCTACCATTCCCGGCCAAAGTCATCGAGAAAGCCGCCAACAACCAGCTCGCCGCCTTCCTCGAAACCAACAAATCCCTCGACCCCTCACAGTCCGGCTTCCGAGCCAAACACAGCACCAAAACCACCCTCATCGCAGCAACAGACGACATTCGAACACTACTGGACAACGGAGACACAGTCGCCCTCATCCTCCTTGACCACTCCGCAGCCTTCGACACAGTCTGTCACAGCACCCTTATACAACGCCTCAACAACATCGGAATTCAAGGAAAAGCACTGGACTGGATCACCTCGTTCCTTGCCGGAAGAACTCAGAGAGTCCGCCTCCCACCGTTTAAGTCAGAAGCCACCGAAGTCATCTGCGGCGTGCCACAAGGATCTTCACTCAGCCCCACCCTCTTCAACGTATACATGAGCCCTCTCGCGACCATCGCACGCCAACACAACCTCAACATCATCTCCTACGCTGATGACACTCAACTGATCCTCTCACTCACCAAAGACCCTAACACCGCCAAAACTAACCTACATGAAGGGATGAAAGAAGTAGCCGAGTGGATGAAGCACAGCCGTCTTAAACTGAACTCAGACAAAACCGAAGTCCTCGTCTTAGGTACTTCCCCTTCCGCCTGGGACGACTCTTGGTGGCCAGCGGCCCTAGGAAAAGCACCCATCCCAACGGACCACGCACGGAACCTGGGCGTCATCCTGGACTCCTTACTCTCGATGACCAGACAAGTCAACGCTGTTTCATCTTCTTGCTTCAACATTCTTCTTATGCTCAATAAAACATTTCGCTGGATCCCCACCGAAACTAGAAAAACGGTCACCCACGCACTGGTTACTAGCCGCCTGGACTACGGAAACACCCTGTACGCCGGTACCACCGCAAAACTTCAGAAAAAACTCCAACGCATCCAAAACGCTTCAGCCAGACTCATACTAGACATCCCGCGTAAAGACCACATTTCCGGTAACCTGAAAGACCTCCACTGGCTCCCTGTCAATAAGAGGATAACGTTCCGCCTCCTCACCCACGCACACAAAGCACTCTACGAACTTGGACCCGAATGCCTCAACACGCGACTATCCTTCTACACCCCCTCCCGCCAGTTACGTTCTTCCAACCAAGCCCTCGCTGCTGTTCCACGCATCAACAAAACCACCATGGGGGGAAGATCCTTCTCCTACTTAGCGGCTAAAACCTGGAACTCCCTTCCCATTCACCTCCGCCTTACTCAAAACCACCTAGCCTTCAGAAAGCAGCTTAAAACCTGGATATTCGACAAGTAATTCCCCACCCTTCCTCAAGCGCCTTGAGACCCTCTGGGTATGTAGTGCGCTATATAAATTACTTGACTTGACTTGACTGACTAGGTTATGAATGTGTTCTTAGGGACTAAACTAGTTTATTATTGGACTTTCATTGGCAAGGAGTTTAGGTCCAGTCTGTGCCTTTAATTGCTGCATAGGTTTTGCTAATGTTAAGCACTAGATCCATTGGTACGTTGCAAATGTATGGTAATCCGTTGATGATGTGGTTAGATCTTCACTACGTCAATGCCAAAACACTGTGTAAGGTGTAAAAACTTGTATTCTAATATCAGATCTCCTTTATGGTTAAAAACATTTTCAAACATAATTTTCAATCATTACTTTGACACAGCAAATCATTGCTTTGACACGGCATATGATGTGGAGTACCTAGTTGTCCCACCTTTGAAATTAAATTTGGATTGCACTTTTAATAAGGGCTCATACGGTTTTAAGTAAAACAGCAATTCCGATTTTGAAGGAATGAAGTGCAGTGGCAGCAACCACTGACACAATTTGCCATTTGAAACCAAAACTGCAAGTGAAACCAGACCACAGCGGATGGGTTGGTTAACACCTTGTTTTTGCATCCATTTCGCGGGGAAGCTGTCTGCATTCCTCGCATGCCACTCATCTCTCTCTCATATGTTTCCATCCGCCTGTCTCCTCTCACCTCTCTGTAAACACGGACGGAAGTTTCCGCCCCTCTCATCTCCCGGCCTCTCCCCACCTCCCCGACACACCTTCTCTCGTCCCCATCCCGTCCCGTCTTTGTCTTTTATCGCTATCCCACCCACGTTGGGTTTTCCACTCGCTGCCGCGACGGCCCCATTGTATAAACTCTTTCTTCCGTTCTCCACCCTAACTCTCTATCTCTCTCTACGAGCCTGCCACCAAGGCTCGGGGTCTGTATTAAAACAGGGAGACACCCAGTGTCTGCCACCCACCCCCACCGGGCGCCGCTGCAGCAGGAAGCTCTCGAACTAAACCGGCTCTGTACTGGGGCGCTGCACCTTTGGGCCAAGACTCACCATTTTCTTAAACTGTCACTGTGGACACCTGGGATACTATACAATAAAAACAATATCTGGAATACTTGACTCCAAGCACCTACAGTGTGCTTTATTCACAGCCAAGTCAATTAAATACTTAATTTAATGCGTATCTACGTATTCTAGTCAGAGTAATATACTCCTGTGTGGCCCACTGTGAGTGTCTGAATGAGAGCCACGTCCTTAGATTTCATTCAGAGTCCTCTCTCTGCATAATCCATTCAGCTCCGTCTGTATATTACAATCAATGCTCCCCCTGTATGTATCTGGGTGCGTCTGCCGCAAAGTCCTCTGTCTTTATAAGCCAATGCTCCCCCTGTATGTATCTGGGTGCGTCTCCCGCGAAGTCCTCTGTCTTTATAAGCCAATCATAACGGAGTCTGTGTATTCAGCCCTGTCCCTGTCTAAATATTTCAGTGCCCGCCCTATATTTATGGTCCAATCGGAGGCCCTTGCAGTACACGTCAGTTGTAGGCCAGACTAATACACCTCAATCACAAACATTTGTGGCATGTATCATCAGAGCCCTGTCTGAAAAACTGCAATTGTGCCCTATCTGGTACGTATCAATCTTCACCCTGTCTAATATACACAAATCACCACCCTGTCTGATACACTTCAATCACTGGTACCTATCAATCATCAACTTTTGATTAACTTCGATCAGAGCCCTGTCTCGTACATCAATCCAAGCCTTGTCTTTGTACTACATTCACAGCCATGTCAAGCAACATCACTTAATGCCATCCATGCACTCTTCACTCAATGCGCTATTCATCAATCATGATGCAGTCTAGGCGCTTGAATTAGAATACTTCAGTGAGAGCATTGTCTGCATACCGGAGCTATCTATCGCCCTCACTCTATCTATCGCCCTCACTCTATCTATCGCCCTCACTCTATCTATCGCCCTCACTCTGTCTATCGCACTACCATGGCATCACTCAGGGGCACCACAACATCACTATGCGCTACCACAGCATCACTCCCCGCCACCACAGCATCAATCTGTGCAACCATTTAACAACTACTGGTTCAAATATGTTCTCTCATTGTTTCAAGCTTTATTACAAATGTCACAAAAAGATGTTCATATTTCACTTCTGTTCTTGGATTTTCGTCACAATAAAATACACTGAACATGATCTTCACAAAAGTTATTTACAAAAGTTTAAGCTTTTGCCATTCTAAATTACAATAACTTTTATTTAAGTATTAATTAGTTAAAGAAATTAAAAGCCATTGTTATTTGTAATAGCAATACATCTAAGTCACGTAAATACAACACATATTGCATTACAAATGCTATAGGTGTCTCATTTGCAAAAGTTATAACTATTGGCATTGTAAATGACAAAGCTATTAATTTCACTATTTTCAAAACCAACACATAAATAAAAAATTGTCATTTATATTATCAAAAGCTCAAACTTTCCTAATGCGAGACCTATTGCGTTGCAAATGCTTGTTGGTAATGTCACCCCCACTTTTTGCTCACTGATACTGATGTTGATTGGCAAGGACTTTAGCACCCCGTAAGTCCCTAGTAAATGGTACCCTTTGTACCTAGGACGTGGGATCTAAAGAGTGTTCCCAAGGGCTGCAGCATGCATTGTGCCACCCTATGGAACCCACATACAAATGGCTGGCAGACTTCCATTGCAGGATGCGTGAAACAGTGCAAACCATTCTGAAAAAATGACATGGCACACTCACTGTGTGCAACGCCCCAATACACTATATCTCCTATATGTAAGTCGCCGCTACAGTAGGCCTTGGAGTCCTAAGACAGGGTGCATTATATTACATGCAAGGGCATATCTGTCGGAGCAGATGTCTCCCTGTAATGCCTAGTTCCATTGCCAGGCGTTGCAATTGATTAAGATGCCTTCTTAAAGGTATGTACGGGTCATTGATCATTTTGAGTTACCGGCTTTACTAAAAATACTGATGTTTGGTATGAACACCTTGTCTTAATAAATCGTTATTGATGCCAGTACCTTATTTATTGTGACGTGCACCCAGAGGGCATCTTGGAGATGCTCCCAAACACTAAAAGACGAATAGTGTGCTGGCTGACTAGATTCTTCAAGCCTGCCACCACAGTCAATTTTTTGACCCCCTTTAAGGGAGAACCCATGGTATCAGAGGTCTGAAACAATGCCTGCTCTGGCAGAAGGTGTTCACATCTCCTCCAGCAGAATGGCTAGCAGATTAGCATCTCAAAGCCAGAGGCTTCAAAGCCTCTACAGCCTTGGAAATGCAGCCCTGCATTGAACTGCAGACCCTTGGAACGCCACCCCCTGCCCTGAGGCCCATTTGGCACCAGAGCTGGCGGGAAATTAGATAGAAGGCGTGTTACACTTACAGGCTAGAGACACCCCCAAGGTGGGCCACCTAAAGTAGATAATGTAGAAGAAGGGGGTTCACTGTCTTGGTTTTGGTGAAACTAGAAACTCTAGGTCAGGATCATGCCCACTCCTCACAGGAAGTGGTCATATAGGGGGTTTAGACACCCCAGGTGTAGGTAGACCATTGGTTACTGCCCTACCCTCTCCTCAGCACCTTTAAGCACAGTATTAGTATTTAGGGGTCCCCCGACACCAGGAATTCAGATTTGTCTACCTGGGAACAGGAAAAGGACAAAGAAGAGTTGTCACCGCGAGAACTGTGGACCAACACTGAACTTGATACCAACCCCTGCCTGACTGTTGGTACCTCAACAAGTGCACTGATTTGACTCCTCCAAAAGCTGGGCATCCTTCTAAACCCTTGGATTACTGTCCAGTGCTTCAACAACCACTTAGCATATGCCTTGGGGTGGAGCAGCCACTCCCCTGCATTTGCTGGCACCAACCTCACTTGTCCGGTATGCTGGGTTGCTGACCATCGGGCCAACCGAGGGGAGCATTGTGACAGGAAGAGGTTTTTGTGGTTCCAAGAGGTCAGCCCCATCTCTCCAGGAGCCCACCTGCACCAATACCCTGTGTACCAGAGCACTTGCATTAACCAAGGCTTGATGAGTATTCATCCCAGACACCACCACCACCGTCAAAGCGACCTGCACGACCAGGGACTTCATGACAGATGAGGCCGACACAGAGGGTGGCCCAGCTGTCTTGTTTCCCTCCCCTCTACTGGTCTAACGAGAACTGCGAGAACCTCCAACGCAAGTGGCCAGCCGGTCAACCAGCTCTGCACCGGAGCCCCACAGCCCAGGTTCACGACAACAGACTGTGCCCCTTTCTCCAGAGACCCTTACGAGCCGAACAAGCCCCTATGGGTTCTGGCGGACTTGTCCCCAAGTGCCCCCTTGCAGCCTTTGTTTCTAGGTGCACATTGACTTCAGCTGTGTATCGCTTAAGGCTATCAATCCGTCTAGCAGCTTTGCGCACAGACACACCAGGGCAGGTTAACTAAAACTGCTGCTGGTTCTTTGGACCCCTTGGCCCCCTATCACCTTAAGTTCCAAAGGACACCCCCGAACTTAGACTAAAAGAATCTCTTTGCAGAATGTCTTTCCTTCCATAGGATATAATTACCACATTCGAGGGTCATACCTCAAAATCCTTTAGAGTATGTTACTGACCTTGGTGTCTAAAAATAGATGCCAATTTGTGGTATTTTTTTATAAATTGGTCTCAGATTTCTTCTATCATTTATCGACTCTGTGTGTAAAACAAATGCTTAACATAAGCCTAAGCTGCCCGACCACACTACCACAAATAGAGCATAAGGCATTATTAAAGTACGCCCTTTAAACCAATAAGGGTTGCCTGGACTTTGTGCGTGGTTTGCCTGTACATTAGTCCACTACATGCAAAAGCCAGCTTCCTACATTTGTAATTTTCCTTCGTCTGGTTAGCGGCAGGAAATAAAATACTTCTCCTTTTTAGGTCTCAACCCACCAGACAGCATAGCTGTCTGGTTTGCTAAAGACATCTTGGGAACATTCAGAAAGTTAACTTAAGTATGCATTCCCCCCATTGCTTACCATTGGCTTTGTGGTTTGTAACTCACATTTTCTATTTGCTAGCTTTATTTGCTTTAGGCTGTCCAGCTCGAGTTAGTCCCTCCCACTGCCCAAACTTTGTTTACTGTATTCTTCCAGGAACTCGCTTTCTGTAAACAGGACTTTAAACCTTGAGCTTAACTTTTCACATTTGCTGTGCATTCAATGACGGAGGTCAAATTCCATGCAGCGTCTTCCAGGGAACTTGGTGTTCATTTTTAGGGCTCAGCCCTTTCCTATTCCGCAGGAATAGGAAAAAGAGCCCTAATGCAGCTAAACCACTACTTAAGGCCAAGGGCTCTCCCCAAAAGCGGATTTTGGGAAGTGCACGCCTCGTGTACGAGCTTGCCTGAGCCTTCTGCCTATCAGCCTGCCAGTTCTCCTCCCCTAATTATTCACGGCCGCAGGCAGTGACTCTGGCTCTTCAAAGGCTCTGCTCCCCGCCCCCCGCCTGCACTTCACGGCCGCCAGGCCGTGCCCCTGTCGCTTCATCTGCTTGCCTTCTGTCCCTTAATCTCCCCGTGACTCCGCCCTCACCTCTCCCACTCCACTGCTTCAGGCCCCCACCATTTGCTCAGGACATTGCTTGTTTCAGCATTGTCTTCTCTGTGATACAGCAGGGGTTTACAAGACATCGATAGTTACGCTGTGTTTTCCTGCTTCACGATTTCATTCCAAACCGTTCGGTTGTTCTTATTTTGTAAATTTTATTGGGGCCTGTAACTATAATTATACTGCTTGTAGGCAATTCAGTTTCGGTCGCTGCTTTCCTCCAAAGAATGAATCCAACCCAACCCAACCCACCCCACCCCCTAATCCCCAACAATATTAATTCCATGCTGTTATGAGTACGTGCGACTACAGCACAGAGGAGACATTGCCTGTGGAAGGGTCCATTGCTAGGGTTTTACAGCATAGAAATGTACTGCTTCGAGAAGCTGACTCTACCTGGGATCCCACGACATTGAGATGGATTTGCTGAATACTGCACAGGCTGCTAGCCACCTGTACCACTGATAAAGGACTCGTGGGTAACAACATGCCACTGGAATCCTTAACCATGGAAGCATGCATCACTAGGACCCTTAAACACAAATACGGAAGGGATACAATGAAAACATGTAATATGTCATGCCCCATTTACTATTTATATACATAGCTCGCATGCGCAAAACAGCTTTGTGGTAGCAGGTTCTAGCGGGCTGTTAGATCTTATGCCACTTTCACTTTGAGAGGGCATGGTACGTTTGAATGCTTTTAAGACGCAATTAGTAAAGCCTATTTCTGTCGACATTCCAGTGTTTACGATCACCGTCCTCCAGCTAAAAATATCAGACTTTTGACAAAATATTTCTCTCATTTATCTATCTATCTATCGCCCTCACTCTATTTATCTATCTATCGCCCTCACTCTATCTATCTATCGCCCTCCCTCTAGATATCTATCGCCCTCCCTCTAGATATCTATCGCCCTCAGTCTATCTATCTATCGCATCACCACAGCATCACTCAGGGGCACCACAACATCACTATGCGCTACTACAGCATCACTGAACGCCACAACATCACTCGTCGCCACCACAACATCACTCGTCGCCACCACAGCATCAATCTGTGCAACTATTCAACAATAACTGGTTCAAATATGTTCTCTCAATGTTTCAAGCTTTATTACAAATGTCACAAAAAGATGTTAATATTTCACTTCACTTGGATTATCGTCACAATAAAATACACTGAACATAATCTTCACAAAAGTTATTTACTAAAGTTTAAGCTATTGCCATTATAAATTACAATAACTTTAAGTATGAATTATTAAAAAAAATTAAAAGCAATTGTTATTTGTAATATCAATACATCTAAGTCACGTACATACAAAACATGTTGCTTTACAAATGCTGTAGGTGTCACATTTGCAAAAGTTAAAAGTATTGGCATTGTAAATGACAAAGCTATTAATTTAGCCAACACATAAATAGAATATTTGTCATTTACAAGACCAATAGCTCAAACTTTCCTAATGCGAGACCTATTGCATTGCAAATGCTTGTTCTTTCTCTGACTTCAAAGTGAGAGGATTTATTTACTATCTTTGTTGCAGGAGGAAAATGGAATTCTGTTGAGGCTGTGACAGATTTGCCAAGAAATGTTTATTCGATTAATCCTGTTGAGTTGCTATTTTGCTTCTTATCTTTGTTTATATTCCCCATGGCGTTATAGAATTAAGTGACCTTTTAATGATGTTCAGTATTTTACCTAAATTCTATGTCAGGACAGGAGGTGAGGATTATGCCGCCTTCTTCACTTTAGTAACATAGCAGCAAGAAAGACAACACAAACGACATTTCCCTTGATCCAATGGGAAAGAGTAGTCAAAACAACAGTCTTTTTTAACCAATCAACATTAAGAACAATGTCCAATGACTGTCGTCCAGCAGGTCTAAAGCCCCTTGTATGTATAGGCATTTATATAGCGCACTACTTACCCGTAGGGTCCCAAGGCGCTTCGACCGCTGCGAAACCCTTCCTGGCTTCCCTGAGAGATGGTCCCTTAATGGGTATCTTCAGGGTGAGACCAGGCATCCCCGGCGGTCTGGTGGGGCCGTTAGTGAAGATGAGGCAAGCTAATGCCCAGAGTTGCCGAGTGTGATCGCTGATCAGAGTGGGCACCGAGTTGCTACGCTTTATTATATTGCGTTTCGGGACGTTTGTGTGATGATTACAGAGCCGCTTGGCTTGACAGTCTGTCTCTCTGCGCGGTACTCGCGATCCGTTTTTAGGTTTTGACTAGCGATGCATGCGTACAAAGTACGCATGTGCTAGGAAAAAACCTAATGAGTATGGTATGGGGGCTGGGAATCCGCCCCCGTCTTTCATTGGCTAGCTCCATAAATGGAGGCTAGCCATTGAAAGACTTCTCTGTCCGTCAATCCCGGACCAGATTCGGGGGCGTTCCCGAGAATTTTTGGCTTTTGGCGACGTCATGCTACGTCAGCCAAAAGCCGGGAACGCCCCTGAATCTGGTCCGGCATTGCCGGCACCTGCCTTCCTGCTCGGGACAAAGTCGCTCGATAGCCCCTCCCTCCCGCTCCGTGGCAGCCAGTTTCCCTCCCTCTCCTCAGGCCGGCCAGCCGAAGGAAGCAGCCGTCCGCCTCCAGCCAGGGCCGCCCTGGGATTGGCCCAGCCGGCCGAGCCTCCGCCACGTCATCGGGAGGAGGAGTGGAGAGCAGGAAGCAAGAGATCTGCCGGAAGATGTCCAGGTGAGTGCTTTGTTTTTTTGTTTATTGCTTTGTCCGTGTGTGTCTGTTCCCGCCCCCCCTCCCGCTGTCAGTGTGTGGCCGTTCCCGACCCCCCCTCCCGCTCTCCGTGCCTTTCCGCCCCCCCTCCGTTTACCTCGTGCCATATTCAAAAAGGGTTGTTAGCCAGGTTGTGTCACCGAAACTTATTTGCTACAATGAGCGCTGCACGGAGAACCCACAATATTGTGCTAACATATGAAGTATGGTATATATTCCCAAAACATGTATTTATTGTAATTAAGCCACATATGAATGAGTTGTATTGTTTGTAAAGCTATCGGTCTTATTTTGACCATTGTATTCAAACAATGGCCGCCCGTAGCCCTTAAAATCCTTTCTAAAATATCAGTGAAATGCATTTTTGTTTTGAGTGTAGATGTGACCCTCGGCACGTTTGGCCGGTAAAGCATTCACCGTTTTGCTGCCAGGTGTTCTGTTTCGTGTTTGTTTCCCTCATATTTAAGACATGAGTTAGGGCTAGAATGTCATTAATGCCGTAAGGGCTTCCATCATCTGTCACAGGTGAGGCTCGTTGGTGCCACGGATCATCACTCCGGTTCTATGCATGCTGATAAGCAGATGGGGCTGCCCAGATATAGTGTCCCGAACTCACCACGTGAGTCATTGATGTTACGGTCACCATTGCTAGATGAATTGTGTCCTGCATTTCCCACTACAGGAGACAGACGCTCCAGGGCTAGCACAGCTTCATCGGCGTTCGCCACGCAAGTACTTGTCATAAAAATACTCAAGCTGCTACCCTGGCTCCCTCCCTCAGTGCACTGTTGAAACTTCCTTCTGAGTCAATGTGCAGTGAGTCTGTTTACTTAAATTTAATAACAGCCTGTCCGAGCAGTGCAGTGCTGCAGGCGCACCCCTCCTCTGTGATGTGGACTCTACCAAGGACGTAGGAGTCACCCCTAGAGTAACTGGTCTATAGACTCGCCCATTGTCAGCACCTTCCCACCAGCCCTCCTCTCATTGGATTGAAGTAAAACCTGTGTTGTCTCTTTTTTGTCAAGAAGGGAACTGTTCACGCTGTGCACGTGTGCAAGGGAGGAGAGCGTGCCTCCATCCGATGTGTATACGTCTTTGTGGTACAGAGTGCATAAGGGTATGCTAAACAGCTCTCCAAGCAGTTTCCAGTCCCCCAGTGGGTGTATAAAATAATCGAAGAGCCAAATACTATTGTGATCTTCCTCCCAAGGCCAGTACGAAGGATCCCATTGCATAAACTGAAGGTAGAGGGTAGTTTGAGGTTTCAAGCATGTATCAGTGCGTGTAAGGTAAATGCTGCAGTGTGCTTGTGACCCGATACATTTCTAGTTTAGCTAATTTGCATTTTCGTACGTTTCTCTTATGTGAACTATAGTATGTCATATTTTAGTCAATGTGTACATCAAACTGGTTGAGCTCTGTTTATAGTAGGTCTGAAGTATAATTTCCCCACTGGCAATGATTTGCAAAGTTCACACATTAGTCACTCTATCCATGGTTTTGGACATTCTCCATTCGCTGTTGCCAAGTCTTTCTCCTCCTATCGAGGTATTTTTTACTGCTTAGTTCTCTATTCCAACAGATTCTAGCTGGAAAAGGTCAGCAGAATTTTTCCTTGCAAGTTGCCCTTTTCCAGAGCTTTTCTGTGCACAGTGGCTTTTGGGGGAAGAGGATTACTAAGACCTTCGTTACAAAACCTGGGAGAATTCGATTTGCCGTATTAATTGGACATCCTAACTCATCTCCTGTAGGCCCCTTTGGAATGGGGAGGAACTCCAGCGATTCCTGCATATTATAATTCTGGCCCTTTTTCCTGAGACCAATACCTCCATGTTTAACTTGGAGGATTTGTCTCTGGAATATACAACGACAAGTCTGCTTGCAGTTATTATCATGGGCCTTGTAGAGTAAAAACTTTAAAGCTAGTGGCATTGTTTATGCCCAAATCTTGAAACTTGTGCCTCCGTGTGCCCCTGTTGCGCTTCTGTGTGACCCTGTTGCCTGCTTGTGCCTCTGTGTGCCCCTGTTGCCTGCTTGTGCCTCTGTGTGCCCCTGTTGCCTGCTTGTGCCTCTGTGTGCCCCTGTTGCCTGCTTGTGCCTCTGTGTGCCCCTGTTGCCTGCTTGTGCCTCTGTGTGCCCCTGTTGCCTGCTTGTGCCTCTGTGTGCCCCTGTTGCCTGCTTGTGCCTCTGTGTGCCCCTGTTGCCTGCTTGTGCTGTGTGGGTGTGTGTGGAGGGCTCCGTGTGGCTGTGTGTGTGGGAAGCTTTGTGTGGCTGTGTGTGTAGGAAGCCTTGTGTGGCTGTGTGTGTGGGGGGCTCTGTGTGGGTGTGTGTGTGTGTGGGGGGGCTCTGTGTGTGTCATTTGCGGGAGATAAAGCTAGTGGCATTGTAAATGACAATGCCATTTATTTATGTTAAAAAAAACATTAATAAAAATGTCAAGAGCAATGCCAATAGCTCTAACTTTAACAAAGGCAAAACCATTGCATTGTAAATGCTTGTTTTCTTTAAGGCGAGGATGGACGCGTGTGTGCTACTGAGAGCGCCGCCTCGCTGATATTGGTTTAGCGCCTCCCGGCGCCTGGTGCGTTTGTTTTCCCTTCGCCGCGGAGACGGTTTCCCCGTCTCTAGGTGGCGTTCTGCAGGCAGTGCGGCGACAGCCTCCCGCCGCGGGCCGTCGCCTGGAAGTCGCGTCACGCCTTAAGCCTCTATGGTAACGGGCTCTCGGCGCGCGCGACTTCTGTGAGGAGCTGGTCCGAGGACGAACGCCTGAGGTGGCCTGTAGCCCCCAGTGTGTATTTTGGCAGCGCTGCTGGGCATATTTGGTCACGCTTGGTGCTCAGAGCCCCCAGTGAGCACAGAGTCTGTATTTTCCCTGAAAATGCCTCTTTGAGGTCTGGTATCGGCCCTGTGGCCACATGTAATAAGGGGACTTCCCGGACCAACGTGTTCCTGGTGGGGACACAGTGTGTTTTGTGTTTTGGTTGGCCAGCAGTGGTCCCCTTGGTGCTAGAACCCCGAAAACATTGCGGTTTTCTAACCGTTCCAAATTAGCACTGACACCCAGTGATTTATTTTGCGATATTTATATTCTCCCTGGACCAGAGGGCAATTTTGAGTGCCTCCCGTAGCCTTGGTATTCTCCAGTGTCCAAGGAGGAGTATGATGATGAGTACCAGGAGGAGCAAGACCCCTTGGGGGACATGCCCTGGGGGGATGTTTTTTATGAGGCGGTCAACACCTCCATTTATAAGGCTTTTGATTTGGCTATTTTGTCCCTAGAGAGTGGGCTTTCACGCCAGATTGAACAGGCACTTCAGCGCCTGGAGAGTAGGGTGGCAGCTCCCTCCCAAACGCCGTCCACTTCTGCCCAGGATCCCGGGCCTTCCCCTCCTGCCAATTGTCCTAGGGAGCTGGGTGTGGACGTAGATGCCTTTGAACGCTTAAAGAAGGCATTCTTGGAAAGCCAATCTTCCAGTTCTAACGCAGCCCCTCGGCCTCCTACTCCGGCGCCCTCAGCAGATCCTGACCCCGATTCCAGGCCGTGGCTACCATCCCACCCGAAGATGCCCAGACCACTGTCCCACCATCCGATATGCTAGACCCCAATGAAATTATTCATCACCGATCCTCCGAATGGTTTCCTTCGGACAAAGTGGCCGCGTATGTAGCGGAGCACATACGCCGCCCTCTTGAAAAAGAAGCCCCTACATGCCTTCGGGCGGAGTGTCCTCGTCCCTCCTTGGAGGGAAAAGTGGCACTCACTCCCGACATTGACCCGCGGATGTCCACATTTCTACAGAAATTCATACGTGATCCTAAGAGGGGGATAGATAGATCCTGGCCGGCCACCAAGATTTTAGACATGGCAGAGGAGGCCAAGGCCTCCAGCTCTCTTATATCTCCTGAGACACTATCCGGTTGGGCGCAGCGAGTAATCATTTTTCTAGGGAACGCTAACTGCGCCCTATCCACAGAGCACCGCCGGTCCCTCTTCATAAAAATCGATCCGAAACTAGGTGATCTAGTGGATTCGTAGGCCGGCGCCGTCGCTCAATGTGGATTGTTTGGGGAGCCATTCATAAAAGAATTAGGCAAATTTGTCAATACATTTACGTCTCTAGACAGGGCCCAATCTACCATTAAAAAGGTATACCCTCGTGTTTTTCAGGGGGCCGGTCGAGGCAGGGGCCGCTCGACCGGTCGTCAGAACCAGCAGACCAACCAAAGAGGCTCCAGAAACTACCAGGACCAGTCCAAGTACGGCAATTCCTACCCACGCGTGGTCGGTGTGGAAAAGGCAGAGGCTTCAGAACAGGAGCATCTAACCCCAACTCCGGTGAGTGTTCTCCCTTCCCTACCCTCAAGGCAAAGGGGGGCGGTTGGCACAGTGTTACCGGGCCTGGTTGGCCATTACCCAGGATGCTTGGGTTCTACAAACTGTGAAGGGTTTTCATATAGAGTTTGTCGGGACCCCTGTGCAAAAGGTGGCACCACGTCTGATCCATTTTTCAGCCCAAGATGCATCCCTGGTGGACGAGGAGGTCTCCTCTTTGCTCCGCAAGGGAGCCATTCTTCCAGCGTCGCGTCACCCACACGGTTTTCTCAGCAACATCTTCTTGGTCGACAAGACCGATGGCGGCAAAAGACCAGTCATCAACCTGAGCAACTTCAACGAATGGTTGGTCTACCGCCATTTCAAAATGGAGGGCATTCACCTCCTGAGGGACGTTCTTCGCCCCTCGGATTGGATGGTCCGCTTGGACCTCACGGACACTTACCTGGTGATTCCGATCTTTCCGCCCCACCGACGTTTCCTGCAGTTCCTTTGGGGCAACAGATTTTCGAGTTCACAGCTCTTCCTTTCGGCTTTCCTCAGCGCCCTGGTGCTTCACCAATGTGCTCAAGCTAGCCATGGAATTCCTAAGAGCTCGGGGGGGGGGGGGTCAAAATGATCGTTTATCTAGACAACCTTCTTCTGATGTCCTCTTGGTGGACCAGCTACAGATGGCGGTGTCCCTCCTGCAGGGGCTAGGCTTTGTGATCAACGAGAAGAAATTGTTGTTAGTCCCAACTCAATCGATTAGATTCTTGGGGTTCGTCGTCAACTCTGCATCCTCCACTCTCAGTCTTCCTTCCAGGAAAGTCACAAAAATTCGGCACAAGTTGAGGCGCGTTCTGGCCAAGCCAGATGTCTCCCTGCGGCAGTTGGCACAGGTGGTCGTTTCAAGCCATCTTTCCGGGCCCTCTGCACTACAGGGCCCTCCAGTGTCTCAAAGCGTTCTTTCTCCGGAAATGTGATCATAGTCACTCCGCTCTCGAGGTCTCAGGTTTGGTTTCCAGTTCTTCTGGAACTTTCTTTGGATTTTCCAATCCTACTCCCCCGCTTTCCTACTCTTCTGACGGACCCGAACGGGGACCCTCACCCATTGGTAGTGACGAGCTCCTCAACGCTCATGGCGTGGAGGATTTCAGGAGCAGATGGCAAACCCCTGGCCTTTCGAGAGAAGCTGAGGTCCTCATCTCCAAGGCTTGGTCGGACAGTACCGTCAAGCAATACTGATCAGCTTGGGGCAGATGGTCTCGTTAGTGTGTGCGACAGGGTATCTATCCCTTGGTCGCGGACGTGGTCCATGTGGTGAATTTTTTGGCCAAGTTGGCCTCTATGGTTTTGGCCTATCGGTCAATTAATACCTTCCGCTCGGCCATCTCTTCGGGTCATGTCCCGGTTAAGGGTTCCCGGTGGGGGAGCACCCGGCGGTCTGCAGATTGTTACGGGGTATTCGTCTTTCTTTACCTCCAGAACCACGCTATTCTGCGTTGTGGAACGTGAATTTGGTTCTGAATCTTTTTCTATCCTGACAGCCCAACCGGTTCCTATCCAGGAAGGAATTATCGGCTAAGTTAGCAATGCTTTTGTGCCTGATATCCTGTAGAAGGTTGTCAGATATCCGTACCCTGGACATTACTGGTCGGGTCTACACTCCTAACAGAGTTACTTTCACTCTGCTCAGACATACTAAGTGTCACACTAGAGTCATATCCGACCCGGAATTCCCGGATTCTCCTAAGCTTTGTGTCGTTCGTTGCCTCAAGGCCTATGAGGAGATGACGGAGGAGCTTTGCCCTCCGGGAAAAGGGAATTGCTCAAAGCTTTGCGTAAGCCTTTCAAAGCAGTTTCTTCTTCTCCCATCGCGAGATGGGTTAGGTGGGTGATGCAGGAAGCAGGCATCAGTCTCAGTCAGTTTGGTGTGCACTCAGCAAGAGATGCCATGGCTTCCAAGGCTTTCGGCTTGGGGGCCCGCCTGGAGGATATCCCTAATGCTGCAGACTGGTCTTCGGACTCCACCTTCAAGAGGTTTTACTTCAAACCCATCCCTGATATGGCGCATATGGTTGTGGGCAAGCTTTGAACAAGCATAATCTTCGCCTCCTGTCCTGGCATAGAATGAAAAATTTCCTAGCTATCGTAACGGAAAGTTTCAATTCTATTAAGGACTAGTAGGCGAGGATTATCCCTTCCAGAACTCCTGGAGGAGTCCCTTCCCCGTATAGTAGTAAGTATCAATTTACTCTGTCTTACCATTGATGGTTACTGTTCATGTGTCAGTTCTTACTGCACATTTTCCTTGCAGGGTAGTGTAGTAGTACCTGCGATAACTCCTCTCTGCTCTTTTCAGGTTCGGATTCCAAGCAGGAAGCCTGAAGAGCAATTTTGGGGCTGTGTCCGCGCTTCGAAAGAGGAGGAAAGGACACTGGCAAGGGGCTTTAGACCTGCTGGACGACAGTGATTGGACATTGTTCTTGATGTTGATTGGTTAAAGACTGTGTTGACTACTCTTTCCCATAGGATCATGGGAAATGTAGTTTGTGTTGTCTTTCTTGCTGCTTTGTTAATAAAGTGAAGAAAGAAGGCATAATCCTCGCCTCTTAGTCCTTAATAGAATTGAAACTTTCCGTTACGATAGCTAGGAAATTTTTCATTATGTATTTTTACTATATGGCACATTTTATATTGAATGTACTTTAATGTATGTGCTTTTACGATTTGCTTGCCAAATCAAATAAAGTTTATGACTGAGGCATTGAGAGAGGATTTATGTGATAATCATTATGGCTAGTGGGGTCTGCAGAAGGCTATACAGATTGTTTTTGTAGCACAAAACAAATGTTAAATGTCTGTAAATGAATTGTTAGTAAAAGCAACAGCAGCAGTCCATGAAGATAGCACCTGACCCGTTCTTTCAAATGATTGCGTGCAGCACCATATACACAGTTGTGTGCACACTCTACAAGCACCCTCTGCCAGGGCACATAAACCAAAAAATGGTTACAAATTAGATTTAAACTCTACGGGAGAGAATGTTGCCTAACAGCTAGGGTGGTCTACCTCGGAGCTGGGGAACGAGGTTCGAGTCGCGGCAAGGACGCTCAGCATTCTGAGATTCTGGACAGATCACTTAATCTCCTTGTGCCTAACAAAAATGAATGTGTCCGTCTGTAACGTAACTGGTGCTCATGTAAAGCGCTCTGATACCTTCAGGTCTAGTTTGCGCTATATAAAACTCCACGAAAAAGTCAAATAAATAAACACTTAGAGATGCACCACCAAAATAACCCAAAAAACAGAGGTGTGATTCTTGTCTTTATTTTTTTTTTACTTTATTTTTTGTAAAGTTTTACATGTATGCAGTGAAGACAGCCAACTCGTTTCGTCCAAAGGATGGACTTCTTTTGGGCAAATATAAACACAGAAGGATCTCAGCCTAGACAGAATCTTGCGGTGCGATTTCAAATCCGATCCCCACAGTGATGTGCATCCTCAGTATTATAGATAGGGAATCACAAAACCTAAACACGGTCATCCACAATGTGGGCGATTGTATGCATCAATAATAAGTACCCAAGTAAAATCTCGCACCAAGGAAATCAGAGGGCCAATAGGCCAGTGAGCCACTCAGATTGGTGTTTGTCCCTGCTGTAGGACCGCTGCACTCCAATGCCATGCAAACGGTTGCAGGAGCAAGAAAATAAAGACCAGAATCATACCTCTGTTTTCTTCATTATTTGGGTGGTGCATTTCTATGTGTTTAACTGTAAATGAACTGTGTTGATGATCAAATCAATACATTGGGTGATATTTCCACACTATCGTTTGTGCGCTGTATACTTTTTCAAGTAAAATTGTATGTGAAAGCATATGTAATGGTCATTTCAATTGAAGATGTGGTGTCTGTAATGGCAGTACGCTATCATACCATGCATACTCCACGTTACTCCACTCTACTCTGCACCACTCTACACTACATCACTCAACTCCACACTGCATCACTGCACTTTTCTCTGCACCACTCCATTCTGTGTCTCTCTCTACTCTACACCACTCCACTCTACTTTTTGCCAATGTACTCTATTTACCACTGCGCCATACATGTGCCACTAAACTCTATGCAACTCTACTCTGCAACACTGCATTCTACGCCACTGCATTCTACGCCACTGCATTCTATGCCAATGCACTCTGCCACACTTTACTCTAAACCAAGGCACTCTATGCCAATCTACTCTGCGCCAAATCACTTCACGCCACTATACTCTATGGCACTCTAATCTACTCTGCGTCAGTGCACGCCACACTCTTCTACTTTATGCTCTGCTTTTTAAGCCACTCTACTCTGCACCACTGCAGTCTATGCCACTCTGCGCCACTGCTCTCTACGCCACTCTATGCTGCTGCACTCTATGCCAATGTACTCCATGCCATTCTACTTGTACACCACTGTACTCTACAACATTATAGTCTGCAACACTGTACACTCTGCCATTCTATTTTATGCCACTCCATGCCACTTAACTCTACGCCACTCTAATCTTCTCTGCACCATTGTACTCTACGACAGTAAGTAAAGTAACTTACTTACTCTACGACACTCTACTCTATACCACTGCACTCTATCCTGAAGCAATCTACTCCGTCTACACCACTGTAATGCACTCTGCCCCACTGCACTCTGCGCCACTTTATTCAAATCAGTACGCTCTACACCACTGCACTCTCTATACTCTACACCACTGCACTGTCTCTATACTCTACACCACTGCACTCAACACCTCTCTACTCCACTGCACACTCTGCCACTCAACTCTACGCCACTTTACACCACTCTTCGGCACTCTATGCCTCTCTAATCTACTGTGAACCACTGCACTCCTACACTGCACTTTATGCTGCTTCACTCTACACCACTCTACTCTGCACCACTCTACTCTATGCCAGTGCACTCTACTATGCACCACTGTATTCTTTGCCACGGCACTCTACATCACTCCACGCCACTACTGTCTACCACTCCTCTCTACCCTGCACCACTACACTCTATGCCACTCCACTCTACACCACTATAATCAACTCTGCGCCACTCCACTCAACGCCCCTGTACCATGCCATTCTAAACCACTGCACTCTACCCTGCAACACTCTACTCTGCAACACTCTATGCCACGCCACTACACTGCACACTACTTTACACCGCTGCACTCTACCTTGCACCACTCTACTACATCTCACTCTACTCAGAAACACTCTATGCCACTCAACTCTGCCACTCCACACTACTCTACACCACTGCACTATAAGCTACACTACTCTACTCTTAAACATTGCACTCTACGCCTATTGACTAGACTTTACTCAAAACCAATGCACCCTTCACCTCTGTACCTATGTCAGCTACTTCACACCACTGCACTTTACACCACTATACTCTATAACATTCTACTCTGTGCCACTGCACGTGCCATCACTCTACACAATTGCACTCTACACCACTCTATTCTAATCTGCACCAATGTACTGTCACTACTCTCTGCAGCACTCTATTCTGTGTCACTGCAGTCTACGCCACTCTACCCCATCCCTGCGCCAATTGACTCCACTCAATTTTATACCGCTGCACTATATGCCACTGCACTCTACATCAATGCTCAAGTGCACCTTTTTACTCAAAACCACTGCACTCTATACGTCTACTCTTACACCACTGCACTTGTACGCCACTATACTCTACAACACTGCATTCAACGCCTCTCTACGTCCTTGCACTCTCACTTCACTCTCCACCACTGCACTCTACTCTACTCCACGCCACTCTACTCTACTGTGTACCACTGCACTCTGACTCTGGCATTCTGCCACTCTAATCTTCTGTGCAACACTTCACTCTGCCACTCTAATCTACTATGCAAGACTGCACTCTGCCACTCTAATCTACTGTGCTCCATTGCACTCTGTCTCTGGCACCCTACGCCACTCGAGTCTGCCACTCCACTCTGCGTCACTCCACAGCGCTGCACTCTGCGCCATTACTTTATACCACTCCACTTTACCTTGCACCCCTCCACACCACTTCACTCTACTCAGCAACAATCTACTCTATGCCACTGCCTTCTACGCAATTAACTCGAAACCTCTTTACTCAAAATCAGTGCACCCTACGGAACTGCCAATTTGCACCACTGCACTTTATACTACTGTACTCTACAACATTCTACTCTATGCCACTGCACACTGTCAGTCTACACCACTGCACTCTACTCCACTCTGTACTACTCTCCTCTCGGTTACTGTGCTCTGCACTGCTCTAAGACCCTGCCCTCTGACACTCTACTCTGCATGACTGCACTCTGCCACTGCACTCTACGCTGCACCACTCCACACCGCTACACATGCACAACTCCACTCTATGCCACCTCACTGTTCGTGACTCTACACCACTCTGTACCACTCCACACCATTGCACTGTGTGTCACTGCAATCTACTCAGCACTACTCTACTCTACGTTAATGTATCTATGCCCATG
The DNA here is from genome assembly GCF_964263255.1 of Lissotriton vulgaris. Taxonomy (NCBI): domain Eukaryota; kingdom Metazoa; phylum Chordata; class Amphibia; order Caudata; family Salamandridae; genus Lissotriton; species Lissotriton vulgaris. The sequence goes on from NC_141697.1 coordinate 257,595,966, forward strand.
TACTCTACACCACTTTACTCAAAACCAATGCACTCTATGCCAGTCTACTCTGCACCACTGTACTTAATGCCCCTTCATTCCAGGCCACTCTTCTACATTAGACTTTGACACTCCACAATACTCCATTCTATGGGACTCTACTCCATTAAACTCTGCTCCACTGACACAATACTCCACTCTATGCCACTGCACCCATGCTTCCCTCTATGCTATTCTACAACACTACTCCGCTCTAAGGAACTCCCTCTATTCCACTCCATGCCACTTTACTCCACTCTATTCTATGACCTACTAATCCACTCTATGCAACTCCACTCTGACAATCTACTCTGCTGTACTCCACTCTCCAACACTCTAATGCAATCTACGCAACACCCTCTACTCCTCTCCACTCTTCACCACTCCACGACAGTCCCTCCGCTCTATGACACTCTACTCAACTGACACTGTGCTCCACTCTACTCCCTTCCACTCTACGACACTCTCTACTCCCTCCAAGACACCCCACAACACTGTATGCTACTCCATGACTATGCTCTTCACTCCTCTCCACGCCACTCAACACTACACTCTACTCTTCTTTACCCTATCAACTTTTAGCCATGCTAAACAGAAGCCACCCTGGTGTACAACATTGCTAAAACATATTTGCAAGGTCAATAGCTCTTGCATAGTAGAGACCTATTGACTTTGAAAAGTGCTTGCTCATAAAAGTGAGTATTTGGCTGGACAAGGATTTATTGCTATTTCTGTGGGCATATTTTGAGTTGGCACCTGTGTTCACTATCCTGTTTCCACACCTCCTACCTTTCTCCCCCAGGCCCCACCCCAAAACCCACTCTCAAGATAGCCTTGGACCACTCCGACCAGGCAACCCTGAGTGTCGTGTGCAGAAGTGGTACTTGGCCTAATTACTCGGGATCCATAGTAAGTTGGACCCTGGGACATCAGGAGTAAAATACCTCAACCCCCACAGTTGGCCTATGAAAGGGGTTCTGACATAAAGCATTTTAGGGCAGTAGTATGAAGGCCCTGGTGTACCAGTGCTTATGAAATATATCTATGTAGGAGAGTACTTAGAAATCATCATTTCCCAAGAGTATCCTTAAGAAAAGGCATGGCTGTTGCTAATTAACCTCACATATGTTGTAGCCCTACATGTATGTCCCTTAAAGTACTGTCATTCAGGACCCCATTGACAAGAACTCAGGCCTCCCATGTGAGAGGTGGTGGTGGTTGGAGTTGACAGATGTCTTTTCTTTTCCCAGGGGAAACAGAAGAAAACTAAAAAATATGCAACCATGAAACGCATGATAAGCCTGAAAGACCAGAGAATGTGAGTATTGTAGTATCTATTTCAGTTCATACACGTGACATTCTCTTCTTAAATTCAACCCATGGCCGAGTGCTCCACAGTAAAGTATATAAAATATTAAAGTAATGTTGTATTAACGTAGGTCCTTGCTGCAAATGACTTGGATCGCATCATAAAAACAAGCATTGGCATAGCCAACAGATCTTGCTTTTGGGACCTTATAAGTGTTTAGCTAGACCTACTAATTTTGCCAATTTTTGTAAGCTATGTTGTAGAGTATTGTGACTGCTGCACAGCATTCTTATAAGTTATAATAAAAATGTATTATAAGCATTTTTGTTACTTTATATATCACCCAGAAGACATTGTGTGCAACTGAAGACCTTATTAAAACAAAAATATCCTAAATAATGTTTTGCATATTTTTTGCCCTTGCAATAGTGGCAACTTATTTCTGCATATTATAATGCTTTTTTGTTAGGGCTGAGGGACAAATAATAGAAGGATGTGGTTGGTGATATAGTTATTCAATTATAATGCAAGCAGCAGACAGACAATAGAGGAGAGTGAATAGATGCCATATTCAAAGAATAGATTGAGGTGGTGGTTAGTAATAATGTGGTGCTGCTGAGTGATGTTTAGGTGTTGCTAAGTGATGGTGAGGTGGTGTTCAGTGATGCTGAGGTGGTGCTGAGTTATTGTGGGGGTGCTGCACTGATGCTTGGGTGGTGCAGCATAAATACAGCGGCTCTGCACATAAGTGACCATTGCTCTCTGTTGTGAAGCAAAGGATGGATATACATTTAGTATTAATACCTTTATCACCCACTGACATGCTTTGTGAGAAATTCCCACTCCCCGATTGCTGCATAAACAATGAAAAATTACAGAAACATCTGAAAAAAGCAAATACTTTTAGAGGATGTATAATGTAACTGAATATGTGAGTTGTAAACAAGCATTGCATTACAGATATGGCTCATATAAAGGGGTTTACCGTTACTGTTCAGAAACAAAACTGCATTTTTGCCTGTATATAGGTTTTCACATTGCACATGAATGCCTTTGATAATGGGTACTACTACTCAGATTTCACTCTCCCACCATGGGAAGGATGAAAAGTCAAATCTGCCTCGCCAGGATTCAATTTGTCTCCTGAGGTGCATTGAATATTTCACATGGTGCTTTCAAGGTTCTGTGACATCCATGCAATCACCTCCGCTACTGACAACTAGACTAGCTGTAAATCAAATAACTGTATGTTCAAACATAAATACAGCTTATTAACTAATCAATCTGCTGGGAGAATTTGGCCCTGAAACTCTTCTGAGGCGACTCGTGCCCCTTTCAGCCCCCTTAGTGAACGTAAATGAGCTCTCCCAAATGACTGACCAGCTCATCAGCAGCAGAGTTAATGCTTTGACTTTAAAAGGTGCTGCAGATATGCACTTTATTCTGACACAACACATTTGTCTCTCCTTTGCACACAGAAGTTTCAGTTCTTAAGAGGAGAAAATGTATAAGTGCCTGTACTTAGTAGACGTGAGTGCCTGCACCTTTAAGGCACTGTTCCTTACTGATAAGGTAAACAAAGATAGAAAAGCCATTTTAAAAATGATCTAAAACGATTTTAAAAGATACTCTATGTCAATATAATTCCGGCCTTTCACAGAACCTTTAAACAAGAAATCCCATTCCAACCCTGCCACTTACAATTGATCTTTAAAAGTACTGGCATCAGGAGGGTTGGGCAGGTCACGATAGCAGCAATGAGGAGTTGGACAAATAAAGGTATTTTCTCTGATAATTGGAGGCCCTTTTTCTCCTGGGTCCTATAGAGGTGGGGGCAGGAGCAGGTGCACACTGCAGCAGGATAGACCAGGCTGAGAGGGAAAGTTAGTTGTTCTCCGTGATGGATGACTTTTCTGCTCTTTGGTCTGGTGTGATGGAGGAGGAATTCTGTCTGCCTGCAGGATTGTTGGTGCTTCACTCCATCTGTGTCAATCAAGTCGCAGTTGTGGTGGTAAGAGAAGAAAACCCTGAGTAAACTGTAGTTTATAAAGGGATTTCCCTTCACAGCACACAACAACGCCATTGATTCATTGAGCATGTCACACTGTCCGAGGTGCTTCAATCGCATCTAGATTACCACATGAATAAACCTGCGAGATTAACAGCAAACCGCCCCACGGAGTGTGGACAAAGGATCCTAACCTTTAAATGATGGCTTCCTGCTTACTGTGATGAAATAACTGCTGCTAAATGAAAAATGTGTTGTAGAATGCAGCATGTAAAAGTGAAAACATCACTGTACATGATTGCTGGGCTGGCGCCTGACAAGATTTATTGGCATGTTAACACTCGAGCAGCTGTGCGTGAGGAGATCCTTCCCACGCCACGGTATAAACAAAAGAAAACAAGAAGAAACAAATAGTACGGCAAGGGGGGTGGGGGTGGGGAGAGGTACATGTACAAGAGTCGGACGCCATGTGAGGGAACCACGACAAATGCGGAACAAATACAACCACTGTACCAATGAAGAGCCTGCATTTCAGAATGGCACCCAATATAACAAATGGGAAATCAAGGGTATGCCAGAAGCCCACAGAGGAGATACTCAATGTCGAGAGACAGCGCATGCGTGCTGCCTAGGCTCGACCTAATAAAAAAGGCAATAACCATTGTACCATTGACCCCCTCCAATCAGGCTTCAGGAAAGGTTGCAGCACTGAAACCGCCATGCTTAACATTGTAGATAACATTCACCACTCCCTCGACAATGGCGAATCTAGCCTATTGATCCTCCTCGATCTCTCTGCAGCGTAAGATACCGTTAACCATTCTGTTCTACTCAAAGTCCTTGGAGAACGATTCGGCCTTAATGGTATGACTCATAATTGGTTTGTCTCATACCTGCAACACCGTGCTCAACAAATTAAAATCCCAAACTGCTTATCTAACCCCTCCCCCACTTCTCTAGGAGTTCTGCAAGGATCCATTCTCTCTTCCTCACTCTTTAACCTCTTCATGGAACCCCTCACCCTCATTCTCAAACAAGCCGGGATCAACTACCATCTTTACGCTGACGATACTCAACTCTACCATAAGATAAAAACCCATGCTGACATCCTCCACCTCAACAACACCCTCCTCAAAATTCAAGCCTGGTTCCACTCGAACCACCTGAAATTATTCTTTTCTCCCCAAAAAACATCCAGCTCCCCATTCAAAATTGGTTCATTGACCTTAATGCCCTCAACTGCCCCTTGTCCCTAGCCACCTCAGTCAAATCCTTGGGCATCTCCCTTGACAATCGCCTATCTCTCAACGTACACATCAAAAACTCTGCCAAAGGAGCCCTCCTTACCCTCCGTAACCTTAAGAGAATTAAGCCCTTCTTCCCAATTGATGATTTTAAACTAGCAGTTCAATCTCTTGTTCTATCGCGCATTGATTACGGCAATGCCATCCTCATGGAATTCCCAAAACACACCTGGCACCACTAAAATCAGTGCTCAACCTCGCGGCCAGGCTTATCACAGACTGCAAACGATTTGACCACATCTCTCCTGCCCTCCAAACCCTCAAATGGCTCCCCATTGAAGGCAGATCCACTTATAAAACCGCCTGCATTACGCACAAAATCCTCCACCAAAACACTCCGAAGTACCTTGCTATCAAATTGAACAAAGCAGGCTGTACGCGATCCCTGAGAAGCTCTAACACCCTCCTACTTATCCCCCCCTTCAGAAAAAGAATTCCACTCAGTCACGCTCCTTTTCAGGCAATGCCCTTCTTATTTGGAATACCCTCCCACCAGACCTTCGTTGTAACCCGTCCTACCCCAGCTTCAAAAAAGAACTCAAACTTCTTCTCCTTAATAAATACGGGGGCTTCTAACTACCTCCCGAGTGGCCTCGCCTTCCTCAGCATCCCCCCACCCAGCTGCTCCGCCTACGGCTAGTAAACCCCCTCCTGCCCCCCCTCTCCTTTCCTTTCCTTCCCCTTCAATCTTATCACCTTCCCTCCCCTCCTTACCTCTCCTTTACCTCCTGTTTCTTACTACACCTTATGACCTTCAGTTTTTCTTTCACATTTTTGGTCCTTCTTGCTCCTAGGTATATTTTATGGAACCTTCCCACCAAACTGCGACCTCTATATTTTATATCTTATGGTGTTTAGCAATTGTTTTTTACTTTTCATCTAGTGTAACCTTTATCCTATGTGGACTGCTTATTTTTTAATCCACTTTCTGTACTTATACACACTGTACCTGTATTTAAACACCTTTGTTACAATTGTAAAGCTCTCTGATACCTCTGGGTCCAGCCAGCGCTATATAAAACCTCTAAAATAAAAAATTAAAATAAACTAGCAGTTAATATCTGAAATCACAATAATGAACTCCGTATTTTATGTTGTATGGAAGTTTGTACAATGATAAGAAATCTTGCAAGACTTGTGTGGTTGTGGTGAGACATTACTATTATGTAAGAGTATAATAACATGTTGTGGATTTTTCTGTCTTAGCAAAGAAAAGGATCGAGCAAAAACTGTTACAAAAAAGAAGGACGATCCCAGCGCCATCAAAGAAAGAGAGATGTGAGTGTCCCTTAGGAAGTGTACACTCTGAAAATTGTACAAAGTGAAATAAAATCATTAGTTCATTCACACTGTCTAGTAATAAAATGTGCAAGTTCGGATTTTACATTCCTTGTTACTGATGATCGCTTTGCTGCTCATTAAACACACCTACAATCCTTCTTACTGTGCATATCTTCATACACTGCCACAGGCAGGTTCTTCAGTCTTCACTGTTCATATGCTTCCCACATCTCTTTTGCCAAGCACCCATTCTCTGCAACCATTCCTGATGGTGATGAGTACAGAGCCTTGGAGTTCGTACTATAAATGAAGGTTAATGAGGGATGCTGCTGATGTGAGATTAATTAGCAATTATAATATCTGTTTTTTTTTTTTTAGAAAACTAAACAGCAGCAGCAAAGAGAGTACATAGGCAGTTCAGCTGTACATACATACATTCAGGTACAAGTAAAGTGTGCAGTATCACACTGGAGCATCAACAGTAGCATCAATCAGTATAATGGTCAGTATAAAGGGTACACTTATGTCCACAGGTCTGGGAGTCACCACATTCTACACATTTTGTCAGCACAGGGAGTTATGTCGTCCGATCCGTGTCCGCCCCCTCCAGTATTGTATTTCTCTCCCGTCTAAGTTCCACCGTGGGAGAGATACAGATACCCCCCGTATATTTATTCCAACATGCACGAAAACTGAGGCACAAGCAGGCAACAGGGGCACGAAAACTGAGGCACAAGCAGGCAACAGGGGCACGAAAACTGAGGCACAAGCAGGCGACAGGGGCATGAAAACTGAGGCACAAGCAGGCAACAGGGGCACACGGAGGCACAAGCAGGCAACAGGGTCACAAAAACAAGCACAAGCAGGCAAAAGGGTCACAAGCAGAAATTGTAATTTAGACGGGGCTGAAGTGGAGAACGGTCAGTATGGAAGTAGTGCGGCTGGTGCAGTGGTACCAAGCCGAAAGGTGAGAGGGGCTGTCTGCACCCCAGTTTGGACAGTTTCCACTACCTAACAGGGATTGGTGGGAGGGGGGCGTACTTCTTGCTTGCTTTAGGGCTGTTACTTCGGGGACGCAGTGCACGCTCCTGCCTGCTGCCGCCGGGACACAACAACAGGCAGGGAGGGGGCAGGCAGGGAGGGGGCAGGCTGGGAGGGGGCAGGCTGGGAGGGGGCAGGCTGGGAGGGGGCAGGCTGGGAGGGGGCAGGCTGGGAGGGGGCAGGCTGGGAGGGGGCAGGCTGGGAGAGGACAGGCTGGGAGAGGGCAGGGAGGGGACAGGCTGGGAGGGGACAGGCTGGGAGGGGACAGGCTGGGAGGGGACAGGCTGGGAGGGGACAGGCTGGGAGGGGACAGGCTGGGAGGGGCCAGGCTGGGAGGGGCCAGGCTGGGAGGGGCCAGGCTGGGAGGGGCCAGGCTGGGAGGGGCCAGGCTGGGAGGGGCCAGGCTGGGAGGGGCCAGGCTGGGAGGGGCCAGGCTGGGAGAGGCCAGGCTGGGAGAGGCCAGGCTGGGAGAGGCCAGGCTGGGAGAGGCCAGGCTGGGAAGCAGAGAGGGTCTTATCTAGAAGTCTGCCAGCGCGGAGCTCTCGGGGGCGCAGAGCAGCAGCAGGGCCCAGCAGGGCGGGGGGCGGGCGGCAGGGGCTCGCAGAGGTGTCTCCTGGGGCAGCCGCCCAGGTCCACCATGGTGGGGCTCCGAGCCCCAAGCCTCTGGTGGTGGTGCTGCCCGCTGCCGAGCAGCGCCGAGTCTCCGGGGCGCAGAGCAGCAGCAGGGCCCAGCAGAGCAGGGCGGGGAGGCGGCAGGGGCTCGCAGAGGTGTCTCCTGGGGCAGCCGCCCAGGTCCACCATGGTGCGGCTCCGAGCCCCAAGCCTCTGGTGGTGGTGCTAGTGCTGCTGCTGGACACGACTTTTACGTAGCTGCTGCTTTGTGTTAAGAGTAATTCTAATAATCTTGTAACTTAATTACGTAATTTGTAAACCCATAAATAGTTTACCCTTGACAAACGAGCAGAGTGGGCGATGCAAGTAAAATGTTAAAAGAGTCGGTGGCCGAGCAAACACTGAGAAGGGAGATGGCAGAAGGGAAAAGAAGTTTGTTAGTCACTTACCGCAATATTAGCTGACCATGGACGGCACAAGAGGCCTCTGTGGACAGGGGGCTGCTGGGGGTCCTTGTTTTGCTGTCGCAGGACGGTGGGGTCAGGCATGGGCTGGTGGGGGGTGCCTGCTGGGCGACCTAAGGGCGGGTGGGGAGGGAGGAATGCGAGGAAATGCAAGGCCTTGTTGCCCGAGTTGCGGTGCTGTCTGAGGGCAACAGGTCTCGTGCCACACTCGGGCAAGGGGGCATCGCGTAGTTGACAATGGAGTGGATCCACTCCCGGACTTGACCCGATGCGGGAGGGGGGGGGGGGGGGGGCTCGTAATTAAGGGGTAACAAAGGTTTCGGAAAGTGAAGGGACGAGGCGGTGTCTTGCGGGACAGTGGCGCGCGGCAGGATGGTGCGGGGGCGCCGCGGAACTCCGCACAACATCAATAGGAGCAGAGGGGAGGGGGCGATGACAAGGAGATCAGGCGCGAAGCAGGGGATAGGCGGGCACAGGGCATGGCCTGGAAGGACAGGGGGGAGGGTTGGTCTTTTATGGGGCGGGCAGGTTGGGTTGCGATGGGGATAGACATGCGAGAGATTCATGCGGATGCATTGGGTGCTGTTTATACAAGTTGGTAACAGCATTAGAAGAAGAGAGTGATGTCAACGCGTAACTATGACTCATTCACTGCCGATTAAGGTGCAGGAACGCCAGGTAGAAAAGTCACTTCACTGGTTTCTAAATATTTATTTGTTTATTATTTGTTTATGCATTTTTGTGTAGCGCGGACTTTGCCCAGGGGCGTCGGAGCGCTTCACAGTGGGAACAGAGTTGATGCATCATGAGAGCATTGCACGAGAGCAGATTGCAGAGGCAGACGTGGCGTTACATGGGGTAGAGGTGACGGTTGTGAGCAAGCATAATGCATGGGGTGGTGGGGAGTGCACAGGAGGAAGGGGTGACGGGCGTGCAGGTTAAAAGAGAAGTCGGGCCCACACGCTCTCATCGCTTCCTGCCGCCTCCGCTGCACAATCAAATATCCCCAAAGCGCTCCTGGCAGAACAGTACGGGATAAAAACATGCTGCTTACCTGAGCATTGAGCAGGAGAAACAGTGGTCTGCGGACCCCGGCGCCATCTTCGGCGGAATGAGAAAACACGCCCTGACAGAAAAGAAAAAAAAACAACACGCCCACCGCCGAGATGAGCGCACAGAGGGGCGGAGAGGGAAAAAATTGCGGGAACGCCCCCGAATCTGGTCCGGCCTTGATGGACAGATCTCTGTTCCAATGGCTAGCCTCCATTTATGGAGCTAGCCAATGGAATAGAGGGCGGATTCAAGTCCCCCATACTGAAAACTAAAGATTTCTCCTGGGGGCGGAGCTAAAGCTCCGTGCCGCAGGCAAAACCTCAAAATGACCTGCAGCACTGGAAACGTAAGTTTCAAATGACTGACTCATCACCACAATGTTGGACTGGTGTGAATTATGTGCATATTCTTGCTCTTCGATTTTTCTTTATAGGATGGGATTTTGCACTTGAAGCACTTTTTTTCTGTGAGAGACTTGTGTCATTGTGCAGAAAGATTCTAGTGTTTCTAGCGTTTTGTAATGTTTAAGCCATATGTAACACATATTGCTGATCTCTTCTTTTCACAGCCCCCAGCACCCCTCCTGTCTGTTTTTCCAGTACAACACAAACCTGGGACCACCCTATTACATCCTGGTAGACACCAACTTCATCAACTTCTCCATAAAAGCAAAACTGGACATAGTTCAATCAATGATGGACTGTCTGTATGCCAAGTGTGAGTATGATTTAGTACAAAAGATTATTTTCTTACCATTGTTTAACAGTGGGTACATGATTCTTGCCATTTTAATGTGTTCATAAAATGTATGTATTTTAAAATGTATATATGTTTAAGTACATGACTGTGTTTTTGCAGGTGTCCCTTGCATCACGGACTGTGTAATGGCAGAAATTGAGAAATTGGGTCAAAAATACCGTGTAGCTCTCAGGTACGTAAAAGAAGCAGAGGGTTCAAAAAGAGAGTAGCTGGCGTAGTCAAAGTCAAACTGGAGGGTGTCTTTGTAGTACTGGGACCATGAAATTTAAACTCACAAGAAGGATGTTTATGGATTCACTTTTAGCTATTGGTCTGCATATCTGACACTGAAATGTGTAACACTGCAAGACCAGCCCTCTGTGAACCTCAAATTCAGTAACGTCCATTGACTTTTTGTTCATACTCCTTGGAATTCATGGTCCTATATGCAAAATGTTACTCGTTTAAACAAAGGCTGCAGAATATTACAACTTAGCAATGGTTTATTTATTAATAAAGATAATTGAGGGAGTCCCATAAAAGAAAAGCACCTGCACCTATGAGGCCTTTTCATGGAATCCTGGCATAGCTAAGGGGGGTTTGGGCATTAGAATTCATTGGGTGCTATCAAGGGACACATATTTCACCAGGATGTGTGAGGACAGTGCCTTATAAGCATTGGAGGTAGCTGGTCTTCACTCGTACTTCTAACATTATGGTTAGGTGTCCAGCAGAGCAAAGTAACCCACACAGTGAGTTGTGTGTATCCAATATGAGTTCAGTAACCTTCTGCCAAAGCTGTGCGAGCCAGATATTCTCTCTGAGCTCTGACCGCATATCAGCCCCGCCGCCGGTTCGCTGATTCCTCCTTCAGTGACTGAGCTGCAACAGCTCTGTCAGTAAGAGATGGGGACCTTGGTGGGACAGTGAACGCCCAGTTGCCATTGCTGGCTGTGCTTGCCCTCACCACTCTCTCTCCCTGCCCATGCAACAATGCTTATCATTTGTTTTGCTTGGATGCTGGTGCTAAGGTTTCATCAGCGATCAGGGAACAATGAACTAGAGGTTTGAACTGTCTTCTTCTAACTTTTAGAGAGGCTTAGCTCTGTACAGTATGGCCTGATGCCAGTGGGGAACCCAGACTACCCACCATATCCTAGGATAGGAGGAACAGACTTGCATTAAGTCTTGCAGTGCTTCCTTGTTCAATGAACGCAGTGCATGAGCTTGGTCAGCTTGGCTTTAAAGTTCAATCACATGCAGCTTCATAGCCTGGTAAGAGGAGGCAGTAGCTACATGGAGTGTAGATATTAACACACTTTGAATGACCCTTCTAAATCATGGAACACTTTGACTGGATATGCAGCATGCTGAGTCTACTGAACCAGTGGCTTTTCCAACCCATGCTATTGACTACTTCTGTTTTATCTACATCTGCACAATAAAAATTATTGCAGTAAAATGCTTAATTACTTAAACTATAGAGTTTATTGAAATTGAATGAAGCTTGCCCTGACACATGGCGATTGGGAAGAATGAGCAGGCAAGAGAAGAGTACAGGCCTAGGCAGAGAGGGGGTCCAGTAAATCAACAAACAAGCATAAAAAAGGCTAACGCACCATGATGTACTGAGATGGGAACAATTAATTTCAGAGCTTTTGCCTCCATGCAAGTGCCATAACCTTCTTTTAAATGAAAGTTGTTATATACTATCTCTAGTGGCCCTGTTGCTTAGCTACTCTTCCTCATGACTTGCTTCTTCCTGGGGGACATACGCCATGGGGCAAGGTTAAAATGATTGGCTATCTCGATCTGTGTTCCATTTAATGCCCCCCTCCTATCCCCTCCCCCAAACTTCAAATCTTCTGTCCTTGTGGCTCCTGGGAGGCGGGTTAAAAAGAGGAGACCAGGTTGCAGTTTCTGGAAATCCCTCTTACAATGGGGCTCAGTAGGGGGTGCTCATTCCTGCCAGCATGGCTGCTTAGATTATTGTTGCTGTATAATGTAATTCGTTGATCATCAGAAATCTTGAATATATGAGGAAAACATGCTAGAAATTTGCTGCACAATAAATAACATGGCAACATAACGTAAATTGTAAACTGGCTGCAGAGTTAAAATCTTCCAGGTCAGATCTCAAACAGGCGAGCATGCTGACCGGTCAGGCATGGGGCTCAGAGGAAGGGCACAAACATGGACTTAAGACATTCTTGAAAAGCACTGCGCTTCGAAAGCAAATTTCGTCCACAGTGCTTCACATTGTTCCACACCCACATCACCTTATGTTTAAAATGCTCCTGGAGGATGTGTAAAGGAAGCACAGGCTTTAATATTAAATCACAATGTTACACAAGAGCAAGTCAGTGACCATTGTTGAAGGGAGGCAGATATTTGGTAATAGTACAAGTATGGTCACCTGGTAAAAATAACATTGGCAAAACCAGTAAGTCTAGCTTACAAGAGTGCCTCTTCATTGATTGTGGAATTTAGTTACTGTGTCACTCATCATACATATATGGACCTGTGCATTAATTCATCCACTTTTTGACTCATTCTATAATTGAGTCATCCATCTACAATACTCTACACGCACTCGCACACCATCAACGAAGGGCCACATTAATTTACAAGCCAGACCTTCTTACTTTGCCAATACATATTGACAGACAATGTTTGTAACGGCACAAATCTAGCTATAAAGGCAGCTGAGTGCTGTACAAAATAATTATTGTTAGAGTATTTACGAAGTACATCATTATTTCATGAGGAATCTCTTGTCATAGTCATATTAAAGCAAACTCGACTGCAGCCATCTGGACCACACTAGCACAACTTTGTAAACAGTGATGGTTTTAATTTCTTGCACAGTTTATTCACCAAAATTGAACCATTGCAGTGTTGATTGCACTGTCACTTAATCATTAAAAGTCAGAAGTAACATTGCCTTAGCAGAATCTCTACAGAGCATGTTTTGTAAAATGTACTGCTTAAAAACTTGACGCACCATGCGGACAGCTTTAAATTGCACGCTCTGTCTAACCAGCAGTGTAATCTACTCAAGTGGGGTAAGAATGATATATTCCAAGAAATGGTTGTATTTTGTGAGTGTTTAAAACAGGCAAAATTATAGTCTGACATCTTGAGATAGACAGAGTTGCCAAAATGTAAAAGGCATTGATAGTTATAATCTTTTGTGGTAATAAAAAAAAATAAAAGCTCTGGGTTTCAAGTAACAATTGCATGTTTTTGTAACTGCTACCCCCGGTCTACTCCGAGATTTCAAAATAAAGTAAGATACCTCACCCAGGAGATCTAGAAGAAAGGCTCAATAGGTGTGGTAAAAAACAAAACAGGGGCTCTACATGGAGTTCAGCCAAGAGCGATAGAGGCCCATCCTCCTGGAGGTGCATTAATCAGCCACAGTTATATAAAGACCACCAAGAAGCAACAGAAATCGCAAGACACTTAAGTATCCGAAAAGATACAATAATGGGTACATCCTGTTAATGCAGAGGATCAAACACTGCACCACCAGGAAATAATAATAAGTGGTGCCAAACTATTGGGAATGCCCAATATTAATTAAGCATTGTAATTTGGGCCATGAAGTCCACCCAGGAGTGTTACTAGCCCAGTTTATCTTCGCATGTGTATTATGGGAGTATTGCAAGAATGCCAATAGTACATCTGAGGATGGAAAGGATTTAGGTTATGAAACGGAGAGAGAAAAATAGAGGTGTGATTTTAAGGAAAAGGCTTGGGTGTGAAACTGGGAAAGCCTAAACCGGGAAGCTGCCCTACCTTGATGGCCTGAAAGGAGGTGTTAAGTAGAGGTTGGAGAATGGGAGAGAGATGGAGATTATAGTGTCAATCACGTTTTGTAATGTAGAAGCCATATTTAACACACATTGCTGATCTCTTCTTTTCATAGATCCTGGCACCTTGTCTGTATGTTTTACCATTAAATTACAATCCCTGAGACCAACCTATTACATCAAATTCTCCATAAAATCAAAACTGGACATAGTTCAATCAATGACGGACTGTGTTTATGCCAAATGTGACAACCACATAGTAGAAAGAACTTCCTGTAGTTTGGTAAATGGACACAGAGGAGGGGTGGAAGGATCACTAGTGCCAAGGCAGGAAGAGCAGCCCCGTTCAAGCAAATGTGAGGCTGCGCAGCTACACGTACACACATCAAAAATTAGCAGAACAAAAAAAAAAGTCAACTAATGAAACTGCTTCTATCAGGCAGTGTAGCAGGAAATGCGCAGGAGAGCGTAAAATCCTATTAGATGACCTTGACAAGGCAGAGAGGAAACTGCGAGATGCAGAGGTGGCACGTCCCTGCCACCCTGAGCTCCAGGATGTTGTCAGTACGGCTAGGGAAGCAGTGGCGGGCGAGGTGGAGCGCCTCCGTAGCTTCGATCATAAGGCCTACCTGTTGAGAGCACACACTGAGGGGGACAAGGCTGGGACACTACTGGCATGGTTGGCTAACCCTTCCAAGCGCAGCCCCCCGATTTTGGCACTAGAAGAGGAGGGAGGACGCACACTTTGCACCCAGACGGTGATACTGAACAGCTTCCAAACATATTATGAAACTCTTTATAGGAGCGCATTAGAGGGACAGGAGGACGATATTGACACCTTTCTCGAGGGGCTACAGTTGCTGCAACTAGATCAGGACCAGGCGGACACCCTGGGCAGGGCTATTGACCTGGGAGAGATCAGGAGCGCAGTGAAGAAGATGGCCAGTAACAAAACTCCGGGACTGGATGGCTTGCCCATAGAATTTTACAGCAAGTACTTAGAACTGCTAGCTCCGCGACTCCAAATAGTGTATAATGAGGCCAAGACAAATGGCCAATTGCCCCAGTCCATGTGCGAAGCATTAGTGATCCCCTTGTTGAAGCCGGGGAGGGACAGCCACAGCCCTGCATCCTATCAGCCACTATCTATGTTGACCACGGACTACAAAATCCTAAGCACCATACTAGCGACCAGATTATTGCAGCACATGCCTGATCTAGTCCACAGTGACCAGTCTGGATTTATTCCCACGCGCAATACTACAATAAACATCCGAAGACTTATACGCCTGTTGGGGGAGCCGCTAACGGGAGCAGAAACACCCTTGGTACTATCAATAGACATAGAGAAAGCGTTCGATAGTTTGGAGTGGGAGTACCTGTACAAAGTCAGGCAGCGCTTTGGCCTTGGCGATTATATATTCGTTGGACGAGAGTACTGTACAAATCGGCAGTGGCGAGAGTGCGGTGGGTTCCCTCATATCGCATCAATATCCGGTGGGCCGAGGTACCCGACAGGGTTGCTCCCTGTCCCCCTTGCTGTTCGCCCTGGCAATTGAACCCCTCGCAGCTGAGACCAGAACGGGAAAACATTATGAGGGTATAGTCAGCAGAGGGGGCCCACAGTTTATCTCACTGTACGCAGACGACCTCCTGTTATTCCTTAAGCACGCGGAGGAGGCTCTGGAAGGGCCGGAGAGACTTCTCTCGCTTTTTGGTAGGCTATCTGGGTTGAGGGTGAACTGGTCGAAGACCTGCTTGTTCCCTCTCCGACAGGGTGAGGTGCGTCCTACCAGCCGTCCGCAGCTCAACTGGGAGCCCTCCTGTTTAAAATACCTAGGGGTGTACATATATCACACGGCAGCAGATATGCTGGAGGGCTATGTGGGCAACTGCATGCGAGCGCTGAAGGGCAGCATGTCTTTCTTGGCCACCCTCCCGCTGTCGGTAACCGGCCGAATCTCTTTATTAAAAATGATCGCTTTGCCGTGCCTTCTCTATTACTACCGCACGCTTCCTGTGTGGATACCCGGATCCGTCTTTCGACAACTGAAGTCGCTACTGATATCGTTTCTCTGGGGCACGGGCAGGCGCAGAATAGCTTTAACTACGCTTACTCGTCCAAAGGACGAGGGCGGCCTTGCGGTCCCGGACTTCAAGCTATATTTTCTAGCGGCACAGCTGCAGATATTCACGCAGGAAGTGGCGAGTGTGTTCCAAGGCCCGGAGCACGAGAGGGACGGAGGCACCCCGCGCCATATATTAGCTTATATCACCTTGCAGCAGAGACTCTCCATCAGCGATTTGACTATGGAGGAGCAGACGTTCAGACTCTGCTGGAGCCGCTCGCAACGCCGAGCGGGCGTGCGTCACCCATACGTGCCTTAGATACCGCTGGAAATGGTGACAGCGCTCCCTCACGGTGGGGATTGGTCACAACTACAGATCTGGGAGGACGCAAATGCTTGGCGACCTGTACAATGATGGCGTACTGATACAGTACCAGACTTTGCAGGAACGGTTCGACCTGCCGAGTGGGGGGCTACTTGCTGTACGCCGCAGTGACTGGGGCCATGCAGCCGCATTGGAAGGAAGGGCTCCTGGAACCCGCGACATCCATGGCATGCCAATACGCCATGATGGCAGCTGGCACCTATAAGGCGGTGACGTGCCTTTACTTTAGGATGCTGCGGGAGACATTGCAGCCCTTGACACTATTGAAAGCTAAATGGGAACTGGACCTCGATACAGAGATCCCTGACACGACCTGGGCGCAAATAGTGCGACGAGCACGGAAGAGCACGAGAAACGCGCGATTCCAGTTGATTCACTTTTATGTTCTCCTTAGAGCCTATTTAACACCTGGGAAAATTGGAAAATATTTTGGAGTGACTGACGCGGCATGCCCGAGATGCACTGCGGGAGGAGCGGAGCTGGGCCACATGCTGTGGGACTGCCCTCACCTGCGAGACTACTGGCAGGTGATTGGCGAGACACTCAACGAAGTGACAGACAGAGGACTACAATATGATAAGGCTGTTAGTATATTGCACTGGTTCCCTCACACACCCAAAAATAAGATCACAAGTAAATTTATTGATATGGGCCTCCTCCTAGCCAAAAGGGAAATAACGAGGGTTTGGAAATCTAGGACGAGCCCCACACACAGGCGATGGGTCAATGAGTTCCTGAAATGGGCAGCCAGTGAAAGTACACTCCGATATCAACTGGCTTGCCGTACATCAAATGATAAAGCACTGGAAGCAGCAGCTGCGTGGGAAGCGCTAGTGCAGGCCTTGCGAGACAGCACGTCGCTAGAAGAAGAGAGTACTCCTAACTTAGACGCTGAAGCACCCAAAAACACACCGGGTACATCTCTAAACTAGACACTTATTCACTCCTGACTGCACTAACAGATACAGATCAACCGAGAGCTCAGGCGTAGGTGGAGGGACTTGTAGGGAGGTGGGAGGGGAGTTGGGCCGTTATAAAGGAACGGGGGGGATTTAGGGAGGGGAGGAAAATAAAAGCAGACTAGTGAATCTCTAGCTAAATGGCTGCAACTGTTCATGTGATAAGGGGATTGGTGTTTTATTGCTTGATGCCGCCCGACCTCCGGGATGTGGGCTCGAAGGCCATGTATGAAGGTAAATGAAAAATGTCGGGCGTTGACGTCATGAGGACAGCGCCTATACGAATGTACTTTGTGTAACATAAGTCTGCAATAAGAACACATTTAAAAAAAAAAATCAGGCAGTGTAGCACACATGGTGCAATTTTGAGCACCAGATCACTTCGAAAAGACAACTCCAGCAACCTCAAGTTCAAATGAGACTTACCTGTGAGCTTTTTCTCCTCGAATGGCCTGGCTCTCCATTCAGTTCAGACAAGCACATCATTTTGTTCAGCTTGCACCACAAGCTGTCCATAATTAAGCTAGGTTGAAGTCCAATTCTGTTAGACTGACTATGGGGCAAGCAGAGGCTACTGGGCCACAGCGTTGGGGCTGGGGTCATTTGTCTGCGATGGGGTACATCCTAATGTGGCTCTACAAACTGGGCAAGTTATATCCTTTCAGCACTTGACTCTGTGGTAGCAGTGGTTACAGGCTTTTCAGGAGTTCATTAACATGATTGAAAGAGATTGGTTAGTGTTCTAGACATACACTATTACCCACACAGGATTACCCTAGCGTATGGATGTTTGGTAGATGGGTACAGCCTTACCTGGTAGTATTAGCCTTAAGACCAGACCCCAGGTATTTGATACTTAAGTGTAATGTAGTATTGAGTTTTACTGTGTAATAAGTACTTTTCGTTTTATCAAAGAGGATCACTTGGCTGAACATACACAATATTGCCTTCTTCAGAAGCCTGTGGATATCCACAATCTCTCCATTGTGCATGCTTGGTGAGTACCACAGCTTCACAGGTCTCTTCTTCAGTGGTGCAGACTCTGGCACATATGACCAAGTGCCACAGCAATCTCCACAGGATTACTTCAAGCACTCAAGCTGTACCTCAGGCCAGTGTTGGCCCTTTCTTTGGCAGTGCAGAGTAGTTGGGCTCTCAGACAAGTGCAGGGGCTGTGAAAATGACTACACCACCTGGGTCCGGTACTCTAGTTTGCACCTCCTTCAGGGACAGCTCGCATCTTTCCCCTTCTTCCAGGCAGTACTTTCTAGCTGTTCCAGGACAGGGAAAACTATTCTTCTTCCAGATCAGACTCCGGGTGATATCCCCTCACCTGGAAAGCTGGTTGTTAGGCAGGCCCCAACTTTGGTTGCGCAGTAGTCCTCTGTGCACTGTGTGGAGCACACCCTCCTTTGTTAGAGAGAACTTTGAACTGAAGCAAGTGGGTCAACAACTCCTGCTTTCATACAGGGATGGCACCTTTCAGAGCCGGTTTGGGGGTCAGTTCTCCTTTCATGTGTCCTCAGGCTATCTTACAGACACATCCTTTATCTGAAATGCTTCTCACAGCATCAATGTGTCTAGGCTTGTGCACCCACAAGAAAGGCACAACCCAGTGTGAGCAGTGGCACCTGATAACAGTTCCACTTGACACGAACAGGCTGCCCCTTTCAAAGAAACCTTCTGAATCTGATGGTAGGCACTGCTGTCCCATCCTTCACCACTACCATCCACCAAATGACAGTGCCAGGAAGACTAATCAACAGCCCTCTTAAGCAAAAGAACCTAATCGAATTTCTAAAAGGAAACCCGTCTCCTTTCTCCCTGCTTCACTGTCTGGGTTTCCTCCCCCTACACTTAGGAATGTCAGCAATATGCTTCCACTGTCTGGGAAAGTAGCCTTCCCTCCATCTTCTGTTCATGAACTGGCAAGGGGCTTCCAAAATGGAACACAACGGCCTGTGCTAACTCTGGTTCGCTTAGACAATGATTCAGAATGTAACAGGTTCCTCACACACAAAATACATGCATCCCTGAGCTCAGTATCTTGGCGCTGTACTCTAGTTCACCTGTTGTTGCAGAACTTTACATGAGTGGGCCAGTAAACCCCACTCATGACACAGATAAAAAGGTCTAGTACTGCACAGTTTTTAAAGCGCAGTATGGTTGTTCCACTGCACTGTAACAGGGACATTAGTCCTCTGCCACTATGAAAGGTACTCTGGGACATGTCCTGGATTAGACTTTTGTCAAAGAGCAGGTCTAGGTGTTCACTCACATGCTAGATTAGCATGAGGCTGGGCCAAAATCCCCAAAAACTGTATACCAGACATACTCAGTTTGGCATGCAGGGTGAGGCACGCAACTGTACACTATGGAGGGGACATTCCTGTAGGATCAAAGATGAGGTAAGCTGATAGCTTATCTTTAGGTTACTCTGAAAGTCATTAATCAAGCACTGGAGGCCATACACTACTACAGTCCATACAGCCAAAACTCAAGCACTTACTCGTACAAAGTTTGAAGATTACAACACTGGGCCGTTCTCGCTGTTAGAATATGTAATATTGGAACCCTTTCTGTTGACTAGTCAGTATATTGAACACTCGCACAGTCAGTATGTGCAACACTGCAGCACTCTCACTGTCAGAGTTCCTGTTGAAAACTAGATTTTCTCTAGCAGTCCATATATTCCCTGCTCTGTAGTGTGCATGTTTTCTTGTATTGTGTATTACACAAATTTGGTAGGCTACAATGCCTTTAGTTTCTGTTTGTACTCGCTGATTTGTTGTGTCCTTTTTCTCTTGCCTCTTGTGTCCTCTCACTGTTTTACAGTTTGACAGAAGCTTTTTCTTTCTCATTCCATAGAATAGCTAAAGACCCTCGGTTTGAGCGCCTGCCCTGCACACACAAGGGTACCTACGCAGATGACTGCCTGGTGCAGAGAGTCACTCAAGTAAGCCCGGTGTCGACATTCCAACATATACTTGCTAATCGTTATGTGAATGCTTCCTTACTTGGCTGCACGTGAGCAGCACTGTACAGATGCTACAGTTGTCTTTTCTAGTTATTATTGCTGTTTTCCTGATGGCATGTAACATAGTCCCATTCCCAGTACATCTTTAGGATAATTAGCTTTAGCTAGATTATTTGTCTTATTGTGAATCTTTATTCTTTGAGAAATGTCAGAATTTGGAAACAAGGTGGTTGCATTAAGATCAGAATAAGCCTCCTATTAATGGGTAAAGAGGCTGTTTGCAGTTCACATGGTGCATTTCGGTTATTATGTGACTTGCCCCTTTTTGACATCAGAAATTCGTCTTACCCAAGAGTGCACAGGTAGTTGTGTACGCCTGTGGATGCCTTGGATGCCTTGGATTGATATCCCTTTAGGCTTAGGCTTAAAAGAAAATGTATATATTGGTATTTGTCTGTTATTTTTGTTTGCTATAAAATTGTCACAGAGGGGCACTTGGGATGGGAAGGATTAGCCTACCACTCAGTCAACGTAATCTCTAAATTACATTTTGGAATTCAGGAGAAACTGTGAGAAAGTGCCCTCTTCATGCATAGTATGCCCCCACTTTTTGCTGAATTGCTGATGTTCTTTGACTGAGTGTGCCCTGGGCTCCTGCTAATCAGGTACCCAGTACCTATGTTCCATCCCTAAAACTGCATTGAAGCCTAAACCCAATTGGCATCCCTGGCCACAGGTGGGCCCCTGGTAAATGGTACCACAGGTACCCAGGGCAACATTCCGTCCATCTTGTGTGTTTTGCTGTTCACCCTATGTGGGAAGGGTATGTCCAGACGTGGGTCCCGTGCTCACTACGCCACTGGAGTCAAGCTATCCTGGCTGAAGACGGCTGATAGCCAGAAACGGGTCCTAGGAAGCTTGATTCCGGTCCAGGGAAGACATGGCTTGGCAGATCGGACTGGACTGTTCCCATGAGGCACAGGGTCAAGACTGATTTGCATATGGCCATGTCTGAACTGGGGTGGCTTGTGAGCAAAATAACAATGGATTCAACCCAGATCTATGACTGAGGGTGAATGTTTTGCCATTGTGCAACATTCCGTCCATCATCTTGTGTCTTTTGATGATAAGGGGTGTACCCACCCCAGGGAAGGGACCCATTGATCCCTGCCCTGTACCTACCTGTAACGCCCCTATATCTAGTATTTAGGGGGCACCCTGAACCTTGCTTCCTCAGGTCCAGAAACAACAAGAAAGAAGATAAGAAGGACTGAAGAGCCATGCAGAGCTAACAAGAGGACGAAGCCCACTGACTTGACCCCAGCCCTACAAACCTGCTCCTGCGAAACCCCTGTGTGTCCTGCAGCCAGCAACCTCAAAATCCCCGGAGGACCTGCCTGCCTTCACTTTTAAAGACTGCTTCTCCCGCGAACACCGGATTTGTTCAACTGCATCCTCTGGCAGCAGCCGGAGACCACAAATCCAGCCCACTCTGCACCCGATGAACCCGGCCAGAGCGGAAAAACACCACAATGAGGTCTCCCAGGCGATTGTGACCCAAGATCATGAGATCCCAGACCAGCCTCAAGACCCCAGCCGATGCCTGCAGCCTCAATACAGAGGACCCCTTCTACCGCGACCACGAGCGGGTAAGACTTTCCAATGGCAAAAGGCACCCCTGCACCTGACGGCCCACATGCCCAGTGTGCCACAACCAACGGTGCCTAGCCAACCCAAGACATCCCAACTTACCCCTGGAAGTGGTGGTCGCACCCAGAAGGTCTTCGTCCCCGAGCCTGCAGTGTTTCTTTCGACCGGAGTCTCTCCATTGAAAACAGGGCACCCAACGTCAAAACAGCACCCTGCACCCGGCCCCCCTACTGCTGAGGGTGCACCTTAGGTGCTTCTTTGTTTCCCTATTTGCCCTGAGCTAAAGTCCTGGAGCTTTGCTCCCACAACCCAGTGGCCTGCTTGCCAGCAGCCACCAACAGGAGGTCCCCTATGCCCAATTGGATAACATTGGGCCTCAACACTCTGCACCCGGCCGCCCTAGGGCCGCTGAGGGTGTAACAAGAGTGCATCACTGACCCTGGGGCACCCCTGAGTCTTACCCCAGACCCTTAACTCCAAACAGTCGATAACTTACCTTTGAACCGATAACCTGTTTTTCCTCCATAGGATACCATTGACATTTTTCTGCTAAAAAGTTTTAAGTGTGGAGTTTTGAAATCTAAAACTATTCTTTAAATATCACACGAATAACCAAAATGTATTTACTTACCTGTTTGCAGTAAATGTCCCAGTGCTGAATCTAGGTATCCAGCACTGAGTTAGAAAAGGAACGTAAAAAGTAACTTGCCTGTAATTTACTGAAAAAGCATATTCATTCCAATGTACTGTATTTGCTAAGTATTGCAACCTATTGCATCCCCTGTAAATCAATGTCTTAAAAATTAGATCCCTTTGGGAATTTTTGCATACACCACAACACTCCTGATTCTAGTCCACGTACCCCAACTCACAGCTAATACACACTCGCTCTCTAAATGGGAATTTCCAAGATTGAGTGTTTTATGAAACTTGCACTGTCAGCAATGAACTGTAGCATCTGCTGTATTATTACCTCTGAACAATACACAAAATTTCTAATTGAGCTGGGCCCTGTGATTTATGGACGGTTATACTACTATTCATCTATGTGATCGATTGATTTGGGTTAGTAGATCTATGGATGTATTTGACCCATTGGACCATTGCATGTGTTCCAACCCAACACTTTTATAGTATTTCAGCACCAGAGTTTTATAGCATGTGCCTGTCTGTCCACAGCTATCCTCTGGCAGGGTTTTGTGCATCACTGGCAGAATTCTTCTGATTCACCATTTTATTTTGTACCAGTCAAGTCAGTGGAGAAGAGATGCTAGACATACTTAAGCAATGTATGTTGTTGAATCTTGTATGTTTGCACTCTCCAATAGCTTCTTGGTGGCCAGGGGCTTATTGTCAGGCAGCTTAGTAGTCTGAACTCTGTAGCAGTTTTTCCCTCAAAAATAGTCCAAAACCATTAAACACAAAAGAGTCTGGGGGGTTTGGCTTGCATGTGTAATCAAAGCAAATTTGAAGGTTTGCATGTTGGAACTGACGACTCTTGAACAATATTTTTTGGTTTTTGCATGCACCCACTAGGTCCATGAGCTAGACCACTACTCTCAGAATTGAGATTTATGATCTGCTGCAGCTGTGGCTCTAAACTTCAATAAATCAGGAATTGTTTGAGTTAGGAAGGCCATTCTCTTTAGTTCATGAATTGGGATGTCTGCCTTTCTTCAACTGAACCCAAAGAACTCTGAGGTAAAGAGAAAAAAAGGTTGTGTCTTAATAGGGCTGGATTTTGGTAGATCCAGGACCCTCCCCCTGGGATACCTGGCAAGTCAGAGAGTCTGAAACCCATCACAATACTAATCCTGGAATGATCTTGCTAGCTCCTCAGTTACTAATTTTGTAACTATTCCTGGGAGATTCTGGCTGGCCGGATCTGCTCGGAAGTCGGGAAACTTCAGTTACAGGATGAGAGCCATGGTGCTGCCCCTGCTCTGGCAAACGCAAGTGGTGAGAGGGTGCCCAGTTCCCCTTTTTATTTTTGTGTGCTTCTTCAACTTACCCGAAGATTTAGATACTGATGAAGACCAGCTTTTGGAACGGGACTGGACCTTGGACTTGAGCATCTACTTAGACCGTCACGACCCAGAGTTCCCTTGTGATGGGTGTGCAGTTCCTGTAACACTTAGTCATGACTAGACCTAGTCATGGAGAAGTGTGGCTCAAATGGTTAGAGCAGCAGACCCTGATGCAGAGGTCTGGTCCGGGACCAGGGTTCAATACCCGCCTTGGCGGGTCTTGGGCTCAATTTCCTCGGACCTGTTAATTCTCGCCTCGGTGCCTATTCTAATCTCACTCTGCAACTCTGGGCAATAGCTTGCTTAATCTCCACAACGGCCCCAACAGCGCTGGGATGCCTGGCATCACCTTGGGGGTGCCCAGGAGTGGACATTCCACAGGGAAAAACCAGGAAGGGTTCCTAAGCGGTATACAGACAGCGCCGGGACACCTCCGTTAGATGTAGCTGTGCACTTTACAAATGGCATTTACATTTTTTACCGCAGGCACACCTAATTGGGGTACTGTCAAGGTTATGTTTTTTGTGACCATTCCTACAGGACTTTAAACCTGACGTTTTTGGAGGTGACATCCCTTGCACACTGAACATGTTTGCCAAAAAATACTTAGATAAGTATCTCTGAAAGACCAGGAAGAGCTCCGGATCCGCGTTTATTGGTGTGGAAAGAAAAGAACTGACTTCAGCATGCAAGAGGGGTGCCTATATAGGCTCTACCCGTCATTTCCATTGATTGGAACAGTGTCAATGCAAATTAGATAGCAACAATTTGCCTGGTTCAAAACAAACGAACCAGACAAACTTCGCCTACAGTAAATTAACAGATTGTACAAGTCTGCTATCAAAAAAGCAAAGAAAAAAATACTATTCAGACAGAATTCAAAATGCTAAATGTTCAAACAAAGAATTCTATAAATTCTCAATGAATTTCGTAAACCAAATTGGGTAGAATCAGCTCATCCCATTACTCTAGAGTTCACAGACAAACTGGTAAATCATTACACGGACTAAGCAGACTCTTTGGACTCTTACTTAAAACAGAGACGAAAGCATCAGCACTAACCCTCTTACAAAGCTACAATCCAAGAATACTTTAACCCAGCCTCTATGTTCCTTCCAACGCATTTCAAACAATGAATTTATGGACCTGGCCAAAGCAAGCAGACCTGTCGGCAGTCCTTCTGGCCAGTGTCCACCGCAAACCTTCAAGACAGTTCTTCTAACAGCCTCTGCTGCTACTCCAGTAAGGAGAGTCATCAACAACTCTTTAACTACCGGAATATTTCCAGAAGAACTCAGTCATACATACGGCCATTACTGAAGAAAATTGACTTTGACCCGCTGAACCCTGACAACTACAGACTGATTTCAAATGGACCTTTCCTGGGCAAACTGATAGAAAGAGCAGCTTTCGCCCAGATGTCACAATTCATTAAAGAGAATTCCATACTCTCAGACTTCCAAATGGGATTCCGTTCAGGAAGAGGCACAGAATCTGCCCTCCTTGCCATCTTGGATGACCTGAAGAACACAGTTGACTGCAACAGGGTTGCTGCGCTACTTCTTTTGGACCTCTCCGCTGTCTTTGTCACGGTTGACCATGCCACTCTGATACAAAGACTCCACAAAGCCGGCATAGAGGGGACTGCTCTAGACTGGATCACCTCCCACGTTTGCTACAGAACTAATGCCATCCATACTCCCCCTTTCTCGTCCAAACAGTACTTCACAAAAAAAAGAAGGGGTCCTTCAAGGCTCTATTATCTCACCCATGCTTTACAACATCTACATGAAGGCATTCCCAGCACTGATTAATCAATTTCACCTCCAGTGCTATAACTATGCAGATAGCACAAATACTCCTTTAACTGCAATGCCCCGAAGACATTGGAAACTCACCAATTTTCAGTTGTCTCAGAGCTATCTCAAATTGAATGCTTCCAAAACAGAAATACTCACATGTGGCAATTGGAAACATTATGACTCACTCGCCATGTGGCCTGATGATCTGGGAACACCGCCTAAAATATCGAAGGAAGTAATAAACCTCGGAATGACCATGACTCCAAGCTATTGATGAATGCCCAAGTGCATAAACCAACAAAATCAAACTTTGTTACGATAAAAACTCTGCGACAAATCTTCCCCCATTTGGAATTTCCACACAAAGTCCAGGCTACCATTTCCCTTGTTTTGTTCCAACTCTATTACGCCAATAGCCTCTATCATGGATCACCTTTAACCTCCATGAAAAGACTACAACGGATTCAGAATTCGGCTGCCAGACTACTCTTACATATAAAACCACATCTTCCCTGCATTGGTTACCGGTTGCCAGAAGATCCACGTTCAAGCTGCTTTGTATCACCCACAAAGTGATACATGGAACGGGACTGCTCATTCTCTGTTCAAGCATACAAACTATGGAACTCTTTACCCTCCCAACACAAGATCCACGGATGACCACCTATCTTCAAAAAACTACTCAAGAATTGGCTGTTCCCCACATAAACACCATACGCAAACAGATAGAAATATACATCATATCTCTCTGTATATAAGCATTTATTTGTACTATAGATGTGTACCTATATATGTTTATTGCTTTGTATAAACGTGTAGAATACTTAGGTTACATTTTCTTTATCATATATAGATATTCATTAGTTCTGCTTAACAAATGTACATATTACTGATAGTTACATTTTCCTATGTTTTTGACATGTATATAAGTGACTGCATAAATAAGTAAATCTTTTTATCATAACGATCTACAATTGCTTCACTATTGATTTACAAACAAAATAGATAAAACTAATTTAAAGTAGAACAACACTTAAAAGCCAGAGTTTATTTAATGCATAATGAATCTACGTGTACTACCTTCCTTTATGCATCTATATACCTTCCATGTACTTATGGATCTATATCTTTATTACTTTTGGATCTATATATTTATTTATTTTACTTATTTATTACTTTCTTCTAATTCAGCATATTCAATGCACTACCCTATTTTTCACCCTATACCGCTCTCAAAATATCCTCTAGTTGAACTCTGACTCATCTCAAACCTTTCTACTTCTCTTTCCAATGCAGTAGCCTATTTCTCATCCTATACCTCTATCAATATATCCATTACCTCCACTCTCTCATTCATCTCAAACCCCATACCACTACTATGATCCCCAAAATAACCCTTTAGAGACTCTTCCCTACGCCACCCCTCCTTGCATCATTTTATACCTCTATTAATCCTCCAAAACAAGCCTTGCTAAACTCTCCATCTGGCTCTTCCCCCTCCCCCTCCACCTCCCTTTTACTCATCCCAAGCCTCCTCCTACTGCTATGAGCTCCAAAACAAACAAAAAACGATCTAAATCCTTACCTTTTTGGGTCGGAGTGGTTTGGACCTGCAACTGATTGCTGTTTGACCAATTCAAATAGTTTCTTGGGGCGGTTTGCTGCTTGATCCAGTTGGTGTCTGAAGTAGTCAGCCTTAGTGATTTTAATGTGTTTGTTGTCGAGGCTCCTAGCCTTTCTAAGGAGTATTAGTTGGTCTGAGGAGGGATTGGATCGCAAGGAACGTTCAACTGCCCTTAGGTTGCGGCGATCCGTGTAGAAGTTGTCAGTATACCAGGGTTTGGATGTTTTTGTGGAGCCATTTTTTTGTTGGATTGGAGCAATGGCATCCATGATGTTGGAGATGGTCGAATTGTAGAAGTCGGTGAGTGACTGCACCTCAACCAAGTCAGCTTGGGAGGTGAGGGCTGATTTACATTGGGCAGCAAGTTCATTAGAATTTATTGATCTGAGATCCCTTTTCCATATCTTTGATTTCATTGGTTGAGCCTTCCTCATTGACACCTCCCTGTTAATATAAAAGAAGATGCAGTGGTAGTCGGACCAGTCACATGGGGTAATGGAGATCAAGGAGATGGCCCGCCCTTTCGAGATGATGAGATCTAGAGTTTCTCCTTTAATTTGAGTTGGCTGGTCACAGTGTTGAGTTAGTTCTTTATCATTTAAGAATGATTTAAGGCAAGAAACAGTGAGGTCGTTGGGATTAGACCAGTGAAGGTTGAAATCGCCAAGGAAGATTTGGAACACTGTTGCATCAACATTGACATAGATGATTTCCATTAGTTGCTCGATGAAGAGGAGATTGTCTCCCGGTGGATGGTAGAAGGTGTGAAGTTTACAAACCTGTAAGTTCATACTTTAGATGCTGAGACAGAGGTATGCACAGGAGGAAGGCTTCGAGGACCCCAAGTAAGAGATGAAGAGTGTGTTTCTATGAATACAGGCTAGGCCACCACTCAACTTCAGAACTCTGTCTAGCCTAATTATGCCGTGAGTGGGAGGTACTAGTCGGTCTAGGATCTGAGTGGAAGAGGGATTTAACCAAGTTTCAGTGAGGATGATAATGTCTAAGTCATTGTGTTGGATGAGGCCGAAGATATCGGAGGCATGTTTATTGGCTGATCGGTAATTAAGTAATACACATTGGATTCGTAACGGAGTAGGGAGGAAGGAGTCTGGGTGACCGTCAAACGAGTGAGGTTGTCATTATTGCTATCTCTAAGATTGCGAGGAGGTTCCCTGTACGGATTGGAGTGAATGGATTGTATCGGTCTCGGCTGGATCATGTTAGGGTTGGACCAGGGAGAATAAGAGTTGTGAAGGTCATGGAGATCCGTGGACACCAGGTGGGTCTCGCATCTTCTGGGGCAGGAGGGAGCGTTAGGTAGGGGAATGGATTTCGGTATAGAAAGGGCTAAAGGCTGACCCTTGCAATCACTATCACCAGTGGAAGCTCTGGGAACATTTGCAGAGGTGAGGACAGAGCTGATTACGGGGAAAAGATCATTATAGAGGGATTTCAGGTCATGTGCTTGGCGATGTAAAACTTCACCTCATGGTCTGGGCACCCACAAACTAAGGCCAGCAAGGACTGCCCCAGATGGCCTTCAGAGTCGTGACTCAACCACAGGTACACCTGATGGGAGTCTGTCACAGACATTTGTTTGAGACAGTCCTTACAGCGGAGGTATTCCAACTTTTTTGCTCTGAGCCCCCCACACAAAATGTTTTGGCACCGGGTTCCTCCTCCGAAAATGTATAACAAGAATAGGGGGAGTGGGACGGAAAGAGGTGAGCTCCAGGACAGCGCTTAGGAGATCATTTCAGGGCTTTTTCAGTATATATATATATATATATATATATCTCAAGATATGTTCTCCAGTGGATTTTGAGTAATTTAGGTTAAAAAAAAAATATATATCTATGGCCGCACCCCGGTACGCACACCGGGGCGCTAACCAGCGCGCTACGCGAGTTCGCGCGCGGAAAGTTGATTGGCTCTCTGGTGTCTGTCAACATTCCAAACGGTCCGGAGCGGCCGCCATCTTGTGTCTCGGTAGGATCGAGACACAAGAGGTAGCAAAAACAAAGGGGGAAATGACCATAAGGGAGCAGAGTAGACCCCCTAGGTTTGATGTGGGGGCTATAAAAGGGCCCCGCGCGGCAAAAAAAAATAAAAAATAAAATTTATTTGCGCGGGGGGAGCGCCCGGTACACGCACCGCGGAGCGTACCGGGAAGCGTTCCATGGGGAAAAAAGAATGATAGTTTTTTTTAAATGTAGCCTTTTTTTAAAAATTGGAGGTAGTTCTAAAAAGAACTGTTTTTTTTCTTTTTGTTGTTTTATATTTTTTTTATGTTTTTTGAACATTTTGTACTTTTTTTGGCTTTTATGAACTATTTTATATTTTTTTGTTATTTTTATAGGGAGAAACAAAAAACAGGGAATTGAAAATGGCTCAACTGGAGCAAAAAAAAATCAGGAAAAAATTAGGGTTTTTTGGGGCAATTGTGGTTGTCACCAGCAAGGAGGATGAGCTTAATGCTCTGTTCACCATAGGAGATGGTCTTACCACAAAAAATACATGTAATTCTGAATTCCCCAAACCGTGGTTGTATGCAAGGGATCGTCTCCCTTGTTTCTGGTCCCAATGGAGTGGGTTGCTTTCTTTTGGAGGTGGTGGTTGAAGATAAGGGAGGGTTACTGGCCAGTTCTCTCCCCTCTGCGGCAGAATAGTTGTTTGGATGCTTGCGCTGCATGTGTCTAATCATGGTATTATTACCAAAAGAATATTTTTTGTTAGGGTTCCCCCTTGAAAGTTCCATGCCACAGATTAGGCCAGTCACCTTGGGCGCATTGACTTTCTTCTTGCCCTCTGGGGAAAAAAAAAACCTCCCATACAATGTGCTGCCTTGGTTTGTATGAGGTATTGTCTTCTTGCAGCCACCTCTCCCCTCCTCCTCCTCCTCCTGCTCCTCTTCTTGACCACCAATGTAATGTTGTGGTGGTCCTCTTGGTGGTGGTGGTGGTGGTGCAGATGCTCCAGCTGCTGCTGCTACTGTAGCCATTTTAACCGCTTCCGCGTTTTCCCGCTGTGCGCTGGATTTTCAAAAATCGCGGTTTACGTGGCAAAGCCAGCTTGTCATGCGCGTAGCGCAGGTAACGCCCATGACGAGCTGGCTTTGTCATCCGCGCGGAAGTGGTTAAAGTACAAAATATTTCTGATAGATTTCCAAACAGGTCTTCCTCAGTCAAAGGACAAAGTCAGAATAAGGAAAAAAGGTGGGGTCTTTCATCATTTGGGGAAAAAAAACTGTCCTGAACCAATGAAGTGTTATTTTCAGGTCACATGACCTGGGCTTTCATCATTTAGAAACCAAAACTGTTCTGCACCAATAAAAAGTGTTATTTTTAGGTCACATGACCCGACGCGCTTACGCGACGGGCCCCCGGGCGCGTCGCGTAAGCGAGTCAGATGATTACGTTGCGCGATCGTATTCGCTCGAGTATTTCCGGGTGCGCTTACGCCATGCGTATCACGCGGACACGGCTACGGGATACGCCATGATGTTTTCGTTTGCGGCAATAGCGCTAACGGGACGCTCACCGGTGCGCGACCCAGGCGCCCTGAAAAAATGTGCTTTCCAGTGCGCACACCGGGGCGCGCACCGGGAGCGCCAGAGCAAAAAAAAAAAAAATTATTATATAAATATACAATATAGGATTCATTATAAAAAATATTACATTTCATAGGTTTTAGGCCCTATATATAGTTAGGAATTAGCATTTAAAAAACCTTTGAAATTCACTGAAAAAACAATAGGTTTCACACCAGTTATAGTTAGGAATTAGCATTTAAAAAACCTCTTAAATTCACTGAAAAAAACCATAGGTTTCACACCAGTTATAGTTAGCTGGAAATTTTACTGACATAAAACCATAGAAATTCCAACGTTATAGTTTAGTTGGACTCACTATAACAAGCGCTCCTGCAATGCACTGCTGATGACGTCACATATTACATCACTCATGACATCGTCAGTGACATCACTCATGACATCACTTATGACACCATCCTTGTGACAGAGTGACAGACCTCCTTTTAGTGTAATGTAACCCTTGAAATAGATATTCGAAAATAGAAACTAACATTTTCAAAAAAAATTGATACCCATACCAGTTACAACAACCAATTCAGTAATTCCACCATCTATATACACATCCACTCATTTACAAACAGTTCTATATAGTCACTCATACATATACTCACTCATCATATGTAGTGATACTTCTATACAGCCTGTTATACACCGACAGTCATCCAAAAGTTACTCACACACATACTCACACATGCAAATAAATTATTGAACATCCATTTATTTGCATATAAAACTATACACACACTACCTCTTTACTTGTAAGGAAACTTACACATACTTACTCTCTTAACACCTTAGATGTGCGCAAACATCCCTCCCCAGTGCTGCGCTGTCCATTGGAACTAGTGCTGAATGGACGTCCAATGGTCGTGCGCAGCACTGGGGAGGTAGTGCTGCCGTCGGCCAACGCCCCGACGCAGCACTTAAGAGGTTAAACAATCACTTATATAAACATATACTTATTTAACCCCTTCCATGCTGATGACGAACCCCAGCCGTCATGCACTACGGTGCTCGTGTGCTGATGACGGCTGGGGTTCGTCACAGCCCGCCCCTGTTCGTGTTGTTTACAGCACACCAGGGGAATCGCGGCCGCATGGAAAGGGTTAAACAGGAACTCTTACAATATCTTACTCTCACATATACTCACTTATATACATCAAAACTCACATACACTTGATTAAAATATGTCGTTACTAAAAAACACAATAGTGAGACAGTCATTCACTCACTAACACACACATATACACACTCATCCACCGATACAGTCCTGCACATATGCTGTCTTCAAAACACATACAAACAGTGAGTCAGTCACCAACCCATGCAGCTACTTATACACAAAGTGAAACACTGATACATTTATTTCAATACTTAAAAGTTACTTGCTAATATATGTATTCAATAAAATACACTTAATAAGGCAGTTAACCAATCATTTTTTTTTTTTTAAACATCCATTTACACACTTATTTAACCATTTATTCTTCCATCAACCTATACAAATATTAAACATATTAATGTTAAAGAAAGACACACATTCACTGGCTGGTGTCATCAGTGATGTCACTGACTATGTCATGAGTGATGTAATATGTGACGTCATCAGCAGTGCATTGCAGGCGCGCTTGTTATAGTGAGTCCAACTAACTATAACGTTGGAATTTCTATGGTTTTATGTCAGTAAAATTTCCAGCTAACTATAACTGATGTGAAACCTATGGTATTTTCAGTGAATATATATATATATATATATATATATATATATATATATATATATATATATATATATATATATATATATATATATATATATATATATATATATATACACATATACACACCGCTCCGTGGGGTTGTCCAAAAAGCGGGTAGCACTCGAGCCTGCGTGCGCCTTCCCCAAGGCGTTAGTTGGTATGGGCAGTTGCGTGCTTGTAATAGGCCCGACGCGTTTCGGAAATTTTTCCTCATCAGGGGCCAGCAGTAAAGTGCACGGCGTCTACCATCTCCCTTTATAAAACCAAGCGAGTGCTTGTGGGAGATGTAGTCCATATTATCCTGGATGGATGCACTTTCAAATTACTGCTCGTTCCAAAGGCTCTAACATGAGCCCGCAAACATCACTCCTGTCCTCATCCATCGCGCAGCTCCACATGTGAGACTCCTTGGACAGAGGGTCTCGTGGCCCCCGTTTCTTCGGGGTGATGCTACCCAGCGGCAGGACCGCCGCTAATACATTCCGCTCCGTGGGGTTGTCCAAAAAGCGGGTAGCACTCGAGCCTGCGTGCGCCTTCCCCAAGGCGTTAGTTGGTATGGGCAGTTGCGTGCTTGTAATAGGCCCGACGCGTTTCGGAAATTTATTTTCCTCATCAGGGGCCAGCAGTAAAGTGCACGGCGTCTACCATCTCCCTTTATGAAACCAAGCGAGTGCTTGTGGGAGATGTAGTGCTGCTGGCCCCTGATGAGGAAAATAAATTTCCGAAACGTGTCGGGCCTATTACAAGCACGCAACTGCCCATACCAACTAACGCCTTGGGGAAGGCGCACGCAGGCTCGAGTGCTACCCGCTTTTTGGACAACCCCACGGAGCGGAATATATATATATATATATATATATATATATATATATATATATATATATATATATATATATATATTCACTGAAAAAACCATAGGTTATAGACCATATATAGTTAGGAATTCGCATTTACAAAACCTTATTTTACTCACACAAAACCATTGAAATTCCATATATAGTTAGTTGCACTAACTATATATCGCGCACCCGCAATCCACTGCTGATGATGTCACATATTACATCATTCATGACATGGTCAGTGACATCACTGATGACATCACTGATGACATCTCAAATGACATCACTGATGACAACATCCAGTGACTGTATGTTTCTGTAAAGTTAAAATATGTCTTACATATTGAAGAATGAGTGGATGTATAAGTGTCTGGATGAAGGATTTAGTAGGTGCATGACTGATTGTATGAGTGAGTGATTAAATGTGTCTCACTGAGTGCATGGGTTAGTGACTAAACTGTCTTAATTTGTGCATCATTATGTCTGTTGTTCTGTAAACTGTTGCATGTGTTGATAAGTAGCTATATGAGTAACTATATGGGTTATTGATTGGTTGCCCAAGTATTTGTATGGGAGACTGAGTGTGTGTGTGGGTGGCTGGGAGGTGTATGACTCTGTGCATAGATGTGTGAGCAGTTGATTCACTAGATGTATGGTTTCAAAAGTGCATGTGGAAACAGCTGTATGGGCGGTTGACTGTGTGCATGAGTGTATTGGTGAGTGAATGGATATCTCAGTGCTACATGTCAAAGTAAGTACATATGTAAAACACAGTACATGTGAGAGTTGACATATATAAATAACTGTGCATAAGAGCCAGTGAATGTGTGAGTGGCTGTATGGATCATTGTGAACTTGTATCAGGGATTGTATAAGAGAGTAAATATGTGTTAGTATATGTTTGAATAAGTAAAGTTTGTATAACTGTATAGTTGAGGAAATGGAGGTGTGATTGATTCTTTGCATGACTGACTAGGTGTGTGAGTAACTCCATGGATGAGTGACAGTCTGTGAGTGTCTGTTTACACTGATTGTATCTAAGGTTATATTAGAGTCTGAAGAGGTTCATCGTATTATCACATGAATGATATCATCAGTGATGTGATCAGTAATGTCAAATGAGATGTCATCAGTGATGTCATCAGTGATGTCATTTGAGATGTCATCAGTGATGTCATTTGAGATGTCATCAGTGATGTCATCAGTGATGTCACTGACCATGTCATGAATGATGTAATATGTGACATCATCAGCAGTGGATTGCGGGTGCGCGATATATAGTTAGTGCAACTAACTATATATGGAATTTCAATGGTTTTGTGTGAGTAAAATAAGGTTTTGTAAATGCGAATTCCTAACTATATATGGTCTATAACCTATGGTTTTTTCAGTGAATTTTCAAGGTTTTGTAAATGCTAATTCCTAACTATATATGGTCTATAACCTATGGTTTTTTCAGTGAATTTTCAAGGTTTTGTAAATGCTAATTCCTAACTATATATGGTCTATTGCCTATGGTTTTTTCAGTGAATATATATTTATACATACATATATAAACATATATCATCTGAATATCTATATAAATACAAACATAAATGCATGCATACATATACTTATATGCATACAGATGCATGTTATTTACATGAAAGTTGAAAAAACACTAATAAAAGCAAAGCTAAAAAGCCACCTCATTACAAACAGAATGGCTTTAACTTAAACGAGGGCGAGATCTATTGCATTTTCAATGCTTGTTTACTTTGGTTCCATCAAGAAGGCATTCAGATGTGTCACGCATTTGCCATAAATTCTGAATGTTAGCACTCTAGTTGCACATTAGATCACTGTAGTAAAGCTACTGCTCACCAGGGACGTCTGCTGCTGGTATTCAAAGTGCATGTTTCAGTCTGCATGTCAGAATTTTTTTAATGAAATAGAAGAGGATTTGAGAAGTCACTCAAAATGATCCCTAATTTTTCTTTCTGAAGCACTAATCATACTTTCTATGGCAAAATTAACCCCCTCATGTTGTTCCTTTTTAAAATGAGTGTTTTCAGACTTACCACTTCATTCCAATCAAGATGGCTTCTGGTGTGCCATACTTTTGTCATAAGTAAGACTGTTAGCGCTCTAGTTGTTCTTTAGAACACTCTGGGACATTCTGTCATTGGGCTATACTTGGGGTACATCTGGGTGATATTTGGGCTACATTTAGGCTCTTTTGTCTCTGGTGGCCATCTTGGGAGACTGTATGTCAGAATTTTTTAATGAAATTGAAGAGGGTTTGGGAAGTCACTCAAAATGTGCCCTAATTTTTCTTTCTGCAGCACTAATGATACCTTCTATTGCATAATATACCCCCTCATTTTGTTCCTTTTTAAATTAAATGTTTTAAGAGTTACCACTTTATTCCCATCACGATGGCTCCAGGTGTGCTATACCTTTGTAATAAGTAGGACTGTTAGCGCTCTAGTTGTTCTTTAGAACACTCTGGGACATTCTGTCATTGGGCTATACTTGGGCTACATCTGGGTGATATTTGGGCTACATTTGGGCTCTTTTGTCTCTGGTGGCCATTTTGGGAGACTGCATGTCAGAATGTTTTAATGAAATAGAAAAGGATTTGAGAAGTCACTCAAAATGTGCCCTAATTTTTCATTCTGCAGCACTAATCATACTTTATATGGCAAAATATACCCCCTCATGTTGTTTCTTTTTAAATTAAATGTTTTAAGAGTTACCACTTTATTCCAATCAAGATGGCTTCAGGTGTGCCATACCTTTGTAATAAGTAGGACTGTTAGCGCTCTAGTTGTTCTTTAGAACACTCTGGGACATTCTGTCATTGGGCTATACTTGGGCTACATCTGGGTGATATTTGGGCTACATTTGGGCTCTTTTGTCTCTGGTGGCCATTTTGGGAGACTGCATGTCAGAATGTTTTAATGAAATAGAAAAGGATTTGAGAAGTCACTCAAAATGTGCCCTAATTTTTCATTCTGCAGCACTAATCATACTTTCTATGGCAAAATATACCCCCTCATGTTGTTTCTTTTTAAATTAAATGTTTTAAGAGTTACCACTTTATTCCAATCAAGATGGCTTCAGGTGTGCCATACCTTTGTAATAAGTAGGACTGTTAGCGCTCTAGTTGTTCTTTAGAACACTCTAGGAGGCTGCAGTAGAACACAAAGGAATCAACTGACAGTCTCTGTCCTTGTTGGATGTACATGTTTTACTGAGAATGTCAGACTTCATTTTCACATGACTGAGAAAGATAATGTGAATTTACAGAAAATATGCTTTCAGTTTAGCTTATAGATCCCCTTCCAAACCACTGTGGGAAAATCATGAGATATTAGTTTTCTTTCAAACCATATTCATGATATCACAGCAGAAGGTTTTTTCACATGGTAAAATCACCTTAGAACCCACCACAATTCCTAAAACGAGTATGGTACCATCAACAAATGATTTATAATGTAACTAAAGTCCTAAAACCCTCTATTAACTACAATGCTTTTTAATGAGGTGCTATCATGTATATTGGTCCCAAGATGGCTGCCAACACTTCTTGGATGAAGTGCTGACAGCCAATCAGATCAGATGTGTGGTTAGGCTCCGCCCATATATATATCTTTTTTTGAACCTAAATTACTCAAAATCCACTGGAGCACATATATTGAGACCTAGCAAAGGCACATCGGGCTAACAGTCCCTACAATTTTGCCAAGTTTTGTGCAAATCCATTCAGCCGTTCGAGCTAAAAGTGAGGCCAACCGCCCTATGGAAATTAACATGGGAAAAACGCGTTTTGGGACCCCCCTATTTTCTCGGCCCCCCCTTGATGAAACCCCCCCAAATTGTCAGGGGCTGCTCAGAAACAAAATGTTCCATTTTCCTGAAAATTTCAGCCAATTCCGTCCACAAACGCCAAAGTTATTAGACATAGAATTTTCAAAAATACCATAGAGAAAAAATCCTAACTATATATACCTACTGGCGACCGCCAGTAGGTAATATATATATATATATATATATCGCACTATCACTCAGAGGAGTATCTTGGTGCTTAAAACTTCCTGTGTCTAGCAGATGACAATGTCTAGACCGTTCGAGAAATGGAGAGGATCATATTAGGGTTCGACATACTGTGTCTGGTTGTGAGTAAATCCAGGTTTTTAGTTGTTTCCTGAAACTTATTTCTGTGTTGGCAGCACGAAGAGATTGGGGGAGTTTATTCCATGCTTTCGATCCAATCACGGATAAGGATTTACCAGCTTTCGTCGTCAGCCTGAACTTTGGGACGGTGAGCAGATTTAATGAGGATGATCTCCGTTCGCGTACAGGATGATATTGTTTAAAGTATTTTTGTAGATAGGCTGGGCCTTGGTGGTGGAAAGCTTTGAAGGAGATTGTCAGGACTTTGAACAGAATGCACTTTTGTATTGGGAGCCAGTGTAATGTATCTAGCGCGGCAGAGGCTGAAGATGTTCTTGCCCAACCTAGAACAAGTCTGGCTGCGGCATGCTGTACCATCTGCAGTCTATGGAGGGCAGATTTATTAAGCCCTGCATACAGACTGTTGACGTAGTCTATCCGGGATGTAATCAGTGCCACTGCAACAGTCCGTCTGGCACTCAGAGGGAGCAGTTTGAAAAATTTTCTTAGACCTCTGATAATATTGAAACAATTTCCAGCTACTTCTCTGGTTTGTTGGTTAAAAGACAGTGTTGTCGAATTTAACCCCTAGATTTCTTGCAGCATTGATAGTGTTTGGTGGAGCCTATGCCTCCTTAGGCCACCAAGATTGAGGGGAGAAGCAGTTGTTAGGGCCGAAAGGTATTATTTCTGTTTTGGCAGAATTACATTTTAGATGATTGTTAGTCATCCATGCAAATACTGCAGAGAGGCATTCTTTCAGGGTGATTTCGGCATTCGTCATATTTTTATCCAATGTTAGAATTAACTGGGTGTCGTCAGCGTAAGCTATGGAGTCAATACCAAACTTTGATCAGGGGGACCATATAAAGGTTGAATAATGTGGGGCTCAAACTTGAACCCTGCGGAACCCCTGTTGTCAGCATTCTCTCTTTGGAGCGGAACTGACCTAGCATAATAACCTGACGCCTGTGTGCCAAAAAATTTCTGAACCACTCGAGCACGGTTCCTGCTATGCCTGCATTACCTAGGCGGTGTAAAAGGATAGCATGGGATACCGTGTCGAATGCTGCAGAAAGATCTAAAAGGATCAGGACCGCCCTCTTGCCCTGATTCAATGCAGCACGGATGGTTTCGGGGGTGGAAAGTAGGGCTGTTTCTGTCGAGTGGTGTGTCCTAAAGCCTGCTTGACATGGGTGGAGGATTTCATTCTCCTCCAGATAAGTCATCAGTTGTTTATTTACGCAGGATTCAGCCAGTTTACATAGAATTGGAAGGAGCGAGATGGGGCGTAGGTTGGTAAGAGTGGCTGGATCTTTCATAGCTTTCTTTTGTAGGGGTCTAACTGCTGCTACTTTCCAGTTGGACGGGATCTCGCCTGAGGAGAGAGAGGCATTAATGATGGAATTTATTCCAGGGTTTGTTTCATTTACTTTTGCTTGCAGCAGTGTAGGGGGACATGGATCAAAAGGGGATCCAGATTTCATAGTTGATATTGCCTTATGCGTATCTTCCAGAGTGATGGGTTCAAAGGTGCACCATCCGTGTTTTTGAGAGCTAATATTGGTCTCGCCATCGGCTTTCTATTGCTGGAAAATTGGGAAGTCTTTTGTGATAGCTGATTACTTCTCCCAGAGAATAGACACTATCTTATCGCATAGATTTTGAGACGGTGGGATATCTTGCGGTAATGCCTTGGGATTTCTGAAGCTGTTCACAATATTAAATATTTCTTTTTGTTTATTTCCTGTCGCTTCAATCTGTGCCGTATAATATGCTGCTTTAGCATTTTTGATAGCGGCATAGTATTGTTTCCGTTCTGTCTTATAAATTCTTTGATCCTCTAGTTCATAGTGGCGACGCCACTTTCTTTCTAGAATTCTGACATTGGTTAGCATATCTTTGAGCTGACCTGTGAACCATGGTGCCGAAAGCTTTCCTTTGTTAGATTTAGAGCCTGCTCTTGTGGTTGTGATCTTATTTCCTATCGTATTCATCCAACCTTCAAAATTCTGGTTGTCAGTGTGTGTATTTCCTGTAAAGATAGGTTTATTGTCTTTAGCTCAGTTTTGCAGGTCAGGATGTTCGATAATTTTGCCCCAGCAGGGTACCCGTTTATCCTTAATGTCCAAAACCTTCTTCCTTCTCTCAGTTTCATTAGTGCTAAAGTTGAATTCTATGAATTTGTGATCCGTCCATAATTGTTGTAATGGGGATTTTACATTCATCATCTCAATATTGGTACCAATACAGTCTAATATGTGTCCTGCAGAGTGAGTGGGTTCCGAGATGTGCATCGTCAGACCTAGAACCTGCATGATTTCATTGAAATCGGCTGCGTGTTTATCATTGGAATCGTCTAGGTGGAAGTTTAAATCTCCTAGTACAGTGAGGCTTGCGAACCTGAGAGTTTGGCCACTAAGTGCTTCCCCTATAGTTTCTAGGAATTGCTTGGCATATCCTGGGGGCCTATACAGTATTACACCCGCAAAGGAGAAAGAGTCTCCTATTTTAATTCAAAAACTTAGGCTTTCTGCTCCTAAAATGTCAGTCCGCTCTGTTGTTGTGCATTTGAACGTATCCCTGTGTATAATTGCCAGCCCACCGCCACGGTGGACTGGCCTGTCTTGCCTTTGAATTGAGTAGTGGAGTGGAGAAGTGTGGCTCAATGGTTAGAGCGGCAGACCCTGATGCAGAGGTCTAGCCCGGGACCAGGGTTCAATTCCCCGCCTCGGCGGGTCTTGGGCTAAAAAATTCCACGGACCTGATAATTCTCGCCTCGGTGCCTATTCCAATATGGAGTCTCACTCTGCAACTCTGGGCAATAGCTTGCTTAATCTCCACAACGGCTCCCACAACGCTAAGGATGCCTGGCCTTCACCTTGGGGGTGCCCAGGAGTGGACGCCTCACAGGGAAAGCCAGGATGGGTTCCACAGCGGTATTCGTAAAAGCGCCTCGAGACCCTTGCGGGTGAGTAGTGCGCTATACAAGTATCAATTTACAAGTATCGATTTACATTTAGTAGCCGGTGGGAAGGGCCTGGGCTATATCAGGGTTCAACCAATCACGTAGCCATGTCTCTGTGATGAATAAACAGTCCAGGGCGTATTCTGTGATAAGGTCATAGATGTGGAGTGCATTTTTGCACATAGAACCTGCATTTATTAGCCCCCCTTTTATAGATATGGCATTCCATTTGGGTTTGCAGTATGGTAGTAGTGTTAATTTTACACTTCGGACAGCGTGTCGGATCTCGCCAGGTGTCCACACTGATGGTATTCTGACAGTGTTTGGAATGGGTGTTAAGGGATAATAGCCCCTCTCTTGACCATATAATTGATGGGGTAGGGTGTTGAGCCCTAAGGCCGTCCTTGGCGCGGACGGGCGCAGACGAGCAGGACTTTGGCTTGACTTCGGCGCGACCGCTGATCGCGCCCGCTTTCCGGAGGAGTGGCCATTTTATACTGTTTTTCTCGAGCGCTAGAGCGCTGGTCCTGGGTCTACCCCTAAGATGGCCGCCGGTTTTGAGCTCGATCCTACCACGTCACCACTCAGTATCTAAATCGTCTGAGTGCGTGGCTTCCAGGAGCGAGAACCTGGTATGTGCAAGGATTAAAAGTTTGTACAACGCGGCGCAAAACAACAAATTGTTTAAAATACAGCTACAGGAAATTAGCAGTGCTGGCACAGACGGTCTCCTGGCTTTCCGCCTCAGGAGCGTAGGAAATCACATGGGACAGCGCGTTTCCTGGTTTTATACTGTTTTTCTCGAGCGCTAGAGCGCTGGTCCTGGGTCTTTCCGCCTCAGGAGATATATATATATATATATATATATATATATATATATATATATATATATATATATATTTATATATATTTATATATATATATATATATATATATATTTGCAGCAATTGTAAATTTCACTTAGACCACAATCAACGCCCTGGTATTTCCCACATATGGTGGGCGTCAGAGGGACACAAATTATGATGTAGACTAAATTACAAATAGGACCCTGGTACATATCAAGGTATGACTGTCTCCCACAACCCCCTCTCCCACAACCCCTCCTGGGTCCAGCAAGGTATAATTGGGCCGACACCCCATTTGCAGTAGATTGGGTATCTCCATTGCACCCCCATATTTTCTTAACCGTTTTGGGGTAGCCTCTACTTTTGTATATAACCCTCTCGGCTGCCATGTATAAATCTATACCCCCTTTCCATTCTTGTAATGTAGGGGTCTCTTCTGCATCCCATCGACCAGCAATATCCTGCTTGGCCACCACCAGGCCAAGTGCGCTGAGAAGAA
Organism: Lissotriton vulgaris; assembly: GCF_964263255.1. Taxonomy (NCBI): domain Eukaryota; kingdom Metazoa; phylum Chordata; class Amphibia; order Caudata; family Salamandridae; genus Lissotriton; species Lissotriton vulgaris. The sequence continues at coordinate 257,637,766 of NC_141697.1, forward strand.
GTTTGGTCTGGGGACATCTGCGTCACCTGGGATCCCTAACAGAATGAATCTAGGGTCCAGTGGTAGGGAGATTCCCTGTATTGCATTAAGTTCGGCGATTATCATCTGCCAATAAATCCCTATTTGTTTACAATCCAAGAGCATGTGGAGAAAAGTGCTGGTGACAGTCCAACAATGCAGACACTGAGGTGATTCCGTGCTACCCATTTTGTGTAGTTTGCCTCTGTCGTAATAGGCCCGGTGGAGAATTTTGAATTGAATGAGGCGAAGCCTAGCTTTAATTGGGACCTTATTGAGGTGCATCAGGGCCGCATACTTGTCTATGTCCTTTATTTCCCCCAGGTCTCCCTCCCACACCTCCCCTAATTCAACCAGGGTGTCTGGCATATTGTTATTTATAATTTTGTAGGTGGCAGAGACTGCCTTTGTTTTTAATTCTTCCTCAAGTAATCTTCCCTCCAGTGGTGCGAACTTGGGGCGCTCGGAAGCCTCTATTCCCTCTGCACTCCAAACATTGCACAGATGGGCGTATTTAAAAATTTGGGAGGCATGAAGTTGGAATTCCGCCTGGAGTGCTGGGAAGGGTTTACGGTTGCCCTTGGCGTGATATCTCCCACCGTGGAGATCCCAAGCAGATCCCAGGCCTCGAATCCCCAGAGCTTATTCAGTTCTTCAAACCAAGATATTATGTGTGTCCAGCCCAGTGTATTATTTGTTCTGTTCCATACCTCTATAGTGGCTGTAGTTGCAGGGAGTAGTCTGTGGGGTCCTTTACCACCATCTAAATAGTGTGTGAAGGATTTTTGTGCAAGTGTTTCCCTTTCCAGCCTATAAGCAGGGTGGCTCCCTGGAGTGTAAATCCAGTCATTTATGTTGATCTGTCGGGTCATGGTGAGGAAGGAGTTAAGTATAATGCAGAGGTGGTTTTCGAGGGCAGTCTGCTACCAGGAGTTGTCCAAAGCTGAGGGGGTGGGTCCAAGGACGAGGACTTCTATCTTCTCCGAGTTTAGTTTCAGGCAGCTACTGCTCATCCAATCTGCGACGTCTTTCATTCCTTCTCGGAAGCTGAGTCTGGTGGGTGGGAGTCTGATCCTTTGGGTTCTGCCGGTGAGAAAGGAACAGAGCCAGTCGACGGTAGTTCCCTGTTTGCTGGGGTCGTTGGATCTGGCTGCGGGAATGCGGTGGGAGACTGTGCTGAAAGCTGCGGAGAGGTCCAGTAGAATGAGGGTTGTGATGTGGCCTTGGTCGAGGAGCGTGCGGATGCCCTCTGTGGCGGTAAGGAGGGCGGTCTCGGTGCTGTGGTTACTGCTGTTCCTCCGTCGTTTTTCAAGTCGTCTGCAGGAGCTTCTGGCTTCTTGGAGGTCGGTGGTGGACCAGGTGGCCTTCAGGGGGCATTGTCTGTCAGTGGTGTGGAGGGGTGCGAGCTTGTCTGCGCATTTGGTGATCCAACAGTGTATCCTTGGCTGCAGAGTTGGCGTCGGTCGAGGCGGGGGTCGTTGATGAGGGTAAAGTTGAGGTGCTCCTCTGCGACCTTGCTCCATTTCCTTTGTGAGGCGTGGTGGTCTGTTCAGAGGGGATAAGTGGTGTGGCTGAAGCAGATGTTGTACCCTCCTGCGAAGATGGGGTCGAGGTTGTGTCCTGTCTTGTGGGTAGGGGTGGTGATGAGCTGTTTCAGTCCGATATTGGTGAAGTTGTCCAGGAGGGCGGTGGAGTTGGGGTTGCTCGGGTTGTCGAGGTGGAAGTTCAGGTCTCTGATGAGTATGTAGTCCATGGAGGCGATGTTGTAGGGTGTGATGAGGTCAGCGATGGTAGTGGTGAACGAAATGCGGGGTCTGTAGGTGAGAGTGCCGCGACGCGTTGTCCTAGGGCTGGTTTGGATCTTGGAGTGCAGGTGTTCGATGGTGGAGGGGGTGTTGCCTGGGAGTGCAGGTGTTCGGTGGTGGAGGGGGAGTTGCTCGTGCTGGAGGTGGAGATTCAGAGGGAGCTCTTACGTGCGATGTGCGATGGCGAGTCCTCCTCCTGGGCGGTCCTTCCTCTGAATCTTGTAACTGGCAGGAATAGCGGTGGCGATGGTAGTGGAGGTGTTTGTCCAGGTTTCCGTGAAGAAGGCGATGCCTGGCGAGAGTGTCGAGGAGGTCCCAGATCTCTGCGGCATGTCTGTGCAGTGAGCGCACGTTGGGTAGCATACACTTCAGGGCTTCGTGTGGCGGTCCTGGGGCTGCAGAGAATGGTGAAGGATTTTCAGAAGGAGAACTGGCGGTGGGTGGTGTTGGGCATACTGGCAGTTGTTCCTTCCGGGTTTGAGTGCGTGGAGGGCAGCTGAGTCATAGCGGTGGGAGGTCGGAGAACCAGGGTCCCTGGATGAGGATGAGGATGGGCGCAGACAGGCTTGCCTTTGGCTCCCCTGCGGGCGCCATTAAATAGAGATGGGGAGGGAAGCACAGCTGGGAGGCGGGAGTGGGAAACGGCAGGGGGGGAGGGGCCGCGGGGCAGCAGTGGTGGAGAGGGCGGCAAAAACCGAGAACAGAGCCAAAAGGGCACAGGTACAGAAATACCAAATACATTACAAAAATTACCAGAAATACAGATACAGGCACAATAAAGAAAAATACAAATACAGGCACAATGAGGACAAGCAACTCAAACACCTACCAGAAGAGGTGTAGGGGAAGCAGCAGGCGGCACAACAGCGGAACTTCTGGGGGAGAGAGCAGGTCTCTAACCATAGATCAAACCAAACAGAAATTGACCATTATTGGGATGTTGTGAGCCTGGGTCGCAATGGAACTGCACCTGCTGCACTAAAAAGCCCTACAAAAAAACTCCCCAACCTTCCTCAATGCATTTCTCTAAGGAAGCTGTCTCTATCGTTTGTAATCTAAAACAAAATCCAAAGACCCTCATATAGCAGTACTTCCTCTGGGCTATCTCTTTGATGCTATCCAAAGATCTCACTACTTTCCTTTTTCTCCTGACCATTACTCTTAGACCCAAGGGGTCTAGGCGATCAGAGCGTTCAGTCTGAACATGACCCTGCTGGCCTGCTCCCTGTCACCCACTGGGCTCCCCTTGAAGGACATGTGCATGTGAATAGAGGTCGAAGTGAACGGGATCTATGGGGACCCACATGCCCCATGCTTTTTTCATTTTACAAAATCAGTTCCCATACTTTTTGTTAAAAAACAACAATCCCTGAACAGTTATTGTGGCCCTTGAAGTGCCTCTGTGTAACAGTGAAGGGAGGGAGGATTTGGGGTGTGGAGGAGTTTCCTGTGATGTGAAGCTCAGGGAGGGACACTAAGCTAAGGATGAAATAGGCATTCTCACCGGGGTGTCTGCTACCTAAAAGAATGTAAATGTGTGCAATAGGTTAATCACAAAATGTAAAGGCAGCTTGGAAGCCAGTTTAGTCTATAATTGATGGAATCACTTGACGCTACATGGGGACAAGGTGTTCTTTTTGATACTTAATGTCAGGGTGTTATAAAATGAGTTCTAGAAAGTGTACTTTTAATAGACAAATGTGTGCCCTAGGTATTATATACCTATTACTCAAATATGTTTAAAGCACTTACTTTATCTTAAAACATCAAATCATTTTGCAGCAGTCTAGCTTATACTTTGTATAATACATTTTTTAAATAATGACTTGCATTATAAGTGTTTTCTACTTCAGGCTCGGACCTTGTAGCACTATAAATACACAAGTCGCTATAACTCACATCTGCAGTGGTCACATTACCCAAATGAAATGTCAGAACGTAAACAATGTATTTCTGTTTTATTAGCTTAATCTGCATTAATTTTTCGTTTAAGTTGTCTCCATTATTTTACATGCAATTACCTGAAAGTGAAAAACAAAACACTTGAAGAATAATTTGCCCTTTTTTGCCACCACGTGGCTAAAAGGAAGTTTTGGTTTTCCACTTTCAGTTTCCTGCATATAAAATAATACAGAAACCTTAAACGAATAATAATTTCAAGTTGAGCTACTGGGATGGAAATACATTCTTTCACATTACAAGAGTGTATATGTTTTTACCCATTAAAGGACTGCATGTAAATGAAGCCAGACTGGAAACGAACCTAGTTGTACTTCAAGGCCATCTTCATTTACAAGTACTTGTTGAGCCATCTGCCCCCCCCCCCCCCCCCCCACTCCCTAGGAATGCAGCCACGGCCTCCCAGGGGGGCCCTTCACACAGTTTGAAGATCTCTGCCCTACAGGGTGAGTGATGCGAGTAAGCCTAGGGTGATTTAAATGTATTGAAATGGGTAACAGTTTTCCAGCAAATTGATGTTCCTTTCTTTTAATGTTTTAATTTGAAGCCTGTTTTTTTGTGCCATTTTTCTGACTTGCGCTACTGCCTTGTTTGTGAATTATCTTGAGCATTGGAAACTACAGATGCCAACTGCAGCTCAATTACAGCAATATCGGAAGTGCCAAAGGGTGTTTCCGCAACAGGAAAATGCAACCTGCTTTTACACGCTGCTGCTGGAATGGATTCAAAGTTTGCACTTTCTGATTTTTTTCCATCCTGGAAGCATCTCTCTCATGTGTGTGCACTCCTTACGTATGATAAATTTTGAGTTCTGGTTCTACAAGGCAGGTAAAATTAAGCAGTTGGTGTGTTGGTGTAATTGTTTGCCTACATCAATTACTTAAGCCACCAGGCCTCTTGCTTAGTTGGCCAATGCCTGTGTCTCAGTTGCCTTGATCTTGTGCGTTTGGTGGTCCTCAGCTGCTCAGGGAGAGTCTTTGGACGCACAGCCCATTCCTATACTTATATGTTTTTTTCTTCCTTCAGCATAAGTGCTACATCGTAGCAACCGTAGATAGAGACTTGAAGAGGAGGATCCGAAAGATTCCAGGAGTTCCCATTATGTACATCTCTAGCCACAGGTCTGATGCGCCCTCCTAACTCACTCACACTCTATCCTTTTTTTTATATTACTTGCTGCCAGCCAGACCCCAAATCACTTTCTTCTCTCTCTCACTCAGTACCTCCTCCCATCGCTGCTTTGTTTTGGCCAGATATTTGTGTCAATGTGTATACATCCTGAAAAATTCAATGCCTTTTGGAATATTTTTCCATGCGTTATTCTTCCTTTAGATCATATTTTCTAGTCTTCTCCTTTCCCTTCCTTCCTGTTTATCTCGAATTTACCTTTGCTCTGCCTTCTTTCTTTACTCTTGCTGCACCTCTCCTTTCCTCTCTCCTATTTTCTTTATCCCTTTTTCTTTCTCTATTATCCTTTCAATTTTTCCTCGGACTCATTCACCCTCACCCCCCCCCCCCACACTTTTTATCCTCTTCTCTATTTTACAACTTTCTTCACAACCACCACAGTGTGGATGATATTGGGTATACTTCTACTTTTCTTCCTTTATCCCTTTTGCCTCTCACATTCTCCTTTTTATCTTGAAAGATTCCTCTTTCTTTCTAGCAGTGATTCCTCTCTTTTTCTGTCCTTTACTGTGTTGCTCTGTTCTTTGACTTACCTTTTTGCTCTCTTCTGTGACTCTCAACCTTCTCCCCATTTCCTCCTTTTATTTTTTTATTAACATTCCCCTACCCTTTCGTTCTCTTTTCTGAGTGTGTTGCTTTCCACTATTGCCATTTTCCCCGCCCCCAAACCTGGTTCGCTCATTCTCTATATTCTCTTGCCCAACTTACCTTCAAACTTTCCTCTCACAACTGTATCCCTATTGCAAGTTCGAATACAAAATGCTCAATACATAGCCACAGATTAAACTGAATGGCCAGAAGCTTCAGTCTGCGAGGAAAAGTAGAAATTTATAAGTGCATAAATAAATCGGGGCAGCTAAAATGTCACGTGCACAAGAAAAAAACAGACTGGCTGCAATAAGTCCCCAAACAGTTCATAACATGTCCGTGCTCATCAATGGATTTTAAAATAGCACTGAGCAGTCTGGTAAAATGTTGATTGATTGAAGGCTTTATTTCGATAAAAACATATCTTAAAAGCATAAATACAACAATACAATTTCACTAAAAACTTTAAAAGCCATTAGTTTAACAACCATGTTTAACCTATTACGCAATGCGACATTTTCAGGAAAATACGCATATTGGATCCTGGGAACTACATAGGTATACAAATGGAAAAAGAAGGTTTCAATCTAATTACATCAAAATATAAAATCACATATTAAACAATTTCCCTTAGCCTTTTAGCTCTAATGGACCAAGCCCATCTTAAAAACTTTGCTAGTCCGCATGCGTACAATGCACGAGTATCTGTTTTAAGGATACGCAGCGCCGCAGAATGTTGTCTGATACTTAACTCTCTACAAAGAGGCTTAAGCCAACAGCTCCTTGGTGACCGGTACAATGGGCATGCAAACAAAATATGTGCCATTGATTCTACTTTAGTCGTGCAAAATGGGCAATACGGCGAAGTCTGGAAGGGGCTTTTCTATCGAGCAGTAAATTCACTGGTTAGCAAAATGCCGACCCTAAATTTAAAGTACAACACCCGATCAAGTGGGTTCTGGATGGTGTCAAGATAGGGTTCACAAAATACAACATCCTTGATACCCAGAAAATTGTCAGTTAGTCTGCCCATGTTTGGCTCAGAGCAACGCTTAGATGCTACCCAGTTCCAGTAAATTCCTTTCAACACTGCTTTTGGCGGGGCAGATTTAGTTACCCATGCATCCTTGAGGCCCAAGTCACATAACAATGTTTTTACATCCTTGAGCCACCTAATGTTGTGCCAACCAACCGTGGACATGACTTCAGATAAACCCTCCGCATACTTTGCCAGCTCAGGGACTCGCCACAGCCGTGCCCATAACAGAAGTGGTCGGAGTTTAGCCAAATCAGATGGCATCCCAGATCTAATAGCAAGGGGACCGTGGGGGCGCTCTGCGGGAGCGCCATTAGATCTTTGAGGAATTTATTTTCTGATCTTACCATCTGGTCTGTGTTGCACATACCCCACAGCTCGGCTCCATATAGGGCTGGGCTCACTCCTTTTGCCTTGTGTATCGTTACAACCGGGGAAATGGGCCTGGTGGATGTAGAACGCTGTTCCCTAAGAATAGCCCCCCCCTACCCTCTTATGGCATAAGAGCATTTTCTGCATGCGAGAGGTCCACTGCATAGTATCAGAGATACGGATACCAAGGTAATCAAGCACAGTAATCCTCTCCAGTGGGACAAGATTCAAAACAGGGGGCCTACTAAGCTTTTTTGGCGGGTTTATCACCAGGTACTTTGTTTTATCAGTATTTATGACCAGCCCCTGCAAAAAGCAAAAGGACTGGAAACTATCTAGGAGGTTCTGCAGGCCTACAGGGGACTTGGAAATAAGGAGGGTATCATCGGCGAATAGGAGAGTTGGAATTTTCTCGCCCGCCAGGGACGGTGCATCAGATGGACTTTGCAGTAGCTGCTGCACCACCCCGTTCACATATAATGAGAACAGGGTAGGGGCTAAAACACATCCCCGGCGAACGCCCTATTCACTTGAATTCTGTTGGTCTTTTGTCCGTGCTGGCCCCACCTCACTTGCGCAAAGTTACCATCGTGCAGCCTCACTAGTAATGGCAAAATATACCGAGGGATCCCCATATCTGATAGAACTCCCCACAGGTGTTCCCTAGGCACCAGGTCAAAGGCAGTCTTTAGGTCGATAAACGCGAGATAAAGACTGCCTTTGCCTATGATAACCACCTTCCAATAAATAAGTAACAAACGGAATGCCTGTTCTATAGTCCCTGTGCCGGACTTGGTAGTCCGAAAGTACTTTATTTTCGTCAACCCATTGCATGATTCTCTCAAGAATGACCTTCCCTACAACCTTCTGTGAGGAGTCAATCAAGCTTATCGGTCGGTAGTTGGCAGGGTCGTCCCTATCCCCCTTTTTGAAGATGGGGACGACCTCTGCCCCCTTCCACGACTCCGGAATTCTTGCGCCATTATCAATGGCATTGATTAGTCGTAATAAGCTTCCCCCATTTAAGAAGATCAAGGCTAATGAAATCGCCGGGGATACCATCAGGGCCTGCAGCTTTGTGCGGGACGATGCAGTTAATCGCTCTTTCCACCTCCCTTTGCGTGAAAGGATAGCTGTTAGGGTCCGCCGGGTTTGCTAGGAGAATTTGGCAGGTGGGCTGAGATAGATCGCCCTGAGAGCATGTATATAATTTTGAGAAGTGGTCAAACCACCTTTGGCCTGGAATATTGCACGTAATAAGTGCATCATCCGGTCTGTTCTTCTTCCTAATGATGCTCCAGAAGCGTCCAGCATTTTTTAGTGCTTTCCAGTATTGATCTTCCCACTCCTTTTTTGCTAATAGGACTGCCCGTTTGTACTCACTCCTAGCCGGCCTTATCTGCACTTGCAACTTGGACTTAACAGCCTTGATTAGCGCAGTTTTCTTATTGCGGCACTCAGTAGTGTACCAGCCTTTTTTATCGATGGAGTTGGGTGGCTTTCTTCGTGGGACTCCGTTACTTTGGGCAAGGAAAAGGTTACCCAATGCCGAAATCCTATCCTGAAACGTTTCCGTCACCCTAGACAGGGCACACCGGTCAACAGACAGTGTGTCCAAGTCAGTCGGTGCTACTGACAGGAGGACCTCAATGTTCTTAACCTTCTCCTTGTCAAAGGCAACTCTACACCACCTCAATCGCCTTCCACAGTTAGATGGATATACATCTGCAGTTGTCATGATGGCAGCCACAGATAAAGGGCCATGTGGGTTTGACCACAGGGAGATCAAGCTTAATGAAAGGGAGTTGTGGTCACTGTCGGTGGACGGGATGACTTCCATGTCCTTCATAACACGCCAAAGCTTGAAATCAAGGAGGATGTAATCAATACTGGAAGAGTGGTTGACCCTATTGTATGTATGGGCCCCCATTTGATCAGAGGCAAATCTATCATTCACTGCCCTGAGGCCAAACTCCGCAGCTAGCGAGTTCAGTTGTATGGCCCGTTGCGACAACCTTTTTATGGGTTGTAAGGCGAGAATTGGAATACCCCTTCTGGCATCATCCTCAGCAGTATCCAAGATGTCATCTGCCTCGAGGGGTTCAAATGTGCAATTCATGTCCCCTGCCACAAGAACATGCACACCACTGGGGCGTTGCCTAAGTATATTTTCGAAGTGACTAATTGCGGTTGATGGCGCGCCGCCTTTGGCACCGCGGGCATATACATTATAGATTTCCATTTTGCTCCCTTTATTTTCTCTACTTAATGAGAGTCCTAGAATGTCGGGAGAGTTGCTTTCTATCTGACTGATGTTACAACCCAGCAAAATGCTCACCCATATCAGGAGCCCACCCGAAGGGCGACCTCTTCCTGAGGGTGGTGATACTGCTGGTATGAAAAAGGTGGCGTAGCCTGCTTTGTGCTGGGGCACCAAACTTCAGGTTTCCTGGAAAATGCAAATTGAATAAGACTCAATCAGCTCATTCCAGTCTGGTAAATCCAGTTTCTTGGAGAGGCCTGCTACACTCCCTGTTGCCTTGGTAGATTCCAAGGCCTTGCATACCTGGCTAATAGTCAAAGGGCTAGGAGTTTTACCCGGCCAGGCATGTTGGCCCAGGGAGAATTCACTAAGTACTTGCGGTAACTCGCAATGTCCTTCAGTACCGTTTCCTTCTATACCATATATAGCTGCAGGTGTGGGACTCAGAGGGGCTCCTGGGCGATGTAGTTGTGGCGCTGCTTCTATGCGCGTCTCACTCGCGCTGGCTCCCAGTCCCTCCTGTCGTAGAATGCAAGTTCTCCTTAGTGCGGTTTCAAAACAGGGAAACACCTCCTCACTATTGTGTGGCACAAAACACCTAGCGCTGTATTCTATAAAGCATTGTATTTTTGTTTTCAGATATCTTTGGGATACCCTCTGTCAACTGGGCTTTTTCAGTTTCCTTTTCACATGATCTCTATTGCCCACTCCATAGCTTACCCATAATTTTTAGCACCTCATATCTCTTTTTCACTTGCTGTTTCCATTTTCTTGGCCTTTCGCTCTCACTCTCTCTAAACAGTGAAGTGTGTTATTTTCAGGTCACTGAACACAGTAATGATTCTTCCAACATCCTCCAGTCCTTAAGGAGGACTGCCACCAGTAAATGTTCTGACCTGGGTACACGTTGTTCCAAATACAGGTGTGCCAGATCTCCTAAATGTCCAGATGAAATATCAGTTACTAACTCTAGGTAGAACAGTATTTATTCAATATTGGGAAGTACTGGCAGGATGCTATAGTTCCTCTTGAAGATGTGTATCTTTGGATTTGTCCTTGTTGTACCCAACAGTTTGCCACTGGTTAAGCCAGTCGATCTCCCACACACACTCCTATCCCTTCACCCCATATGCCTTTATCCTCTCTTTCTGCCCTTATCCTCCATTTCTGTCCCCAACCCCTTTTGACCTCGTCCTCCATCTGCCTCATCCCCCGATCAGCCCTCATCCACCTATCGGGCCCTCATCCACCCTTCCCTCCCCATCTTCCCCAACGCACTCATCCTTCCTCGTAAACTGGCATCCTGTCTTGCACACTTGCATCCCCGACTACTCACACACACCACACACACAATAAAGGGTACAGTTACATTCTAACCCGAACCCCCTATTGTCTTTCCCAAAGGCTTGTCCCGCTTGTCTTTTCCTTGAGCCACTCTTGTCTTTCCTTTTCCCCCACCCATCGTTGCTTACCCTTTGCCCCTCACCCTTCGCTTTCTTCTGGGCCCACCTCTTTTGCTTTTAATTGGTCCGAGCTCTTCTCTTTCCTTCTAACCCCTATTTTCTCGAGCACCTCTTTCCCCTGCCCCCACTTTTTTCTTTGAACACTGCCTCGGTTTCCCCTCACCTCTCTATTATGCTCCCTTTTGTATGTATCTTTTTACTGTTCTCCCAGCCCTATATTTTAAGAAGTAGTCACCCTCCACGCTATGTATTTTTTCACCTGTGACTTTCATGTGCTTGCCGATTTTTTGTTTTTAAAACTTTTTTTTTACTTACTGTTATTCTTGGCCTCTTTTTTAGTTGGCTTTGACTTGGTTTCTTTTTTCTGGTCTCCTTCCTGTTTTGCTTGCTCTCTTATCTCTGGCTTGCCCCTCTCCTCCTTTGAATTGCCTGCTCCCTCCATTTAGCGTGTCCCCTCCCACTCTGTCTTATCCCCATCACTCTGACTTTTGCCCTTTCCCATAATCTTTGACGTGTTGGCCTCCCCCAATACTCTTTGACTTGCCCTCCTCCCCCCACTCCCATGGCCCCAATACTCTTTGACTTGTCACCCTCCTATTCTTGACTCGGCCTCAATTCCATTGTTTGTCTCTCCCACCCCCACCCCCACCTTGGCTTGTCCTCTCCTCCCACTCTTTGTCTCTGCCTCCCCCTCCTACTCTCTTGCTTGACCTTTCCCCCACACCCTTTCTCCTTCCATATACCTTTGCCTCTCTACCTTGCCATCTCCCTCGCCCTTCCACCCTCTCTTGATTGCTCTTTCTTGCCCTCTTTTTCATTTGCTCTCTTTTGTGCACTTTCTGTTGCTTCTCTCTCTTACTTCCCACTCATGGTTCCTCTGTCACTCTTGCTCGCTGCCTGCTTGCCCACCCTTTCTTTCTGGCATTCCAGTCATCTCTCTCATCTTTTGTCTCTCCTCCTTTTTTTTTCTAGTCTGATATGCAGTGTTTATACCCTGTCTGCAGTCCATTAGGCTATTACTGAACATCACGTTTAGCACTGCTCTTTCTCCCCATTTTTAGTCCCCTTTCTCCCTATACTCTACCCACCTATGTTTGATGTAACGGTCACTGAAGTTACCAAAGAATATAATACCCTATTTTTTTTACTTGTAGGTATAACATCGAGAGGATGCCGGATGATTATGGTGCTCCAAGATTTTAACTTTCAGTCAGCTCCTTTTCAAATATTCTTGACAGTGGCAAGATTCAGTACACCACACAATACACCGCTTTTGTGAAGACTGTGTTTCAACACACCCACCAATGCCATTTGTCAAGATTCCTAGGTGTTTATCCCACCCACCAATGCCCTTTGTCAAGATTTTCCATTACACAGCTGCTTGCAATTAAAGTTAACCATCCCATGATGTGATTTAGTGAAGATGCTAAGTGTTCGGTGGATGGGGTTATGGACAGTAGTCTGTGCTTCGGAAGAGCTGTCTTTATGAACATTTTCTATTTTGAAGCAAATAAGTCAACTTTTCTGGACAGCTTCACTCGAGCCAGACATGGAGACTTTTACATGTTTACATCTCCCAGGTACTGTGTCACTCCTATGGAAGGGCATACACTGTGAAGATGAAGAGATAAGGGTGGAGAGAAGACTTACTCAAACACAGCTGTAAAAGAAGAGGGAAAATGAAGTTCTGTTGGATGTGCAGCAAAATCAGCAGCAAGACTAAATGAAGAGTAGGTAATGAGTACCAAGTGGGTTTATAGCCTTTACATGGAATAAAACACAGTCCATCACGGCAGGAGAAGACTTATTGGGCAAGACTACTATGGTAGAGAATGAGTCACTTCATTATTTGTTTCTGTTTATTCTTCAACCTGTAAGACTCTTGCGTCAAGTGAGTTAAGTGGCTGCCGTAATATAAAAATATAACTGGAATCATTGGAATTAATGTGACTTACTAAACAGTCCAGGGCTTGACGAACCTGCAGTTCTGCGAATGCACTGATGAAAGGAGGTGCAATCAAAGTGCTCCACCATGAACAATGCTCAGAAGAATGAATTCATTTCTCTTTCTTACAACTACAACAGAACTGAAAATATCACCACTTTGGTTCCTGTGACTGTTTGCTTAGCCTCAGCTGCTTTTGGTCCTTGATTATGGAATGAAAGCTGTTGATTGTGGGATTGTACATAACCCAACAAAGGCTAGATTTCACTCCTTTTTTTTCTTGCCATAGAAGTGAAATTATTCAAATAGATTTAGATTTTTCCCAACATCTTGTCAAATATTCCTTGTCTAAAAGTGGTGCAGCTGGCAAGAGCAGTCGTGTCTGAGGAAGCCGTTGGATTCATAGTTGTTTCTTTTTGTCATAGATGTTTCCTGAGGCACATTTAAAACTCAGTCTATCTCTGTTAGTCTTCTGTATGATATGACTGAGCATTCAACGCCCGAGTACAATACGTCGTGTGCACACACATAAAGTGAGCCCGAATAACCAAACTGAACTGTACTGAACTGTATGTCTGTGTCTCGCGCCTTGATGCCCCCTGGGGCTAAGTCTGCGTGTTATAAAACTCTTTTCAATCATTCATTCATTAACTATACATTTCCACCCAGTAGTATAGCAAAAATGCAGTTGGTCTTCAACGATGGCTGTTCAATAAAGATTTGGAAATCCTGAATACAAGGTACATTACACAACACTGATAAGTGTTGAATCCATTCTTCATTGTAACTTCAGCTTGTAATTCCCAAGGGTTAGGTTTTTCAAAGCATGAACCAAGCCTTAAAGAGCATCACGTTTCTGGTCAATCTCTCCAGCTACAAGATAAAAAAAAAAGGCACGAGTTTTGGGCACAGACCCTTGAAGTATGTTTGACAATAGGGTGTGCCTCCCCGCACCAACCTCATGAGACAAAAATATCTATGGTAAGCTCACTGTGAAGAGTCCTAATAAAACACTTGTAGGCGCTCTTATAAACAATAGGGTTGGAGCGATTGTGATAACTTAGTGAGTGGTTCTCCTCTCTAATAATTGTCTACTTTAGAAGTCAAAATGATCCCCCTCAAAATCTTCAGTCCCGACATTTTTGATAAAGGCTAAACCTAGCATAATACAAAAAGGTTCTCGTAAAAATACAGAGTAGACCTAACACAATTCAAAATAGTATACAGCCAGTGCTACCATAATTTAGCTCAAGTAGCATGTAACAAGGACATAGATTGTATCATTGCGCTCCTGAATTGAAAATTGGTCTAAATCAACCTGGGATCAACCGTACCTGGCACTCTTTAACATTTTTATCTCAGAAATGTCACGGTAAAAGATGACAATACCTTGTTGGTTAAAAAAAATACTCCACTACAAGAGTTTCATAATAAGATCTGTCCTCATGCTATGGGAATGAAAAGCTAGTGGAGTCACCTAGATGAAAGTTTTATTCACTTTTGTTTATTTTCATAAAAGTTCAAGTTCAGCCGGCAGGAGAATTAAAATAATTGTGCAGAACAAATACAATAAATAAGCACATACTTTGAAACATAGTTATCTTGCCTCCTGTTATAACCATGATCTTCTGCCAGTCTGTTTTGGAAGTAAAGGCACTTTTCATGCTTTGATATTCAAGTGCATAATATGTAATGGGGAAAGTGAAACTACACGTTTCAGCATGCTTAGTTGTGCTTGGTGCGAAAAAGGTAACGCCTCAACATGCAGCTAGTTGATGCAGTGATGCGATAAAGAAAGTACACCATCCTTTGATTCTTTGTTTTTTCATTTTAGGATATATCTGACTTTCACCTGGTTCTCACCAGGTCCTAACATTAGACAAGTCTAAACTCGTAACAAATAACACACTTACATTTCTTTGTGTCGTAATTGATTAAAGAATACTCCGCCAACATTCAGTAGCCTTGTGTAAGTAAAGATTTCCTGTATTGGTTTAATCGTCACATAGGAGCCCTGTTCCTCTTATAAAACTCCTCAAGCCTGTTGATGTTTCAGTATATTTGTTTAACCACCATTCTCAGGAGATCTCCATTGATAATCCTCAACACTGAATAGTCCCACCCACGTACAAGGATCCCAGGGCAGTTCTTTCAAAGTCACAAATACTTCGGTTCACTTTGGAAAGGCCAGAAAAACACGTGACGAGCTAATTACATTTTTGCAGCCTTAAAAATAGGCTATATTGCTATATTTAAAATTTAGAAGGAAAAAAGGGTCATACCCTTGGAAATCACTTCAGCAAAAATGAAAAGTTATCGTTTAAAAACAACCTTCACAAACGCTTTATACTTCCTTTTAAAGTAAGCTAAGGAATAATGTATGGAAATTTAGTCCGAATATGCTGCAGCGTTGATACAATGTAAACAACACTACACCTGTAAGGGCCTTTTGAACTCCAGTGTCTCATCATGCCCTGTAGATGGCAGTATACTCAGTTCTTTTTTCCCGCTCCTGCTGACAGGATCCTGGAGCAGAGCTCTGCCTTTTTAAAGGTTTTCCACAAAAATTCAATCTTCAGTTTTCTAATGTTGATTCACTCTACGTCCTTTGGGGCATAGAGCAATTATAGATAATTTCCTGACAGGGAATGTATCTATATTTTTGTAAAATGCCATCCTTTTCTGCTAAATGCCAAGACGGCATCAGGAAAATAGCAAAAACAAAACCACACAAGATCTGTAGCTTATGTTTACCAGAATCATGCCCCCAATACATGTCGCAACTGCAAGACTCTCTCCAGGTGCACTATGAGAGAGATTTGCATCCATGGCCAAGTGGAGCACGGGGGACGGCAAGACTCCATGATTGGTGAGATTTCTGAAGGGCGAGGAGAGACTGCATGCTTTACCAGTGCCCCTAAGTCAGATTTGGAGGAAGACATCTCTCCCCTTCGATGTCGAGGGCATCGAGAAGAGGCACTGTATCTACTTGCTCACCGTTATTGGCTGGTTTGACATTGAGGAGAACACAGTCGATGTTGAGGGGGGCTAAGACATCATGCAACATCAAGACGTCACACAACTGCCCTGACCAAGACAGTGGAGTGGCTTTCGCAGATGAAAGCAATCAGACTTCTTTCAGAGTCTGATTCGAAGTACTCTAGGGCCTACTCGCCACCAAGGCCCACCTCTCCAGTTACCATTCTGGATCTGTCAACAACGCCTCAAGTTCCAGCGGAATCCACTCCACCTCCGCAACGCTTTCCTCATCCTTCTTCTTAACCAGTGATTCCAGCTGCACCTCCATTGACAATTTTGCCAGTCTCTCCGCTACCACAGCCTATTGAAGCAGTAACACATACACTATATGTCTCGCTCATACTGGTTCGAGGTCTCACAGATGCTGTCATTCAAGACAATGAAGATAGTCTACATCTAGAATATCCTCCCCATCTTGTCATACATCATCTTCAGGATAGTATTCACAGACCTTAAAAAATTCTCCTCCAAAAATATAGCCAATAGATAATATTAACACCTTCCAACAGATACTCATCAGGGTAGCTAACAAATTTATATAAATTACCGACTACTACCACAACTTCGGTAATCTTTGAAACACTTCATCAAAGGTCTGCAGCTAGTCCACTTCTCCCTTCGGTTCCAGGCCTTTTAGAACCAGTGATGGAACTTTTTCTAAAAGGAAGACAGACCACCAGATAACAATCCTTCCTTTCTTTGCACAGATCTGATTTCAGACTCAGTCATTGTTTCAGCAGCTCGAAAACTTCATGCCATCTTCTACAGTACCTCCTGATAAGGAGAGCAAGAAAATGGATTCAGTGGGCAAAAATTTCTGCAGAACCTGTGCAGTTTCCATGAAAACTGATAGTGCAACTGCTCTCCTAGGACGTTATGGCCAGTCACTATGGAATTCCATTCAACAATTCTTGGACGATCTTCCCAGAGATGAGCGTCCGGATTTCCAAGAGATTGTTAATGAGCGCATGGTGTCAAACCAAGTTATCAGGGCTGCAGCAGACTCCTCTACTCTAACAGCACATG
Organism: Lissotriton vulgaris; assembly: GCF_964263255.1. Classification (NCBI taxonomy): domain Eukaryota; kingdom Metazoa; phylum Chordata; class Amphibia; order Caudata; family Salamandridae; genus Lissotriton; species Lissotriton vulgaris. Next base: position 257,654,468 of record NC_141697.1, read on the forward strand.
GCTATTGTCATGGCCTGCCTCTTCAGCGCATTTCTTGGCTGAGACTGACAGGCCTGAAACCCGAAGCCCAACATCGAATTCTCAACCTGCCTTTTTCTGGTAACACCTTGTTGGGCTCTCATGCTGCTGATTCGATGTCTAGGTTGAAGTCCGAGCTTGACACACTCAAAGCTGACAAATTGGGAAAAAAGAAAGAATATAGGAGACATTCCTATAGGCCCTATGGCCGCTGCTATTTCCACCAGAGGGTTCAAACCCCTCATTGGTCTTCAGCACAGCAGCAACAACAACCATCTCAGCCTTATAGAAATCACCAACAGTGCAGTCAGTCAAGAGGCAGACTTAAGTAATCATTTGCCCAACCCACTAAAAAGATTGGTGGCAAAACAGTGAGTCATATCTTTTTACTCTGGTAGGGTGAAGCATAACATCCTTCCTGGAAGTGTGTCAAAAGATGACCACCGACCAATGAGTTCTGAATATTTTAGATTATGAAATCTGAAAGAGACATGTTCGTGATAGATTCCTTACCTTAGAATATCCCCAGGCGTCAGACTGGATCCGGAAACTTTTGCGTAGCAATACCCCTGCGCGTCAGTAGGCGTCGTCCGCGGCTCCGCATCAGTCTGTGTCGTTAGCTCCAGAATGATGTTGCTGGAGTACTTAGACGCCGCCCTCGCGTGCTGACGTCAGTTCTTTTTTCTGTGCCAGCTAGCGCAGATCCGGAGAAGCTCTACCCCTTAGTCACTTTTTGACTAAACTTTTTTTATCTTTTGATCTGGTTTTTCTCGAGTCGTTCGACTCCTACAGTGCCGGTAGGGATGCCCGGGTTCAAACCCTGCTCCAAGTGTACCCGAATGATGTCGGTTACCGACCCCCATCGCCGGTGTCTTCAGTGTTTAGGCCTCGACCACGACGACCGAACCTGCTCCGACTGCCGGGCCCTGACGTCTAAGGCTAGGCGGGAGCGGACCCGCAAGCGACTTAAGATCCGGCAGTCGGCCCCGTGCCGTTCAAGGTCCCGGTCTCACAGGAGGTCGAGGGACCGGTCGCGGGGTCGGACCCCTCGTAGCTCCGAGAGTCGGCATCAGTCTTCGGGATCAAGATCCTCGGGTAAGAGGCATGAGAGGTCGAAAAGGCGTCATTGCCCTTCGACCCATCCTGACGCTCACGCAACGCGGCCGGGGGTTCGGGTGACGCCAACCACGTGGCTCCGATGGAGTCGCGGGCGCCGCAGCCTGCCCCACACCTTCCGGTCCCTGGGCGAGATGCAACACCTGAGGAGGTCGAGCGGTACCTCATGGCCATGAGGTCCCTCCTCCTCCGCCGGGCTCCTGGCGCCTTCGGGCCCAGCAGTCCCGGCTGGGGGGCCTAGCGGGTCGGGTGCTCCGGCTCCGAAGCCGCCGGGTGCTTCGGCCCAGACGCCGCCAGTGACTTCAGTCCCGGCACCGCAGGCCCCCACTGGATCCGCTTCCGGATCCGGGTCATCGCCAGTCGACCTCACCGATGCCGGCCCTGAGAGTGTCACCTCCGGCGCTGCCCACGGGCGCCGCCATCCCCGATCCTGCTCTCGATTCGGTTCCGGCGCCGCTCTCGACGTCGTATGGAGATTTTTATTTCCACGAACCAGCCCCATCCTTTGAACCTGATTTTCAGGTGATGGGTGACGAGGGAGATTGGGAGGGGTCTGTGGACCCTCTGGCACAGGAGTGCCAGTCTCAGCAGGACTGGACATGTGAGCTTGGGGATGCCAGTGGGCTGGACCCTTCGCTAGACACTGGTTTTGTCTCCCCACCAACCGTGGCTACGGAGGAGGGGGCTGGCTACAGTGTAGTGTTGACGTGGGCGGCCAAGGCCTTGAGCCTGGAGCTCCCTGTCACGGTCGTGAGGGCTAACCTCCTCACTGAGGTCCTTAAACCGCGGGCAAGCTCGCTGAGCCTCTGCTGCTGCCGTTTAATGAGGCCTTGTGTGACGTTCTTTTGGGCACTTGGTCCAGGCCCGCTACAGGTCAGCCTGCGGATAGGAACGTGGCCAGACGCTACCGCCCGGCTCAGGGCGACCCTTGCTTCTTGTCCACCCCTCCCCCCACCCCCGAGAGCCTGGTTATCCAGGCCTCTACTTCTCAGACCGCATTCCCGACGACTCCGCCCGATCAGGAATCCAAGAGGTACAAACAATTCGGTGAGAAGCTGTTCTCGTCCCTGAGTTTGGGACTGCGGTCAGTCAATACCTCATGCCATTTGGGCCGGTACACCCACACTCTGTGGGACACGGTCGCGGACGTGCTGCCACAATGTCCGGAGGAGGCCCCCACTAAACCTTCCCAAGCCCTTGCGGGGGGTCAAGAGGCGGCACGCTATTCCATCCGGTGTGGGCTGGATACCACGGACTCACTCGGCAGAACGATGGCTACAACGGTGGCAGTTCGACGCCACGCCTGGTTGAGAACCGCCAACTTTTCGGCTGATGTCCACGCCACCCTTCTGGACATGCCGTTTGATGGCCGTCGCCTCTTTGGCGACAAGGCAGACCATGCGCTTGAGCGTTTTAAGGACTCCAGGGCTATTTCAAGTCCTTGGGCCTCTCGGCCCCATGCCAGCAAATAGGTGCCTTTCGCTCCTTTCGTGGCCAAGAAAGGGGCGTTCCCACACGTGCTGCCAGCCACGCGCCGCAGAATAATACACAACGCGGTGGCGGCCGTGGAAACCGCTGTGGCGGCGGTCGGGGACAACGACGAGGTCAGTCCACACCTTCCCCTGCAGCATCCGCCTCAAAACCCTCCTAGTACGTGCTTTCAGGCCCATGTGACGCCAGTGGGGGGAAGGGTTTGCCATCACCACTTCCACTGGCGCACTGTCACGTCGGACATGTGGGTGCTGCAAATCGTCCGAAGGGGCTACTCCCTCCCCTTCGAGACAACCCCTCCAGCCATGCCACCGCAGTACCACCGCATGTCGGGGGATCCTTTACAAAATCTGCGAGAGGAAGTTACGGCCCTCTTGGCCAAGGGGGCCATCGTGCGCGTTCCTGGGCCAGAAGTAGGGTGTTGTTGTTGTTCCCATTACTTCCTGGTACCCAAGAAGGGCAAAGGGGGCCTGCGCCCTATCTTGGACCTACGGAACGTCAACGGCTTCCTCCGGAATGAGAAGTTCAAAATGCTGACATTGGCTCAGGTCTTAGCTGCCCTGGACCCAGGAGACTGGATGGTAGCATTGGACTTGCAGGATGCTTATTTCCACATCCCCATCCTGCCGGCCCACCGGCGCTACCTGCGGTTCACGAGCACTTTCAGTTTACCGTGCTCCCCTTCGGCCATACCAGCCCCCCACGGATGTTCACAAAAGTGATGGCGGTGGTCGCAGCTCATCTGCGCAGGTTAGGGGTTTCAGTCTTTCCCTTCCTCGACGACTGGTTGTTGAAGGCGGGCTCGCCCCAGACAGTCATCAGCCACCTCCAGACAACGGCGGACCTCCTGCACCAGCTGGGGTTTTCCATCAAGGTGCCGAAGTCACACCTGTGCCCCTCTCAGAAGCTCCTCTTCATCGGAGCGGTCCTCGACTCTGCACATTTTCGGGTTTATCCTCCCGAACAGCAGGTCCGGGATATTCAGGCTCTGATTCCACTCTTTCAGCCTTTATCCCGGGTCTCGGTCAGGTTGACGCTGCGGCTTCTGGGGCTGATGGCCTCCTGCATCCTTCTGGTGCATCACGCCAGGTAGCGGATGCGGGCTCTGCAGTGGGACCTGAAGTTTCAGTGGGCCCAGCATCAGGGCAACCTGTCCGACCATGTCATGATCTCGGAGGGCACTGCGAGACAACTGCAGTGGTGGCTCACGGATCGCGATTGGGTCAGCGGCAGATCCCTCTCCCTTTCCCAGCCGGAGCACGTAGTTGTGACAGACTCGTCCTTCCAGGGATGGGGAGGCCACATGGGAGAGGCGGAGATCAGAGGCCTCTGGTCTCTGGCGGAGTCCGAGCTCCATATCAACCTTCTGGAGCTGCGGGCGATTCGTCTAGCACTGAAGGCATTCCTCCTCTCTGTCTGGGTGAGTGTAGTGCAGGTGTTCAAGGACAACACCACCGCCATGTGGTACTGCAACAAACAGGGCGGGTGGGGTCGTGGACCCTGTGCCAGGAGGCTCTGCGCCTCTGGCTGGCACATCAGGGCATGACCCTGGTGGTTCAACATCTGGCAGGTTCTCTGTACGCCAGGGCGGACGAGCTCAGCCGAAGGTGCATGATGGATCACGAATGGCGTCTGAACTCTGATGTGGCGCAAGGCCTCTTTCTGCAGTGGTGAGAGCCTTGGTTAGATCTATTCACCACCGAAGAGAACGCGCAATGTCATCAGTTCTACGCATTGGAATTTCCAAGGCGGCACTCGCTCGGAGACGCTTTTCGTCCCGAGTGGAGTTACGGTCTATTGTACGCCTTTCTGCCTATACCACTTCTGCCCAGAGTGCTGAAGAAAATCAAGTGCCACCGGGCCCAAAATCAAGTGTGACCGGGCCCAAGTCATCCTTGTGGCTCCGGACTGGGCGCGAAGGTACTGGTATCCCGAGCTACTCAGTATGTCAGTCGATCCCCCGATTCGTCTGCCTCTTCAGGAGGACCTTCTGTTGCAGCAGCAGGGGACGGTCCTCCACCCAAACCTGTCCAGTCTCCACCTCCATGCTTGGAGATTGAGCGGCGACAGTTGAGACCATTTGACTTGCCTCCTGAAGTCGGTAATGTCTTTCTGGCAGCCAGGCGTCCCTCCACAAAGTCTGTATACGCCTGCAGGTGGAACAGATTTGTGGCATGGTGCACAGCAAAGGCTGTGGACCATCTCAATGCCCCTCTTTCTGAGGTTCTCCTCTTCCTTCTTTCTTTTGTCCAGCAGGGCTCTGCTCTGGGCACAATCAAGGGCTACATTTCTGCCCTTTCAGCCTTCTTAACCCCTTCCATGCTGGTGACGAACCCCAGCCGTCATGCACTACGGTGCTCGTGTGCTGATGACGGCTGGGGTTCGTCATGGCCCGCCCATGTTCGGCCGGCGGCCGCACACGGGAAAAAAAGCGGCCGCATCGAAGGGGTTAAGGCTACCTGATCAGTATTCTTTGTTCAAGTACCCCATTGTAAACCGATTCTTAAAGGGCATCACTCATGTTCCCTCCTGTTCCTTTCGTGATGCCTGGTTCTAACTTACTTGATGTGCGCTCCCTTTGAGCTGCTTCATAACTGTCCTCTCCGTCTTCTTACACTTAAGACTGCTTTCCTGGTTGCCATCACCTCTGCCAGGAGAGTGAGTGAGCTCCAAGCTCTTTCTTCTAAACCTCCTTTCCTTTCTGTCCATCCGGACAAGGTTGTGTTGTAGACAAAACCCTCTTTCCTGCCCAAGGTAGTCACAGCCTTCCACATCCGGCAGTCCATCACCTTGCTCACCTTCTTTCCGCCTCCGCATCCCTCGAAAGAGGAAGAGAGGCTCCACCGTCTGGACCCAAAACGTGCGCTCTCTTATTATCTGGATCGCACACGCCAGTTCCGGGTGGATGACCAACTCTTTGTTGGTTAAGTGGGCGCTAAGAAAGGACGGGCGGTGCACAAGCAGACCATCTCTCGGTGGATCGTGTTGTGCATCCAAGCGTGTTACTCTTTGGCTAAGAAGGAACCTCCTGTTGGGCTGAGGGCCCACTCCAATCGGGCCACGGCGATTACTACTGCCCTGGGCCGAGGAGTACCCTTGCAGGACATTTGTCAGGCAGCTACGTGGGCCTTGCTGCACACGTTCGCAAGACACTATTGCCTGGACATCCAAGTCCGGAGGGATGGCTTCTTTGGCCGTTCCGGCCTCCAGGACTTTCTGGTGTGAATATTGGTTCGCAGACCCACCACCGGGGTTGGTATTGCTGGGGTATCTATTCTAAGGTAAGGAATCTCTCACTAACGTGTTTCTTTCAGATGCACAAGTTACTACTTGTGTAACGATATATCTGTAAGAGACATTAGTTAGTGATAGATTCCTTACTGACCCACCCATCCTCCCCGTTCTGCGAACCGATATCTAGGGTTAAGGTCATCCACTTTCAGGGCCCTAGTTTCATGGCACCTGTGTTGGTTCTATCATGGCTCTGCGTATCTGGCGTAGAAAAGCTGTGTATAAGAACTGACGTCAGCACGCGAGGGTGGCGTTTAAGTACTCCAGAGACGTCATTCCGGTGCTAACGACGCCGATGACGGACTCGGAGCTGCGGACGACGCCTACCGACGCGCAGGGGTATTGCTACGCAAAAGTTTCCGGATCCTGTCGGACGCCTGGGGATATTCTAAGGTAAGGAATCTATCACTAACTAATGTCTCTTACAGATATAGCGTTACACAAGTAGTAACTTGTGCTACTGTCTGATTCAAGTTTCCACAACCAGCTGTTCTACTGAAGAAACCATCCGTTTTCCAGTGGGATCAACTACATAAAAAAGTTTCCATCCTTTTGCCAAAACATGCAGTGGAAAAGGTCCCCTCTCAACTGAAAGGAATGGGAATTTATTCCTGTCATTTTCTAGGGGAAAAAGGTACCACAATACAGACCCATTTTGACCCTGAAAGAAGCAAACAAATGGGTTTGCAAAAAAAAAATTCAGGATGTAGGGTCTTCATCAAATCTACCCTCAACTTCATCAAGGGGACTGGCTGTGCTCAATAGACTTGTAAGGTGCCTATTTTCACATCCAATAGCCAGAAAACATTGCAAGAGAAAGGGAGTAGAAGAGCACAGTTTCAATACTGAGTATAGACATTCATCACGGGCAAAATGTTTTCTAAAAGGACAACACAACAAATTTCTTCCTTCTTGCAAGGTCTGTATCCTTATTTTTGTCTTCATAATTCTTAATGAGAACACAAACGTGCATGACAAAATACAGCCACAGCATAATTGTTTCGTCCCCTCCTCGAAGGGACTTCTTCAGGGCAAGGTCCAAAAAAAAGTACAATACTCCAAATTCTCCAAGTCCGTGATCTATCAATCCCTTCAATGCTGCTTAATTTAATGCACAATATGTAAATAATCCTTTCCCAATGGGCCTGACCTACTAAAACTTCTGTTTCACTTGGTTTTGTGTTCCAGATCCAATTAATTCTCCACCGCGTATCCAATCCAATCGGTGGTTGCCACATTCACGTCAACTAGTCCACCTAGCTTCACGGTCTTTTTATTCTTTAATTCAACGAAGCCATTACCTAATCAGGCATTATCTGAATTGACATGCAATTGTGGGAGCGTCAAGTTGCTACCTTCCCGGAAGCACTGCTTGTATTGCTCATTGAAATGAATGTGCCACAATTAAATTCGTAGTTTTTCCTTTATTCAAATTATTCCAATGTTTTCAATATTTCGTTCCATTTCATTCTATCACATGAAAAGCCATTTTATGTATTTTTTATTCTAATGCAGTAGACTTGTCCATCTGGACTTTTTTCTTCTAAAGCAGGAACTATACATAATTCATCCTCTATAGTGAATTGTTTCCAATGCATTTCGGGCCACGTTCTTGCCCTTAGTCAGGGATTCACTACAAATGTAAATAGCAACATTAAACTATATATTTAAACAGACATGAATTAAACTCGCTCAAAAATCCCTCTATTTATTTGGTTTTTTTAAAAAATGCTTGAATCAGCGCCATCCCTCTAGCTAATCAACATGAAATTGAAATGAAATGAGACTCCCTCCTTTTTTGAAAATCTTTTTCAGAACACCGATTTGTAAAGAATTTTTAGATTGTTATCCCCACTAATTTAATACATAGGTTTTATGGTGCCCCTCAAAACCAACCTTGTAGAACTCGCCTCATACCTGTAGTGCGTATAGTGTCCTCATTCCTAGTTTGTTAAACTGTCTGTCTACTCTCTAACACCTGCTATCCTTTTAACCACGTCAAACATGACTCCTCCCCTGTTCACCCACTGGTCATAACTGTTTTACTACAAGACCCATAATTCACCTTGATAAATGAACATAACATTGGAGCTTCCACCAACTAGATTACTCCGCCCACGTTACGATGTTACGCCAAATGAGGTGAAAACGTCTGCTGTTCAATGTGTTCAATATGACGACATTTCATCCACCATGTCCGTTAACATGGGAGCAGTTCAATTTAACTCCCTCCTGAAAGGAGAAATGGTTTGACATGTGACCATCCAATTTCTTTTTCCCTTGTCAACATTGGAATAATTTGAATACAGGAAAAAAACTACGAATTAAATTGTGGTACATACATTCATTGCAATGAGCAATACAAGCAGTGCTTCCGGGAATGGAGCAACTTGACGTTCCGACAATTACATGTTGATTAACTGTTCCACGTGGTAGGAGGGCAAACCACAGACCTGGGACACACGCTAAAACCAATCTAAACTGAAGACAACACACAAACGTGATAAAACAGGCATGTTAAACAGTAGGACCAAATGTAGTAGAATTTAACCACAAAATCCCAACCAAACAATAATCCCACCCAAGTAAATAAAAATAGTGTAAAGAATTTGCATCAAGTTCAAGTGGGCAATCAAGAATCATGTCCGTCAGAAATAAGTTCCAGTAGAGGCCAGTTAACGGCCTAACTGGGGAGCACCCAATGTGTGGAGTCCCTCATGGTACTAAACCTTAGTATCCTATCTCTCTTGCTTGTGGTCATGAACATTGTTAGTTCTAATGGCTTTTTTTGGTGTGTAGCAATGCAGTATTTATATGCACACTTGAGTCTCGAGAGAGAGAATAGGAGTCACTATGCGATTCAGAGTGTTAGCATTACTATCCCCTGAGGTCAGTGCATAGGAACAGTAATGTAAAAATATCTTATAAACACGAGTACTTAAATAAATAATTAAACAAGCCAATCATACCCTCTGTGCCAGCGAGCATGCACTCAAGGGATTGTGATGGTTTATCACATATCTATCAGGTAATTTTCCACAGGATTCCTGCATTTACTGTGGCTAGATACTGTAATACAGTAGTATGTGCTTCCCATTAATTGTCACTCTCACCCATCAGTATCTCTATCATATTATTGACATGCGGTGTGTAATCTGTGGCTTGCTCATTTGGGTATTGGTTATTATGACTAAGCAAATGGCTAAGGCTAACGTCCCAGCAGATCATCCAAAGAAGAGTCTAACTAAAGTTCATGCACTATACCAACTCCCCTTCCCCCCAGTGTGCAGTCGCCTCCAAAATATAGGCTCAGCCTGTGGTGCATTTATGAGGAAGGAGAAGAGGGCTTTTCACATATGTCCCTTTGGACAGCCACTTCCTAGGTGGAGACCAAACCTTCCCATATGTTCAAAATTGTTGACGCTTTTGTTGCGAGCGCTCTGTTCTCTCGCAGACATTCCCTCAGTCTCCTTTAAACCACACCTCCCCAGAGTCACTCTTTCATTGATCGTAAGTCTCTCTTGCTCGCTTTCTGACCAGTGTTTTTACACCTACCATTACTGCCTTCATCGTGCTCTACTTCTCACTCAAACTCTTTAAAAATGCGTAAATTTGGAGGGAGCGGGCACAGTTAAATACATGTAGAAGTGTGCCATTACAGCAAAATTTAACCGTACTGTAATTTCTGAACCTGATACCCAGACTAAGTAAAAATTGCTTTCTGATGGTAAAGTAAAATACTAATGATTTGGAAATTCACTAGTTTAAAAAAAGTGAATGATGACAAATGCCCCCAAAAATGCAATTTTTTAATGTCATTGAGGTTGAAAATCTAGGCCACCAATATAAATTTGTTTTTTACGTACTTGAATAGTAAAATAAATCAACACAGAGCTTGGAGAGAGTGATTATGAAGGAAGAATTGAAGAGCATGGGTGCAAAAGACTGCTGACAGGAGACACCATGAGAAAAGGCAAGTCTAACTACTAAAAGCAAACCTGCAGGTTCTGTGCGTTTTATTGAAGTGGTATTTAAATAGTGTTTCTGTGCCCCTTATGAGTCTTAGAGCTTGTTCTCTATTGATAAGAAGTTAGATATCAATGAGTCAATCAGTGTTTGTTAAAAGTGACTACTCACCCGTGAGAGTCTCAAGGTGTGGGAGTTGGGGTGGGAGGGGTTGCAGGGGGGGGGGCCTGTTGCAGGTCCTGATAGGTGCTGAGGTTAAGTGAAAGAGCCAGGTCTTGAGATCCTTTCTGAATTGGGTCAGCGACTGGGATAGCCTGAGATGGAGAGGCAGGATGTTCCAGGTTTTGGCAGTGAGGAAGGAGAAGGACCATTATCCAGTCCTGATCTTGCAGATACAAGGCACGGTGGAAAGGGCCAGTTTGGCGGAGCGTAGGTGTCTTGTGGGTCTGTGACTGAGAAGCGGTGGTTCAGGTATGCTGGTCTGGCGTCGTGGAGAGCTTTGTAGGCGTGTGTGAGGGGTCCTGAACTAGACTCTTGTCAACTGGGAGCCAGGGGAGGTCTTACAGGTGTTCAGAAATGTGCCTGCTGCGTGGGATGTTGAGATTGAGTCTGGCTGCGGTGTTCTGAACGTTCAGTAGTTTCCTGAAGTATTTCTGGGTGACGCCTGCATAGAGTGTGTTGCCGTGGTCGAGTGTACTGCTGATGAGTGCTTGGTTGACTGTCTTTCTGGTCTCTGTGGGGATCCATCTGACGGTCTTTCAAAGCAGGCGAAGAGTGTGGAAGCATGATGGGGAGACGGCATTGATCTCATGTCTTATTGTGTGTGAGGAATCCTGTATGATGCTGAGGCTTAGTTTGGGGGTAAGGGGCCCTAACCTGGCGTGCCACCAGGAGTCTTCCCAAGCAGAGATGTTGGGCCCCAGGATGAGGACTTTTTTGTCTTGCTGAGTTGAGCTTGAGGCAGCTGTCTCTAATCCAGGCAGCGACGGCCTTTATCCCATCTTGGAAGTTGCTTTTGGCGATGGTGGGCTCGTTGGTGAGGACGAGGATCAGCTGGGTGCTGTCTGCATAGGAGACAATGTTGAGTCTGTGGTTCCTGACTATGGCTGCAAGCAGGGCCATGTAGACGTTGAAAAGGATGGGGCTCAGGAAGGAGCCCTAGGGACTCTGCAGCTGATATCTGGGTTCTGAGAGTAACAGTGGTAGTCTGACTTGCTGTGTTCTACTGGTGAGGAAGGAATGGATTCAGTCCAGTGCTTTTTTGAGGATGCCGGTGTCATGGAGTCTGGTGCTTTGGGAGACCATGTCAAAGGCAGCCGATGGGCCCAGGAGGATGAGGGCAGCTGTTCCTGGTCGAGGAGGGAGCGATTTTCATCCGTGATGGTCTCGGTGCTGTGGTTGTCTCAAAGCGGGATTGAGAGGAGTCCAGGACATGGTTGGCTTCAATCAATCAATCAATCATAGAATTTGTAGAGCGCAAAACTTACCCGCGAGGGTCTCAGGGCGGAAAAAAGGGGGGGTATGCCGCTAATGGTCGAACAGCCAGGTCTTGAGTAGCCTCCTGAAGGTCAGCAGGTCTTGGGTCTGTCGTGGGCTGAGTGGGAGGGTGTTCCAGGTCTTGGCGGCGAGGTGGGAGAAGGATCTGCCGCCGGATGTTGTTCTTCGGATGCGCGGGACAGTGGCGAGGGAGAGGTCGGTGGCTTCGATGAAATCGGAGAGTTGGGCGTTGATGGCCTTCTCTATGACCTTGGCTGGAAGGGGATTAGGAAGAGGGGTCTGAAATTCTTGAGGTCTGTCGAGTCGGCAGACCGTTTCTTCAGCTGAGGGTTGATCTCAGCGTGTTTCCAGTAGTCTCGGACGGTGGAGGTCTTGATGGAACAGTTGATGGTGGGGTGTAATTCGGGGGCAATGTAGGGGGCAGCTCTGTGGAAGATGTGGTGCAGGCAAGGGTCCGAGGGTGCTCTAGAGTTAATGCTCTTCATGGTCTTGAGAGTGTTGTCCGTGCTAAGCTGGGTCCGGTTTAGCAGAATCTGTTGGGGCAGCATTGTCGCGTGTGGTGGTGGCGGACGTGATGGGCGGGTCTTGGGTGTCAAAGCTGTTGTAGATCTGCTTCCTCTTGTGGTGGAAGCAGGTGCAGAGTATGTTGCAGAGGTCTTGGACTTGGAGGCTGGGACTTCGGTGGTCTCGCTGTTGGGTTTACAAACTCCTTTAAGATGGTGAAGGGTTCTTTGCTGTTGTGTGCTTTGATTCTGTCTTGAAGGGCCATTTTCTTTGTAGTTTTGAGGAGGCGGTGACTGAAGGGTGTGAGGGCTTCTGGGGTTTTGTTGTTCCTCCATCTCTTCTCGAGCCATCTACAGGTGCGTCTGGACTCGTAGCGGGTGGCATTGAATCAACTGGCTTTCTTGAAATATTGTGTGCCGGGTGGTTTCTTGAGGGGTGCCACTGCGTCGGAGCAGATGGAGATCCATCGGTGGAGGTTGCATGCTGCGGTATTGGCGTCTGGGTGTGGGCGGTATGGTTGGGCGGAAAGTCGCGCTGAGGTGTTCTTCAGTAACCATGTTCCAGTTACTGCGGGGGGGTCAGTAGGTGCAGTGGTTTACGGTGGGTTTGGTGAAGGCGAAATGAACGTAGGGGTGATCGGTCCAAAGGAGGTCGGAGGTGTGGCTGCAAGTGGTGTTTTCGCTGGCGGAGAAGACTTGGTTGATCGTGTGTCCCACTGCGTGGTTCAGGGAGACACTAGCTGCATGAGTACGATTTTGGGGAGGTTCTCCAGAAGAGATGCAATGTGTTGTGGTCATTGGGGTTGTCCAGGTGCAAGTTGAGGTCGCCGAGTAAGATGTAATACTTTGTATATTCTTTATATTTACCTGTGCGTCTGTGTGGCGGTATCATGGGGCAATCTATGCACAATAATTCAAACTCAGCAGGGTAAGGAGGGGCATATTTGTAGTAGAAGTAGACAAACCAGCCGATGTATGGGAAGAAACCAAGCCTGAGTTGTGCCAGGGGTTTGATTTGGTTCCAGAGAGCAAGTTACTTACCTTTGGTAACAGCCAATCTGGTAAATACACTATCTAGCTGCAGATTCCAGGTGTCAGACTGGAACCGGAAATTTTTCTCGAACAGTACCCCTGAGCACCGGTAGTTGGCATAATTCGGCTCCACATGGCGGCGTAAGACTTAATGTGCACAGTGCTCCTGTAGATGCCATCCTAGCGCACTGATGTCACTTTCCTTTTCCTAGAAATCCATTCACTGAGCAGGGTGGATGGGTGGGTCTGTAAGAAATCTGCGGCTAGATAGGCTCTACCTGATAAGGCATTACCAAAGGTAGTTAACTTGTTAATCTGATAGACTTCAAGCTGCAGATTCCTTTTACTTTTGAATAGATACCCAAGCAGTGCCTCCCCAGGTAAAATGCCCATCCCAGTAGACCTGACTGTCCAAGCAGTACTGTTTTGTAAACGTGAGCAAGGAAGCCCACGTTAATGCCTGGCAGATATCCAGGACTCCGCATACTAACTCAGTGGTAGCACCTTTAGCGCAGGTGGAATGAGCACATAAACCCTTGGGGGGGGGGGGGGAGGGGGGGTTGCTTCTAGGCCAGTGCGTAGCAGTTCTTGATACAGAATATGGTCCATTCCTGAACAACCCATCCTTTCTTTGCTGTGACATACCCCACGAAGAGTTGGCCAACCACCTGTAACTCTCATGTGCGCAGAAGGTAGAATGACAACACTCTTATTTTGGTCCAGATGGTGAAGTCACTTCTCTTCCTTAGAGGGATGTAGCTGAGAGTAGAAAGTAGGAAGTGATAGATTGGCCTTTTGGTAGAAAGGAAGCTCTCATACGAAGCACCAGTTTGTCTGGGTAGATGTTAAGATATGGTGACTTGGCTGAGGAAGCCTGAAGTTCGTTATCCTCCGGGCAGATGCTATCACCATTGGAAAGGTCATCTTCATTGTAAGGAGCCTGGGAGGACAATTGTTTTAAGGCTCAAAGGGAGTGAATAAAAGGAAAATGAGGGCAAGTTTAAGGTGCCATTGAGGCATACTGAAAGAAGAAGGTGGAAACAAATGTTGCAAATCTTTCTAACAGCTATATACAATAGTGCATTTGAAGATGGATGGCTGGTATGGTAACCACTGAAATAGCAGAAAGATAGCCCTTGAGAGGTCCCAGAGCAGAGCCCTGCCGGGCAAGAGAAAGAATGAAGAGAAGAACCTGAGAAAGAGGGGCAGAAATGTGGTAGATTTGTCTTACTGTATACCATGCCACAAATGTTCCCCAATGGCAGGTGTATACAGTCTTGGTGGAAGAACACCTGGCTGCAAAGATAATGCCAAAAAATCAATTGGGGAAGTGTAGAGGAGATGATAGAATCACCCTCCTGAACTAGACTTGTAAACAATGGGATTCTATCAATGTGAGTGGTGACTAATTTTATATGATATTGTATATTCTCTAAACTTGTGGATACACTGCAATTTGAAAATCAGGCCTCTCTGCGATTGGCAGAATGAGGGCACTGCGTGTTTTTAAAATACCCCTCACACACTATGAATCCCATAGTGTCATTCTCCCATCATTGGGGTCTTCCCGTCCCTCTATGGGGCGGGGCGTGCTTCGACCTACGAGTGACGCGGGAGCACTTATATTTTTGACAATAGGCTATGTGATGTGATGAGGATAGTGATATGTTTTAGGGAGTGTAGGGACCTATTTACGTGAATGGTAGTGTTAAAAAAAGGGTATAAATTCCCTACCTAGTCGAAAAAATTAACTTTAATGGCTTCGCAAGCTGGGAACATTAAAAAGGGGGTTAGTAAGTAGAATTACAAGTGTGGTCTACTTTGTCGACATGGCATGTTTCATAGGCAGACCCCTCCTGCCTACTCATCAGGACCTCTGTTGATCCCTACAAAAAAACTCAATTCTAAACTAAATGTAAAAGGTAAATGCCTATGGTCCTAAAACTTAACAGCAAAAATCGGCTGCTAGGTTTAGCCTCGGGGCTTGAGTTGGCCCTTAGTGAGGCATTATCATGAAAAATGACCTATTATGGTCTCTGTGGAAAGAAAAAGAGAAAAAGGGTACATGGTTGTAGAATGAAAATTTTCCTAGCTAACGTACAGGAAAGTTTCAATTCTATTAAGGAGGCGGAGGCGAGGATTAGGCTGTTCTTTCTCGTTTATTTCTACTCCAGCAGCCATAAAAGATATCAACATTAGTAACAAAAACCACATTTCCCATGAGCATCAGGGAAAATTGGAAACAGAAAATGTCCCGCACGTTGACCAATCCCAGGCCAGGGTTCCTCATAACTTCCCTTTCTGGCACTCTATCTTCCTCTTTCTTCCTGCGACACTGCCACAAGAGTTCATCCGTTACCAAGAAGTGAACTACGCACCACATGGGCAACATCATAGAAAAACATCCAATGACATGAAACTCATCATAAACCAGCAATAAGTGAATTCGACATGAGAACCACTTTGTAACGTACTCGATAAGGAAAGTGCATCAAAAGATTTTACTTACTGACCCAACGAAGAATTTCTGGGAGGGTTCGAAGAAGACAGGGTGGGCTAATCCTCGCCTCCGCCCCCTTAATAGAATTGAAACTTTCCTGTACGTTAGCTAGGAAATTTTCCATTCTATGTCAGGAGCGGAGGCTTCTGATTAGGCTAGTTCAAAGCTTGTCGACCACCAGAGAAGCCAGCGAAGGGACTGGCTTAAAGTAAAATCTCTTGAAAGTGGAGTCGGAAGACCAGTCTGCTGCCTTCAGAATGTCCTCCAGACGAGCCCCCAGGGAAAAAGCTTTAGACGCCATTGCCCCCCTAACCGAATGGGCTCCAAACCGGGAAGTATCTATACCGGCCTCCTGCATAACCCAGCGCACCCAGCGCGCAATAGTAGGGGAGGAAACTGCCCTATGTGGCTTAGTAAGAGCAATGAACAATTGTCTGACACCCTGTGGGCGTATATCAACAGTAGCCACTTCATAGGCCTTTAAAGCCCTAACCACACACAACTTAGGGACATCTGGGAATGCAGGATACGAGATAGATCGAGAATCACACTTCGTGTGCCTCGAAAGGTGGAAGGTCACCCCATCCGGGGACAGAATGCGACCCGTAAGGTCCAAGGCTCTCACATCCGAGACCCTGCGACATGAAATCAGACAAAGCAGCATGGCTAATTTCGCTGAAATCTGTTTTCTGGACAAGTATCTATTAGACGGCCAGTCTTGAAATAGGTTAAGAACCTTATTGACATCCCACAAACCTGAGTAGCGAGGTTGCGGAGGAACCGCAAATCTCACCCCTCGCAGCAGTTTACAGACCAGGGGGTGTTCCCCTACGGGTTTACCATCAATCGGGACGTGACCCGCCGATATGGCCGAACGGAAGGTATTGATAGATCTGTAGGCCAAGCCCTCCCTCGACAGGGAAGCTAAGAAGTTAAGGACGTGGTAATGTCCCCCCCCATTGGATCAACCTGGAATAGCAGACACCAACTATTCCACCTAGCCCATGCAGACCGGTATCTCTTGTTGGTGCTATCTGCCCAGGATTTTGCCAACAGCGCCGCAGCGTCTTCCGAAAGTCCCGGGACTTGCCAACGTCTCCTGTAACCCGCCAGGCCATCAGGCACAAGCTGCCTGTGGACAGGAGGTGGTGAGGGTCCCCCTGAGGATTCCTGAGGAGATCTGGAACGCGGGGTAGAGGGATTGGAGAATCTCAAGAAAGTTCCATCAGAGCTGGAAACCAAACTTGTAACCTCCAGATCGGGGTGATCACTACCAGATCCGCCCATTGTCTCCAAACTTGGGTGGACAGTCTCATGATCATTGCAAAGGGGGGAAACGCATAACCCTTCTCCTTGCTCCAATCCTGCAAGAATGCATCGGTCGCCGCTGCTTCCGGGTCCGGGCGCCAACTGAAGTATCGGCTCAGTTGAGCATCCAGCCGCGAAGCAAAAAGGTCCACTGAAAACGGACCCACCTGTCTCTGATCGCCTCGAACACGTCCGGGCGGAGTTGCCAAAGGCTGGTGTCCCTCCAGTGACGGGACCACCAGTCCGCCACTTGATTGGCAGAGCCTGGGAGATGTTCCGCTGACAGGGACATTTCGTGGGACAGGCAGTACTCCCATAGAGAACGAGCCAGATCAGACAAAGCCTTGGACCTGGTTCCCCCTAGACGATTGATGTAGCGCACGGCCGCCACATAGTCCATCTTCAAAAGGACACAACACCGAAGCCTGTCCTTCGTCCAGCACCGCACCGCAAAGGAGCCCGCCATCAAATCTAGACAGTTGATGTGCAGGACTTGCTCTGCTGATGACCATACACCGCCTGTAGAAACAGCGCCGCAGCGCGCTCCCCATCCTAGGCCACTGGCATCGGATTCGATTACCAAATCAGGTTCCAAACCGAAAATGGCTCGCCCGTTCCAGGCGTCCATATGATCGATCCACCACCGAAGCTCCATCTTCGCTTCCTCCGTGGGGGGAACGACCTGTGAATAGGTTAGGCCCTTGCGAAGGTGAAGGGCCTTGAGGCGCTGAAGGGCCCGGTAGTGAAGGGGGCCCGGAAAAATCGCCTGAATGGACGACGACAGAAGGCCGACCACCCTGGACAGGTGGCGTAACCGGATCGTAGGACGTGCCAGGGTACGTCTCAGCTCGTGCCTGATCTTGGACAATTTCCGAGAAGGAAGGGACAAGGTGGCTTCCACTGAATTTATCATAAAGCCCAGGAACTGCATGTGTCGTGCCGGGGTAAGGTCCAATTTGGCCTGATTGATAATGAAACCCAAGGACTCCAAAAGAGTCACCGCTCTCTGAAGATGAGACAGTAGCGTCCGGGGGCATTGGCTCAGAAGGAGCATATCGTCTAGATAAATTATTAGACGGATGCCCTCCATGCGCAAGCGTTCCACCACTGGCTTCAGCACCTTGGTGAAGCACCACAGCGCGGACGATAGTCCGAAAGGAAGGGAGACAAACTTGTAAATCCGGTGACCCCACCGAAACTGCAGAAAGCGCCTGTGGGAGGCAAAGATGGGAATCGTGAGGTAGGCATCCTTCAGATCCAAACGGACCATCCAGTCCCCCTCTTGAAGTAGGTCTCTCAGAAGATGGATGCCCTCCATCTTGAAATGGCGGTAGACTAACCAGCCATTGAACTCCTTGAGGTTTATCACTGGGCGATAGCCGCCGTCCTGTTTCTCCACAAGGAAAATGTTGCTGAGGAAACCCCCCGGGTGCCATTGCGTCTGCACAATGGCCCCTTTTCGAAGAAGGTCCGCTACCTCCCGGCCTATGAGGGAACCCTGAATACTCTATGCGGAAACCTCCGACGGTCCGTAAGACCCAAGCGTCTGAGGTAATTGAAGACCATGCCTGTAGAAAATATTGGAGCCTGCCCCCCACTCTCAGACCCGTTACACTCTGAAGTCTCACCTCTGGAATTATTGTAGCCGCTGTCACCTCTTCCACCACGGCGGCGGGGGTAACCTCTTGTTTGGTAAAAGTTGCCGAACTTGTCGGGGTCTTGATATTGACCTCGATGGGAATCACCTTGCCTGTTGGAGCCTCTGGTGTAGGGCCTGCCAGACGAGCGGCCCCTGCCTCGGCTGGCTGCTCCAAAAACACGGGGAGAGAAGATCCTTTTAACGGACGACTGGGCCTTGTCGAGAGTTTAATGTGTTGACGAATTTACCCAATTCCTTGACGAATGGGTCGCCGAAGAGGTTCCCCTCCGCCATCGGACCTGCCTCCGAGGTCGCCAGTTCCCCCAGTTTTGGGTCGATTTTAATATGGATAGATCGCCTCCGCTCAGTAGAGATGGCCACATTCGCGTTCCCCAAGAAGATGATTGCCCTTTGCGCCCAACCGGAAAGGGTCTCTGGGGAGATCAGCGATCCTGAGGTTTTGGCGTCCTCAGCCATGTAAAGTATTTTCGCCAGTGGTCCTGCCGCGTCCAAGAGTTTATCTTGGGAGGACCTCCAAGATCGATCGATGCCCTTTTTAAGGGTCTTTGACGAATTTGGTGAGGAAGGTGGACATTTTAGGGTCGATGTCAGGGGTTACCGCTACTTTGCCTTCCAAAGAGGGGCGCGGGCATTCGGCCCGTAGACAGCTACGCACCTCCTGATCCAGGGGTTTACGCAGTCTGGCAGCCATGTAGGCCGCCACTTTGGGTGCGGGAACCCAGTGGGAAGAGCACGGATGGAGAAGCTCATCCGGATTGAGCATGTCCGAGCTGAGATCAGCATGAGATGACTGGGCGGCCGGAGCAGAGGCCCACGAATTGTCAGGTTCCCCATCTCCGTCCGAGGTTTGGGGAGACTCGTCGGGGTCAACAGTATCCACGTCGCCTTGACCTCCCCCCACATCAACATTCGGAACCTCCTTAGAGGTGGAAGGGGCGTCGGAGGTTTTAGCTTCCAGGAAAGCCTTCTTGAGGCGCGAAAACGCGTCCGAATCCACCCCTGTGTCCGCAGAGCGTTTTTTCTTGGGCTCCGGCGCAGAGGGTGAAACCTGGGCCGGGAGCGTGGGGTCCTGCCGCCCTAGGGCGTCCGCCCCGTGTCCAAGGGGTTGGCACTGTGCTTGAAGCTGCTCGATCTTCTTTTCCAGGGGTTCTACAACCCGCGTCACCGCCTTCCACAAGGAGGAATCCATGACCTTACAAAAGTGGTCGTCCACCGGTAAATAGATAACCTGTTCTTCCTCCTCCTCTGCATAATATTCATCGTACTCCATCTCCGAGTATAGGAAGGCTTCACTGACCACAGGGGTTAAGATGGGACAAAGCCCGATTTGAGAGGTCTTCCCGCCACCGCGGGGTCAAAGCAAGCGTAATCGGGACCCACCAGCCTCCGTTATGAGGTACGAAAACTGCCCGGGCCGGTCCCAAAACTGAAGTAACACCTTACCCGCAACGCAGGTGTTCTGGCTCCGGGCAGGGCTCTGTTATACACGTAAGGCCTATAGCGCTGCCAATAGAACCCGCCGAACTTCCCTCGCGGCGCGTGAGACCGTTAAGTCGCTTCGCCGACGGAAAGCGCGAAGCGTACTCAACGACTCGCACTTCGCGGGGGTCAAGCTCCTCAGAGCGGCAGCACAGGCGCGCGGTCCCCTAGCGGCCGGAGGCCGCCTGCGCACAGAGCCAAACGAAACACCACCGCGAAAAGAGCGACGATCGCCCCCGCGGCTCTTCACACGCAGTCGCCACACACAAACCGAACGCGGCAGACTGCGAACTTAAGCAGAAAAGTCTAGCATTACATTTCAGTCAGAAACACAAGGAAAACAAAAAGCACTCATCTGTCTGCTGCTGGAGCAGCGAAGAAAGAGGGAGATAGAGTGCCAGAAAGGGAAGTTATGAGGAGCCCTGGCCTGGGATTGGTCAACGTGCGGGACATTTTTTGTTATCAATTTACCCTGATGCTCATGGGAAATGTGGTTTTTGTTACTAATCTTGATATCTTTTATGGCTGCTGGAGTAGAAATAAACGAGAAAGAACAGCCTAATCAGAAGCCTCCGCTCCTGACATAGAATTACAATATGTAAAGCACAATTCATACATGGCTCATTATTGCGTGAGTCACAATGTGGCTTAGTATCCCAAAGTATTCTCAACATTAATTATGTATATGACCCGATGAACTGCCATTCGCCATCGTGGCCAAAGGGTATGAACCCTTGGAAAACTTCAACAAAGCGTGATACACACTTCAAACACAAACACATATTCACAATCCAAAATGACCCATCTGGTGGTGGGTTTTTAAACATGCAAGGGTGTGGGCCTCCTTGCAGTTCCAGGACAAGTGTCTAGTCCAGAAAAAACGTCTCACTAGCGACGTGACATAAAAAACATCCACTCATCATACTGATAAATGGGTCATTATCACACATGCCGGTTGATGTATTATTTGTGAATAAAACAGCAAATGATGGCTTAATGCCTCCCAGATATCAACCTATTAAGCTCCCAAATGCGTCATAGTCAAACATGCTGGTTGAAATAATGAACGTGAAAACGAGCGACAGCAAATGATGGCAAATGCCTCCAAATGTGCAAGCATGCTACAATTGATACATACATTTGAAGCGTGGTGATAGAGCCTCATGAGCCTGCGTCTTAGGGTGATTAGTTGACTGGTTACTATGGAGGAAAGTTTAAAACATAGTCACTCACGCTGTTTTTGGGCGGCAGAATCTCAATGTCAGAGACGCACTCCTCGGCTATCACAAGACCACGTTTTTAAAGACCCATGGTCAGGGTCTCACTTACGTGACCGTATGCCTAATCTGGCTTTATTCCATACCCTTCAGCAGCTCCGTGGATGTAACCGGAGTCCTGCCTCTGCTTGTGTTCTTATACCGGAAGAAAAGCCTAGTCATGATTGCCTTTGAAAAAAGACTAGAGAGCTGACCCAAAACGGCGGCGCCCATCGGGACACTGCTGGTCTATAGTCTGTCGTCTATCTTTTCTTCTCTTGATCGCGTTTTATGGAAAATTTGCGCAGTACTTTCTAAATTAATCTCATTCATGCCGCAACCTATTAAATTAATTTGGAAGCGATTTTTATTTTATTTTTATTTTAATTAGCTTGCCAGGAGGCTCCCTGAATGTGATAGGCGGGCTCGAACTTTCTTAAAAGTGAAAGGTGTCATATTGAATGTATGATCCATATTCCCAGCGTGGTCAGACTCTATGCACTGTCTTTATGAGAAATGGGGAGCTATTCGTGGGTCCTTCCACAAGACATGTTGCACTATGTTCGTCAATATTATGCTGAGTCTCACATTAGCCCATGTTCTTATTGTTTTATTCTGTCTGCTGAAACTATCAAACGGATAGCCTAATAGTTTAAGATCTCATGGTCTCATTGTTCTCGTGTCATCATGATTACTGTTGCTGTGGCATGCCATGCGATGGGTGTATGGCGCAAACGTTAATGTGATGGATGGCCGTTTCAAACGTCAGAGTTGGCCCCATGGAATATTATCATTAAGGCCGTAGTTGTTAGTGTCCAAGTGGAACACCCACCTTTGTTCTTTCTCCAAGAGCATATGTTCCTTGGATACCTGCTCTATCACTGACCATGAGATATCATCAGGCTTGTGTCCTTTCTCCAAAAAGTGAGCGGTCAGCTTAGTACTAGCTCTTTGGCATCTGATTGTGCTTTTGTGTTCCCCTATCCTGGTCTTGATTGCCCTGCTCGTCATTCCCACATATTCGAGGCGGCAGGGGCACGTGATGAGGTACACTACGTTGCAACTGTTGCACGTTGTAAAGTTTCGCTGTTCCCAGGTTGATCAATTTCTAAAAACCAGGTTGTTGGTCTTCTTTGTCAGGCAACATACTTTACATTGACCACATGGATGGTGGCCTTTCACAAAGATAGTGTCCCGTCCTTGGTTATTGTTGATGGTCTTTGGTCTAGTTTGTACAAGGATGTCCCGTATGCTTCTCCCCCTCCTGTGGGAGAACATAGGTTTAGGTAACTGGAGTCCCTCACTGTTTAGAATACTCCAATGTTTGTTGATGACTTTCGAAACCCTGTCTGAGCAGGTTTTGAATGTGGTAATGCATATGGGTCTCTGTTCCTCTTCTTTGGGTGTCTTTTCTTCCAGGAGGCTCTCCCTGCAATTGTTCCGTGCCCTCTTACATGCCTGATTTATTATCCTTTCTGGATATTGGCGGACTGCTAGTTTCTTCTTCAGATCCTTTGATTGGACCTTGAAACTCTCAATTTCCGTGCAATTCCGTCTTAGACTGAGGAATTGTCCGTAGGGCAGGTTATCTCGGAGATGTTTGGGGTGGAAACTCTGGTACAAGAGAAGGCAGTTCCTGGCTGTACTTTTGAAATGTGTTGTCGTCATTAGCCTTCCATCTCTTGGGAAGATGTTCAGGTCAAGGAACACCAGACTGGTTCTGGAGACCGTGCTGGTGAACTTAAGAAATTCGTCTTGAAAGTTCAGCCATGTCAGGAATTGTTGTGATGTATCCTCATCCCCATCCCAAATGATCAGAATATCGTCGATGTATCTCTTCCAAACTTTTATCCTTTGTCTGAATGGGTTATTGGGGTGTAGGATCCTCCTGGTTTCCAAATTGTGTACGTAAAGACCAGCTATGCTGGGAACAAATGTGCTCCCCATGCTCGTCCCATGTTTTTGTAAGTACAGAGTCCCGTCATATTCGAAGAAATTCTCCTTTAAAGCGAGGGAGCAGCACTAAATCACGATGTTCCTTGGTGTCTGGTATTCCCAGTCGTCATCAAATAGGACGTCTTCAATGATACTGAGCGTCTCATTGTGGGGGAGACTCGTATAGAGACTCTCTACATCACAACTGATCATTAGTTGGCAATTTGGATCAAAGGGGAGGTCTTCCAGCAAATTCAGTACATCCTTAGTATCCCTCAGGTATGTACTAGTGCGTTGCACCATCAGGCGTCAGAAAGCATCTGCAAATTTTGAGATCGGTTCCAACACTGAACCGATGCCAGACACAATCGGTCGTCCTGGGGGGTTATCCAATCGTTTGTGTATCTTGGGTAACGTATATAGGTATGGTGTCCTTGGGTTTTTTTGACACAGAAAATCACCTGCCTTCTTTGTTCTCCAGCTGTGGGCCAGTGCTTCTTCCACCATGGTGTTGATTTTTACTTGGATCCTCTCGGTTGGATCAGTCCTGAGTATTTCATAGTTTCGTTGGTCCTGAATTCATTATTGTATTGTAATTTGCTCTGTATGACCGTCGCTCCCCCTTTGTCCGCTGGTTTTATTATCAAGTCGGGGTTGTTGCTCAGTTCATGTAAGGCTACAATGAATGAGACCCTGAGATCTTAAACTATTAGGCTATCCGTTTGATAGTTTCAGCAGACAGAATAAAACAATAAGAACATGGGATAATATTGACGAACATAGTGCAACATGTCTTGTGGAAGGACCCACGAATAGCTCCCCATTTCTCATAAAGACAGTGCATAGACTCTGACCACGCTGGGAATATGGATCATACATTCAATATGACACCTTTCACTTTTAAGAAAGTTCGAGCCCGCCTATCACATTCAGGGAGCCTCCTGGCAAGCTAATTAAAATTAAAATAAAATAAAAATTGCTTCCAAATTAATTTATTAGGTTGCGGCATGAATGAGATTTATTTAGAAAGTACTGCGCAAATTTTCCATAAAACGCGATCAAGAGAAGAAAAGATAGACAACAGACTATAGACCAGCAGTGTCCCGATGGGCGCCGCCATTTTGGGTCAGCTCTCTAGTCTTTTTTCAAAGGCAATCATGACTAGGCTTTTTTTCCGGTATAAGAACACAAGCCGAGGCAGGACTCCGGTCACATCCACGGAGCTGCTGAAGGGTATGGAATAAAGCCAGATTAGGCATGTGGTCACGAAGTGAGACCCTGACCATGGGGTCTTTAAAAACCTGGTCTTGTGATAGCGGAGGGGTGCGTCTCTGACAGCGAGATTCTGCCGCCCAAAAACAGCGTGAGTGACTATGTTTTAAACTTTCCTCCATAGTAACCAGTCAACTAATCACCCTAAGACGCAGGCTCATGAGGCTCTATCACAACGCTTCAAATGTATGTATCAATTGTAGCATGTTTGCACATTTGGAGGCATTTGCCATCATTTGCTGTCGCTTGTTTCACGATCATTATTTCAACCAGCATGTTTGACTATGACGCATTTGGGAGCTAAATAGGTTGATGTCTGGGAGGCATTAAGCCATCATTTGCCGTTTTATTCACGAATAATACATCAACCGGCATGTGTGATAATGACCCATTTATCAGTATGATGAGTGAATGTTTTTTATGTCACACCGCTAGTGAGACGTTTTTTCTTGACTAGACACTTGTCCTGGAACTGCAAGGAGGCCCACACCCTTGCTTGTTTAAAAACCCACCACCAGATGGGTCGTTTTGGATTGTGAATATGTGTTTGTGTTTGAAGTGTGTATCACGCTTTGTTGAAGTTTTCCAAGGGTTCATACCCTTTGGCCACGATGGCGAATGGCAGTTCATCGGGTCATATGCATAATTAATGTTGAGAATACTTTGGGATACTAAGCCACATTGTGACTCAGGCAATAATGAGCCATGTATGAATTGTGCTTTACATATTGTAATTCTACAACCATGTACCCTTTTTCTCTTCTTCTTTCCGCAGAGACCATAATAGGTCATTTTTCATGATAATGCCTCACTAAGGGCCAACTCAAGCCCCGAGGCTAAACCTAGCAGCCGATTTTTGCTGTTAAGTTTTAGGACCATAGGCATTTACCTTTTACATTTAGTTTACAATTGAGTTTTTTTGTAGGGATCAACAGAGGTCCTGATGAGTAGGCAGGAGGGGTCTGTCTATGAAACATGTCATGTAGACAACGTAGACCACACTTGTAATTCTACTTACTAACCCCCTTTTTAATGTTCCCAGCTTGCGAAGCCATTAAAGTTAATTTTTTCAACTAGCCAGGGAATTTTTACCCTTTTTTTTACACTACCATTCACGTAAATAGGTCCCTACACTCCCTAAAACATATCACTATCCTCATCACATCACATAGCCTATTGTCAAAAATATAAGTGCTCCCGCGTCACTCGTAGGTCGAAGCACGCCCTGCCCTTTAGAGGGACGGGAAGACCCCAATGATGGGAGAATGACACTATGGGATTCATAGTGTGTGAGGGGTATTTTAAAAACACAGTGCCCTCATTCTGCCACTCGCAGAGAGGCCTGATTTTCAAATTGCAGTGTATCCACAAGTTTAGATAATATACAATATCATATAAAATTAGTCACCACTCACATTGCAAAGATAATGCTGCAGACTTCGGGCAGAAGGTTAAAAGCGGTCAACGGTCTCAATCTCCATGCATGAAGGCAGAGCACTGACGGGTTCAGGTGGAGAACCATCTCCGTCTGTTGCCACAGAAGATCCTCCCGAAGGGGTAGCCTGATCAGAGCACTAGTGGTCATTCTCAACAGCTCGGGATACCAAACTCTCTGAGTCCAGTCCAGAGCCACAAGTATGACTTGGGTCCGGTTGTTCCTGATGTTCTTTAGAACTGTGGGCAGAAGTGGTTTGGAGTGAAGGGTGTATAGGAGGCCTGAGCTCTTCTCCCAGGAGCAACGCATCTGTCACTACTGTCAGATCTGGCTGGGAAGGGAAAGGAGTCAGCCTCTTAGGAGTCGGCCTCTTCCCCAATTGCAGTTCGTTAACCACCACTGAAGATATTTGCACTTCCCTCTGAGATCTGGACCATGTTGGAGAGATATCCCTGATACTGCACCCACTGTACCTTCAGGTCCCACTGGAGAGTGGGCATGTGTCACAAGCAGTGTCCATGAGGCTGAGCAGCCTCAGAGTCATTCTCACCAAAATCCAGGATGGAGCCTGAAACATTGGTATGATAACCCAAATATCCTGAACTCGCTGTTCGGGAGGATAGGCCCAGAACTGCACCTTGTCCAGAACCGCTCGGATTAAAGGGAGTGTCTGAGAGGGAGTCAGGTGTGACTTTGGCACATTGATTGTGAACTCCAGCGAGTGCAGTAGGTCTGGCATTGTCTAGAGGTGGGAGACGACAGCCTGGGGCGAGCCAGCCTTTAACAGCCAGTTGTCCATATAGAGTAAGCCTTGAACCCCTGATTTCTGCGGATTAGCTGCAACCGCTGTCATCACCTTTGTGAACACTCAAGGGGCGCTGGTAGGGCCAAATGGGAGCATGCTGAATTGAAAGTGCTCATGACTTACCGTGAACCACAGGTAGTGGCTATGAGCAGGCGGGATGGGGTTGTGAAAGTATACTTCCTGCATGTCCAATGCTACCATCCAGTCTACAAGGTACAGGGCAGACCGAACCTAAGAGAGTGTAAGCATTTTTAATTTCTCCTTGAGTAAGGAAGTGAGTGGGTGCAGGTCTAGGATAGGACGAAGGCCTCCATCCCTTTTGGGCACTAGGAAGTTGCGGGAATAACAACCACAACACACTTCTGGCATCGGCAGCGGTTCTCTAGCTCCCTTGGCCAAGAGAGTGGTCTCTTCCTGACAGAGAAGGGATAGGTTGTCCTCCGTCAGCCTAATGTAAGCAAGTGGCATGGAAGAAGGAGATAGTCACGAAGGAGAGGGAGTAGCCCCTTCGGACAATCTGCAAAACCCACCGGTCTGAGGTTATGTAGAGCCAGTGGGGCAGGTGATAGCAGAGGCTGTCCCCCCACTGGTTGTCCATGATAGTAAGAGGGCAGACTATAAGAGTTTGGAGGCTGCAGTGGCCAAGGATGTGGTGGACTGGCCCAACCTCTGGCTGCCCAACTCACAAGGTGTGTGGATACCGCATCCTCTGCCATGCACAGGTTGGGAACCTTGTCAGCAACGGTGGCTGGGTGGGTACAGACGTCCCTCGAAGCCCCTTCCATGGCACCGAAAGGAGTTAAAGGCTTATTCGAGGTCGCAAAGGGCCATGGAACGCCCAGAGACTTGGCTATAGCCATGCTGTCCTTAAAGTGCTCCAGTGCTGAATCTGCCCGGTCTCCGAAGAGACTGGAGTCATCAAAGGGCATGTTCGTAAGCCATGCTTGGACATCCCCAGAAAAAGACAGTTGTCCTGAACCCTTAGCTACGTCCCTCCCATCTGCAACAGCCTGGGGGAATTTGGTCCGGGCCTCCTCCAGGAACGTTATCAGCACCTGCACAAACGTATCCCACAGAGCAGGGGATAGCAGCCCAAAAGACGTGTTCATGGACCGCAATGTTAGGCTAGTGAAAGAAAACATCTTCTTCCCTAAGGTGTCCAGCCTGTTAGATTCCTGATCCGCTGGTGTGGTAGGGAATGCACCAGGATTTACGTGGGAAGACGAGGCTTGGACCACCAAGTTTTCTAGGATAGGGTGCTGTGTGAGGAAGTTGAAGTCCCCTGTGATGGGGCGTTGGCGGCAGGCAATCGTCCTGTTTATGGGAGCCCCTATGCTGGGTTTGGACCAGGTACCAAGCAAGGAGTCTGTAAGGGCCTCATTAAATGGGAGGAGCAGTTCTGAGGGGTGCACTTCTGGCTGAAGCACCTCCGTCAAGATATTCTCCTTGACTGCCCCAGAGGGTAGGCTAAAGTCCAAGAACAACCGGATAGGGGCACCATTAGCTGAACATTGGATCAAAAAACACCATACAGAAGAGGACCTATCCTCGATTATCCTAGAAAAAAATCAAAAGCCCCAGAGGAGTGGAAACTGATGCCCAAAGAAGAAAAAGAAAAGTATACTGGATTTTCTCTTTGGGGACTTTTAATCATGAACTCAATGAGATATTGCCATTGAAAAATGCTGTACTTTAGAAATCCCTCATAGTTCGGTGAACTTGAGCCTTATAATTTTCTAACTATCTAATACATTACTTACCAAATAGAAATCAAAAGGTCTTTGATTACTTTCTGTTTCTGCAATGTGGCAATAGAGTATCTGATAGACAGTAAATTAGATCTACGAACATGCCCGAGCAAAAAAAAAAATCAATTGTCCTTTTCGAATTACAACACATGCATTGCACAATATCGATCGTAATTAGATTCTTAGAATTTGTCTTTCTTTGGTTGATCCAGCCAACACATGTTTCGTCGTCCGGGAGTAAACCCACGACTTCCTCAGGGCTGTAAAGACAATTATATGAACACACAATAGTATCTTGTACACAATTATTACTTTATACATTGGTGAACTGGTGGAAACTCACACTTCAATTCGTATCCATAGACACCGGCAATATGGCCCGGAATTGTGATACAGTGTTTAAGACCTTACACGCCACAGTAATTTTGTGACTTGTGGCCGGATGTACATAAAGCATGCGGTAATATATTGGACGTGGTGCACCTATCAGTATCACTGCTAGTGCAAAATGGTGGTCCCACACCAACTATATTTGGATGGAATGGGAGTGCTCATATCCAATATCTTCATGGTGCGAGTGACTAAGATAACAGTTCATGAGAAAAAGTAGAAGGGAGCATACCTGTATTGACGCGAAAATATCAGTAAACCTATAATGGTGATATAAGTGCTTAGCGAGCATGTATCAAGATCAATTCTTGGTATCCATAATTATATTGCATAGAGGTAATCAATTAAAGCTAATCCTACCTCTGTGCCGGTTAGAATTCCGCCGTGGCCGTTAGGAGGCAGGTCAATAGTTATGTTGCTCCAAGTTGTATATGTTACAGTCCACAATGGGATCTGAATAATAAGTACCCTCATTATTGTTATTCACAGTCTATATAAGTGCATAAATTGCATGACGGTGTGGAGTGTCCTCCACAATATATCCTAACGCAAAATTATTGTCTGATCTGCGTATGGCAGTTATTCTGTCATCTCTGTACATTCAGTGACGGAGAGCAATTGGATATCAGCCAGGTCAAAGGAGTGGAGGTAATCAACCTAAGCGATAAAGGACTTACAAAAGACATGATAACCTTATTGAAATAAGGCATGGGTTTCTGTCCTAAAAAATATGGGGATATCTGTAAGTCTATGATTGATCTATTTAAATTTGTAAGAAAGCTCAAACGAAAGAAATTTTTCACAAATAACCCTACACCTAATAAAGCAGTTAAAACCTATCCTGCTGAGGTTTTTTCGGAGATGTTAACCATGCAGGACGTTAGGGACACGGAATTATTTCCATCACTCACTGATGATGACCTTGATCATATGAGTATAGAAGAGCTATTACTGGAACATGACATAGACACTGACTTGACTGTTTCAAGTGGGCTTAAAAGTAAATCTAGATGGACACCGACATTACCTAGTGGTAACAATATAGATCTGTTTTACAAACTAGTGATGAAGGACTTGAACAGACAACTTGATATCAACTATAAACACAAGCCAAGACATAGGGATAATTTGATGCATAATGAATGCAATGCTCTGGAAAATCTTAAAGAGTTTAGAGACATCACTATCAAATAGGCAGACAAGGGTGGGGGTAACATTTTCGTTATGAAAATGCAAGACTTACAATAGGGAGATCTTGTCCCAATTGGGAGATCTTGTCCCAATTGGGAGACCAAACATGTTATGCAAAACTCAATGATAACCCCATTTGTTCTTTCACTGATCTGATTAACACACTTCTAAGAGAATGGCTCAACAAGGGGTTGATCGATCAAGATAAATACTTTTATCTTGAGAGGCCCAGATTCCCATGCATATATACACTTCCCAAAGTACACAAAAAATTGCAATTTCCACCAGGCAGACCAATTATCTCCAGCATTGGTGGACCTACGGAGAAATTGTCCCAATATGTAGACCTCTTCCTACAACCAATGGTAAAAAAATCTTCTGTCCGATATCAGAGATATGAAACCCATTCTTATTATTCTTGCAGATAGTATGGGAGGATGGGATGATCTTGGCTACTCTGGATGTTACTGCACTCTACACTAGCATTAGAACTGACTTGGGAATTTGGGCAGCCAGAAAATGTCTTAGAAAAAGACCTGCAAAACAATGGGAACATGTGAAAATGTTAATTAACATGATCGTAATCATTCTGAACAACAATGTATTTCTATTTGAAAAACAATGGTATAAACAGATATAAGGTGTTGCCATGGGTTCCAGATTTTCCCCTTCGTATGCCTATGTCCTTATGGGAAGGTTTGAGGAGGAGTATATTTGGACCTCAAGAGGAACCAACTGGTGCAAATCCATCATTTACTGGGGTATATACATAGATGATTGTATTATGATACGGTCAGGAAGAATGGACAACTTGCGGTTATTCTGTGAATTCTTTAACTCCAACAATATCGGCATCAACAATAGAATTCCTGGATGTGGTACTAATCATTAAGAAAGATCAGATACACAGTAAGCTACATCGAAAGCCCACTTCCTGTAATGCGGTACTGCATGCTAGAAAGGTACATCGAAGGCACCAAATAGAAGCAATCCCTTACAGAGAACTAGCTGGGGCCATTAGAAATTGTAGTGATGATTAGGACTTTAGATCCAGTGTGGCTAATATCAAACAAGGCTTCCAAGCAAGGGGTTGCAACACGCATACGATCAACACAGCAGAACGTAAAATATCAACCGTCAACAGAGCAGACACTTTAAGAGACAGACAACTTGAAGATAAGGCACCCACCAAAGTAAGACTGATCACGGACTGTAATGAAATGGTAATAGTTCTAAGAAACAGTATGAAGAAACATTGGCATATACTATGTTCGGACAAATCTCTTAGTAATTACTTTACTGATGAACCACGTATTACATATAGGAGAGGCAAAACTATCAGATCAATACTAAGCCCAAATTACCCTTGTCTGGGAGCAATCAGGCTTCCCCGACCCCCTGCCCGCCCGCCCCGTTGAAAATATAGTTTACAACAGAATGTTCATGTGCAAAATTCCACTACCACAGAGTTCGGAGAAGTACAAACATGCATTTAAACATATTAGCAGAAACAGGATTTTGTGCGTCTCCACACCTTCCATGAGAGCAGCAGTCGGGGGTATAGAAAAACACGTAGGCGCCAGTATTTGTAAGCTTCCCTTTCACTTCCGGGAGGCATAAACATACGGTGGTGGAGGGGATTTAAACCAGATAGTTGTTCTTTTGAGACCTGTCTCCTATGCCCTGGAGAGTCCAGGCCCACAGCTATTAGCCCGGCCCCCGCCTGGCCCATCCTCCGCCTGCCCCGACCCCCGCCTGCCCCTGCAGCAGCCCGGCCTCCGCCCGGCCTCTGCCCGGGCCGTCCCCGCCTGCCGTGATCCCCGCCTGCTCCGACATGGGTCCCCTTACCTCAGCCGCCGCTCCTCAGTTTACCGCTCCTCGCCGCTTCACCTGACCGCCTCTGGCATGTCCGCTACTCCTCACATCACCGCTCCTCCCCCGCACCATGTCCGCCGCTCCTCGTCTGGCTCCTGGACGTCTCTCCTCCTCGCGCTCCTGACGGGAGCACGCACGTCGCAGCCGGCGCTACTTCGGAGGGACTATTATTTTTTTTACTGTAAATTTTTTAATTTATTTTTTTTTAATTTTATTTATATAGCCTATAACCATCTACACACCCTGACGATTCCAACGGTGTATCGGGTGTGTGGATTGGCACTGTGGTTCCCGAATTTACCCGCCTCAAAGGCTGAAAGTTCTTCCTTTATTATAGTAGTATAGATACAGATGATTATTTGGTACAGTAAATATCTTATATGCATGTTGAAATGTAAATGTGGGAAATTCTATATTGGCAGTATAATCAAACCGCTAAAGGAACGGATCAGTGAACATGTAAGAGCCATTAAGCATCAAGATATCAATACCTCCGAGCAATACACATAAATTAATGTACGTCTCGGAGATTACGCAAAACACTTCCCTTTTGTGGCATAGATCTTGTGCAGAGAGGCCACATGGATTATGAGGTTACGAGCGGTAGAATGCGGGTTACATTGGAACCAGGAAGTGTACTACTTTCTGGGTGAATAACAACTTCAAATGCATGTATGCTTGATAATCTGCTATGGCCGTATGCATTATCCAGACTGTGATTATAATGACTGCCCATGTACTTACTATCCTATATTCTTTTAAGAATTACTCATGTACAAAATGGACCGCAACCGAAGTAAGACCTTACCCAGAAATATTTGGTATTATACGAATATATCCACTGTTACTTATGTAGATGCTCTACATGTGCAGGGGTGTATAAATAAGATATATGTTTTTGCCTATTTTTGTGTGACGTGATGCACTATTACATTCTGCTAGAATAATTTACTGTACTGGGATCTCCACTTCTATTCATCCTTTTCATCATCTTATCGATGTTGCCACACAATTTTCTTCAGTGCCCATTATCTGATTAATACATCTTTCCATGTTCAGCATTACCTGACTCAAATTAACTTTTTAATTCCCAGTATATTTTTATAAAGATTTTGCCCATCTTTTTAGAGCCATTTAATTTTATCGTCCACAGTCGCACATTTGATTCATTAAAACTATTAAAATACTTTTTTCCCCTCATACTCACACCACTTTAGTACCGCACAACATCAGGTAGGCATTAAGAACTTCACCAAAATAACTTTTTCCCACCATCAAGGCGAAATTAAGTAACCCAATATGGCCGATCTTTCTAGCCGGAAAAAAGGGAATACGCGTACTAGCGTGGACTTCCCCCTTTAAATATACAGGTGATTTACGGTTCCCTTCATACGCAGCAGCCATATTTGGAGCCGGTGTTGGACGCAGGAAGACGTCCGTGCACGAAAGGTAAGATTTGGGCACTTTAGATGGGACACACTCCCATTTCGTTAGTGTTTTATGGATACTGATTTCTCTGCTCTACATTAGTGCCAATGCGGGTAGATACTGAATGCCCGTCAAGCCTCTATTCACTGACACTACACAAATCGACGTGGATGTCGGGTAAGACTTAATCTCGGTCTACTTGAGTCTAGCATGCAACCTTAGGGACATTTGGCACAATTCGCATATTAGAGGGACTCTAGAACTGTGGTTTCTCCGACACGGCCTTTGCACACTGCCTTAATGCGGGGGCGATTCTTACATTTACTGGTGCATGCTCTTATATGATTGCCCTGATAACTGTGATGAGATTATATGTTACTATACTGCAGGGTTCACCCTACTTGACCTGCACATGTGATTATACTATTGCCATGATATCTACTAGGAGTGCTACCAACTTACAAAGTACTCAATGCAGTACATTTGGGGGGACCGAATTTAGGTAGATGATCTGAAGTTATACATTCTTCTGATCTTTACATTACTGAATGTACGAAGACGATAGAATTACAGCCGTACCCAGATCAGACATTAATTTTGGGTTAGGATATTTTGTGGAGGACACTCCACACCGTCATGCAATTTCTGTGCTTATATACACTGTGAATAACGATAATGAGGGTACTTATTATTCAGATTTCAGATCCCATTGAGGACTGTAACATATACAACTTGGAGCGACATTACTATTTCCTTGCCTCCTAATGACCGGGACGGAATTATAACCGACACAGAGGTAGGATTAGCTCTAATTTATTACCTCTTGCAACAAAGGGAGCTAATTTCCAAATCAACACCTTCAGGGAAACTGAAACCCTTCCTCCCAACCAACGACTTTCGAACTGCAGTCCAAGCGCTAGTTATCCCTCGGATTGATTATGGAAGTACCGCCCTCTGCGGCCTCCCACTATCTACAACTGCACCATTAAGAGCCTCTATCAATGCGGCAGCAAGGCTCATCAATGGATCAAAAAAACGCTCACACATCTCTCCCGACTTAAAATCTCTGAGCTGGCTACCTTACGAAGCCAGAATACATCTGAAAATCACGTGCATTACGCACAAGGCCTTACACCACAACTCCCCCAGTTACATTGCTCAGAAATTGATAATCTTGCCAATGATCACTTTTGTTTAAAAATGTGTGTCCATATTAATGCTTGTAGCTCCGTTCATGTTGAGCTGCGCCTCCAAAAGGCATGGTGGATTGTAGTGTAGTTCCTATATCCCCAATAGGCTCTGCGCATTGGAATAATATATTCAGCAGTGTAGACGTAGGGCTGAGGTCGACTAGGTCTCTACTGACTATATTAGACTTAAGGTTTGCCAGCTAGCTCAGAGGTCACTAGAAACGTTCTCGAATAAACGAGGAGGAGTTTAACCTCCCTGGATAGACAAGAGGGGATTAGCTTCCGAAAACCATATAACATGACAACTTTGCTTCCTCAGAATAAGAGTGTATCTCTAGAGTTGTGTGAAAACAATAGACAGCTATTTCACTCAGTCAAATGTGCGTACTTAGTTTCACCAGAGTGCAGAGAAGAGAGACGGGCGTTTTCAATAAAAAGGTGTAATTTATTGAGCAGTCTTCTTTCTCATGCAAGAGAAATGAATTGCCATAATTGCAATACTTAATGTAAAGTAAAGTGTGTACAGTAAAAAGAGTATTATAAAATAATACTGTAAAAGCATTGATATGGTTTCTTAGCCATAAGATACTTTAAAATGGATAAAATATATACATACATATATACATTGACTAACGTACTCAACTAGTCCTTCTAAAATACGCCTACCCTGGTGTACCTGACCTAAGCCTAATACGTGGGAAGGAGTAAGTAAGTAGCAGTTTAAGTTACGTTGGTTTTGCCAAGAATTTGACTCAAGAATTCTCTTCAAAGATTTAGTCAGCTCCGTACCTGGGTAATAGAAAGCAGGAGGTCTGGTATCTCTCTTTCAGGACTCGATATCCCAGCAGCCCGCGAAGGCGGCTGAGAACACCGGAGCTGGATTTCTCGGCAGGAGAAAAGACAGCGTCTCTCTCAGTGCGTCAAAGAGGAGGGGCAGCGTCTGTGGGCTCTCGCATCAGCTGGGCTCTCGGGCAAGTAGATAGCTGCTCGGCTCCAAAACCACCACCGTGTGTTTGCTTAAGGCAACGTTGGTATATTTATACCTGAAAGGTGCCGAGTTTGACGTAAGGTTTGGACATAAGACGTCAATAAAGATGTCACTAAGAACTGACTGTTCCTTTAGTGTTTGCAGGAGTTCAATGAAAAATCAAAACAAAAGCAAATGGGGATTTCCCAGGTTGCTGGAGGTTTGGTGTGTCGAAAGAACTCGTTGTGCTTTCTAGGAATCCAAGGAAGTAGCTTCTGCCGTGTTTTGGACTGCAAGGGCTATTTACTTAAATATGGATCTGATTCTTATGCCATTATAGGGATATTATTGATTATAGCCGTACAAGGGCATAAAATAGCAATATTGATTCGGTTCCTAGATAAAAACACAATACTCACTCCACGATCTAATGTCCATCATTACTAAAACTAAGCAATAGTAAACATTTAAAGGTGCATGTGTATTCCAACCCACCCCAAAATACATTTTATGCATTCGAAATGGTGTATGCGAAATACACGAAAATGATTATTGTTCTGTACGCTTTTCAAGCAGTGTAATCATTCAGTGAAACATGCTTATATATATTAGCTGAACGATTTGCGAAAATTACACTTGAAATGGCTCTTCATACAGAAAAGAAGGTCGAGACCATTCCATCACATATAAATACAGTTGCTGTAAATGTGCTAGAGGCTGAGGTAATATATTGTCTCTATAGTTCCTAAAAATAGAAGCTCTGTTCTTTAAGAATAGTTCCACTTTAACCTCTTAAGTGCTGCGTCGGGGCGTTGGCCGACGGCAGCACTACCTCCCCAGTGCTGCGCACGTCCATTGGACGTCCATTCAGCACTAGTTCCAATGGACAGCGCAGCACTGGGGAGGGATATTTGCGCCGCATCTAAGGTGTTAAGCAGAGAACATGTGCCAGAAAAGGGTAAATATTTTGGAAGTTTGAAAAAAATAATTTCGTTTTCAGGGGAAAAAATAGTTCCAAATGTATTCAGTAGCTTTTGTTTATCAAAGCTGAAGACCGAATTCAGGGGAACGCTGTGTGCTCGTTGCTTAAAAAGTTATTCTTTCTGTTCAGGTGAGAACATCATTTCAGACAGACTCGCAAAAAATTGGTCTACGACATCAGGTGAAAGTTCGACCAAGTTTGAAAGTGCCGCAACAGTGCAGTAGTGAGAATGATTGCGATCATCGATGTCAGGATCAGCAATGCTCACAGAAGGTCGTACCTTGGTGATGCTGCTCTCATCTCGTACTTCACTTCCACCTAATCGTAGTGGTGAAGTCTCAACGAATGCCGTCATCAGAATGGGTAGCCGCTGGGACAACAGGATGCATGAGCCGTTACAGGACTTAGCAAAGTATCTGTATCCAAAGGTACTGCTGATGGTAGTGTAAGACAGACGTCCAACACGCATTCTTCTCCGCATAGCATACATTGAAGCACAGGTAGGATGCAATTTTGCCAGATAGGTCTGAATGAAAGAAACCAGGTCATATTCAGATCTCTTAGCCGGGCTAATCCAAGGACTTTAGTTATGCGGTCCCGATAGCGTCTAGCTAGGATCGTTTCTTCCATCGTTGCTGGAGTCTTGTTTGCGACTTGGCTTGCCATATCGGAGCAGAAGGGTCAAAAATAAAATTCCTGCTAAGAGTCCCAAAGGTAGTGGTAGGCCGCCAAAGACAGAATGGACAAAATTGGGAAAAATACCCAGAACTGCTTCGAAGTGTGTTAACAGTCCCGAAAAATTGTCTTAAATATATGTGGGATACCACTGGCATCAGACATATTTAGGATTTGGCTTAGCATTTCTACGAAATGCACGGGGCAATTTGTTGATAAAAGGGTATGTATCTCTGCCGTTGTCCTTGCAAATAGAAGATCATACGTTTCTTTTGATGACGTTAAAGGCACGGTTGTCTGTAAAAGAACAGACTTCATTCTGCTTAAAGTATCAATTCGTATAGAAGAGATATTCAAAGAAGGCCAAATCGTCGCCTCCGTATCTGGAGAGCTGTTTGGATACAATACTTGCATACAGCAAGTGACCATGGAACTAACGCTTACGAGATAGGCTTTCCCTGGCACCATGCCACAACAGCTGTGGTCCATTATTAGAATATAGCTCCCGTTAGAAAGCCGTCTAAAAAATGGCTCTATTTGTGTTGCAGGTGTGCCGTGCTGGTGACATGAAAGGTTATTTGAAGTCCCCTCACAGGCCCCATGCAAATTAATACCTTGGCACAGAAGTATACCACTTAGTGATTGTTTACAATTGTTACCACTAAGAAATACATTCTGTTTCTTTTCACTATAACATGTGTGTGTGTTAGGCAATTTCCATGATGACTTAATGTACCCTTTACACAACCTTTCATACTGGCCCGCTGGTATATACTCTTGGCAGTATTTAAATTGGAAAGTTGTTATCGGAATTGTAATTATTCTGTGTATTATCCATTCAATGGCAGGTCTTTCTGACATTGTCAATGGTAATCTCTCAAGTTTTTCAATGCTCAGAATCGTATAGTCTGCTCCTTTTTGTGCCAAACTGATTTGTTTATCATTAAGGTTAAAGATAGAGAATAATGACG
The DNA here is from genome assembly GCF_964263255.1 of Lissotriton vulgaris. NCBI lineage: Eukaryota > Metazoa > Chordata > Amphibia > Caudata > Salamandridae > Lissotriton > Lissotriton vulgaris. The sequence continues at coordinate 257,692,449 of NC_141697.1, forward strand.
TTGTGTTTATCAAATGCCATGGCACGTAGCCTGAACGCAGGTTTTGCAACGTCCAGCCTAAATTGATACTTGTATAGCACACTACTCACCCGCAAGGGTCTCAAGGCGCTTCTACGAATACCGCTGTGGAACCCATCCTGGCTTTCCCTGTGAGGCGTCCACTCCTGGGCACCCCCAAGGTGGAGGCCAGGCATCCTTAGCGTTGTGGGGGCCGTTGTGGAGATTAAGCAAGCTATTGCCCAGAGTTGCAGAGTGGGACTCCATGATTGGAATAGGCACCGAGGCGAGAATTATCAGGTCCGTGGAATTTTTTGAGCCCAAAACCCGCTGAGGCGGGGAATTGAACCATGGTCCCGGGCTAGACCTCTGCATCAGGGTCTGCCGCTCTAATCACACTAGCTGTACAATAGAACATAATTGGGACTGACCGTGTTGTAACATTAGTAAGTCCTGATCTATTATATCGATAGCAGATGATACAATACTGTCCAGTGAATATATTCTTGAGGACAGAGTCATTAACCCATTGTCCACAACAGAAAGTGATTTTTCCAAATTAATACGATCAATTTCTCGTATTTTCTCTGCTGTCTCAATTTGAGTTACTTTCCAAGCTTCGTTGTACGCAGCGTATATACCGGCCGCTATGAAACGTTTTTGACGCTGTTTACGTGGTCCCATTATGAAATCACGCAAGTCAGCACCGTCTTTAAGTAAAGTCAAGTGTTGCTTCATTTCAGCCAGTGTGGATGTTTGTAGCCATTCAAGGCATAGTTTCCCTACACTGTATGTTGTTACTATCCCTGAATGTTGTCTCTGGGAGTATCTAGGGTCTGGTCTGGTCATTTTGAACCCCTGTTTTTTGTTCAGGAATCTATCTTGACAGTTATTTGTGTCTGTTGGCCAGATCAACCACTTTTTCCAATCAGGATTTGTTCTTTTTTGATGTAAAATATGGAATACGTCTATCTCAACATCTATAGTGGTATTACTATCAGGTATTGGCTTTGGAATAGACGGTTTGTTTAAGTCTTTAATCTTAGCTAGGCCAAGACAAGTAGTCTGTTGAATGGTGTCATTCAAGAATATTATTTGTTCTGGGATCATGCAGGCTCTAAATAATGCTTCTAAACCTTGGACTTGCCAATTTTTTGTACCCCAGATGGTGTTCGTTTCAATGTTATTTTTCCAGAAATCAAAACCAAATGTAATCATTTTTTCATAAAATGTTTCAGAATAAATCAATTTAGTATTTGTCAACATTGTTTTTATCCCTGTCTTATTTAACAGTTTAAAATAAAACGTTTCTGCATCACTTGTGTTAAACCCTGAGAAGTATGGGAATTTCTCATAAAATGTTTTCGAACTGCCTTTTGGTGGAGTTGCACAATGTTCCCATTGATTATACTTTAAAACATTTCTAGGTTCAGCAGATTTATGTAAATAGTGATGTGCAAAGTGGTTGTAGCAGTACATTTGTTCATAATTCGACGAACCCTGTAAGTAATCATGTTCTGTAAATTTTGCTGACATTACTAAATCTGACATCATATTAGTTATGCTTTCAAAGTCCCAATCATCAGAGAATGTACTTGGTTTCACAAAGTCACTTAATGAAACCTTGAACTGATGTGGATATTTCAAGAGTTAACCGGGCCATAGATTTCGTAATCCGTTTTGTCCCAAGCTACCCGCCGGGTATTGGAATGGCTGTGACATTCACTGATGATAGTTCTCTTTTCTCGATGTGAGATGACTTGTGTGGCTTTAGGACCAAGTTGATGTTCTGACTTGCTGTGTCCATTGTACTGTATTTTCCCTCAATGAATTTTCCCAAACAAAGTACCATGATGAGCCAAAGCAGGAGGAAAAGTACACCTAACACAATCCAAAATTCAATCCATGGAGAAATCAGATGGGTTTCTTTGAGTTGATGAAAGAGTTCAGTTAATTTGTCTTTGGAGGTTTTTGTTGCTGGCTTCTCTTCAGGTTCGCTTGGATCTTCAGAAAAATTATCGAAATTGATGAAGTAGCCAGATGCAGTTCTGTCAATTGTTGGAATTGCTTCCGAATTTTCCTTTGTTTTTAGGTTTTGCCTAGCGGAAGCTGCGCTCTGCGCAGCTTTTCCGCGCAGGCGAAATCCTGTTGAGAACTGTAGGGTGCTTTGGGTCGGCCCTCGTCGTTGATTGGCTGGCTCCGTAAACGGAGCCTTGCCATTGGACGAGGGGCCTGTCCGTCAATGCCGGACCAGACACGGGGGCGTTCCCGACATTCTTTGGCTTTTGCCGACGTCACGGGACGCCGGGAACGCCCCCGTGTCTGGTCCGGCATTGCCGGCACTTCTGCGTCTCTCCTAACCCCGTGACTGGCCGGCCGGCCAATCCTAGCGCGGCCGGCCGGAAGTGCCCGCCCCCCGCAGCCCGGGGGAAGAAGGAAGACGGCAAGCAGTATGGCGGCGCCCGCGGGGCTCCCGTGGCCTGGAGGGAACCGCCGCCGTCGATGTTGCCGGTCTCCCATGCCGAAGAGGGAGACCGGAGAAGTGCCGCCGTCGCAAGGTGCAGGTGAGTCAAATTTGTGCTCCCGTCCCCGTTCCCGCCCCCCTCCCGCTGGTGACCGCTCCCCGCAGACTCCCCTCCCCCTGGTCTCCGTTGTTCCCACCCCCTCTCCTGCTCGCAGCGTCTCCCGTCCCCGTTCCCGCCCCCCTCAGCCGGGCAGATGTTGAATGGCTGTGTCCGACAGGAAGGGGCTCAGGGGGATGGAGCTGTGTGCACGGAGGGGAGGGTAGGATAGGGGAGAGGGGTCAGATGGATAGAGGTCCCTGGAGGCCCGAGGGAGCAAGTCAGGATAGCATGGGGGGGGGGAGACAAGGCACTGCTGTGAGCAGTGGAGTTAGGGGCGCTAGCGCTGGCTAACAATGAAGGGGTGGGAGGAGGTAGACTAGGGTGCTGACTGTGATGACTTGACTCGGTCACAACGGGCCATGAGGGCTAATTATTAGTGAGAAATAAGGTATCTGGGAGGGGGGCATTTCTAGCCGCTATACGGTCAGAGAATGGCGGTGGAGAGGAAGGATCTGGACTCTGGTGCCATTGACCATGTGCCTGCTACAATCGCTTGGTAACTGTACTCCTGTAAAGCGCTCTTACGCCACTTGACCATGTACCTGCTGTAATTGTTTGGCACCTGCACTCTTTTAAAACGTTCTGGTACTTCCAGGCCACGTGCCTCCAATAATTGTTTGGCAATTGTACTTCTGTGAAGTACTATGGTGCCAAGTGACGTGACCATCTGCCTGCTATAATAGTTTGGTACCTGTGCTCTACTCCTGTAAAGCGCTCTGATGCATCCGGCCATGTGCCTGCTATGATAGTACTCCTCTAAAGCGCCCTTAAGCCTCCGGCCATGTGCCTGCTATAATAGTTTGGTGCATGTACTCCTGTAAAGCGCTCGAATGCCTCCGTGCCATGTGCCTGCTATCATAGTTTGGTGCCTGTACTCCTGTAAAGCGCTCGAATGCCTCCGTGCCATGTGCCTGCTATCATAGTTTGGTGCCTGTACTCCTGTAAAGCGCTCTGATGCATCCGGCCATGTGCCTGCTATGATAGTTTGGTGCATGTAAAGCGCTCGAATGCCTCCGTGCCATGTGCCTGCTATCATAGTTTCGTACCTGTACTACTGTAAAGCGCTCGGATGCCTCTGTGCCATGTGCCTGCTATCATAGTTTGGTGCCTGTACTCCTGTAAAGCGCCCTTAAGCCTCCGGCCATGTGCCTGCTATAATAGTTTGGCACCTGTACTCCTGCCAGGCGCCCTGAGGCCCCCGCTATATATAAGCACATCAATAAATAAGCGAGGTCGGGGCGCTGCCTGCTCTGCGCCTGCTCGCGGCACTAAGACCCGGGAAGCTGCCTGTGCCTGCCTGCCGCAGCCCTGCCTGCTGTGGCACACGCGCTGCGCTCTGCCTGCTCGCCTGCTGCCTGCCCCGGCTCCGGCGGAGCAGGTGTGGTGGAGGATGGCGAGGCGGCGCAGGCAGCAGCAGCAGCCCGGGGAGGGGGGCGGGGGGGCTGTGGAGGAGTGCAAGGGAGGGGCCGGGGAGTGCCTGCTCCGGAGCCCTCGTGGGGCAGAGATTAATGTGTGTTTATACATGTAGACAAACCTGCGAGCGGAGCGCCGTGTGCCTGTGTGCGTGTGTGTGCGTGCCTGTGTGAGTGAGTGCCTGCTGCTGCCTGCCTGTCACGGCGCAGGGAGTGCGGGGAGCAGACGGGAGGGCACCAGGCAGCAGCGGCAGCGATGGTACTCATTCTCAACCACATCCTCATCGCAGTCCTTCAATTTTTCAGACGGGGCCAGCAGGTCTTCCTGAAGGCGGAGGAGAAGCCGGCATGCTCGCTTGGGTATCCATGGAAATACAACTTGTATAGGCAACTTCAAGATAAACCTGATAACCACAATCTTGCTCTGTATAGTTATTTTAAGGCTAGTTAAATGGTTTACATAGCACCTCTCTTTTTGGATCAGCAAATTGGTTTAGAAGTTAAGGGATGCAAACTACTTTCTCGGACCCTGTTGCTTGCTTGTGACCCTGTTGCTTGCTTGTGACCCTGTTGCTTGCTTGTGACCCTGTTTTCGTGCCTCTGTTGCCTGCTTGTGACCCTGTTTTCGTGCCTCTGTTGCCTGCTTGTGACGCTGTTTTTGTGCCTCTGTTGCCTGCTTGTGACCCTGTTTTCGTGCCTCTGTTGCCTGCTTGTGACCCTGTTTACGTGCCTCTGTTGCCTGCTTGTGGCCCTGTTTACGTGCCTCTGTTGCCTGCTTGTGGCCCTCTTTACGTGCCCCTGTTGCTTGCTTGTGACCCTGTTGCTTGCTTGTGACCCTGTTGCTTGCTTGTGACCCTGTTTTCGTGCCTCTGTTGCCTGCTTGGGACCCTCTTTTCGTGCCACTGTTGCCTGCTTGGGACCCTGTTTTCGTGCCTCTGTTGCCTGCTTGGGACCCTGTTTTCGTGCCTCTGTTGACTGCTTGGGACCCTGTTGCTTGCTTGTGACCCTGTTGCTTGCTTGTGACCCTGTTTTCGTGCCTCTGTTGCCTGCGGGGGGGCTCGCAGCGAGCCCACAGTGTGTGGGGTGGGGCTCGCAGTGTGTGGGGGGCTCTGTGTGGGTGTGTGTGTGGGGGGGCTCTGTGTGGGTGTGTGTGGGGGGCTTTGTGTGGCTGTGTGTGGGGGGGCTCTGTGTGGGTGTGTGTGTGGGGGGGGGGTTTGTGTGTGTTGGGGGGGCTCTCTGTGGGTGTTGGTGTGTGTCATTTGCAAGAGATAAAGCTAGTGGCATTGTAAATGACAATGCCATTTATTTATGTTAAAAAAAAAACATAAATAAAAATAATGTCAAGAGCAATGCCAATCGCTCTAACTTTAACAAAGGCAAAACCATTGCATTGTAAATGCTTGTTTCATTTTTTCTTTCATTAGCATAGTCTGGGGCTACATCGTTGTAGACAGGTGTTTCTTGACGAACTGTTTCAATTTGGGCTGCAAGAGGCACAAGTTCCATGGCATTGTTGCATAGTCCTTTTTTATTCACTGCAGGTTTATCAAATGTGATTAGTCTCTCGGTTTGAACCTCTTGGATTGTAGCAAATTTTGGTATTCTGCTATTTCTTGGGAGTCCACTGGGCCTACTACTTATTATTGGCCACATGATTGTGGTTTTACCAGGTCGATGGATACAACTTGGTTCTCCTTTTTACCAGCAAGGGGCGGTAGTACAACTGTTCTTGTTCTGCTAACAGCTAAGACAGGTACTGCTTTTCTGTAAGAAGGCCCAAATTCCTTCTTCACTGCGATCTTCTCTCTGACCAGATCCCCAATCTTTGGAATCCAGACTGGCCTTGCTGGGACAGGTGGTTTATCTTCAGTGGCTGTTGGCTGCTGTTTTAACTTTATGTTGCTCAGGTCTTTTCTTGTTTCATTTAAGTCCTGTAAAACAGCCAAACGATCTTTGATATCAAAGCATTTTCTTTCTACCACTGAAGTCTGACTATCTAAATCCAGAATATGCATTCTAGTTTAGAACAATAGTTCGTACGGACTGAAACCTTTTAGAGAATTTCTCGGCAGATTGTTAAGACTACGTTGGACTTGTTAAATGTTGGACCCACCCATCACCCGAACCTAATCTACTCGCCATTATAGATTGCTTTATGTCCCGTTTTTTTCTTTCCACAATCCCATTTCCCTCAGGATGGAAGGGACAAGAGTACCGCAATGCAATGCCCATGCTGGTCATGGCCTCCTTATAAGCTCGAGAGCTAAAAGCAGGACCCTGGTCAGAATGTAGCATGCCAATTGCGTATGTGCCGATAAAGACTCGCAAATCTTTTATAACAGTTCTGGCGCCAGCCAAGCGCTGGTGTCTGTATTTTTAAGTGAATCTAGTCTTAAAAAGAAATTAATATCCGACGCTGGATTTTACTTATAGATAGGCCTTATGCTAACTACAAGAATGGCCCTGGCAATACTCCGGTCGGTTCACTACTGTGATCTCTGTTGCAGTTTGGACAGCTCTTTGCAAATTTGTAATGTTGCAGGCTCATCCCCGGCCACCAGTATTCTGATTGTAATTCTTTCTGAGATTCCTTGATCTGTTTGTGCCTTGGACCTTCACCCATGTGTGCGTATGCTATTAATAAGACTCTCCTGTGCTTGTTTGGAATTACTCTATCCCCCACTCCAGGGATTCGAGCAAAAGGAACGGAGTTTGCATCAATTATGTATGTATAATTGAGTGGATAGTTCACGGGAAGAGCTGCACAGTCGCCTTTTGAAGACGTTTTTACCGCCAGCATGATTTCCCCCTCTATGTATTTTTCTGAACGCTTTTTTGTGGCTACGGAAGCCGGTTGAGTTGCTTCCGCTGTGGCTGTATTAGCCAATTAATTCCCTGCAACGTGAACGCCATCACGTTGATGACTCACATGAGTCTTTCGTAGTTATTTCTGCAAAAGAACTACCTGTTCCCAAAGCTTCTTATGCTTTATTGTGACACCTGTGTCATCTTTGTAATTGTTTTGAACCCAGCTCTGCAAGTCATTATTGTAAGATTTGACGCACAAATTCGAATCGCATTCGAGTCGGGAATTCACGATCGGCATTTTCAAGCTCCATCTTTAAAGATCTAATTTCAGCTCGCTGAGCCGAACAGTTTCTTAGTGATTCAGTTTTTGTTATTTCCGGTCTAAATTTAATACAGCGCCAGTGACCTTTAACAATCGCGCATGCTGCATTGTAGGATTTATTATTCACATCGTAATGTTGTGCAAATCTGTCCATATAGATTACACAAGAGTACTGTTGGAGAGGCAGAATTTCGATTGGCAGAGCATATTCTTCTTCATATTTTAGATCTTTTAGTTTTTTCATGTTCGGGTCAAAATAGTATTTCATGTCTTCTGCAGCAAGAGAATTTTCCCACTGTATCCATTTTGGATCTAATGCCACCGTTTTTAGATTAACTGTGCTAAATAACGCCTCAAGGGCTGATTCTGCTGTAAAAACAGTTATTCTTTTGTCTTGGGCTTGGGCTCCTTCTTTTGCTACAATATTTTTAACCGTATTTACAATATTCTCTGTAAGACTGAATGTTTTTTTAGCTTCTGTGTACAAATGTGATTTGTAAGCTATTGGTACCGTTTCTCCCTCATTAGAGGTCAGGTACGTGAATCCGCATCTTCCTGGGATGACTCGGATTACAAGGTTGCGTGTGTTGTCGCGAGTTTGTAATTTTGTTTTAGCCAACCTGTCTGTTTGCAATGATCTCAAAATCTCTGTGTGTTTCTGAGTCCAATTGATTGGTTTAAAATCAGGTTTTATTAATTCATAGAGAGGTTTAACCCTCTCTGCATAATTTAGAATGTAAGTTCTTCCGAAATTCAGGAAACCTAGTATTGATTGTAAGTTCTTCAGCGTTTTTGGTGCTTGGAGTACAGCGCACTTCTCTAAGAAGTTGCCTGCTAGGCTTTTGCCTTCACTTGATATTTCATATCCTAAAAACAGGACAGTTAGATGGGCAATTCGTGACTTTTTAAAGTTGAATCTGTAACCCTCTGCTGCGAACCCAAGTATTATGGTGTTCACTCTTTTCAAGTGAGTATCCAGGTCATCATCTGTGAGATAGATGTCATCGACATAAGATAATGCCTCATCATCATATATTTGTAGTAACTCTGTTACCCTTGCTGAGAATAATCCTGGGCTATTCTTGAATCCCTGTGGGAGTCGACAGAAATTTTTCTGTGACCCCATTATTGAGAAAGCGGTTAAATACCTACTTTCAGGTGGAATGTTTTGACAAAAGAATCCATTAGAGATGTCTAATGTTGTTTTGTATTTTTTGCAAACGATAATATTCATTAGTGCTGCACTGTGTGAGTTGTGTACAGCAAATGTCTTGCAACATGAGTTAAGGTGTCTGTAGTCCAAGACTAGACGAAATGAATCGTCTGGTTTGGAGACAGGAAACAAAGGATTGTTCATTTGAGAGGTGCATGTTTCGATCACCCCTTGGTATTCAAGTTGATCTAAGATCTTCCTGACTTGTTTTTTAGCTTCTTGCTTAATTGGGTACTGCCTTTGTGCATTTGGTTGACATTTTAACTGGATTTTGTGAGGAGGAGAGTCCTCATCCCATCCTACATGATTTTTATATAATGCAGGTGCTTGAGCTACCGCCCATTTTCTTGCATATATGTATTTTCTATGAATTGGAATATGATTTGAGAAGGCAGGCATAATCATCTCTTCGCCACGAGGGCCCTCCCTGACAAACTCTGGTGCCAGTCTTTCTCAGCTAATAGGATGTCATAGCCTTTTGAAAGAATATCCCAAAACAGACCCCTTACTTTCCTAGTCTTCTCTCCCTCTATACGCAATGTTATTTCGTATATTTTATGAGGTTCGCTAACTCTGGTATCTGCAGTTTCCACCTGAATGTATTCATTTGTGTCCACTGTCTCCAGATGATTCATCAGTATCTTGCGAGCTATTGTCACATCTGCTGCGCTGTCTAGCATTGTCTGGGCCCACTCTCCGTTTTTCAGCTGTGTCCTCAGTATCCTCTGCATGTTTGATTATTTTAATACTTGCTACCTTCTTTCTTGGAAATTGTAATTTTTTACTTTGAGCAGGTTCCTTGTCTTTGGACTTGACGTGCTCTTCCCTGTGTTCTGACCTTCCTCTTCTTTCCGATTTCTGCGAAGAAGTCTGAAAAGATCAAGAGGGACGTGTATCAATATCTCGATATCTATAAGGAATTTTCAAATTATCCCTATTTCTAAGATTGTATCTTTTCTCAGAGGGCTCCCTCTTGGGAGACTTGTGTCATTGGTCCGGAGATCTTTCTCTCCGCCGAGGAGACCTTCCTCTGGAATGGAATCTTTTTTCTTTGGGAGTGGATTGTTTATTTCCATCCCAGCTCTTCTTTGGAGTGTTTAGATTATTTTTAATAAATATCTTTTCAGGATTAGTTGGGGTTTTACCGGTTTCTCACCCAAACTATCTCTACCTAGTTCTTCATAGGATTTTTCTATGATTCTGGCAAGTTCAATTGGTTGGTCTGCTATATCTGTTTCTTTCAATTTCTGGAGGTAGGTTATATCCTCCATTGCCAATTGAACTAATTCTCTATATGCCTTTGTTTATTCTTTTATTTTAACTAAGAGTTCTTCGCTTGACATTTTATCAATGTCTGGATGTGGTGTGTAGCTGGCTAGAACCGGCAACGTTGCTCCTGGTCTACCTAGTGGACCGAGCCTGGTGATGTGATCATTATGTTTTAGAGCGCCTTTAAACCTGAGCAGGTGCTCTTGGTAATTTAGTGGGATTTCAACATCCTCGAAAGGAGTGTATTCATCCGGAGGTTCCTCTATTTTGTAATAGTGGAATTCGTGTGTTACAGCTTTTGCTGCTGGAAAGTTTATCCATGAATAGAATACCTCTGTCTGCCGATATTCATGGGCCTCTACCACGAATATGACTGTACCACCTCGTGATGTCAGTCCGTTTTCTATAAGTTTAAGAGTTATAGTTCTTCTTAAATTTGCCGGGATGATAATTGCACCCGGTTCATTTTCATTAAACCCTGTAACATCGAAACCCCGTTGATTCGCATCTACTGCAGCTTCACCGGTTTTGTTGCTGTCGCCATTAATTGACATTGTTTTAATGAAAGTTTTCAGAGCAGGTTTCCAAGGAAACAAAGATTAGGTGCACAATATTTTGGAACACTGTATCCTTCAACGTTGACTAAACCAAAAACTATACATAGGAATCTCTTCCTACTAAGTTCCGGCGGATTTTAACCTCTTACCCACTCCAGACATCTTTTGGAGTATTTACGGGAAAAAGGGTCTGTGTGAAAAAGCACGACTGAGTTACTCTAACGTCTTGCATTAGTTTTATCACCTTACCAAACGCTGGGCGCCATGTAGTGTAGTTCCTATATTCCCAATAGGCTCTGCGCATTGGAATAATATATTCAGCAGTGTAGACGTAGGACTGAGGTCAACTAGGTCTCTACTGACTATATTAGACTTAATGTTTGCCTGCTAGCTCAGAGGTCACTAGAAACCTTCTCGAATAAACGAGGAGGAGTTTAACCTCCCTGGATAGACAAGAGGGGATTAGCTTCCGACAACCATATAACATGACAACTTTGCTCCCTCAGAATAAGAGCGTATCTCTAGAGTTGTGTGAAAACAATAGACAGCTATTTCACTCAGTCAAATGTGCGTACTTAGTTTCCCCAGAGTGCAGAGAAGAGAGACGGGCGTTTTCAATAAAAAGGTGTAATTTATTGAGCAGTCTTCTTTCTCATGCAAGAGAAATGAATTGCCATAATTGCAATACTTAATGTAAAGTAAAGTGCGTACAGTAAAACGAGTATTATAAAATAATACTGTAAAAGCATTGATATGGTTTCTTAGACATAAGATACTTTAAAATGGATAAAATATATACATACATATATACATTGACTAACATACTCAACGGGTGCTTCTAAAATACGCCTACCCCGGTGTACCTGACTCAAGAATTCTCTTCAAGGATTTAGTCAGCTCCGTACCTGGGTAATAGAATGCAGGAGGTCTGGTATCTCTCTTTCAGACCTCGATATCCCGGCAGCCCTCGAAGGCGGCTGAGAACACCGGAGCTGGATTTCTCAGCAGGAGAAAAAACAGCGTCTCAGTGCGTCAAAGAGGAGGGGCAGCGTCCGTGGGCTCTCGCATCAGCTGGGCTCTCGGGCAAGTAGATAGCTGCTCGGCTCCAAAACCACCACTGTGTATTTGCTTATGGCAACGTTGGTATATTTATACCTGAAAGGTGCAGAGTGTCTTATTAAACACTTTATCACAGTTCCGGGCCATATCGCCAGTGTCTATGGGTATGAATTGAAGTGTGGGTTTCAACCAAATCACCAATGTATAATGTAATGATCCTGTACACGATATTATTATGTGTGCATATAATTGTCTTTCCAGTCCTGAGGAAGTTGTGGGTTTACTCCCGGACGACGAAACACGTGTTGGGCTGGATCAACCAAAGAAATAAAATCAATTACAAGAATCTAATTCTGATCAATATTGTGCAATGTATGTGTTGTAATTAAGAAAAGGACAACTGATTTGTGTGTGCTCGGGCATGTTTGTACTTTTTAGGTATATCCCCAAGGGGACACAAATTTGGAGGATTGGATGGTCCCTCCTCCCTTGAGCACCACAGCAACTAGTAACAAGGCAGACTAGTACCGTCAATAGTGAGTGCCAACACCACAGGGGGCCCTATCATCCAAAGCAGTGTCTACTAAATTAGATCTAATAGTTCTGTCATTGAGGTTTATTTTGGAATTTATTATCAATTTACTTCCTAATTTTTTATTTCCCTAATTTTTATACTGCATTGGACTAGTAATTAAGAACAGTCCTTATCATCCTTTTTCTCATTCAATATGGCGCCCATAAATGCCTACCCTTGACCTCTACTACCTGTATTGGTCTAATCTTTAAGAACTATAGTCCATGTTCTGTCCTCACCTAATATGGCGCCCAGGATATCTGTATATACAGACTATCTGCGGGTGCCAGCCTCTTACTTAGCTTTACGTGTATTGGCGGACACAGGTGCTACCCATCTGCAAATCGAAGTAGCCTTGAACTAGGTAATGCCCTGTGCTGCTACAAACGGTTTTCGGTGCTAAGCTACACAATGGGATGGGACGTCTTGTGTCCATAACTACAAGTATCGAGAACTTTTACCACATTTTTTGCTGTAGCAGGAATATGTAGGTCTACCTTCACTTGCTGGCGAGTTTCCCTTTAGATATTTAGATCTCTAATTGGATTATTATACGTTTGAGGTTATCCAGATTTAGCTTTATTTATGAATTTCTATGTATGCTTTTACTATTGCACATAAATACAGAAAAAACGTGATCTGTTTGACATCTTCGTTTTTTTTTTGATTGTTCGATTCGGAGTGTTCTTTCCTTAGTCATTCTGTATACTCAGCACATATAAATAGGAAAGATCGTGATTTGTCCGTCAACTCTGGATTACTTATTATTGGACGTGATGTGCTTTTTCCTTCGTCATTCTGTATTATCGGGAATGACATTGACATATATATGGGTGTTTCGATCTTACTGCCTATCCCAAGTTGCATAACTTAACCTATTTCTGCACGACATATTTACAGAACTGGCTTTATAAATCTGTTTGTGCCTCAGATATCCAAGAAGAGACTTTATTCCAAGGAACTTTTGATGCTTTTGAGGTGCAATCTATAATGACTGTCTGTGTCGACACACATCTTGGTCACCCTGTATATTAATTGGAAATATCTTCAGGGTGAATACCTGAGGCATTTTAGATCCTTGGAACATACTGTACGAAAGTGGCTCTCTACATACTGGACCAAAGTAAGGTACAGTGTGCACAGAGTCCACAGTCGCCAGAGGTATGGCAGAGGCTAAAGTTAGATACAACCTTACTCTCTAAAGTGGTAGCTTGGTCGAGCAGTAAGGTAGTATCAAAGGACAGTGCAAAGCATTTGTTGTACACAGTCAGCAAATGGTCTCACACACTCAAGAACTGAACTCTAGGCCAATGTTTTGTATAAAAATATATAGTTGTTTTATTTTAGAACCAACAAAGTATCAAAATATACTTTAACAGAATGAATTACTTTAGGTAAATACTTTTCAAATAGGCAATAGACTTTTTAAGTACAGTTGTTGCAATGGGCAACACAATTGCAAACACAATACATCATTGAGCTCAATGTGAATTTCTAGTTAAATGCAATTTATTACTTTATGGATTACTTTTCTAACCACAATACTGGATCCTAGATTCAGTCTTGGGACATCTCCTGTAAACAGTTGAGTAAAAGCGTTTTGGTTACAGTAGTGATTTTTAAGGAATATTATTGTATTTTAAAGCTTTTCCACATAGAATCACCAATGTTATCCTATAGGAAGAAATTCACTTAGCAGGTAAATAGTGTTAACGTTACTTTTTCTTACTCAGTGTTGGATCTCCTGTAAACAATTGAAAGAATGTGTTTAAGTCATACAGACGATTTTTAAGGAATATTTGTAGTTTGTGAAAATCAGACCATGGATTCCTATGGAAGGAAATTCAAGTTACTGGTAAGTACGGTTAAAATTACTTTTCAGAGTCGTGCTGGACTAAAAGATGCAGCACTGGGTTCTCTCCTGATAACAGGTGAGTAAATCGGAATTCGTTATTCAGCCGATTTTAGATGACTATTTTAAAGTTCCAAAACTCCACACTTGGAAGAATTTCCAAGTAAAACCAGTCATTGCTAGCTTATGGAAGAAAAGTGAGTTATCAGCTTTTGGGTAAGTACTCGACTGGCAGAGTTAAGGTTCTGGGCATAGGCTCAGGGGTCTCCGAGGGTCAGGTAGGTACAGTTGGTACACCCTCAGCGGCACAGGGGCAGCCAGGTGCAGAGAGAGTTAGGCCCAGTGATAGCCTATTGGCGGAAGGGGGCCTTCGGTTGGTGGCTGCTGGCAAGCATGCCACGCCGCTGTGGGAGCTGGGCTCCTGGTCACTTGCTCAGGGCAAATGGGAAAGTAGATTAGGACCAAGGTTGCACTGCCAGGGGCACTCGGGTGGCTGGGTGCAGGGTGCTTTTGAGTCGTCGGGTGCTCAATGTTATTACAAGGAGAACTTGGAAGATGAACAAAGGCTGCAGGCTCGGGGACGGAGATTCTTCAGGAGCGACCAACACTTCAAGGGGTAAGTTGGGATCTTGGAGGATAGGTAGGCACCCCGGAGTTGGGCACAGGGGGCCGTGGGGCACTGGTGCAGAGGTGTCTTTTGATGTCGGGAAATCTTACCCTCTGCTGGTCTCGGTTGGAGGGGTCCCTGGTTGTGAGGCTGCAGACGTCGTCGAGGAGGACCTTTTGCACCGCACTACTGGAAATTCTTGCCCCCTATGTCTTGTATGCTGATTTTTTTTTTATTGTGGGTGATTTTATTTTCATTTCCACACCACTACCAATATCGATACAGTAGATCTGCTAACAGCCATGGAAACATTAGATCTTTCTCCCAAAGTATATGAGCCAACACATATAGCGGGCCATACACTTGATAATATTTTTATTACTATGTCGAATTTCATAATTTATCCTCCTCAACCAGTAAGCTGATCTGATCATATGGCGTTAAGCTTCTCCTTCTCCGCCCCTAAAAGTCTAGGTCAGCCTCAAGGGCGTGAAGTCACGCGTTGACAATGGAGGAAAAAAACACCAAAAACATTTGGTTCACTCTTCTACCCTCCCTCTATTAGTGAGTGTAATGACATCAATGAAGCCATAAGTAAATTGGAGTCAGAGATGACAAGGACTTTTGATATTATTGCCCCAATCGAAACAAAAATAATACACGACAGACCCACCCGACTCCCTGGTATTCTGATAGCCTAAAGGGGGAGAAAGCCTCATGCAGAGTTAGAGAACATAAATGGAGGAAATCAAAACTAGAGGAAGACAGACTGGCCTATAACACAGCACACAGGATATATCTCAGGAATTGCAACATAGCAAGGCGAACATACCTAACCACCCGCATAGATGAAGCCAAGGGCTCTTCCAAAAAACTCTTTAGGGTTCTCAAAGAGTTCACCAATCCAAGAGCCGTCAATCTTGCCTGCCCCTCCACACAGAAATTTTGCGATGAGCTAGCCACGCACTTGAGTTTGAGTTTAAATTATTTCTAAAGCGCGCGTACACCTGGCGGTTTCATGGCGCTACAGTTTACTGAAGCCTCGAAGGGCAGGGAGGAAGGGGGACATGGGACGAATTATTGTGGGAAGGCTTGTAAAAATAGAAAGGTTTTTAGTGCCTTTCTGAAGTGAGAATATTGGGTAGAGGATCTGAGGTGAGCCGGAAGGGAATTCCAAAAGGTGGGGGCGAGTGTGGAGAATGTTGAGCCTCCCCATTTTTTACAGCGAAAGCGGGGAACTGTCAGCAGGTGTTGAGAAGATGAGCGCAGTTCCCTGGCGGGGGCATAGGCTTTAATCTCCGAGGAGATAAAAGCAGGGGCAGAGCCTAGCTGAGCCTGGAAAGTGATGCAACCCACCTTGAACTGGGAGCGTTCGCGGATGGGGAGCCAGTGCAAGGATTTTAGGAGAGGGGTGACGTGATGGAATTTGGCCAGATTGTAGACTAGGCGGGCGGCTTGGTTCTGAACCAGCTGCAGTCGTCGTATGTTGTAGGCGGGCATGCCGCAGTAAAGGGCATTGCCATAGTCTAAACGAGAGACGACCATAGCTAGTACAATTAGTTTTAGGGCAGTGAAGGAGAAGAAGCGGGAGACCTTGCGGATGGTACGGAGTGAAAGCAAGGAAGAGGAAACCATTGAGCTCACCTGGGAGTGCAGAGTGAGTTGATCATTGAGCTTGATGCCGAGCGTTTTGACGGAGGAGGAGGGGGACCGAGGGGGACCGAGGGAGGAGGGCCAAAAGAGAGGGGACCAGGGACTGGTACAACCACCTGTCAAAACCAGTTCCGTTTTATCTGGGTTTAGTTTCAGGTGGTTGTAATTCATCTAGTCCCGGATGAAGATCATGGTGGATTGGAAATTAGACTTAGAGTCAGGGGATTGAGATAGGGAGAATATAAGCTGGAGGTCATCCGCATAGTTGTATACGGAGACCTCCATTTGCTGAAGAGCAAAGATGAGGGGGGCTATGTACAGATTGAATAGTAGTGGGGAACGAGAGGAGCCCTGAGGGACCCCACATAGAACCTTCCGTGGTTCAGCCGAGAAGTCACCCAGGCGCACCGCTTGGGTGCGGTCTCTTAGGAAGGAGGACAGCCAGACCAAGGCCGAGCCACCGACCCCAGCCGCCCTGACACGGGAAAGTACGATGGAGTGGTCCACCTTGTCAAAGGCGGCGGAAAGGTCGAGGAGGACCAAGGCCTGGGGGAGGTTGGTGTCCAATCCTTCTCTAAGGTTGTCAAGGACCGATAACACTACTGACTCGGTGGAGTGAGCGGGGCGAAATCCGGCCTGACGAGGGGCTAATACTCGGTTTTCTTCCACGTAGGTGGTGAGTACTCTGGTCACATGTCGCTCCAGTACTTTCCCTAAGAAGGGTAGTAGAGAGATGGGACGATAGTTGGCGGGAGCAGAGGGGTCAGCGCCAGGTTTCTTAAGAATGGGAAGAATTATAGCTGTTTTGAGAGTTGGGGTGACAACGCCCTGAGACAGGGAGCTGTTGAGAAAGGTAAGCGGGGGTAGCGCACAGGTCGTGAAGATGTGCCTGAGAATGTGGGCAGGACACGGGTCTAGTAGGGACCCTGATTTGACCAAGGGAAGAAGGGAAAGAAAGTATTCTTCCGTTAGGAGAGGTAATGAGTCAAGCGAGCCTCTGGAGGAGGGCGGGAGGGATTAAGGAAAGAGGGAGAGGGGGGAGGGATATAGGCTTTGATTTTTGCGATTTTATCCAAGAAATAGGTGTTTAAGGAGTCGCATAAAGACTGTGACGGGGAGGTTTGAGGGTGGTTCTGTCAGAAAAAGCGAGCTTGTGGACAATAGAGAAAATTTCTCTGGACTTGTTCTCGGCGGCTAAGATTTTCGAGGAGAAGTAGTCTGTTTTGGTGGTCAAGATGTTTTTTTTATATTGCGACAGGAGGGAGGTGTACTGGGCTTTGAGGATGGGACAGTACTGTTGTCTCCAGGTTCATTCGGCGTGGCGGACTGTAAGTTTTAGAGCCTTCAGTTCCTTGTTGAACCAGCGGTTGGAATCGGTCGTACGTCTGGAGGAAACTCGCCTAAGAGGGGCGAAGGAGTCACAGCCTGATAGAAGCCAGGAATTGATGGAGTCTGCTTGTTCTGAGATGTGCAGACCAAGTAAATCTGGGCTGGAGGAGGAGAGAGAGGTGGCTAATGAGGCCGCATCCACCCGGCCCCAGGAACGTGCCCAGATGTTTTTGGGAAGCGAGGGCTTGGTGGGTGGGCCAAGTTGTAAAGAGAAGGAAATCAGAGAGTGGTCGGACCAGGAGCAAGGGGAAATGGATAGGGACGCAA
Organism: Lissotriton vulgaris; assembly: GCF_964263255.1. Lineage (NCBI taxonomy): Eukaryota > Metazoa > Chordata > Amphibia > Caudata > Salamandridae > Lissotriton > Lissotriton vulgaris. The sequence goes on from NC_141697.1 coordinate 257,710,052, forward strand.
TGGGACAGTTGAGGGACCAGATCTGGTCGAGGATGTGGCCATGAATGTGAGTAGGGGAGAGGACATGAGAGTTGAAGTTGAGAGATCGAAGAGTATCGGAGAATTCTTTGGAGGTGGAGCATTCTGCTGGGTCGGAGGGCCAAAAGTTGAAGTCACCTAGCACCATGATGGAGGAGTTGTTGACCGGTAGGGTGGCCACAAGCTCTTGAAACCCAGCAAGGAAGACTTGAGAGGGTTGGGGGGATGGTACATAAGTAAACAGGTAAGAGGTACATTAAGGGAGAGTGAACGGACAACTAAGAAATCTGAAGTGCCTATAGGGGGAAAATGAAGAGGCTGAAAGGGGAGTTCTTTGCGGGCGATCAGAGCGACACCCCCGCCCGATTTGCCAGATGACCGGTCAGCACGGAGAGCGTAGTAGGTGGCAGGGAGAGATGCTAATAGGGAAGGGAGGGAGCTATCACGGAACCAGGTCTCTGTAAGGAATAAGAGATCAGGTTTGTACAGATCAAGTAGAACAAAGAGTTCATGCTAATGCTTAACTGCAGAGCGAGTGTTGAGATAGTAAATGGAGAGAGAAGTGGGTTTAGGTCCAGCAGGGGAATCGCAGCGAGAAGAGGGGGGGGGAGAGGGGAAGGGTGGGGCGGGGCGGGGCGGGGAGAGGAGGAGAAGGGGTTAAGGCCGTCAGTCCTAAACTATTAATATAGCTGGTCACGGAGGCGTCGATCGGCCACGGGCCTTGGAGTCCATATAGTTGCGCGGGTGAGTATTGTCGCAGTCGGGCGTAGTGGGGTGGCCCTAGGCCCGGTCGGTCGCAGACGGGCACAGACGGGCTTGCCTTAGGTGCGCCTTCGGCGTGCAATCGTCGCGCCCGCTGTGCTCGTCCGCTGCGCGTTCAATGAAGGCACATGATTTATAGTGGGCGAGGAGGCGGTGGGGGGCGTGGCCTCGGCGCTCGCCGGAGTGGCGTCAAGAGGTGAAATTGATCGGTGTCCTACCGCAGCAGCGTTAAGTTGGCTGCGCGGGGAACGTGGACCAGATGGTGAGTGAGTTTAAAATGGCTAGGTACACAGGTGAAAAACAAACAGTTTCAATATTTTTAAAATCATCAAGTCGCGCTCCCGGCTTCCGCCTCAGGAGGTTTCAGTTAGACTGGGCAGACGCTTGTATTCAGCGCCCTTTTATGCGCGGCGGTGGGGGGCGTGGCCTCTGTAAAGGGGCGTGGCCTCGGCACTCACCGGAGTGGCGTCAAGAGGTGAAATTGATCGGTGTCCTACCGCAGCAGCGTTAAGTCGGCTGCGCGGGGAACGTGGACCAGATGGTTACTTCACAAGTAAAATAGATAATATCTATGACTCTTTTGAGCAGGACCTGGAGACTAGGGTAAACATCCCGGCTCCTGGTAATCCTCTCCAGCCGAAATTGGAGACCTTTGCAACCATCACGAGGGAGCAAGTCCTACCATTATTAAAACATATTAAGTCAGGCTCCCCGTCTGATGTGGCTCCTCCCCACATCATGTCAGATTTAGTGCTGGAGTTGCCAATCCAATTAGGGAAATTTGCAATTTGTCTTTAGCAACTTCCTCTTTCCCATTGAAATGAAAGAAGGCATTTATTAAACCTTCAGCAGACTGTGCTGACCTACAAAAATATAGGCCCATTTCTCTTCTTCCATGGTGCTCAAAAATAATGGAGTCCCTGGTTAACCGACAACTCTCAGACTATCGTAAACGTCATAATCTCTTGGACTCTTCGCAGTCAGGCTTTCGTGCAGGATACAGCACAGAGTCTGCCTTAACATAGGTAACATATGCGATCAGGTTGCTGTTAGACGAGGGGACTCCTACAATGCTGGTTCTCTTGGATCTATCAGCAGCCTTTGACACCATCTTTCACAGAATTCTATTAGATAAACTACGATAGATCGGTATCAAGAGGATGGCATTGGATTGGATGCAGAGTTTCCTTTCGGATAGATCCCAATGTGTACAACTGGACACCTATGTATCCAGGACTACAACTGTGGATAAGGGCGTGCCTCAGGGCTCCATATTAAGGCCTACTCTGTTCAATATCTATGTGTCATCTCTGGCCTCTGTTATTAAATACTGCGGGTTCCAAACCATCTCCTATGATGACGATACGCAGGTTATTATCCTCATAGAGAAGGACCCGGTAGTGACCAGAGATGGATTCAAGCTTTGCATGACAAAAATAGCTGCATGGACGAAAAAGAACTTCCTGCAACTGAATTCCAGCAAAACTGAGATCTTATTGTTTGGCAAAGCTGAGGACTTATGGACTGAGGAATGGTGGCCAGGGAAACTTGGAGAAACTCCCTCTCCCAAAAAAAGGGCAGAAAACGTGGGTGTTTTATTGGAAAGTAAACTATCTATGGAGGAGCATGTGAAGACCCTATCTGGCAAATGTTTTGGACTGATGCATACGCTAAAGAAGATCTTCCCCTGGATTCTTCTCTCCACCAGAAGGGTTCTGATACAGGCACTTCTAGTCAGTAGACTTGACTATGGAAATGCTCTACTGGTGGGGATGAGGGAAGTCCTGCTCTCTAGGCTACAAGTCGTGCAAAACACAGCAGCATGCTTAGCCCTGAACAAGCCAGCACGCACCCCTTCCTTACCATTATTGAGAGAGTTACATTGGCTCCCCATTAGGAAAAGAACAGTTTTCAAACTTTTGTGCCTGGTTTTTAAAGCCCTGGTCGGACTGAGACCTAGATACCTAACGAAGAAGTTAGAATGGTATACCCCGGCCAGGCAGTTAAGATCTAGTGGCCAAAAGCTCCTTTAAACCTCGAGAAATAAAAAGGCTAAGATGGGTGGTCGTGCCTTTTCCTATCTGGCCCCCAAATAGTGATATACATTGCCAGAAGACCTGCGGGCATGTCACACTTTTACGATCTTTAAGAAACACCTACAAACCTGACTATTTTAAATGAATAATGCTGAATTATGTCGCCTGCTGTTCGGGCGCCGAGAGATCCCCCTGGGGATGATTCCTGCATCATATAAATAATAAATAAAAAATATATATATAGAAGAAAAAAATAGTGCTCCCAGCTTGAGGGGTAACTGATGGATGCCAGGACAGTGTGTTTGTGGGCATGGCACACAGGGATGTGTGCCATGTCGACTCTTTGTTTAGTTATGCACCAAGACACTCAGCCGCCTGCAAAGGCAGTGTGTGTGTCAGGGTACAGGGCCCCTAAGTGTGGCACAATAAGTGATGCCGTCTAAGGGGTCTTCTCTGGTCCCCATGCCCTGGGTAGCTAGGGTACCATTTATCAGGGACTGACAGGTGGCCAGAAATGCCAATTGGGTTTTAGTTTCAACACAGTTTTAGGGAAGGAACACAGGCCCTGGGCACCTGGTTGGCAGGAGCCCAGCGCACACTTGGTCAAAGCACATCAACAATACAGCAAAAAGTGGGGGCATACCATGCAAGAAAGATGGTACTTTCTCACACATATCACTTATATGGCCACCTTCTTTCCTAGCTGTGGACCTTAAAAAAATAACCTGGACTGCATTTTGTTTCAATCTATTTTTCTAGATAAATATTTTCTGTCGAAGCATCTTATGTTTCTCATTTCTGATTGCCTCCCACCCCCTGGCGTGGGAATGTTGTCAGGTCATATTCCATGCATCTGTGTCTACGGTAGGTATTATATATATATACTCCTTGGACTTCATGAATTATCACTATATGTCTTCTTTGGAGGGGAATGTCACTGTCCGCATGGGTTACTGTTGAGCACATTATGATCGCATGTCACTATTGTCACACAGCTTCAAGGAAAGCTTCACTTTCTGTTGCTGATCTCTATGGTATACACTTCACATATTATTGTTTGGATTTCAAGGTTCTGTTTTCTTTCTATCGTTGTTGACTCACAATTCCTGTATCCACTTTTTGAGATTTATATTATGTATTATCTGTAATCATTTAATGTCTATTGTATCTCCCATGTTTCAGACTTTATCTTGGACTCTGGAGATTTATATTATGTATTATCTGTAATCATTTAATGTCTGTTGTATCTCCCATGTTTCAGACTTTATCTTGGACTCTGGCTCCTCGAAAACATTTGCCTTTGTATTGAATGGCTTTTGCCAGCATCATCATAATATATACAGCCCCCTGACTATGGTGTCTCCTCCAAATTTGAGTCCCTCTTCACCGAAACACGTGTCGGCGCATTTCCCTGAACTTGTTCTGGGCAGAAATCCAATACTGATAAAGGCGCATATTTCTGTTTGTTTTATATTTGTGAACATTTTTAATGTTGATGAAATTGATATCTATACATAATATGTACTGAATAAACAAAATAGATCATCCTTGTGATACTAGTCAATATACAAGTAAATATATATAATAATGTTATTTTAGAATATGAATAATGTTTTTAGGTGTGGATAGGACGGTGTCTGACTGTATGATTGAGTATGAGTGGTAGTGTATGAGCCTGAATTCTGATATGGAGTTTTAAGATAGTGAGTCCGAAATTATATTTATGTATTTATAAACTAAAGATAAAATATGTTATGAAAATTTCTGTCTCATGAGAGTGAATACTGTTTGTGTTATACCGTCTATAAAAATGTAAGAAGGCGATGTTTCTTCTTTTTTGATATAGGCTACGGTCCAGGACCTCGTCCTCCCTCCTTACCACCGCTGCAAATGACGCTCCCTCCTCTGTAACCATGGTAGGGGAAGAAAGTATGCTATTATCTGGAGAGGTGTCCAGTCCGGTAGCTTCCGCCAAATCCTCACACCAGTCCATATTGGAGTCAAAAGGCTGTTATTCTTCAGGGTCCAGCTATCTCTGCCAATCCTCCCTGAGTCCTACCCCATAAGAATAGGGCTAAGGTTCCAGCCTGGAAGGCATGGCTCCAGTCTGTGCTGGAGGCTGTGGCTGATGACACCCCTTCGGGTCCGTATTATAGTCTGGAATCATAATGGAGACAGCACCACCAGCATCAGGATCGGCATTTGGGAAGGTCGACGGGCCACAACCGGTCCCGGATCGGATCAGTCTGTGGATCCAAGGGTCTGACTGGTGCTTGAGCCACCAGTGTGGATCCAGTAGGAGCCCCTCCCGAAACCTCTGGGCCCAAAGGCGCACCAGCAGGAGAGGGCTGCTCAAATATGAGGAGCTTGGCCTCCAAAAATTCTTGTAGTTGAGTGGGGGTCACTCCGACTTCAAGAAACTCAGTGAAGCGCGGAGCTGACCCAGGTGCTGGCTCAACTGCGGAGCCAGGCACTGAATGCCGATGGTCTCTCGTCAACCAATGGACGAGGTGAAGTCGAAGACTTCTTCGACTTCTTGCTCTTCTTCTTAAGGTGAGACTTACCCTAATGGCTCAATGACTTAGAGTGTGATGAGGATCTCGGACTCTACGACCGCTCCAAGGACCTTCCTCTCCAGAAGGATCAAGATCATAGTAGCATTGAACGTCGAGCTGCCTGGAGCACGAGGGATCACTCCCTCAAGGCCTTCAGGTTCATGGCGCAGAAATCAGAGCAGGCCTTCGGGTTGTGGTCGCGCTCAAGGCACAAAAGGCTTACAAGATGCTGCTCCATCACAGACATCAAGCACCACAGGATTTGAAGCTGCCCTTCAGAGATAACATACCTGCCACATTAGAAGATCTCAAAAACACTTCGACAAAAAGTCGAAAAACGTTAAGTCGAAAAATGCCCAAGGGGTCACTCTCTCCAGATCTGCGCTAACTGACATGGAAAGAGAAGAAATCACGTAAGCGCACTGTGGTGACACCTATATTGGCACTGCGAACGTCACTTCCGGAGTGGATGATGCCATGAATCAAACAACACCACCTACTACTGTCCAGGGGTACTGCTCTAGAAAAATTTCCTTATCCAGTCAAATGGCCAGAGATAATTCAAAAGGTAAGGAATCTGTGGCTAGAAGTCTCTATCAGATAGTCAAAGCATAAGCTGAGCCATGAAAATATTTTGCATGTAAATTAGGCTTTGAGAATGTAAATGTGATTTAAACATGTAACAAAAGTTGAATTTTTTTAACATTCCAGACCAGGTCTTAGATACCCGAACGTTCACGGACTTCCTCTCACCTCGATACAACGACCAGAAGCTCACAAGCGAGGGCAAGCGGATTTGCTTCCCTGCTCCCTCCGACCGCTCAAACGGCGGCGGAATTTCCCACCTCCCTACACCACCAAGACGCACTAGAAGCACCTCCTCCACGCGTCTTCCCTTGTACACACCCAATTAGGACCGGGTTAGAAATATCACCGGTCCGACGACACAGCTCTCATCATTTTACTCCTCAGCCCTGAAGAGTCACGGGTTTACCCCGGTTTTGACGAAACACGTGTCGGCTGGTTTTCTTGTGAAACAAATACTCACATTGGATGAATAAACACCTAATAGGTTAAAAACATTGGAGTTGGATCTTATCCTTTTCATTGAATGACTACCAAACTCAATTTATAAACTGATGCAGGTTGTTTGCGCTTGACATTGCATTTATGTACACAGAAGGTTGAGATCGTCTCCCCTTCTTTTCTCTGAGACAAGGGTTATCTCGGATCAAGAAGCACCAACCACCTAAACTTCACAAACTACCCCCTAACCACTACCTGTTGAGCGCCTCCATATTTCTGAACACTCTCATAACCCTTTGCTGAACTTTGTGCCTGTTATTCCATGCCCCGGCGGACTCCGTCGTCCAAAGGTTCTTGGGCTCCGTCGTCATCTGCCTTATCCTCCTTCCCCTCCTAAGTGACTGCTGAGTTGAGCTGGTTCTGGATCTTCTTTGGGCCGGTTGCCTTGCTATGGAGTGTGTTTTCTGGCCATTCGAGTCCTCCTTGCTGGGACTATGGCGTTGTTGGTTGCTGGACGGCCCTTTGTTGACTGTGTGTGTTTTGCTGGCGTTATCTGCATAGAATTGGCCCTGAGATTAGGCCTTCTGTTTTTCTCTTAGGCTGCCTGACAAGCCTTCCGCTGTTTTTTTTATTAATTTCCCCGTGGTTCTTTCGTTTCCTCTGCTGCGGAAGTTCTTCCAAAGAGGGTTCCCATGCCTTGGGACTTAACGTACCCTATGTGGGGTAGTGGTAGCTGTGATATAGCTTGCGCTCTGCTAGGGAGTTCTGGTAGCCTTGGGTGCCTGTTCTCCATGGCGTTTAGGTATGTTGCTTTGCTTCTTGAGGTCGTGTGTGCGTCTCCTTGTGGTGGTGTGTCTGGGCATTTCCTCACCTTCCTGCTCCTGTCCTGCGGGCTGGGATGATTCTGTGCTCTCCCTTGTCAGGCGTCGTCCGCCCGGTCTTCCTGGGGCCCCGGGCTGTTTTTTCTTGCTTCTGGCAGCTTATGTTTGTTGGCGCCGCTCTGACTGGCCTGTTGCCTTCCATCTGGGGTGGGCTCGCCTTCTTTTCCTTTATTTTCTTGGGCCCTCTAAGCTTCACCTCCTGTCTTTGGATGGATGCTTGTTGCCTTGGGGGGGTGGGGTACTTCGGCCTCTCTGGCCTTGCCCTTGGTTACCCCTGTTGTGAGTGTGAGGGCCTCTTCAGTCTTCTTTCTTCTTCCTCCATCCCTCTTGGTGTTGGCGGTGTTCTGCTTTGTGGGGGGTCTTCTTGCCTGGAAGGGACCAGGTTACTTCCCTTGTCCGCAGGTCTGGTCCCCGGTGGGACCCTCTGCCCTGTCCTGGCAGAGGGGGTCCTTTTGCAGACCCTCCTTCCCCGTGGGTATTGCTAGGGTATCTATTCTACGTGAAGGAATCTGCGGCTAGTAGACTCTATCAGATGTACGAGTTACTTACCTTCTGTAACAATGTATCTGGTAGAGACAATTCTAGCCGCAGATTCCTTCACGGCCCCCCTTCATCCCTGTTCTGCGAGGACCCTTGGGTTGGTCTCGGCACTCGCCTCCCAGTGGGGGGCTGTGCTCCTGTGAGTGCATTCTTTCGCTCTTGATGGGTTGCTCCGTCTTGTTGCTGTTCCTTCCTCCTCTTTGGTTCACTGGAGGATGGGGTTATAGTGCTCCTGTGCCCCGCTACTCTGGCTGCTCCAGGGTAGGGGGAGTTTGCCTTCGATCTCTGCCATCTCCTCCCTCCCTCTTGCTGCTAGGCTTCCTAGCCCCTCTGCTGACCTCTGTGTTGGGGTCATCTGGCCATGCCTTGCCCTTGTTCCTTGGGGGATGGTTGCCCTCTGTGCTGGGGTGGCTTGGAATTTTGTTGTTCCTGTCTGTCTTGCGGCTGGCTCCCCTTCCCTGTGGCCGGGTGGGGGTTGTAGGCCTGCTGCAGGTGTCATGACTTTTTACATAGGTTCCTTGTCTCCGGGGGAAGGGAGGGAAGGCTGTTTACATACTGGCAGGGTGGCTGCTCAGGGCTCTAGTCTGGTCTTTATTCTGGTCTTTATTCTGCCCCTGCCTCTGGATATTGCAGTGTTGCACTGCTCCTTATGGTGTTGCTTGTCTCCATTCCCTTTTTTTTAATCTTCGCACACTGTTCCCATACTCCCACAGTTTTGCCTGGTGGCTCCGCGTTGCCGCGTGGAAAAGTTCTCCAAAGAAAACTGACGTAGGCACGCCAGGGTGGGGCTTATGTGACCTCTCTGATGTCACGTACGCGGACGACGCCTGGGCGGAATCGCGTGGTGTCGCCCCACCCCCAGCACGCAGGGATGCTGTGGCAAAAAGTTTCCGGATCCAGTCTCACGCCTGGGGATAATTCTACGTGAAGGAATCTGTGGGGAGAATCGTCTCTACCAGATACATAGTTACTGAAGGTAAGTAACTCGTACATTACTGCAAAGAAGACTGTAGTAAAAACATTTGGTCAACATGAATTTACTAGTATTCAAGCACATCGTGCCCTGATGATGATGCCAGCAGTAATTTAAGAATGACTTACCAGTTTGCCGGGGTGCTAGAGGGCACCAAGCAAGATGGCCGCACTCATGTGAGGCTCCTGCTGTTCGGGCCATCGTCCCTATAAAATCAGTGCCATCTCATGTGCTACAAGGATAAAAGCGATATTTGGCATGCTAGAAGGTGCGGGCGGTGAGAAGTCTGCCGCAGCGACTAAACTTCTGCGAATACCTCCAGATCCATCGTCTGATTCTAAATCTGCGGGCTGTAAAATGGCGGCGGCCTAAGCCGATCGTTGCGGGGAGCAGCTATTGCCCGGCGCTGGGGAGGAGGAGGCTCTGAGGAGAACATTGCCATTCGCTACATCCACGCAACTGCCAGAGATGACCTGGGTCCCACGCTGCTTTTGGCTGAACGCGGAAACATCGAGTGGGTGATCCCGCGGAGAAGGGAGCTGCGGCCGAGCGTGGACACCGGTTAAGAGAGAGCCCTGCGAGCTGCCCGGAGGAATCTGGACCCACCCGCACAAGTGGGAGCAGGGGACTGGGGGAATACTGCGCGCACTGTCAACGAGCTGGTGAGGAACAACTGAAAACGTGCTGCGGCGCCACATCCCCATGCGAGCTCGGAACCCATTTGGCATGTCAGCGGGCCGCTAATTTACCTCGGTGCGACGGGGGCCGCGCGGCGCTTGACTCTGAGGTAGAAGAGCCTGCACCCTGCCACCGGCAGACTGCCTGGTACTCTCGACCGCTTGAATGACCAGTCGAGCTGGTGAGGAGCCCCCTGACAGCGCACCGGGTGGGCCGGCCCGTGCTGACTGAGTGTCTGCCTCCCGCTGCTGCACCCTGGGGAGGACCCGACCCGGAGTAGAGAGCGCGGCCTGGGTGATAATTGCGACCGCTAATAGGATCTGCCTGGGGGCCTCCCCCGCCCATCCTGCAAGTCTGGCTGCTGTTTATGGCTGGTCGCGGGGCCGCACTGCGGACGGAGGACAGAGGAAGGAAAGATTGGGGGCCCGTGAAGACTGATGCCATCACTGGGGTGCCGTCTCTCTGCTAGAGTGGGATGTAGACCTAACCTTAAGCAGCAACATCGATATCCTTGCGAGCCCAGACTGAGAATCCTCAATAAAGATGTGTGGTAGTCTGCTATTGTAACACGTCTGCTGGAGAAACTGCACACTGCACCCACAAAGAGAACCAAGCCTAAAACCTTGCTTAATACCTTACAGCCATAAGAAGCGGCCTGGGGCTCTGTGTATACTGCTGTGTCACTGATACCTGCGGCGCTGGAGCGGGGGACCTGCGCCTATCCAGGAAGAATGCCTGACAACTGATCTTGTGGCCCCTGCCTTTCACGGGAGGGCCTAAGCCCTGCTCGAAACGCTGCTACGGGCTTGGGCTCCGGCCCTGGATTAGTACTTGACCTGCTGGGAAAGTACGACGGAGGAGGATACTGGCTGTTTCGCACTCCATGCTGCGCTGACCGACGCTACTGTTGGGGACACGCGACCGCTTAGGTTGGCTGGACACGAGTATCGCTGGGGTGTAAACCTTACCAGACGAAGCACTGGGGAGACGCTGTACCATCCTGTCATAGCAGGACTAATTCTTGAAAGTGGAGGGATGCACACCAATTTTAACCAACATCTCTTTGTTCATCAAGTTAATCTACCTTCGGCTTGAATTGCGTGCAAATTAGATTTAGAGGCATGCCCTGCTGCCACTCGTTAAGAAACATGTAAGAAGAGGGACTGTGTAGCCCCTATGCCAAATGCACAGCTCTGTGCCGCTATTTAGCTTCCACTGAAAATTCACATTCCTTAGTCAATTTTTAAATTTATAAACCATTTTTGTCCATATTTTGATTTTTTTTTTGATTTTATTAACTCCTTTTTTAAACATGTAGTTCACTGTTTTGTCCTCATTCCACCAATCGGGTTCAGGTACCAATTTTCAGTTTTCTGACATTCAAACTGTGCCATTCCAGGCCTTTTAGAAAGAATGCGATAGATGCAAGAAGTCCTTCACAAGTAGTCGTTTATTGTGCAGTTAAAAAACCCAATGCATTTCGGGCCTCCATGTGCCCTTCTTCGGGGGTCACTACAAATTAATAACAATACAAACAGATTATTAACACTTTGTATCTAAAAAGCGCCATGTCACAACGTCATTTCATCACTGAACTTAAATCATGATAATCGTAACATTACTCCCTGATGCACTGTATTCATGTGACTACCATTCTTATACCTCAGTCATCATGCGCCTAATCATCAATATACGGGGTGTAAATCAAAATATCCAAAGTCGTCTGTTCGCATGTGTTCAAAGCTCTATCTTCGTTAACGAAGATAGCGCTTTGAACACAGAGGGTTAAAGGGATGGTTTGTGTTAACGCTGAATGGGAGGGAAGAATACTGGAATGATTTGCATGCGAACAGACGACTTTGGATATTTTGATTTACACCCCGTATATTGATGATTAGGCGCATGATGACTGAGGTATAAGAATGGTAGTCACATGAATACAGTGCATCAGGGAGTAATGTTACGATTATCATGATTTAAGTTCAGTGATGAAATGACGTTGTGACATGGCGCTTTTTAGATACAAAGTGTTAATAATCTGTTTGTATTGTTATTAATTTGTAGTGACCCCCGAAGAAGGGCACATGGAGGCCCGAAATGCATTAGGTTTTTTAACTGCACAATAAACGACTACTTGTGAAGGACTTCTTGCATCTATCGCATTCTTTCTAAAAGGCCTGGAATGGCACAGTTTGAATGTCAGAAAACTGAAAATTGGTACCTGAACCCAATTGGTGGACTGAGGACAAAACAGTGAACTACATATTTAAAAAAGGAGTTAAAATATGGGCAAAAATGGTTTATAAATTTAAAAATTGACTAAGGAATGTGAATTTTCAGTGCTCGCTAAATAGCGGCACAGAGCTGTGCATTTGGCATAGGGGCTACACAGCCCCTCTTCTTACATAGCAGGACTAATGGCACATTCAATAACCTGGATCCAAGTCCAGGATTATTACCTGCACTGGGTCTAGGACGGAACGACAGTGAGTGGTCTGACATTGGCGGAAGGACCCCCCCTCCCTCTCTCTTCGTCATAATATCAGGAACCCCAACCCTTGGAGATGGGGAAACAGAATGGACGCCAGCCAAAGCTGAATTTTGAAGCACGAAAGTCCACCCGGTCTCAGACGGACCAGGAAGAAGACCATGCGGATCCCCAGCCCCCCTCCACTGCAGATTTGAAGGAACTCCTGATTTGCATGCAGTTTAGCTTAACCTCTATTGAATCTAAAATGGACTCCATGAACTCGAGGTTAGACAGGGTTACGCATCGAGTAGACAAACATGAAGCTCGGCTGACGGAGGCGGAACGTCGCCTCTTGGACTTAGAGGATGCTGCCACTGCTACCACGTCTCGGACATCTGACATGGAGAGGATCCTCAAAGTAATAGCAGCCAAGAATGAAGGCTTGGAATCCCTCTCTTGCCGCAACAACCTCTGAATCCTCTGCATATCGGAATCGACTGCTACAGGACGAATGGAGGACTTTGTGGAATGGCTCCTTATAACATTGTTTGGGAGGGAGGCCTTCTCGCCTGTTCTGGTTGTAGCGCGGACACCATTCCCTTTCGTCACGACCGGTCCCAGGTGCCACTCCCAGGCCGATAATCGCCAGGATCCTAAATTACCCAGACCGCGATACAGCCCGTCGCCTGTCCAGGGAGCATGGCCAGCTCCGCTTTGAGGGTATGGAAATCTCCCATTACCCCGATTTCACTATGGCGGTGCAGGAGCAGAGGAGAAAGTTTATCCCAGTCAAAAAGAAATTGCAGGAGCTCAATCTGCCCTGCGCTATGCTTTTCCCAGCCCGCCTCAAAATTACGCATTCGGGGAGACAGAAGTATTTCAATACCCCACAGCAAGCACAGGAATATCCTAAGACCTTATCGAAGCAGCCGGAGGCCCGAGCCTCTCCTCCCCACCCCAGGAAGAAAACGGCGGTGCATCAGACATAGAATAAAGACACGCTGAACTGGCCCTGCGCTGCTTATTTGACGATGGACGGGGCCTTGCCACTACAACCTTTCCTACTCTGGATGTGGTGGCGGCATGCTGACCAGGTGGTGTCGGGGGGGGGGGGAAATGCGATACAGACACTGACTATGTGGTGTATATGGACGCCTGCTGAGCGCCTTCCCCTTGATCAGCGCTGCGGGGGGACGCAATCCCTGGAGAGGATGACACTGGAAAGATCTCAGTCCTCATATTGTGGCCTGCAAGCCGGTAATGACTTGATCCTGAAACATGTTTATATACTTGTGTTGGTCACACAGTATGCCATAGTGATACGATGTGCATTGGCGCGAGATGATCCCAAAATGCTGCCTGAACGCGCTCGCTACTGCGAGGAGGTATTGGATGCCCTCTAGTACCCACCCATTAGGTGAACCCTCACTGTTGTTCACATGTTTCCACTGGGGATGACAAGTTGGGGTTGTCTGATGTTTTCCCTCAGTCTTGTTGTTTGGAAAGTTGGTTTGGAGTCTCTCGAGACAGTGGGAGGTCGGTGGGGAGGGACGGGGGCCACGGCAGGATTGGGCTGCTGATGTGGGAGGGGGAGGGGGGACGTTCACTGTTACAGAATTTTGTATTTTAATGTCTTGCCACACGACACTGGTCAGTAGATCCCGGTTATGCCACCACACTGCGACTATCACCCCACCGAGCCTGTTGATATATACGGAATGCAATGCCTGCCGCTGTGACTGATCCCCCGACTCATCCAACTTACCGATTTCTCACATGGAATGTACGGGGATTACGAGACTCGCGGAAGCGTCGGCACATCCTGGCTTATCTAGACCTCCACAATATACACTGTGCAATGCTGCAGGTAACACACTTTAGTCCTACCGCCACCCCCACATTTGCATCTCGATGGGCCGGCTACACCTGCTTCTCTTCTACTCGTCTTATGCCCGGGGGACGTGCATTCTTGTGAGAAAAAATCTCCCATACACTCCTATAGGGTCTCTGGTGGATAAGCAGGGCCGATATTCCATTACCTGGGGCAGATTGGCTACACAGACCTTCACTCTCTTCTCCTGCTATGGACCCAACTCCGATGACCAAGAGTTTTTTTAGAGTACTATGGGGTAAAATCCTGGAAATAGGCTCCACACACCTACTATGGGGAGGGAACCTGAACGTTACCATTGAGCCTAATCTCGACCGCTCACACCTGCAACCGCACCACTGGTCCACACCCCGGTCCACAAGGGAGGGGACCTGCTTCTCCACGGCCCGGGCCTGCTGGTCGAGAATAGATATGTGGCTGATCACTAAAGGGCTAATACCGTGGCTGTCCTGTGCCCTTCATCTCCCTCGCATTTACTCGGACCACTCCCCGGTGCTCATTGTTCTTACCCCACCCCCCCCCCCCCGCATGAGACCTCTCCAAATTTATCCTGGCGACTTAATCCACTTTCTCTGCTTGATCCAGTCTTTAAACAAGAGCTTGAACAGGAGATTGTAGACTAATTCCCACAAAATGAAAACTCTGTGGTGCAGTATGCTACGATATGGGAGGCATTCAAAGTCACCATCCGTGGCCTATGCATTGCCAAGAGCGGAGGAATCCTGAAAGATATAAGGGCCAGAATGAGTTGACTGGAAGGCGACCTTAAACATATCGAAACTCGCTTACAGACGACCCCAACGCTCGAGTTGGAGGCGCATTTTAGGAGTACACTGGATGAGTACCAAGACACTGCTGAGAGCGAGTGTAAGTTCAGGGGAAAGTATTATAGGGCGAGACCGTACGAAGAGGGAGATAGACCGGGTAGGGCATTGGCATCCCTAATACGACCTCCGCGATTCTCGAATATGGTCCTAGAGGTGGAAGATGAGAATGGCCAGACCCATAGGGATACAGCGGATATAGTGGCAGCCTTCCATAGTTTCTACAAACGTCTATATAAGACTGAAAGAGATCACTCTGCTGAGTTTGATGCCTTCTTTGAGGACACAGCAATAGCATGGCTGGGAGACGGCCATAGGAAATTTCTTTTACGCCATCATGAGGACGAAAGAGATAGTTACTGCTATTATGCAGCTATCATCTGGAAAGGCACCGGGGCCGGATGGCCTCCCAGCGGAATTCTATAAAACCTTTCATCACCTACTCATTCTGATCTTGAGACACGTGTTCGAGGAGGCAAGGGAGTCCAGAATCCTTACCCCCTCTATGCGGGAGGCGCACATTATCTCCATACCCAAGCCAGGTAAAGACGCCAAGTATTGTGATTCGTACAGGACCCTCTCCTTAATAAACGTGGATGCGAAGATCCTAGCTTAATGAGTCACAAACCGTATCAGCCTTCTAATGGCCGCATTGGTCCTCCCAGACCAGTCGGGCTTTGTGCCCACTAGAGGCACATCCCACAACTTGCATACACTATTTGCGCTCCTACAAGATGTGGACCCGGAGACAAACGCTGCAGCAATATTCTTGGACGCCACGAAGGCTCTTGGACGCCACGAAGGCGTTTGACTCTCTGGAATGGGACTATCTGGCCTACGTGCTACAACGCATAGGGTTTCCTCCCCCCTTTCTGGCCTGGATTAATCTATTGTACTCAGGTGTGCAGGCATGGGTCAACATTAATGGGGTACAGTCGGCCCCTTTGGCGATCACAAGAGGCACCCTACAGGGGTGCCCTTTGTCACCCCTGCTATTTGCTATTGCCATTGAACCGTTAGCGGACAAAATTAGACAACACTACCGGGAGCACGCCTTGGTCTACCCGGAGAGGCAAATCCTAATATCACTATATGCGGATGACCTGACGCTATATTTGAGGGACCCCGATATTAGCCTTAACCCAATCCTTTGTGTACTAATATTGTTCGGTAGACTGTCTGGAATAAAGGTGAACTGGGGGAAATCCCATATCTTCCCCCTAACGGACTCCTCCCCGCGTTTCGAGCCTGACTACCCGCTGGGTTGGTGCGCTGATTCGGTTACATATTTGGGTATCCGCATTTCCCGCTGCGGGGAGGAATTGATGAGAGAAAATTATGGCCGGGTACTGGATCAATTGACGGATAAAATAACCAGATGGATCGCGATGCCCTTATCCATGGCCGCCAGAGTGTCGATAATTAAAATGGTGATCTTACCTAAGCTTCTGTACCTGTTTACGAATATTCCTTTCGCCCGAGTCGCCATTTCTTCAACAGTATCAAATCACAGTTGATCAGATTGACATGGGGCGGGAAACAGCCCAGATTAGCCTGGGAGATACTTATGCTTCCCTTTGATGCCGGAGGTCTGGAAATCCCGGACATTGAACTGTATTTTAATTGCGCCCAAGCTCACTTTGCGGCCTACTGGATACCTCCCCTCCCGTACATGCCTCATCTGGCTGTAGAGGATGGGCACATGACACCCACTCCTTATTCGGCATATTTGAGCGCCCCCACAGTGCCTAGACACCTGGCCTCCACCACCGTCCAATGCACTACTCACGATTTGCAGTACCTGGCGCAGCGGTTACAGTGCCCCCTGTTATACTCACCGTTGGCGCCTCTACAGGGACGACATGATATTCCTGTTACACAACAGGGAGGGTGCTGTAAGATGTTACGGAAGTTCTCTCGGCTCACTTGGGGTCAACTGTATATACAAGAGACTTTTTGCACCAGTGATGAATTCTTTTGCGCCGTCTCCCTCGGGGTGCGCTTTTACTATGTGCGACTCAGGCAGGACGTTCGGGCTCTAACGCCTTGCTTCCCACTCGAACCACCCATCATGGGCCCCCTGCACGTACTGCTACAGCAGGAAACCCCAGAACATGTGGTCTCATGACCATACTCCACTACACAGAAGGAATGGGAGAGGAACTCTGCCCGGGCCCGGATCAGATGGGAGGGGGACATGGGACACACCCTCACTGAAGAACAATGGTGATTATGCTGTCGGAAGACCGGGGAAATCTCGGCTAATAGCAGATTACAACTCATACATTTTAAATACTTGCATCAGTTTTATTATACACCTGTCCGACTGCACCGCCTTAGGTTGCGCAATAATGACCGGTGTGACCGATGCGGACGGAGGGAGCGGTGTTTGGACACCTGGCCTGGGACTGCCCACTGATCCGGACATACTGGAGGGAGGTCCTTAGCGCATTGGATGAGATGAATGGGACCCACGTGCTGGATACCCCCCTTGTGGTGCTCTTGGGGTACACTGAACAAGTGGCTGTTAAGATCCGAAAATACGCATCAATGGCCCTTTTGTTAGCAAAAAGAAGGATTGCATGCCGTTGGGGGAGAGGAAGGGCTCCCAAATTTAAAGAGTGGTTGAACGATCTCACACACTTTCAGCATCAGTTACATATTTACGCAGAACTCATGTCACCTACATCTTGCCCAGGGGACATTTGGGGCCCTTTGCAAACTTACCTCCTGAAACACACTGACACTGATGCCACACAACCAGACCAGTTCTCAGGGGAGGAGGGTGGACGGGCTGGGGCGGGACAATCAGAAGAGGTGGAATCATGAATTGCTGGAAGAGGTGGTTTGTCCGACGCTGGACACTTTGTGGCTTGGGGAGAAGTGAGGATGTGAGATGCTGATACATGACAAGGGACTGGGGTGGGGGGGGGGGTCAACTCAGATGACGATCAATGGCAAGAGATTTGTGGCTTTTTCCGCTATTGGGATCTTTATGTTTGTTAGAGACCTTTGTAAACGACTGAATAACATGCATGCTCTCCTTGCGCGGCCGGGCCGATGGGTTGTAGGCGGCTTGCTGTGCTTCTTCCCATACCCTCTATGATGTGGACTCGATTGAGATGCAGTTCTGGCCCGTGGGGATGTAGGCACCCTGCTGTGTCAATTATGCAACCAGTCAATAAAGGTCTTGTTGAAAAATAAAAAAATAAAAAAAAATTACCAGTTTGCCATGGGTACACTATGTATGAAAAAAAGTTAACCCCAGCAGGGGAGGTGACATTTCCCAAGAAGGAGGTAAATGTAGAGCCTTACTGTTAGAACACCATTTTGGTCACCCTGTATAACATGCCTATTGAATTGCTTAGGATTTAGTTCTGCTGTGAGATTAATATATTTTCTTTTTCCATGAGATCCGCACTGGGTTAGACAATATATTAATGTGACTATTGGTTGAAATTAAATGAAAGGCACTTGTAAAGGGCACGCATACTCCAAAGAGTGTTTCGGTGCTGAGTTGAAGGCCTGCCTGCAGAACAGCGTTGATCGTCCTCTCAGTCTTGTTGAAGGAGCCAGGTTTTACATTTTTTATTGAAAACAGATAGCTCAGAAACGGAACGAAGGGGAGATTGTTTCTGGCTACCGAGCCAAGGTAAGAGAAGGATCTGCCTCCGGTTCTGGCCCAGCGTATTTTAGGAATTCTGGCTAGAAAGCCATGAGTTGATCGTAAATTCTGGGACGGGCATAAGCACAAATCCTCCTCCTTAGGTACACTGCTCCTTTCTCATGAAGGGCTTTATGCACCAGGACCAGTGTTTTAAAAAGAATCCTTTTTTTGATGGGGAGCCAGTGGAGCACTGTTAAATACGGGGTCATATGGGTTCTTGGAGCAAGGCTGAGAATTGTTCTAGCTTCCACATTCTTCACCACCTGAAGTCTATTAAAAGATATTCAGGGAGACCCAAGTAAACTGCATTTGCATAATCAAGTCTGGAAGTGATCAGAGCCTGAATCACCGTTTTCTTGCATTCAACAGACAGGAGAGGTATGGATCTTTTCATGGAGCATAACAGCCCAAAACTGGAGCCAACCAGTGCCTGAATTTGAGGTTGGGAGGACAGGGCACTTTCAATTTTGACTCCTAAGTTATTTCACTGTGTTTTGTTGTGGGCCGGGGAGCAGCACCCTGAGGCCTGTACAAATGTAGAGTTTTGCAGTCTTGCCCCCCACAGTACCTCACTGAGAAACCTGTGACTGCTTACCCTTGCTAATCTGAGATTCACATGCAAAAGGGTTGTTGTTAGACAAGTTTGGAGGCCATAGTAGGATAAATCCTAGGACACCAGTGGCACACTATCTCAACCACCACGTTTGGGGCACAGGCGTCCCCTATAGACACCCCATCAAAGATCTGACAACAGGCAGCAAGCTGTGTGAGATCTGCAAATTCTAGTTCCAACTTTATTTAACAGAACGTTAAATTCAGCTTCGCCACAGCAATACATCCACAGTGCAATGGCAGATATAAGGTTTGTGTAAATAAATCACAATACCATGTTCTTAGACAGGTTGAGGAAACTGTAATTGCAGAGAGTGGTAGGGCTTTCAGAAACACACATGGGGATCCTTACTGCTTTTGTTAAGGACCAGAGTAAAAGGGAAGACATTTTGATGGAGTCTGGGGCGGGGTCCTATGAAAGGCACCTGTGAATACATGCCACAGATTACTTTTAAAACTGGTTATTTATTTATTTGAGGTGTTTTATATAGCGCAAACATGACCACTAAAGGTAACAGAGCGTTGTACAAACAAGCAGACATGTTAAACCAGTGTAGATATAAATAGTAAATACTATACATATAACAATTAGGAATGCTGTATTCCCTAGGGGAGCAGAAAGACTTTTGAAGCTTTAGGGGTGGGGAACAATGTCAGGATGGCCATACACCGATATATTTTATAAAAAAATATTCCAGGCATCCCAGTGGGCTTTCTGCCCTCCTGCACCTTGGAGCAAATTGGGGTAAACTCCCACCTTCCCTTGATAGGGGCAGAAATACTATATTACACATTACTGTTTGAAGTCAAAACTAAAATGGCAGAAAGGAAAACCCAGATTCAGGTAAAAAAAGTGAATACCTTATATCATCCTTTGGTTCTTCATCAGGGTTTCTTGGTACACACAACACTGAGAAAAACAATACAAATAGACATAATGCATTGAGAAAAAAAGTTTTGTCTTGTGAATAAAATTAAAGTATGACAAAGTGTTAAATGTGTAATGATTTAAAATATTTTTTTAATATAAAAAAGTCCATGATGCATTAGTGGAAGCATACATCTCCTCTGGTCAAAGTAAATGTTAGCCCAAAATGCTTCTGGTGGGACAAACATTCATAAGGAGGAAAATCTGCGATTCAGGAGCAGAAAAGTGAGAAAAATAAAGCCAGCCTATCTTCGGCAAGGGGCTGACCCACAGTCCACTTTATGAATTGGAAACAAATGGTCTGGTCATTAGACAGTCAAAGCTGTAGAACAGACCTAATAAAAAGAGCCAGCACAACTAATCCTAACAATAAACCAGGCAAGTGCCTAAAATCTGACACACTCCTGGTCACTGCATGGATGGCTTAGGTTTTGACTGAAGTCAAAGCTTTATTACAGATAAGCATTGGTAAAGTATTAAAGATCATCTTGGTATCGGGTATAAAAGTATTGATTTGGCGAAGAACAGACTGCAGCTAAAATATAATACACAGTGACGGCTTAGAATTAAAAGAGCAGGAAATAAAGAGAAAAAAAGTTCTCTCTAGGATAGGGGCTGTAGACCAAGTAGAGGGATATAATGTAATAGGAAGCTGAAGGAATCTATGTACATATATAGTCATGCCGCTCACTGACCTGCTCATCTGCTTTGAACTGAGGACCCTCTGCTTTGTCCAAGTCCCATACCGCATTCCCTGAGGTAGAGGTCGGCTGGTGGGAGCGTTACTGCAATCGGCAGTTTTCCATCTCGCTCTCAGCGCGACCCGCCCAGGTTGCAGTGCATTGCTTGTGCCCTGGAAAAGCCTACCGGGGGACTGCGAGGCCCAGAAACCACCGCTCTTTGCAGCCGGAGCCTCTTCCCCCGGCGGCCACGCCCTCCTACATTCCTCTATATCTAGCCAGTCTCTAACGCGCCGCGGGTCGCGCCGCGGGTCGCAGCCCGGGGCGAAGACCCGGGCAAAGACTGGGCCGTTTTAGGCCGTTAGAGGCTGGTAGAGACTGGACTGGGCCACCCCCCTGATATTTATATTTTTATCTGATCCTTCCCCACTGCATCATTCTACGAACTATCCTAGACCCATAATTCAATAGCAACAGTAATGGTCCTTACGAGAGGGAACAAAACCAAAACCAAAGCCCCCAGCGCAGCTGGCAAATTGCTTGGCCCTATGGATGACTTTTTAGCGAAGGCCAACACACTTATTGACGAAAGCATATCAATTATCGAAGAAAGGGTCTCCTTAGATCTGGCATTCGCAAAAAGATCCTCATTAGGTACCTTGGCGGAAGCCAGATCTCCAGCACTAGGAGCCTCAAATGCTGAGTTAGCGCCGACTAGAGAGAGACGCAGCCTACCAAATACAGTAGATCTGTCAGTATCTCATCTAGCGGACTCTCAACTTAGCTTTGATCTAGAAAAAACCCCAGAACTGCTTCCAACAACACCAGTGCTAATCTCCTCTTCAGAAAAAAGAATAGAAAGGGGCAGGAGGGAGGGAGCAATTAGCAAAAAAAGGGTACCCAGAAACCCCACAACACCAGAAAACTTGATAATACCACCAATCATCCCACAAATCCAAGATGATAGGGCGTCACATATTGAGATTCTAGCATCAGTCCATCAGGTAGAGAAGGAACCATCTTCCCCGATAGTCTTGGACCCTCACTCCAATAAACAAGTCCAAGTGGATTTGAATGTTGTTGAGGCCCAGGAATTAACTCTTTCTAGCATAGCCAATGTAGTTAAATATGCATTACTACCCCTAGAACACCGGTTAGCAGTTATAGAATCGCAAATTTCCAACTTTTTAAAAAATCAACAGCCATCTCTTCCGCCATGTCCTCAAAAACCGGGCGGAAATAACAGCAAAAAACTAATTAATAGTAATGCACCTAATGTCAATCCATCCTTGCCTAATCCACAACAAAAGACCCTCCGAATAACCACTCCAAATTTGCCCATTAATAAGAACACTATTAATTCGACCAAAACAACAAAAACAGCAGCAGCCCAAAGTTCCACTAGCAACCCACAACAGACAAATACTTTGATCTCTCCAGCTGCGGCTGCTACTACTGCCACGACTCCGACGGCACCTAGTAGCTCAGCCAATAAAACCCCAGGGAAAAATATGAATAAAACAATAACGAAAACTTTACCCCCTCCACCCGTACCACCAAAAACATCTGTGGACAAGCCCAAGAGAGATACTGCGAGGAATCCTGGTCCCCCAAGACTCCCAGCAGAGTTCCCTCCTGAGGCCTCACCCTATGTGGTGGTTATGGCTGGAGTTCCCGAATTACCAGACCTTACCCCAGAACCGGTCTGGTCTCTAAAAAATAAAGCCCAGCATTGGCTCCAGACTAACCGCCCAATTCCATCCTCTTGGCGTGGAAGAATCAGATCTGTAGCTAGGGTACCGTGGGTGGGCAACACTAGAAAAACCATTCCTGGGGACTGTATAACAATCACATTCGAGGACCCTCGAATAGCGGATTATGTCTGTGCCTGGGAAGACATCACCCCAAATGGAGGAATCAAGATCAAGTCACTCTCCTTCTTTTACCCCTTTAGGCAAGTGGACGGATACTTACAGGAGCAGGAACCTCCTTGGTCCGTCCCATTCCCCAGGCAGGATGACCAATTAAATATCAGATATCACGGTCCTCCTAACCTTTACGAGCCAGACTATTCCTGGCACACAGTGAGACAACGCCACCAGGGAGGAAGGTGGGATGACAGAAGACCTTACACACAATGGCCCCCACATAGAGATCAATCACGATGGGATCCATGGCATAACATCCCGCTAAACAATAGGTATAGCGGCCTAGAAATGGTCGACTGACTACCAACAGAAATCCCTCCAACTGACATCCAACAATCCTCCCCGTCACAGTCCGCTATCACCTCCCAAGCCATCGGTAATAAGGATCCCATTACCTTAAAAGCAGAACCTGGTGACGACTCTCCATCTATCATGGCATCCTATTGGAACATTGCGGGCCTACGAAATAAAATCGAGGATGGCTCTGCGCAGAAGTTCCTAACCCCATACCAAATAATCTGTCTCCAGGAGACATGGTCAGTAGATGAACTACACCTACAAGGCTATAAAACTTATAATGTCCCAGCATTAACCAGCACAATGGGCAGACCAAAAGGTGGGCTCGCAACCTACATCTCAAATTCCCTATCTCTTAACAAAGTGGTTACACTCTCCCAGGATGCTAACCACCAAATCCTATCATTAATCCTTCCCAATAAGGATACAATTATCCTGACTAACATATATAATAATTTGTCGGAAGAAAATTTCATAATTCTTCTTACTACCCTAACCGACAAATTGAAACAAGCTCATCACCAGAGCCCTGCAAACAGGGCAACCTACCTAATTTGGGGAGGTGATTTTAATCTCCACCCCTGCACAGCCCCTAATCCACTGTGCTGTGGGATAGTGGACGAACTCAACGTCCCACTAGCGCACCTCGCTCACACTAAATTAGGAAATATAATTAACATCGCCCTATCAGATCTGGATCTTCAGATCGCCAACCATCTAAAAGCAGACTCGAATGAATTTATCCCGACCTACGTGGGCAGAGGACATAAGACCACAGTAGACTTTATATTTCTCTCCCAAAATCTAATGACTAAACTTAAAGATTTTGAGGTCATTGTCAACCCCCTCAGCGACCACGCAGCCTTAACAATAACACTGTCTATGCCAGCCAATGCCTCCCATAAATTGGAGATGGCGACTACCCTCACGCAGAACAAGATCCAGGTTGGTAAACGTAACGGACTAACAATCAAATGGGCCAAAATCAACCCATCTGACATAATGAAAAAATTAATAACTCGGTCCTACCCAAACATAGTGAAATGCCTGGATCTTACAACCAGCCATAAGGAAGTCCTTAGAAATTTTAACTTAATATTAGATGCTATAAAGGACCTACTTACTCCAAAATCCAAATCGAACCGCGTCATAAAACCAAAGTGGTTTAATCACAACTGTACAGCGGCCCTATCAAAGTTAAAATCTGCACTTAAAAATAACCCACGCGATGCGGCCCAGATCCAGCTCCTGAGGCGCCAATATACAGGGGAAAGAAAGCTGAGAACGGCCCAACTTAAGCAAAAACTATGGGACGATCTCCACCAAGGCGCAGTCTCAAAAAACAGTGAGCTGTTCTGGCGTACAGTCAGAACCCCATACCTTACTGAAAAGGATACCCCGAAAATAGAAGTCGCTATCGACGAAAACACATGGGTTTCCCACTTCGAGGAAATTTTTAAAAATACCCTACCAACAGAATCCCCACTCCCCAAGGTGAACTATCCTTTTCTGGTTCCCTTTGACATTCCAGACCTCGTAGACGCCTTGCAGAGTAGCAAATCAGGCAAGGCACCAGGACCCGACGGGGTCCCGGTGGACTTTTTTAAAAGCAACCAAGACCTTTGGGCCCCCATTTTAACTAGAGTATGTACAGCGGCAGCGAGTGAGGGAATTCTAACCTCTTGGACAAAATCAATAATGGTCCCCATCTTTAAAAAGGGGGACCGGCAAGATGTAAAATGCTACCGGCCCATATCACTGCTGGACTCGCTCGGGAAAGTAGTGGGGAGAGTGATTCTAGAGCGTCTCCAGCAGTGGACTGAGGACCGGGGCATAATTTCGGATATCCAATTCGGCTTCCGAGAAGGCTTCGGCACCCTAGAGCAGGTCCTCAACCTTACCTTAATAATGGGGAAATACACACAGGCCACCCCTACCAAGATATATATGGTCTTTGTCGACCTTTCCGCAGCTTTTGACTGTGTTTCACACACAAAGCTGTGGAAGGTCTTAGCCCAATTGGGAATAGATCCACCCCTTTTAGATTTTCTTAGAGGGCTCTATACCGGGGCGACAGCCAGAGTACGCTTTGGCGTAAACGGAGAGTTGACGTCCCCGTTTAGCGTAGGGCGCGGGGTCAGGCAGGGATGCGTCCTGGCCCCCTTCCTCTTCTCACTCTACACTAATGGCCTGGAGGAGGAGATGTTGAGGGGGGCTCAGGACCTCCCACGCATAAATCGCCGCCTGATCCCCGCCCTGCTCTACGCGGATGATGCAGTTATCTTAGCACGAACTCCCAGAGAACTCCAGAAAGCAGTGAGCAGATACACGTCCTTTATGGGCAATTTAGACTTGAAGGTGAACGTGAAAAAAACGTTCGTTATGACAGCTGGCAGAGGCCAAAAAAGAACATATCCCACACTGCTGAACAACCAAAAGCTCGAACGTACCCCCCACTATCCTTATTTGGGGGTCATGATAGATGATCAACTCAGTTGGAAGCAAGCAGTAAACACAAGGGCACTTCTATTTAGAAGATCAATTGCCGCCCTAATAACTTTCTCCCAGAGACTAGGCAAAAGACCACCAGCAGAGCTCCTCAAGATTTATAATGCCAAATGCCAGGCAATTGCAACATATGGTGCAGGAGTCTGGGGGTATACAGACATCAGTCACATCCAGAAGGCGGAAAACACCTTCTTAAGATTTTTGTTAGCTACCCCCAAAGGCACCTCAACCTACGCAATGCACCTAGAACTAGCCATTCCTTACTTAGAGGATCTAATTAAAATAGAACCTCTGATGTTGTGGCGCCGCATTTGGAGGTCAAACAAAAACGCTCTGACACAAGCTATTATTGCAGACTCAATGAGTATGGACAATTCTGCAAAAATAAAGTGGCTTTTATATGTTAGGAATTTTTTTAATGACCTAGGCCTTGAGAATTACTATCTAGACCCGCCATCTATTACGGACATTTCAAAAAAAGATCTTAAAGAGAAAGCACTAAGTCACCTGGAATCGTTAAGACTCGCATCCAATTCCTCAAAAACGTCAGTGATCCATGCAAACATGATCCAAGTAGCCTTTGTCATTCACCCGTACCTGGAACTCCAATTATCAACTTACGAGAGAATGTTAATCACAAGATTTAGGCTAAACACCTTTTTTAGAATGGTCACTTTTCCGTCACAAAACTGTTGGGACGCTATACTGCCGCCTTGTCCTTGTGACGGTTTATCGGCGCAGTCGAACTTGCATGTGATCCTGCTCTGCAATCACCATCAAGCCCATAGAAAGATCTGGCTTTTACCGATACTCAAATCTTGGGGATTGAGACAGTGCAGACCCGCTCTTTTAAGATTGCAAATGCTGGAAACAGTGAATGTCTGTTATTTTGTTAGTAGCTTCCTAAAGTGTATCATGAAACATAGAAAAAATCTCTAAAAAACTATGTCATATTCATCACAAGCGGTACCTTGCACATTTTGAATAACTTTTTAATTATGAAATGAATTTTATCTGAAACGTTTGTAATATGTGTACTTTTACAGTGTATGATATTCTGTGTTCTTTTATGGTTTTTCCATTGTGAACAAGCCGAATAAAGATTTATATATATATATATAT
This sequence comes from Lissotriton vulgaris, assembly GCF_964263255.1. NCBI lineage: Eukaryota > Metazoa > Chordata > Amphibia > Caudata > Salamandridae > Lissotriton > Lissotriton vulgaris. The sequence goes on from NC_141697.1 coordinate 257,736,448, forward strand.
AGTCATTAAACCTCTGAGGTTTATTTATAACGCTATTATACCTTCCAAACATATTTTCAGGGTGACACGTAGATAGTTTGGAGCACCCAATCTTCCAATTCATCTTCGAGTCATTCTTGTCTACTGAATCATCCCCTTTTTCCATCCAATCCTAATTTTATTCATCCATCTAGCTGATCGTCTCAAATGCCATATCCTTTCTTACACAGTTAAAGCATTCTACCAAACCATTATGACCTTCGGGATGATACACAGAGGTGGCTTTAAGAATGAAGCCATTCCTCTTCAAAACAACTCAACAGTCTCTGAAATATATTGTAGACCATTATCAGATATGATACATTTCGACACTCCCTCTAGCATGAATATCTTGCACGAAAATTGCATAATACTCTCACTAGCTATCTTACTTACAATTTCTTGCCAGTTTGAAAAGTGATCCAAATCCACAATGATAAATTGTATTTCTGAGAGTTAATTTTAAAACGGACCCACGATATCTATGCCAATCTTTTCCCATGGCATATTTGGGCAAGAGGGAGGAAACAGGGAAGGATGGTAGGTTTTCTGACATTTGTCTGACCTACTACATTCCACACATTCTCTAATCAACTTTTCAATGTCACCATCCAAACCTGGCCACTAATACACATTTTGTATTCTTTCCTTTGTTTTTGAGATACTCAAATGTCCCTCACAACATAATTCTTATCGCCTTCTCCTTAACATAACCAGGGGTACACATTGTCGACACCTTAACAATAAACCCTTTTCTTTTACTCAACTAATTTCTCACTTCCAAAAATATACAATCATTTTTACCACCTGGCCATTCATTGTTCACAAACATCAAAATCATTTGCAAACCTTTGTCTTTGGTCACTTCTTCTCTCCATTCATCTACTCGAATACCATCTGTGCTGTCATTAAATAATCCAGCCTCACACCCTTCATCCATTAATTGTCCACTAATATCATGTAAAGGTAAAGGCATCCTACTTTAAAAAGATCAGCAACTCTGTTAATAATCCCTGGTATATAATATATCATTGAAATCCAGAAGTTTAATAGACCTTCTTTCTAACCTGGGTGATGCTCGTTGTAAACCAGTAGTAGTAGTGAGTACTTTTGTTAACGGTTTGTGATCAGTTCTTAGAAGCACATGAAAACCCAACAAATATTGGCGACAATGAGTGTGACTCCTTGCACACGCAAGACTCTCTCTTCCGATTACTGAATATTTCTTCACTGTGGAAGATGAGGCCTGCAAAGCAAACACTACTACCCAATCAACTTATACAGCTCCTAATCCTTTTATACTTGCTTTGGTTGTGATACAAATTTTGCGTGCAGGATCAAACCCTTTAAAAAACGGTACCGTTGTAATCTCTGCTTTTAGTTTTGTAAATTCTTTCTGACACTCTTCATACCAAATACATTTCACCTTATTCTTGAGTACATTTCGAACGGCATAGGCTTTTCAGAAAAATTGTGAACAAATTTTGAATAAAATTTCACTAAGCCCAGAAATTCGTTGACATCATCTTAACTTTTAGGAGCCGGAGCATTCCGAATGGTGTCTAGCAATGCTTGCTTGAGTTTAATGCCTCTACCACTAATGCTGTGTCCCAGATAAGTGACTTCCTCCTTGGCAAACTTTCATTTGTCATATTCAACTGTGAGACCTTTATCCTCCAAAATTCTCAGCACCTGTCTCAGTCTATCATTGTGCTTCTACCCATAATGAGTATGTCATCCTAAAAAAACATTACGCCATTGAGTATCTATAAACGGCCACACACACCACTGGTGAACAATGTGCATCAAGATATTCCAATGTGTGTGTAAAGACATCGCCAACACCATCTTCCCTAATCTTCTTTTCGATTTGATTATACGTTTTTAAACCACCCCGTCCCAAACAGTATAACAAGATTTTATTTTTATTTTTTTCCACCTCTGGTGTAAAGTCGTCTTCATCAAACGTTGTTATATAGTTTCAAAAATATTCCTTCCAATACTGCCATCTCAAAGAAGGTTCCGCTCTAGCAGGCAAGATAGCTTGCAGAACTGATGGGTTCGATGGGTTTAAGGCACACTTGCTAGGCGACAGAATTTGTACCAAAATAAGGATGAACAAGCGTAAAGACGTTCCTCCTTTATAGAGAATCCTTTCTGTATCGGAATCTTTACATCAAAGCTAATTATGGCGCAATGAGCTCATGTTGCATTGAGTAACTTTTCCTGTCAAGATGGCAGCACGTTGCGTGACCTGAAAGGTCACGTTTCTTTACATATGTGCTGGTGTCACTGACCCGCGTGAATTTTCATTCCTGTAAAAAGGTCAGTGTTTCGCGTGACCTGGAAGGTTACATTACATCATGTCCGTGCTAATGTCACTGATCCGCATTCCTGCACCCTACCTCACATAGATACTCGTTGGACTGTAACTGTATCAACGGTCACGGTCCCTTAATTATTTTTACTATTGTTATTAGAAATACCTTCTCTTGTCGACGCGGCTCGCCCACTTTTCTTTCTTGGATGGTGCAGTTTGTGCCAATAGCTTCGTTTCACTTGAACGTTTCCTTGCTACATTAGGCTTCTTTAATTAGTACTTTCTGTTCAATGAAGCTCCTGGGGTTGAGAGTCTTTTCTCCTCATCGCTAATTCTGTAAGATCAATTCTGGAACTACGATGTGTATCCAAGATCTATTTATTTCATCCCAGACACAGTACATAGATCAAATGGCATCTTCCTCCACCAACTTCTCCCTCTCTTCACCGCTTGGAATCCTTTTCTGCCTTCTATTCCACCTTAACGTTCTAACATAAACATAGAAGATAAACACCCAATACATTACCGCACGCCCATCCTCTGATTTAAGGAATACAACTGTCGTAAACTCCATGAGTTAGTCCCTTGGATACGATAAGTCTGTCTGCGACCCTGAGCCTGCAGTTGGTGCTACAGATAGCTAAGGATATGGAAGAAGGATAGGCCAAGGAGCCTGAGGGGAAGAAGTTGAGAATGGCTCCCTAGGAACAAGAGGATTACAGGGTGGAGAGACAGGAAGAGTGGGCCAGAGAAAAAAAGAGCGAAAGGAAGAGGCAATGAAAATGAGAAAGAATTGGAGAGAATGGGTAGCCTTAGAAAAGAAAAAGCCCAGGCTGGCAGCAGGAAAGCTACATCTGGGAAAGGTGATTACACATCAAACTCTGCAGGTGTATTTGTGAACATGGCCAGGATATTTTAGAAGTTGTGGGGGATGTGCGTAGCCGCTTGACGACCCACGCACTTGAGACCGCTCCCCTAAACAACATGGTGCTATTGAAGAGCCTGCGCTCCGCGGCTCACTGATCATGGCAATGCCATGATCAAAATTAATCTCCTGCAACAAAGAAAAGAGCTGTTTCCCTCATTTCGCTTTTTTCGTTCCAACCAACCAGAAGATACTGCTGAAAGACGCCCCCACAGCTTCACAACGTGAACACATCCAATAACCACCTGCACGCTTTTCACACACACCACATCAGAGACATCAGAAAGCTGTGTGGTAAAGAAGAGACAGGAGCAAGTTAGAATCTCCTTTATTCGGGAAACAACACTTACAACGCAACTTTTACAATGCATTACCTTTACAACTAAACTTTTACAACGCAACATCCATTACAATGCATACCATTACAACGCAACCATTACAACGCATGTCACTACAACGCATATCACTACAACGCATGTCATTACAACGCAGTCATTACAACGCCTACCTACACTATCCAACACTTACCCTATTGTTGCACCCCCTGAAGTTAGAATAGTAATTTTTACCCCAATGCTATCCAATACTTACCATACATGCAATGTAATGGTATGTGTTGTAATGGTGTGTGTTGTAAATGTAGTATGCGTTGTAGTGGAATGCGTTGTAAAGGTAGTTTCAAAGAATTTGTTGTAATGGAATGCGTTGTAATGGATGTTGCGGTGTAAAAAATGCGTTGTAAAGGTATGCATTGTAAAGTATGCGTTGTAACGACATACATCCCCTTTATTCAGTTCCTTCACAAGAATGCCATTAGCCCCAGCTCCCGCCCGCTCCCCCGCGGCGTTCTGCAAGCGTACAATGAAGCAAGGGTAGGGCGTAGACAGCTTACAAAGGTAGAACATTACATCTCCCTTTTTTTAAGACAAACAAATATATTACATAGTCTTTAAATCTGACGGCGGAACAATCCCTCTGTTGTTCTGAACATTACCATCGGGACTGGGTGCAAGCCTAGGAGGAGACACATTGGTAAGAGTACCAGCAGTGGCAGGTGCAGTGCTTGTACCACACAGTTTACTGTTGTTGTCATTTCCCGATTATGCTCATGCATCCTTCTGAACCTTATCATGCCTGGTCACTGGTTTCTGACTCCTGCTACTAACAAAATTCGATCCATTCCACCACTGACCATTGTCAGTCAGTCAAACCACTTCATTCGAATAATTAAAATCATAAAAGTACAATAGACAATACACAATATATTAAAATCATGTAATCCATAAAAACATATGAGGGATGTTAAAAAAGAATTCGGACATCAGAATCAATTATATAATACATCAAGGCTTATAAAACTCAGTTAAGAGAAATTTCATGGAAATATAAAACAAGGGGTTTCATACAGAATTTAACATTGGATACCTTCTTTTCCTGAGACGAGCCGCTGCAACTAAAAAACTGGCAATGTTAAAAATATCCCATGTGTTAAGCACTTGAAGATAAAATAAGGCCGGTCTAACCTGTAAAAATCTCCTATGTATTTCATTATATAGCCTCGGGGCATAAAGCTGAGTGCATAAAGCTGAGTCAACTAGTGTAGTGGTGATCTCTGATATGTCTGGTCAGTATGATCCAAACTTCTAATAAAGGTATCCCATCCGTCAAAAGTGTTCTTCTGGAAAGGTTCAATAAAAAGTAGCACGCTTTTACACTGGACGGTTGGCAAATGGTTCAAAGTTCCATGTCTTAAAACTGTCGACGTTCTTCAAAAAACCCGGTGTGCGTTATGATATGCAACACTTTATGTAAGTAGTGTGAGAAAGTGCCATCTTTCTTGCATTGGTATGCCCCCACTTTTTTCTGAACTGCTGATGTGCTTTGACTGAGTGTGCCCTGGGTTTCTGCCAACCAGGTACCCAGGGCCAGTGTTCCTTCCCTAAAACTGTGTTGAAACTAAAACCCAATTGGCATCTCTGGCCACCTGTCAGCCCCTAGTAAATGGTACCCTAGGTACCCAGGGCATGGTGACTAGAGAAAACCCCTGAGGGCTGCAGCACTTATTGTGCCACCCTCAGGGGCCCTGTACCCTGACACCCACACACTGCCTTTGCAGGCCGAGTGTCTAAGTACAGAACTAAACAATGAGTCGACATGGCACACATCCCTGTGTGCCATGCCCACAGAACCCACTGCCCTGGAATACTTCAGTCAACCCTCTAGCTGGGTGCCCTATGCCAGAGGTGTGGGCACAGGTTCACAAGCCCTGTGCCCCTACAGTACCCAGGGCCATTCCTGGGCACGGTAAGTGCAGTGATGCCAATAAGAGTATATGGTGCTGGGAGATTGTCATTATGAACTCCACAGCACCGTAATGGCTACACTGAAGACTGACAAGTTTGGTACCAAACTTCTCAGCACATTAAACCTGCACTGATGCCAGTGCAGGATTTAATGTAAAATGCACCAGAGGGCATCTTTGAGATGCCCCCTGAAAACCTAACCTACAATCCACGTCTGGGCTGAGTGGCTGCAGAGGCTGCCACACAGCAGACATGTTGCTGGACCCCTGGGTGGAGAGTCCCTCGCTCTCCTGGGCCTGCAACAATGCACATCCTGGGCGAGGTGCTAGGTCTCTTCCCCCAGGATGGGCAGGGGGAACCTTCAAAGGCATGCCGCCTCTGTGAGCTTCTCGAGACAACTTGCTGTACTCAGCAACTGGCCCCCACCAGTTCTAAGCCCCACACTGGCTGGAAACCCTACATCAGGAAGTGGGGTGTGCCAGCCTGTGCAAACCCCACTCCTCAGGTGGGAGAGGCGAGGCGAAGCACGACCCCGGACTCCGGCCATCTTGCAGATGGGGAGCCCTGCCCAATCCCAGATAGGCTCCTGCTCCCCTCCCACAGGAAAAGAGCAGACTTGGGGCTGTATCCACCCCAGGACAGGAACCCATTGGTCCCTGCCCTTGCCCTACCTGTAACTCCCACAAAATTAGTATTTATGGGCACCCTGAACCTTCCTTCCTCAGATCCCGATAAGAACAAAAGAAGGAAGATCAAGACAAAGAAGACCGACTGTGCAGCTGCTAACAACAGGACAACAACAACAACTGACTTGGCCCCAGCTCTACCGGCCTGTCAATTCTGGAACCTGTTCCTGCATAATCGCGGCGACTTCTGCGGACAGCAACCTTGGGACACCCAGAGGACCTGCCAACCTTGACCCTCTTAAAGACTGGGACTCCCATCAGCAGAGGCTCTGCTGCAACAACACCCCGGGTGCCAGCCAGGAAGCTCCGGACCAACCCACTCTGCACCCGCCGAGCCCGACTCGTGCCCGAGTGATCCAAGACCACGAGGACGTCCCCCCGGCGACAGGGACCCAAAGTCCAGTGCCCAAACACCCTCCTCGACAAACCAGACGACGCCTGTAGACTCAGAACCAGGGGCCACCCCAACCGCGACCAGCTAAGGGTAAGCTTTCCCGACACCCAAAGACACCCCTGCACCCGGCACCCTACAGCCCTCTGTGCCTTCCTTTGGGGTACCTACCTGTGCTCCAAGATCCCAACTTACCTCTCAAAGTGGTGGTCGCCCCTGAAGAGTCTCCATCTCCGAGCCTCCAGCCTTTGTTAATTTTTTACCTTTCCCATTGAATAACATTGAGCGCCCGACAGCTCAAAAGCACCTTGCACCCAGCAGCCCGAGTGCATCTGGCCGTGCAACCTTTGCCCTATCCTACTTCTCCATTTGCCCTGAGCAAGTGACCAGGAGCCCAGCCCCCACAGCTGTGTGGCCTGCTAGCCAGCAGCCACCAACCGGAGGCCCCCTGCCCCCCATTGTATAACATTGGGCCTAACAACCTCTGCACCCGGGCGCCCCCGTGCCGTTGAGGGTGTACCAACTGTACCTACCTGACCCTGGGGGACCCCTGAGTCTATGCCCGGAACCTTAACTTCACCAGTCGAGTACTCACCTGGAAACCGTTTACTCACTTACCTGCCTTTGGATAACATTGACTGGTTTGACTCGAAAAATCTTCGAAGTGTGAAGTTTTGGAAACTTAAAATATTCATATAAAATCAACAGCATTCCGAATTCCTAAGTACTCACCTGTGATCAGGAGAGAAGCCAGTTCTGTACCTTGCAGCACAGTACTGAACCGCAAAAGTAATCCTTACCGGGTTTACTAGAAACCTGTAATTCCTCCATAGGAATCCATTGTCTGCTTTTCTGTGAAATTTCTTCTAAGTGTCTACTTTTGAAAACTTGAAATATTCTTTAAAAATTATACGAAATACTGCAACATAATTACTTACCTGTTTTAAGTTGAGACCCCAGTGCTGGACCTAGGAGCCCAGTACTGGATTACAAAAGTAACGAGATCGTACTTTACCTGCAACCTGAATTTTCCCCATAGGAATCCTTTGTCTGCTTTTCTGTGAAATTTCTTCTGTCTACTTTTGAAAACTTGAAATATTCTTTAAAAATCATACGAAATACTGAAACGTAATTACTTACCTGTTTTAGGTTGAGACCCCAGTGCTGGTCCTAGGAGCCCAGTACTGGATTACAGAAGTAACGAGATCATACTTTACCTGCAACCTGAATTTTCTCCCATTGGATAACATTGCCAGATTTTCATTGAAAAGTTTCTAAGTGTGAATTTTTAAAATAGCTTTTTATTCCTTAAAAAATCACTGCAATAACTAAAACGTTTTTACTAAACTGTTTTCAGCTTAGACCCCAGGACTGAATCTAGGATCCTGTCCTGGAACTACCAAAGTAATCTACAAAGTAATTAACTGTACTCATATGAGATAAACCCATTGAGCTCAATGCTAGAGTGTGTTTAGAATTGTGTTGGCTACTGCAACCCTAGTATCTATTGTGTTTACAAAGCTTATTGCCTTCCTGCAAAGTACTCATCTGAGACCACTCATTTTTGAGAAAAGTATATTTTTATACCTGTTGGTTCTAAAAATAAAACAACTATATCTTTTGATATAAAAACAATCGGCCTGGAGTTCAGTCCTTGAGTGTGTGAAATTTTTTGCTGACTGAGTGTGTTCGACAAATGCTTTACACTGTCCTCTGGTACTGCCTTTCTGCTCGACCAAGCTACCACTTTGGAGAGTAAGGTCAGCCCTGACTTTAACCTCGGTTATACCTCTGGGGTTTGTGGTCTCTATACACACTGTACCTTACTTTGGTCCAGTATATATAGAGCCACTTTCTCACAAGTGATTCCTCCTAAATCGGCCCCGTGGAACGCCGAGTTTCTCGACCCGCCGACAGCCCAAATTGAAATCAGAAAGGACTCCTTTCCGGAAGAACACTTTTGACGGATGGGAAACCTTTATTAGAAGTTTGGATCATACTGACCAGACATATCGGAGCTCACCACTACACTGGTTGACTCAGCTTTATGTCCTGAGGAAGCCCTACTTGGGCGAAACGCATTGGCTGTTGTGATTTATCATTTGAATCAAGAATATTTCAAGGATGTATTAAAGAGATCGTTGTTTCATATCACTAAAGGATACATTTGTTCTTAGTGTGCTGAAGCATTTTTTTAAATATTTGCTTTGTTGCCTCTCTATGTGCTTGTTTTTGGATCAAATGTTTATGGTCTTGTGGCAGTGGACCAAAGAGGTGGTCAACTGTATTTGAATAGTTTATTTGTATTTGTGTGTATAGCAAGGTGGTGCAACTTTCATCTCCCCTACTGCCAATTTGTTTATCTTTGTTTTTCATTATAATGTTCACAGAACATAATAAAATGCAATGTATCCTGTGGTGAGAAATTATCGCATTGTCGATTAGGACAGAAGTACCCTTGGTCTTGACCACACGCCTTGGCTCACTGTACTTACTCATGTTTGTTCTTTTCCTAGGATACTTCACTCTCACCACTTCACCTGCTTTCACGGACATCTCCTTCACCACATTCCTAGCGTTGTAATTGCTGCGCATGCGCTTCTGGCGTTTGTCCACCAGACTTCTCATCTTGATCTCTTTTTCCCTGTTGTTCTCGTTCTCCCATTTTTTTCCAAGCCAAAGACCGGTATGGCTGCAATTCTGAGACTGCTGCTCTACCCCTGATTAGCTCAAAGGAGGTTCTACCACTGGTATTGTATTGTATTGTATGGCATACTTGTATAGCGCTAAACTGTCAGCCAAAGGGTATCCTGGCGCTTGACTTGATCAGCCATACACAACTTTTGTGCTACTTTAGAACTTTACAGGGACCTGGGAAAAAGGTGTGTTTTTAATCCTTTTTTAAAGAAGGAGAAGTCCTCCTTACTTCTCAATGACAAGAGTAAAGCATTCCACAACTTAGCTGCGGTGAACCTAAAGGAACGTCCCCCCATACGCTTCCTCATCATTTTAGGAATAACCACCAAGCAGGCGGAAGAGGAGCGGAGGGATCTGGCGGGAATGTACCAAGAGAACATCGTCTGCAGCGAAGAAGGCCCCTGGCCATGGAGAGCCTTAAAAACAAGGCATAATGCCCTAAAATCAATACGCCGGGCAATTGGCAGCCAGTGGAGATCCATGAGCGCCAAGGAAGATGAATCAAGACGCCGTCTGGAAAGGGCCAGCTTAGCAGCCATATTCTGCACCCGCTGCAGTTTACCCACTAGGGTGGCTGGCGCGCCCAGAAGTAGTGCGTTGCAGTAATCGAGCCTGCTTAAGATGATACTACGCACTACCTCTGGGCGGGCATGCCCCGGGAGAAAGGAGAGAATCTTCCGCAAGGTTCGAAGCAGCAGCATGCATGTTGCCACGGTTTTATTGACAAATGCGTCAAGCTGTAGATTGGGTTCGAACAGCACCCCCAGGTTCCGGGTGGACACGGCCACTGCCCCCGTGCTCTGGAAAGAAGAAGGCCAAAAGTCTGGTGGCAAAGGCCGAGGGATGCGATCTGAAGAGCAGTGCAGTACCTCGGTCTTTGAGCTGTTGAATTGCAGTGAGTTGAGACTCAACCATTCTGCAGTAGCTGACATACAGCGGTGGAAAGTCTCCTGTGACAAAGCATCCTTACCCTCAAACGAGAAGATAAGTTGCGTGTCATCCGCATAGTTGATGACCGCAATGCCAAAGGACTTGATTAAACTGATCATGGGACGGAGGTAAAGATTGAATAGAATAGGGCTAATGGCCGGTCCTTGAGGCACGCCCTGCCCCACCCTCCTGATGTCCGAGCGGTAGGGTGGCAAGGCAACCACCTGGTGTCTATTACCAAGGTACGAGACCAACCAGTCAAGGGCCAGGCCATAGACCCCAATCTCCTCTAGTCTCCTGATCAGAGTGGCGTGGCTGACCGTGTCGAACGCGGCCGACATGTCGAGCAGCACTAAAAAGGCTGCTCGACCAAGGTCGACACGCGAACGAAGGTCATCCAAGGCGGTCACCAATGCAGACTCAGTGCCATGAGCTGGCCTGAAGCCAAACTGGGCCGTATCCAGGCAGATGTTAGTCTCCAAAAAACTGGACAGATGTTTTGTCGCCAGTTTCTCCAGGATCTTAATTGGGAGAGGGAGCCGAGAGATAGGTCTATAGTTCACTGAGCAGGTAGGGTCCAGTGTGTCCTTTTTCAGAAGTGGCGATACCACGGCCAACTTCCAACAGTCCGGAACCTGAGCAGTGTTAAAGGACTGACAGCAGATAGCGTGAAGAGGGGGGTAGAGCTCCTCATGGAACAATTTCCAATATTTATGTGGCAATGGGTCTAGAGGAGAGCCCGACGAGATCCCATCCGCCACAGAGCAGAAATCCTCAAAAGAGGGAAGAGGGAAGCTGTTCAGCTGAGCCCGCCTATCACCCGACTCTGAGAAACCAGGAGTGATCCCCCCTACAGGGTGAGGCATAGCTTGAAGAACTGAGGTGACCGGTGTCCCAAGATTACTCAGAATGAGGGAGATCCTACCCTCAAAGGCTCATACTATCGTATGTAGTAGTGTGGTATGACCATAACCACGTACAGAGAGATGTCTCAATGGGGCTGTGAGATCTGAAAGCCATTTGGATGGTTTCTTTAACTAGGCGATTGGCCCATTCATCCTGGCCATTGCCTTGTGGGTGGTACAAAGAGGACCTTACATGTTCTATGCCATTCTTTTTCATGAATGAAAGCAACTCAGAGGACAAAAACTGCACACCGTTGTTGGTGACTAACAGATGTGGGAAACCCTCTCTGCAAAACAATTCCTTCAGGAAATTCACCACTTCAGACATGGTAGGTTGTGACACAAATTTAACTTCCACCCATTTGCTGAAGTAATATATTATAACCATGGCATAGCGTATTTCTAAGTGTAAAGCATTCATTGGTCCAATAAAGTCGATGCCAACTTTTATCCAAGGACCCTCAGGTAGTTCCACAGATGTCATTGGGCAACGGTCTGTTGTCATGGTCTTGTCTACCTTAGTGCAAACTGAACAATGACTGACAAATAGATCAAGATCCATGGAGGGCCACCAGTATCTCTCCCTTAAACTTTGTTTGGTACCTGTCATCCCCACATGGCCTTCGTGTGCTAAGATTATCAACCTATTTTTTCTCAGGGACATCGTGCCATCAAAGTTTCACCACGGAGAATGATACCTTCGACAACACTGATGTCATCTTTTATTTTCCAATACGGTCTAAGTGCCTACCCTAAAACTCTTTCTTGAGGCCATCCCTTGACCTCATTCCTAACATTGTAATTGCTTCACATGTGCTTCTGGCGCTTGTCCATCAGACTTCTCATTGTGATCTTTTTCCCTGTTGTTCTTGTTCTGTTGTTGTTCGTAGAACATTACAGCCCTTCGACTTGCGATTGCCACCTAGGGGACTCCAGCGTGCACAGCTCAGGGACCTAGGTAGCCACCCTGTGGGACACTCCAGGTAGGAGGGAATGGTGTGGGGGCCAGACTGTCAAGACATTGGATTGGCAGATTGATAAGGGGTAGAGTGCAACCTGAAAGAACATTAATTGGCAAAGCCAATAGGTCGCACCTATGTGAGAGCCATTGGCTTTGGCAATATGTTTTAGCCATTATGTACACCAGGGTGACAGCTGTTCAGCATGGCCAAAAAATAGTGGCGCGAAGTGGGATGGGATAGATTGGAATGGGGTAGATTAGGGTAGAGTGGAGTGGGGTAGATTGGCATAGAGTGGAGTAGGGGTAGAATGGAGTGGGGTAGATCGGAGTGAGGAAGTTCCGTTGGTTAGCATGGTAGATTGGAGTGTGGTAAATTGAAATGGGGTAGATTGGGTGGAGTAGGGTAGATTGGGGTAAAGTGGAGTGGGATGTATTGCAGTGGAGTGGGGTAGATTGGGGAAGAGGAGTGGGGAGGATTGGGGTAGATTAGACTTGAGTGGGATAGACGGGAATGGAGTCTGGTAGAGTGGAGTGGGGTAGATTATAGTATGGTATAATGGAGTGGGGTAGATTGGAGCAGAGTGGAGTGGGGTAGATTGAGGGAGTGGAGTAGATTGGAGTGGTGTGGGGTGAATTGGGATGGGGTGCAGTAGTTTGGGGTGGCATGGTGTAGATTTGGGTAGACTGGGATAGTTTGGGGTGGGGTAGACGGGTGGAGTGGAGAGGATTAGGGTAGATTGGAATGGAGGAGTGGGGTATATTGAATTGGGGAGATTGGGGTGAAGTAGAGTAGACTGGGGTGGAGTAAGGTAGATTGAAGTGGGGTAGAGTGGAGTATGATATATTGAGGTAGATTGGAATAAAGGGGGTTGATCAGGGAAGAGTGAAATGCAGTGGATTGGGGTAGATTGGAGTGGAGTAGATTGGTGTGTAGAGGAGTAGAGTAGAGTGGAGTAGGATAGATTGGCAGGGTAGATTGTGGCAGGATAGATTGGAGTGAAGTGGGGTATATTGGAGGGAAATAGAAAGGAGTGGTGTGGGGTAGATTTGGTAAGGGTGGGTAGACTGGAGTAGATTGGAGTGGTGTAGATTGGAGTAGGGTAGTTTGGGTTGAGTGGGGTAGGGTAGATTGGAGTGGGATGGACTAGACTGGAGTGGGTTAGATTGGAATGGACGGGAGTTGGTTAGATTTGGGTGGCATGTGGTAGATTGGAGTTAAGTGGAGAGTAGGGTAGATTAGGTAGAGCGGAATGGAGTGGGGTAGATTGGGGTAGAGAGGAGGGGGGTAGATTGGGAGAATTGGAGTATGGTAGATGGAGTGGAGTTTAATAGATTGAAGTGGAGTCAAGATTGGAGTGGAGTGAGACAGAGTGGAATAGATTGGAATGGAGAGTAATGTGGTTGTTTCAAGTGAAGTAGGACAGATTGGGTGGATTAGAGTACGGCACATTAGAATGGAGCGGGGTAGATTGAAGTGGGGTCAGGTAGAGTAGTGTAGATTGGAGTAGATAGGGATAGATTGGGGTGGGGTAGAATGGTAGGGATAGACTGGAGTAGATTAGATTCGGCTGGGGTAGATTGCAATGGGAAGGAGTGGGGTAGATTTGGGTAGAGTGGAGTGAGATAGATTAGAGTGGAAGGGTAGATTGGGTGGACTGGGGTGTGGTAGATTGGGGGTGGGGTAGATTGGAATGGAGTATGGTAGATTGGAGTTGAGTAGGATGGATTGGGCTACTTTGGGGTGGGGTGGTTTGGGTAGAGTATAGTGGGGTAGACAGGGGTAGATTAGAGCATCTTGGGTGGATTGGGGTAGATTAGAGCAGTGTAGGGTTGATTTGAGTGGAGTGGGGTAGACGGTAGAGCAGGGTAGATTGGGGTGGGGTTGATTGGGTTAGATTGATTGAAGTGGGTTAGATTGGTGTAGAGTGGAATAGGGTAGATTGAAGTAAAGTGTGGTAGATTTGATCGATCGTAGTGGAGTGGGGTAGATTGAATTGGAGGAGATTCGGTGGGGTGGGTAAATTGGAATGGAGTCAATAGAAGGAGATTGTAGCGAAGTGGAGTGGGGTAGATTAGAGTGGGTTAAGTGGTGTGGAGAGGCGGGTTGTGTTGTGAAGTGAGTGGCATGGATTGGATTGGAGTGGCGTGGCATGTTACAGAGTGCCTTAGAGTGGAAGGGTATATAGTGGAATAGCATGTTGTAGATTCGAGTGGAGCGTCATAGAATGACAAGTTATGGAGTGGGTGGCGTGTGAAGTATGCATGATGTGGTAGCGCACTGCCATTACAGACAACACATTTTCAATTGAAATGACCGTCACATTTGTACCAAAATACAGTTTTACTGCACACAAAGATAAAGTGTGAAAATGACATCTCTTAGCGTATTGAGTGTTTAGATCCTATTCAAATATTTGTTTCCACCACACTTCAGAATTACAAAAAAATTGCTCATTTGTACTAATTCTGATATATTCGGAAAAATCAGCACAGTTTTTGTGTGTGTTTTTAAGTGTGCTAGAAAAAAGAGCATCCTACATCCTTTCCTTACATGGATACTAAGCAGGATTGTCACAAAAATGTTCACACTTTGAAGTTGGAGAAAGAAAAGTAAACCACAAGCTGGCTCAGAAGAGAGAGCTTGATATTTCACCTCTGTCTTTGAATGCACAGCAAATGTGACAAGATAAGAACCAGATTTAAAGGCCTGTTTACAGAAAGCGAGTTTGTGGAAGAATACAGAAAACAAAGTTTGGGTAACAGGAGGGACGAGCTCAAGCTGGACAGCCTTAGCAAATAGAAATCCAGAAATTGTGAGTTACAAACCACAAAGCCAACTGTAAGCAATGGGTGGGATGCATTCCTAGGTCAGCTTTCTGAATGTCCCCAAGATGTCTTTAGCAAACCTGATAGCTGCACTGTCAGGTAGGCTTCGACCTAAATATCAAAGGAAACCTGGCAGTTAAATCGGCCAGCTTTTGGCAGCAAGAGGCCGAAAGCCTAAGGCTAAATTCAGCCCAATTTTAGTTAGAACAGGCCACATTTGCTATAAAAAATATATACCAACAGCGCTGGGCAGCAAGAGAGTGCTCAGTTGTATTGCAGATAACGATAAAGTGACCACCAGCTGAATAGAATCATGTGCAATGGTAATATATGAAACTGACTTTTGAAGGCAGGCCCTTAAAGAGAGGGGGAGACCCGCATATTTTTCTACAGAACCCCAAAATTAAAACCACCCATGCTATAAATACAGGAAATACTCTGGCAAGGCTAATAAAAGAAAGATAAGCATAAGCCGAAAGGCACTAAAAATAATAAAGCCCTGGCAGCTCAACCAACAGAGCAAAATACAAAGAAACAAGAACTAAAAGCAGCTGAGACTACTCAAAAGAAAACTGAATTAGCTGAAGGTGACAGCCTAGGAGGGCACTATAATATACAGTGTGTAGGAAAGTAAGATCTGCTTTCGTGGTCACCCACATGTTACACTGGTGCCATTGTTTTTCTGACTAGCCTGACTGGGATCCTGCTAATCAGGACCCCAGTCTGTGCTTCTTCCTTAAAATAGACTTGGGTACTAAGGACCCAGGGCATAGGTACAACAGGGGTCTCCCATGGGCGGAAGGATGCATTATGCCACCTATGAGAGACCACTTATGTGACTACAGGCCTGCCATTGTAGCCCGTGGAAGCTGATGCTAGCACCATTTACAACAGATATAGGTTTCCTTATATCTGAGGTCTTTGCACTTGAAACCTATAAGTCACCCCTAAGGCAGACCTTTCAATCCTGAAGGCAGGGTGCTGCGTTCTAAGTGTGAGGGTGCCCTTGCATGAGCAGGGCACCCCTACAAACTTCGGAGTCCATTCTCCCAGGTTGTAAGTGTGCCAACCATTAAGATACATAGAGGCCGTGCATCATTACGCTATGGCTATCGCTAAACTGGCTGTAACAAACCCTGTCATGTTGGAATCATACCACCCACACCGTAAACGGTGTGGGAGGTATGATTCCATGCACTGTAAAGCACTTCTGGTACGCCCTCAGTACTCCCGGTGTCAGTCTTCTAGACCTGGACAGCCAACTATGGCTGCTGCTGACCAGAGACACGATTCTGACCCACTGCTTCTGATCCAAGCTCGAGCAGGGGAAGACAGGACTCAGTGTATTGAGACAGGGCGGGGGCACGTGCCAGCCCCACTAAACTGCTTTGAAGGGCACATCTGGTGCCTTCCTCGCATACTCCAGTTTAAACCAGTTCAGGGAGCCATTGGCTCGCGCTCAGGTGCGAAATGGACAAAGGACATGGGAGTATCCTTCCCACTGGCCAGCCCCTCCTCTGGGAGGGACCCCTGAATCGTCCCAACCATTTCCTTAGGGTTCTTAAGGGCTTACCTGTGGGTGGGTCCCTGGATTTATCGTTGGACAAGATTCTAATCCAATACCACTTCAACTTCAACTGCCTGGGCACTCTAGACCTCGCTGGACTTTGCGTTGGGAACCGAGACTGCAACTGCGAAGACACCTGCTGCTCCTGCTCTCGGCGTCTGGCAAGTCTGCTGCTATGTCTGTGCTCCGTACAGGTTCTTCACAAGGCCTGTGGACATCCAGGACACCCTAAGAAATCTCCCTTGGAGGGAAGGAGTCACTCCCCTGCATCTGCAGGCACCGCATCAAAGCTGACCAGTCTGCTGTTCCTAAGTTCCTATGGACTCCAAAAGGTTCAACAACACAGGTGGTGGTTCTGCAACTCCCTTGAGACCTGCACTGTCTTCCTAGCTAGTTGGAGGCCAGTATCCCTTGTCGGAACCCCTGTGCACTGCGTCGACTTGCTGTTGCCAAGGCTTGTTGACTCCTCCAGAGATCTTTGGGCTCCAAGAAGCTCCAGCCTCAAGCATCTCCTGCAGCCAAGATCTTTGCCTGCAATGCATCCTTCGCACCATGGGCCTTCCTCCTTTGGTGAACTGCTCGAGGTCCTATTTCGACTCCTGTAACTCCGGCCTGTGGGTCGGCTGGAAGGTCTTCTTTGGCTCCAGGGGGCTTCCCTGCTTGCTCAGGCCCTGCTCTGACTTACCTGCTTGTGGTGAGTCATTTGGACCTTGCTGGTTCCGACAGTGCACCGTTTTCGTCGACTTCATTGGTTGCCGTTGCCATTGCTTGTTGGTTCCCCTGCCAGACCTGAACTTTTGGCTCTCGACATCTGACATGACCCTTGGAGACCATTGTGTATTCTGTTCTATGTACGTATTCTATTGACAAGGTATTATGTATATATCTCCGAGTAGGAGATAATATATTGTGTGAGTGTTAATAAACACATCTTTTTTATAACTACACTGTGTGGTTCTTTTTCATTTAAACTATACCATAAAATTAAGTACTGGTAAAACAAGCTGTTTTACTCCTTCTGGACTAAGCCTGAAGGCTGCTCTCCACAGTTACCACTTAGAGGACGGGTACTCAAAGTACGGCCCGCGGGCCGTCAGCGGCCCGGCAAGCCTTCCTTGGCAGCCCGCGGACCTTACAGACATCGTACCTATGTTCTTTTTTTTTTTGTTTTTTGTTAAGTGTCAGCAAACACCGCCGGTACTGCTCTGTGGGGGCCGGGCGATTCCAGCCACTGTCAGAGTGGGGCGGCAGGGGCACTAAGAAGAGGTGAACAAAGCCTCATTAACATGTAAATGGTCTTTTAAAGACCTGTGAAGTACTGTGTGTGCCTGGGAAGCTGTGTCAGCCCGGGCTGCCACACACAGGGGGGGGAGGCGGGGGGGACAGCGGGTGAGGTGACAGAGGACAGCAGGGACTGAGAGCCTGGTGAGGTGGGAGGGCAGCAGGGAGTGAGAGCCCGGTGAGGTGATGGAGGACACCAGGGAGTGAGAGCCGGGTGAGGTGACAGAGGGCGGCTGGGAGAGAGAGCCAGTGAGGTGACAGACTGCAGGCGGGAGTGAGAGCTGGGTGAGGTGACAGAGGGCAGCAGGGAGTGAGAGCCAGGTGAGGTGACAGAGGGCAGCAGGGAGTGAGAGCCGGGTGAGGTGAGACAGATAGAGATCGAGAAAGAAGAAGACATATAGAGACAGAGAAAGAGGCAGAGACAGATAGAGACAGGGGCAGAGTGCAGACAGAGTTAGATAGGGTCAGAGACAGGGACAGACAGAGACAGATAGAGGCAGAGACAGATAGAGGTAGAGACAGACAGAGATAGAGGCAGGGACAGATTGAGATAGAGACAGACAGAGACAGATAGAGGCAGAGACAGACCGAGATCGAGACAAAGAGAGATAGAGGTAGGGACAGAGACACGGACAGACAGAGACAGATAGAGGCAGAGACAGACCGAGACAGGCAGCGACAGAGAGACGGAGAGGGAGACAGAGGGTGACAGGGGGAGGGAGAGAGAGAGAGGGAGAGAGAGAGAGGGAGACAGAGAAAGGCAGACAGAGAGAGAGGGAGACAGAGGGAGTCAGGGGGAGACGGAGTGAGGGAGAGGGAGACAGAGGGAGGGAGAGGGAGACAGAGGGAGGGAGAGGGAGACCGACCGAGGGAGGGAGACAGAGAGAGACAGCAGAGAGAGACAGAGAGGAAGACATAGGGAGGGAGACAGAGAGAGGGGGAATCAGAGGTAGGGAGGGAGAGAGAGCGCGAGCCAGGGAGAGACTGAGGGAGGAAGAAGAAGACAGAGGGAGACAGACAGAGGGAGGGAGGAAGACAGACAGAGGGAGGGAGACAGACATAGGGAGGGAGACAGACAGAGGGAGGGAGATGGGCAGAGGGAGGGAGACGGGCAGAGGGAGGGAGACGGACAGAGGGAGGGAGATGGACAGAGGGAGATAGAGGGAGGGAGAGAGATAGAGGGAGGGAGACAGAGGGAGGGAGACAGACAGAGGGAGATAGGGAGGGAGAGGGAGGGAAAGGGAGACAGAGGGTGACAGAGGGAGGGAGACGGAGGGAGTCAGGGAGAGACTGAGGGAGGGACAGGGAGACAGACAGAGGGAGGGAGACAGACAGAGGGAGGGAGATAGACAAAGGGAGGGAGAAACAGGGAGGGAGGGAGACAGAGAGAGGGTGGGAGAGAGATAGAGGTAGGGAGGGAGATAGAGGGAGGGAGACAGAGAGAGAGACAGAGAGAGAGAGATGTGTATGCCAGGTCTGTTGGCTTAGTGGATGAAGGCGTCCACTGCAGGGACCTGTGTTCCAAAGCAAGTACAGCCCAAGGGGGGAAGGGAAAATTCTATTAGCAATCGGCTGCCAGAGGCTCTGGAAGAGAAGCTTAGACCTCGCAACCATGAGCCAGCTTGGATTACGGAAGAGATCACTGTAGGAGAGTAGGGTCTGCAATCCTATGATCACCCAGATTTTTTGCTTTTGTTTCACTGGTTTACGACTTTCTCTGGCTGTGGGCCTGCTAATCAGACCCACAGCCTAGCTGTTCTCTTTCTAAATTACGATATGTACCCTAGGTGCATTTACCAATTGGTACTGGGCCACCTTATCAGACCCTGTAACTCAGGGCATAGGTGTACCCAGGGCCGCCAGGGGCTGTAGCATGTATTATGCCACCCCTGGCTGGCCTCCTAAATTTGACACAACTGGCTGCATGACAGCTGGGGCGAAGTCGTGTAATCACACTTTGCTTTAGATATAGTAGCCCTATATCTAACCATACAATGGACACTCGAGTTCCTATCAGTCACTCCTATGGCAGGCCTTGACAATCCTGAAGGCAGAGTGCATGGGCTCGTGTGAACTAGGCTCTGGCCCGAGCCGAGCCCGGTTGCAGCTTGCGGAATCAAGACCCAATGGCTGTTCCATGATAACGCGTACCACATCGGTAACTTCGGTGTCGCGTTATCAAGACATGTCGAGTAAGGTGTCATACGAATCGGGATGCTGCCCTCTCCCCAACTCTGGCGGCGAGGTTAGCATTCCGCCCTTCTAGAGGGACACGACATGTACGTAACTGTGAACCCCGGTTAAAGTTAACTAAAGCCTAAGCTCCACAAAATGGATGCTGCCACCACAGACACGAGTCTCACCTCCTGCTGCTGGGAGTCCTTCCAGCGAGGAGAGCTTGGACAAAGGGTTTCCTGTCGAGGGCGGTGTTCGCACCGTCCCAGACAGGGTTTGTGTATTCTGGGTAGGTAGGGCTTTTGCGAGAAGGTGACTGCGGAGTGGCACCCCGGTGCTCACTACGCATCTGCCGGTCAGAGCCAGTTCCAGGGGCACCAGCCCTGGCCTGGGGAAAGTCCGGCAGGGGAGAGGGGTGTAACTACCTCCCTTCCTGGTCCCACCCTTAGGGCAGGACCTAGTCATGTACCCACCCCTTTCTTTAGAATAAAGGCCGGAGCGGGGACCCTTCCAAATTAGATCATCTTTGAATCAAGAACTACTTTCTATGAAAGGACACTCAAGACTCTTCTCAAGATTTCTCCCTTGTGACTAAGGAGTAGTCACCCTGCATCAGCGGGCACCATCTAAGAACTCTGCGGTTTGCTGTAAGTCCTTCCTCAAGGAATCCGACGGCCCAGCTCGACGAGAACCGGCTTCCCTGGCACCTCTGACCTCTACCCACGTCATCAGCTCAGCTGTGATCTGTGGGTGCGACGAGACCTCGAGGGACCGGCCATCATCAGAACCTGCACGCTCTTAACCAGCACGACCATCGAAGCGATTCCCTGGTGAGTGCTCTGGGGTCCGAGAAGCCCCGACCCTGAGCCGCTCCAGCACCGAAGTGCAGTCCCCCAGCATCTCCACGATCTGCGTGGGGCCCTTCTGCTCGCTGCTCAGCACGTTGTCTGGTCACTAGCCGCTGGCTTGTGCCCTTCTGTGACGACATCCGATGATCAACACTGCTGGTCTGGTTGCTCCAGACTGGCCCTTGCTTCCATCTTTGCGAGAAGCACCCCGGACCCTCCTGGTCCACTCAAGACGCCATCTTAGGCCCACCACGTGGCCCTGAGATCTGCCAAGGCTTGCTGCCCCATCCTGGGCCCAGCGACGCCGACAGCATCATCCTTCGTGGGACAGCTCGCACCTCCGCCGTGGTCGCCGACAACGCCTCCTGGTCCGTGAGACTGCAGAGCCTAGCGTCGCCCACTCACCTGGTCGAGGTGACGGCCAACCGGTGCCATCCTGGTACCCTCTGACTACTGGCTAGTAGTACGAACTTGGTCCCCTCTGCTTTCAGGTATCAACAATCTCTGATCCAGGCTTGGATCTCTACGAACTATTCATCACTGGTCGCCGGCCAGCAACTCCTTTTCTTCCGGCTCCTGGCTCGTCAGCGAAGACCCCGACGCCTGTAAGACTTGTGCAGCCGCAGCCCTCGTGGCTAGGTAACTCGGCATTTCGGTGCCTGCATAGCCTCTTTACTCTAGGGTCCCGAGTCCCTCGCTTCCGACTTGCCTTATCGGGTCCGCCCGAGACCTTAAACTTTCCGTGTCCTCGGACACTTGTTTTAATTGTGCACTTGAAGTATTTTCCTAAGAGATTTGGTTTGTGCTTAGTACCCTGTCCTCATAAAGAGTCCAGGGCTGTTGTGAATCTTAATAAATATCCTGTTTATTTTCATAACACTTGTGTGGTGTCCTTTCACTGGGTGTTCAAGGGGTACATGTGTGGTAAACAGCTGGCTTAATGCGCCCTCTCGAGTCTTTAGCCTTAGACTGCTCGTATCCACGCTACTAGGATAGCTGGTCTATAGGTTGACTTACAACCAAACACCATAAGGGTCGTTGGAACGATACATAGCGGTCGCTAGAATAGCGAACGTTGCATATCGGGCCAACTTCTCACAATCACCTAGAGTCAAGACAAGACCTCGATCTATTCTGAAAGAGTGCTAAGATACAAATTCAAGCTCACTTGCAATTATTATTACTAGATAGCTCAATCAACAGGAAAATTGCAACTTTGCTGACTGCATTTTAAGCAGGGTTCAAAATTAATCCAGTAGAGGGGTGTGACCTGGCGAGAACCAAAAATGAAGTGTCTTCTCTGAGCTGGGACGCCCATTAATGCCCGTAGCTACTGCTGCTGGCTGCAGCGGAAGTCACTTGACTCAGCAGGTGTGAGCTGCATTTTTAAGAGGGTTGTTTTCTTTTAAATAATACATATATCAAGCAAATACTCAGTATTTTAAAACAATTATTTTGTAACTTCAACTGTGTTCCTACCTTGAGATAATCTTTAGTGTGGGGAATATCTTCACTGGGTGCACCAGGGGAAGAGGAGGTTTGGGCGGTGTCCATGCTGCTGCGCTTTAGTCGTTCTTGTCCGGCTGCCTCAAAATGGAGGTCCCGGCGCTACTGCTACCGGCTGCGACAGAAGTCACTCGTCTCAGCAGGTGTGAGCTGAGTTGAGTGGAGTTTCTAATGAGGTTGTTTTCTTTTGAATAATACATATATAATGCAGATACTCAGCTTTAAAAAAAAAAATCTTTGAAACTAACTTCAATTCAACTGGGGAAGGCTCCCATAGCCCTCCAAGGCAGGATGTTTTAGACTCTTTTCCCTGCCTTACACCGGAGAGTTTTAAGATACTGGCCCAGCAAGTCAAGTCGGGGTCTCCGGCAGACCCGTTAAGGCCGGCATTGTTTAGAGACTCGGCAACTTTCAACCTTTTTCCGGTCCGCTCCCTGATTAACATCTCGCTTGCTTCTGGTTTGGTTCCTCCTAAGTGGAAACAGGCAGTGGTCTTGCCCATTTTGAAGAAGCCGTCTTTGGACACCAGCAAACCTGAGAACTATCGCCCGATATCGCTCCTTCCTTGGCCGGCTAAAGTCGCGGAGGAGCATGTTAACATTGCCCTCACAGACCATCTCACGCGCGCCAACATCTTGGACGCCACGCAGATTGGATTCCGAGCCGGGCACAGCACGGAAACAGCCCTCCTTTTCATGGTGGGGCATCTGCGTGCTGTGCTTGATGCGGGTCAAACGGCGGTGCTTGTTTTATTAGATCTTAGCGCCGCCTTTGACACCGTTTCGCACGGGATTCTTCTGCAGCGCCTGGAGGAAGCGGGCGTTGTCGGCACTGCTCTTCAGTGGTTCCGCTCTTTTCTTGCTGACCGATCTTTTTGCGTTGCTGTTCCACCCCATCAGTCTAAATTCCATCCTCTGGACCTTGGGGTCCCTCAAGGATCCTCGCTGAGCCCCACGTTGTTCAATCTCTAAGTGAGGCCGCTGGCTGAGGTCGTCAGGCAGTGGGGTATGACCATGGTGTCATACGCTGACGACACTCAGCTGGCGGTCACGATCAGCGGGGATTCAAAACTGGATGCTCCAAGATTCCAGAATGGACTACGGGTGGTTGCCAGCTGGATGACCTCCAACTGTCTCCAACTGAACGCAAAAAAGATGGAAATCATGATCTTCGGCAAGCAAGCGGAACTCTGGGGCGATATGTGGTAGCCCTCAGAGCTTGGTCCCACTCCTACTCCGGTCTCAGAGATAAAAAATCTCGGGGTGTGGCTAGATCCTACCCTTAGCTTTGTCTGCCACACTAAGCGGACCGCTGCCAGCTGCTTCGGCATCCTGCGCAGCTTAAGACCTGTGCTAAAATTCTTTGATGCCTTGACTAGGCAGCTTGTGGTACAGGCGACGGTGATGTCTCGGCTCGACTATGCCAGCTCCCTCTTGGTAGGGATTAATCAGGCCGAACTCACTCGCCTTCAACGCGTGCAAAATGCGGCCGCTAGAGCAGTCGTTGGCCTACCCAGGTTTTGCTCTGTTTCCAATACCTTGCGCTCTCTTCACTGGCTTCCGATAAAGCAGAGGATCCAATTTAAAGTGCTTTGTCTGTCCCACAAGATCCTTAAGGGCTCTCCTGCTCAGATTCTTTTGAACCTTGTGTCTCCTTACGTTCCAGGCCGCTCACTTCGCTCATCGGACCTTGAACTGGCAGTAGTTCCACGGTTCAAGCGTAGCCGTGCCGGCGGTCGCTCATTCCGTGTACGTGCTGCAGCCTTGTGGAATGCCCTCCCTTTGGAGATTCGTACCCTTGCTGATTTGCTCTCATTTCGTAGGGCTGCTAAGACCTTCCTGTTTCCTTAAATTTGTTTCTCCCATTAGGCCTTCCTTTTTTTTTTCAAAACCGTATTTATTGAGCGTTCAAGCAAGTATCAATACAGCTCTCCACAATCAGGAGGATACTGTCAACAGTATGCAAGTAATGGCATGACAATGAACCCAGATTTTTAGGAAACAAACCCCATCCCACCCCTGCCCCACCCATCCCCAAAAATACCCCTCAACACCCTTCCCCCAACTACCCACCCCTTATCCCACCCTAGCCCAGTGCACGTGTTCACAGAGTAGCAACATTGGATGGAAAGCAATGCAGGTGTCGGCCAACAACCTAAGGTACAGGGTCCACATCAGGAGGCAGCACATCATCAATGTCAATCGGGGGGTCAAGAGTAAGCCCCCTGTAGTCCGCCCACCGTTTCCAAATTTTGTAGTGCTTTCGGGGACACCCCCTGGCTTCAAAGACAGGCAGTTCCAGCCCCATGAGAAAGTCCAATCCCGCCTTCCATGTGCCGAGTGGGGGGGCACGTTCACTTTTCCAGGCCTGAGCCAGATCTCGCTTGGCCACCACTAGCCCCAATAGCAAAAGATGTCGCTTGTAGATTTTGCCCCCAACGTTCTCCAGGACATGGAGGAGGCCCAGTCTAGGGGTACGGGGAAGGTCCCACCCCAACACCTCCGATAGGCAGTCCCAGACCCCAGCCCAGAATCTGGTCAATCTCCCACAAGAACAGCGTCCCCCTTTCAGTTCCACACCTCAGGCACTCCGGGGAGGCTATAAGGCCCGCCCGCCACAATCGTTCCCTAGTATAGTATGCCCTGTGAAGGTATTTGAATTGAATAAATCTAAGACGGACGGCTATAGCAGCCCCACGGGGGATTCAAGGGCCTCACGCTAGTCATCCTCATCCAAGGGGCCAACATCCTTCTCCCAGGAGGCCTTCAATGTTAAGAGGGAAGGGGAGCAGTCTGTAACCAGGGAGCGGTATATCTGAGAGACCTTCTTGTCGCCCAGGTCCCCCATAAAGAGTTTTGCTTCAATGGGACTAAAGTCAGGGAGTTGATCTAACCCCACCAGGCTAGGGCCGAGGGCATGGCGTAACTGGAGGTACCGGAAGAATTGGGACTTTGGCATATTGAATTCAGAGCTAAGGTCCTGAAAGGACTTAAGTGTAGTTCCAGTGAGGACATGACCAAGGGACGAAATCCCGATCGCGTCCCAGCCGCCAAACCCGGACAGGGACGCCAGCGCCGGAAGCAAACCATTATGCCATAACGGAGTCTCAGCGGTCAGTCTGCCCCACCAACCCATACGGCGCAAAGCTTGCCGCCAGATCGCGAAGACTACTTGGGTGACCCTCGGCAGCGTCCTCCTCCGTTTGGCCGAGTACAGTAAGGTATGGAGCGTGGCACCCCCCATTAGAGAGTGCTCCAATGCTTAAGCCGGATCGCTACGGTCTCCATACCACCACTCGTTGAGCACCAGGAGGTGGGAGGCCTGGTAATAGGGCAGAAGATCCATGGACGCCAAGCCACCGCAGTATGTAGAGAGAAAGCATGTACGCAGTGCCACCCTGGAGGCACCCCCGGACCACAAAAACCGGCCCAGCACTGAATTGACACGTCGGAACCACTGCGGGTTTATTCTATATGGATGATTCTGCAGTTGATAGAGAAGCCGTGGCAGGGCTACCATCTTGAATATGGCCGATCTGCCATAGATATTGAGGGGCATGCGCGTCCAAGTCTTGACATCCATCTGAACTCTATCCCACACTGGCTGCACGTTCCGATCCCACGCCACCGTAGCCGAGGCCGAGAGGAAGACGCCCAAATATTTCATGCCATCGACTGCCACCTGAAGGGTCGCGGCCCACGGTCACCGATTCACCCCCCAACACCCACAGGGTCGACTTGCGTGGATTAAGAAAAAGCCCCGACGCTTCACCAAACTCCTGCATCATATCTAGTATGTGAGGGCCCGTGCGATGCAAATCAGTCATAAAGAAGAGGACATCGTCCGCATATAAGGCTATGCGATCCGAGTGGTCCGCCCCCCATACAAAGCCCTGATAAAGTGCATCCCGGCGCACTCGGGCGGCCAGGGGCTCCATGGCCAGCGCAAAAAGGTACGGGGAGAGGGGACACCCCTGACGAGTGCCCCTGGCAATGGGTAACCGCTCGGAAATCGCCCCAGAGACACGCACCGAGGCAGTTATGTCCATATAAAGCAATTTCACATAGGAGATGAACACCGGCCCCAGATTGAGAAGCTGCAGAAGGGCAAAGAGATAGGTCCAGCTGACCGAATCAAACGCACTATCAATGTCAGCAAGCAACAGCGCTGCCCGATCCCCGGTCGCCCCCACTGCGTCTATCGCGGCCTGCGCGCGCCGAATGTTGTGTCTCGTTGCCCGGTGCGGCATAAAGCCCGCCTGGTCCGGGTGTACAAGGTCCGTGATATGTGGAAGTAGGCGGTTCGCCAACGCTTTAGCCAGGAGCTTGGCTTCAAAATTGATGAGAGATATGGTACAATAGGACTCGTGACGGTCGGGGGGTCTGCCCGGCTTTTGGAAGACCACAATTTTGGCTTGACGCCAGTCTGGGGGCAGGCAGCCACGCTCCCGCGCCAGTTCCAACGCCCGCCTGTAATGTGGGCCAAGTTGCAAGTGGAATTTCCTATAGAATTCGCTGGGGAACCCGCTCGGTCCCGGTGCCTTACCCACATTAAGTTGACCCAGCGCGTCACCTAGTTCCTCAGCCGTCAGGGGGAGATCTAAGGCATCTCGTACCTCATCCGAGACTGCATGAGGAGGGACATCCGTGAGGAACCCCTCAATGCCTTCGGGGGAAAGGCTCTCCCGAGAGGCGTACTGTTGCGCGTAATAGCGCGCAAAGCTCGCCACGAGGATCGCAGGGTCTGTTATCACCGCTCCTGCTTCGTCTGTAAGCCCCGGCAAGGTGATCGGCTGCAGAGTCTGCTGACAAAGCCTGTGGAGCATGGTGCAGGACTTGTCTCCCCAGTGGTACACCCTACTATGCGTAGCCAGCCACGCCTGGCGAGCCTCATCCAGCAGGATCGAGGAATAAGACTGCTGTGCTTGTAGAAGCAGCCACAGTGTCCTGTCATCACCCACTCCCCTGTATCGCGTCTCCAGCACCTCCACCCGCTCTGCCGCTGTAACAATATTTTCCTGCCGAGTCCGGCGAGCAGAAGCGCACCAGGCGATGTCAACACTCCTCAAGGCGGGCTTCATAGCCTCCCAAACCGTCACCGTGTCCACCCCCTCCGTGAGGTTGTCCTGCCAATAGTGGGCAATCGCACTGCGCATATGTTGGGAGTAGGCCGGTCGCTGTAGATGCCACGAGGACATCCGCCACCGGAACGGTTGGCGTGCCTTACATAGGTCGATCTGAACTGCTACAGGGGAGTGATCGGACAGCCCGCGAGGCCGGATCGCCGCCCCCTTCACCCTGTCAAGGAAGGCCCCCGGCACGAACACACAATCCAAGCGTGAGAGGGAGCCATGCACTGCAGAAACATACGTGTACTCCCGCTTCCCGGCATGCAGATGCCTCCACACGTCCACCCATCCCAGTCCATCAATCATGGCATTCAACCGTGTAGGCGAGGCCACAGCCGCGACCCCTTGCCCCCTCTGCCTGTCCAAATTCATGTCCACCACATCATTCCAGTCACCTCCAATCACCGCCAGGGAATGGGGAAGCTCAGTCCACAAGGCAAACAGTTTCTCCGCTAGGGACCACTGCAATGGGGGAGGGGCATACACACTACCAAACACCACCGGCTCCACGCCAATCCTCCCCTGCACAAATACAAACCGACCCTGAGGATCGAGCCAGTGACGCTCATGAGTATAAGACAACCGCCTGTGGACAAGAATGGCCACCTCCCTTGAGCCCCTTGTAAACCCGGCATGAAACACTTGGTGGAAGCCAAACCGCTGCAGACTCAATGCTTTAGTACCCAACATGTGTGTTTCCTGAAGGAGGAGCACATCTGCCAAATCCCTTTTTGCCCAGCGAAGCACAGCCCCCCCGTTTGATCTTGTCCAGGAGCCCCTGGACATTCCAGCTCAGAATCCGCATAGAGGTACTAGGAAGTACCGGTCGTGGGGCATCAGCCATTGTCACGATGGGCAAGTCTCTGCGACCCCCAGAACCCGACCCAGGTCCCCAACACCCCAGTTGCAGATATCATAAGAATCACGTGCACCCCACATAGAACAGCCCCGATCCCCACCACCCCCCTCGACCAGCCCCAACCCCCAAACAACCAAACACCCCAGCCCCCCCCCCCCCCACCCCTATACCTCAGAGAACAGTGAAGCATCTGTCGCGGCATGCGGTGCGTCTGGCCCAAAACATAGCGCCTAAAGCCAGCCATACCAATGGATCCCAACTAGTCCCCCCACTAACCAACAGGGTGCACCCCTAGAACCACCCCCCAACCCCAAAATGAGGAGGCAGCGCTTCCCGGAGTATGACGTCCCTGTCGTGGAAGTTCAGGATTTTGGCGATGATCGGGCGAGGCCGCTCCCCAGCCGGTGGTTTCTGCGTCAGGGCTCTGTGTGCGCGCTCCACTACAAAGCAGCGCGACAGGGTGTTCGGGGGGAGCCAGCCCTCCAACCATCGTGTCAGGAATGCATCCATGGGCCCTTTCTCACAATCCTCCGGAAAGCCGACAAAACGCAGATTATTCCGTCGCGCCCGCCCCTCTGCATCTTCCACGCGAAGTGCCAGGCCCTTCTGAATCCTCTCCATGTCCGCAACTTTCTTCTTAAGGGCGCCAACATCTCCTTCCACTTCTGTGACCCTGGTCTCTGTTTCGGTGATGCGGGCGACCGCGTTGCGGAGATCTTGACGCTGCAGCATCACATCGGCACCGACCGCGCCAATCTTTGCATCCAACATGTCGCGGGACTGCGTAATGGCCGCCATCAACGCTGCGTTGGCCGGCCCGGCACTCTTGCCTCCTCCGGCTGTCCCGGCACCTCCTCCAGGGCCAGTGAACTTATCGATGGGCCCGTGCTTGGTGGCGGTCGTGCCACCCCCACCTCTAGTCATGGCTCCGGCAGAGGCAGTAAGGCGACACACACCCGTACAGGGGTTCGCACGGCTAGAATGTCCACCACTCGGGCCCAGGCCGGGGTGTCTGGATCACACCAGGCTGTGTGGCACCCTCCCGCCACCAGCACGCCAAGTTACAAGCAGGCACCAGGGCAGCGCCGCTCCGCCAAGGCGCAGTTGTTGCCAATCTCGGGCCCAGAGTCAAGGCCGCCGTTGCGGCCCAGCCAGTCCGCCTACTCCAGCCGGCGGGACGCCGTCGACTCCGCCAGCACCTCGCCACCGGCAGACAAGTAGATACTGGGCGACCTCTGGATCGGTGCTGTCGTCTCGCAAGGTCGCTACTCCGCAGGATGTATCAGCGGCAGGGTGCACCGTCACCTCGCTTCCGGCGGCTCGGCTTCAGCCACGCGAGCTCAGCCGCCTGCAGTCCGCCCGGCGCCCAGAGCCGGCCGGCAGGAGGGACAAAAATTGAGGTCCCGGCTCACCACGCGGCGAGTAGGCCCGGCAGGCACCGATACCAAATGCCGCTCCAAACGCGGTCCGGGGCCCCAGCGACCACACCAACGGGCACCCCCGGTCTCCAGCAGCCACCTCCACAACAGCAGATGGAGTAAAGGGTTCAGGGCCAGGATAATTAGGCGGATAAATATCGGGCCGGCAGGAGCTCTACAGAGCCGCGTCCGCCATCTTCGCCCTCGAAGCCACGCCCCCAGGCCTTCCTTTTAAGCTTGTGTTATGTTGTTACCTTGTCAGGCGCCGGGACGCTCCTTCGCTGGAGCAGCTGTGCGCGTAATAAATGTCCATAACATAACATAACAATTGTGCTCCTACCGTGATGTTGCAGTGATTCTGCACAAATACAGATCTATGCACAGGAAATGGGACCTTGGTGTATAGGAACTGAGTCTTCCCACCACCTTAGCACCCACAAACCCAGAATGGACTAGCTATAGTGTCTCACTTTCTCTCCTACTCACTCCCAGAGAAACAAATGATTAGACACCCCAGAACACAACACTCCCAGTTCCCTCAGGAATCGCGGTAACAAGACATACCATTTCGCTCACTCTCTTGTACTCGTCCACAATAAGATCTGACAGAGACACAAAGCAGTTTAAAATATTTATTTTAACTAATGTGCCCTAACATGCAGTATACGTGCCACAACAAGCAGGAAAATGCATAAGACAAATATAGTCAGCATAGCAGTCAGTCCATAAATCAAGAAGGGAGATGTCATCATAAAAAGACAATAGAGAAAGGACTATAGAGCTAACCTCCCTCCCCTTACTAAGAAGAAGAATTATTATATAGGCTTTGTCAGCAGACCCCATACTAGCCTATAGATGGTAGATCTACATCATAGGCGCTTGTCTCCCTGGAAATGTCCCTTTTCAAGTGTGTCTCACCTATTGGTGCACCCCTCTAAAACCCAAGAACGCTGTCCAGGGGGGCGGAGCTAGCCGAGCTGGGAAATGGCCGTGCTGTAAGCGAGCTCTCCCGATCAAGCCACTATCCTTCATTTATCCTGGGCATTTAGTTGCCTGATGATGTCAAGAAACGAAGGGACCCACTAATGGGGTATATCTGCACTGAAGAGTGAGTGTCCTGGCACCCCTGAACACCGCGGCAGTACAGAGTTCCGCCGCAGCGGGTGCCGAGTGTAGCCTCGCCTTGGCGTGCGTGACCACGTAATGCCTACGCGAGCCCGAGGCTTGGAGCGGAGAGAGTAGGCCTGGCGGCAGGGCTGCAGTGAAGGAGATCGTGGCGCGCCCGACATCCAGCAGCGAAGGGTGTCTGTGGACTGCTGCCCACTCACGGACCCTTATCCTGTGTGCAGCTACTGGGGAGCGGAGGACCGGCACCGATTACAGGGACCGCCCCTGAAGTATACGGCGGCGGTGGGCGCTGACAGCGGTGAGTCCGCCCGGAAACGGGGCCTATGGAACACTCATGCAGTGAGAGGGAGAGGGCACTTCATGTACCGAAGACACTCTGAACTCGACCTCGGCTCGCACACTCTATGAGACAGTGGTGGGGACACGGACATTGCACAAGGCAGGGATTGCTGGGGCCCTCGTCCCTGGGGCCTGAGTCTGCGGCGCCCGCCCACTCCGCGCTACCCCCAACCGAGTTTCTATGCTGCATGGGCAGATAGCCCAACTCTTGAGCCGGGGACCAAATCCCAATATATCGAATACTGCGGCCTGGGGCGCCTGCCTGTATACATTGATGAGTATGTGGATGCTGGTCGCTTTGCTGTCTGCGGAAGGTCCCTGAACTTACTGGCCAGCTGGATAGGAGTGTACAATAACGCGCCGATCTAACACGGCCATCCCTGCAGCGCTTGATCTCATATGGGCCTTGACATAAACTCCTACTCACTCTATGCTTATTAGGCCAACCTGCGACAGCCACTAACGGAGGTTGCTGGTCTGTCGAAAAAGGGGCCTACATTCGGACTGCAGTACACTACCACTGCCCCCCTCTGGGGATAACCATTGGGAAACTGGACAAAAGCCAGTCCAAGCTGCAGTTCGAGCAACAACGGAAAACCCCAGACATGTCTGCGGATCAGCCCGATCAGAGCCAACCAGGTATGTCTGCGACCACCTCGCCACCATCCGCGGATGTGCAGGCAATGTTCACGACCATTCAGTCCACTCTCACTAACATTGACGGCAAGATAGACTCGCTTGCATATCGCGTAGACCGCATGTCGGAGCGCCTGGACAAGCACACGGAGCGCATAGATATGGCTGAGCGTAGAATTTCTGATGCAGAGGATGCGGCGCAACAGCTTGAGCTGAAACATAAAAAGGTGGACAAAGTCCTGCAAAACCTTATGGCTAAAACAGAAGATTTGGAGGCGAGGTCGCGACTCTGCAACCTGCGCATCATGGGAGTTGCAGAGACAACACGGACCGGAAACATGGAGAAGTACATTGAGACACTGCTTCTCACAACTCTTGGTAAGGACACCTTTTCTTCAGTCTTCATTGTGGAACGTGCGCATCACTCTCTTGCACCAATGCCGACGCCTGGGGCGAGACCTCGCCCTATAATTGCAAAAATTCTAAATTACAGAGATAGAGATGCGGCGAGCTGGGAACAATCAACCATGAAGGAATGACTATCTCTCTCTATCCGGACTTTACGTCCCAGGTCCAAGAGGCAAGAAAAAGGTACATGGACGTGAAAAAGAAATTGAAAGACAACAACATCCCTTATGCTATGCTCTATCCGGCTCGCTTCAAAATCACGATTGATGGGAAAAGTTCAATATGTAATGCTCCACAGGAGGTGTTGAAGTTCCTGCAGCTGAACCACCCACACGTCCTCCGGCGAACATCCCCACGTGGACAGCACGCTGAGATGGATCCCCCATCAGATGCTGAATAAGTGGATTGCTTTATGAATGTTTTGAATGCAGCGGAGGGGTTGCAGTATGTTCGTTCTAGCAGGTCTACTCATGCTACCCTCTGGGTTTGAGTACAATTCTTGATTGTATACGGCTGTAAACGAGACTACTTATGACGTCGCTATAAAATATGCTTCATTACCCATAGATACACATTGGACATATCTGAATGCCCTTGATGCATATATTTACGGACTACCGTGACTCAGGCTTGATCCCCCAGCCATACTTGTGCTGGGGACGTTAGCAAGCGCTGCCGCCCCCCCCTGTGTGTACCACACTATTTGATCCCTTCTGGTGGAATACCGAAACTAGGAAAGCTGTTGTTGTGGGTTTTCTCCCCTTTTCTTTTAGGTTAACGAATTTGTGACTAGGGCTTTGTTATGGTTGAGATGGCGAAGTGGGTGGGGGATGGGGGGGTGTTTATGTTTTATTGTTACTGGTCACTGTACTCCTGTGGTTGAAGATCCATAACTGCGCACATATGTCCGAGGTATCAGAACGAGTTTACACTACACCACCAAGTCACAATGTCTATCGCTAAACCCCTGAAATTTCTAACGTGGAATGTTCGTGGCCTGAACAGTCCCAGGAAAATTAGACAGGTCTTCGCATATCTAGATAGACACTCGATAGACATAGCACTCTTACAAGAGACCCACCTGCTCCCCTGTAAAGCGAGTAAACTAGGCAACAGATGGTCTGAACATTCGATATCGGCCACCTACTCGTCCTACGCACGAGGCGTCTCAATCCTCATACGCAAGGGTACACGGTTTACTCTAGATCACACGCACATTGACCCGCAGGGCCGGTTTGTTATTGTGACGGGCCTACTCCGAGGCACCAGGATGGGTATCGTAAATGTGTATGGGCCTAATGTAGATGACCCAGACTTTTTCACAACCCGATTTACTAAGATACGTGACATACCACCATTGGATATAATATGGGGAGGTGACTTGAATGTGGCCCTTAACACTCACTTGGATAGGTCTCATGACACTACGGAACACCACAAGCGGGCACTCTCAGTTGTTCTCAATGGCATGATGGAATTCCGCATCCATGATGTCTGGCGAGACAGATGTCCCACTGTACAAGAAAGCACACGTTCCTCTACGGTACATAACAGCTGGTCCAGACTGGATTATTGGCTGTTGACGGAACATGCATCCACCTGGGCCATGGAAATTGAACATCTTCCCAAAACGTTATCGGACCACAAACCAGTGGTCTTATCTCTACACATCCCTACATACACGCCCTCACCATTTGTCTGGCGCTTCAATGCTACGGCTCTTCTGGACCCTATTTACAAAGAAACGGTACACACAGCAATAGAAGACTTCTTTATCCACAATGCACACTCTGTAGACTGTGCGGGTACTCTATGGGAGGCGTTTAACGCTACGCTCAGAGGTATTTGCATAAGCACATCCGCCGGAATTTTAAAAGATATTAGGATGCAGTTAAAAAACTGCGAGGATAGTATACATTTGCTGGAAAGTGAATATGAGGCCACCCATAGTGCTACCACATTGGGCAGAGGTGAACCATTACAATGACCTAGCGGATGACGAAATGAAATACACGTCCCAACACCACACAGCGCGCAAGCTAGGAGAGGGAGGTCGACCAGGTCGTATGTTAGCACAGAAGATACGCACAGAACATAAACAACACACTGTCACGCAGATAGAGGATGATGTAGGACAGGTGCACTATGACACTCTGGGGATATTGGCCATGTTTGTGAAAACGTACAGTGACTTCTACACCTCACAACATACAGCCACTGATCCTGAGATTTTGCAATACATAGAAGATATAGCGCTGGTGTGGCTGTCAGATGCCCACCGTGAATACTTGGTGCAGCCAATAACGGAGGAGGAAACACAAATAACCATCAAAACTTTACCGAATGGTAAGTCACCAGGCCCTGATGGGTTCACCGGTGAATTCTATAAGGCATATTTGGACTTGTTAATACTACATCTCCTTGAGATGTACGATGAGGCCTATAACAACAAGGTCCTTCCCCAGACACTGCGTGAGGCGCTTATAGTAGCGCTGCTAAAACCAGACAAATGTCCAACAAAAGCGGACTCCTACCGGCCTTTATCATTAATAAATACCGACGTTAAGATACTAGCGAAGATTATTGCCACTAGATTACAGCCACTTATGTCCACGATTATCCTCCCTGATCAATCAGGCTTTATTCCGGACAGATCAACCATACATAACTTGCGCACGATATTCTCTCTCCTGCATCAGTTGAATCCAGACCTAAAGGCGGTGGCGGTCCTTTTGGACGCCGCCAAAGCCTTTGATTCTGTGGAATGGGCCTATATGTTCAGGATACTCCGACGAATTGGACTCCCCCCGAGGATTCTAACCTGGATCTCCCTGTTGTATACCGAACCTACCTACAGCATAGTATAGGTATGCTATTTCGGATAGCATACCTATACAGCGGGGTACCAGGCAAGGGTGCCCATTGTACCCTCTCCTGTTCTCAATAGGGTTGGAACATCTTGCATGTAAAATACGACAACACTACGAACACACAGCACTACGATTTCAGCTGCGCCCCATCAGTATATCCCTGTATGCCGATGATATGGTTTTATTTCTTCGTGACCCTGAGGACAACTTATCGCCGCTATTACGTGAATACGTCAAGTTTGGGTGGCAATCGGGACTGCAGATAAACTGGAGTAAATCTGCAGTAATGCCCTTAACGTAGAGCACAAAAGCCCCACAAATGGACTTCCCTCTAGTCTGGCAAGATGAACCCATTAAATACCTGGGAATATGGGTACATAGAGATTCTGGCTTTCACGGTTCGCGGCATTGCCGCGGCCGGCCATTTCCCCATACATACACGGGCGGCCGGAATACTCACTTCCGGTCGGAAGTAGAGTACCCGGTCTAGTTTCCGGGCAGCAGAGCACAGAAGCACTTCCGGGGGAAAACGCTTAAACATCGCGTTTCCCGCCGGCTTGGTGCTTCGGATTCCGGATTCCAGGCTGGGTATCCCGCTGCCGAGACCAGCCTTGCCAGAGACAAGCCGCGCTGGAGCGCTGCTTGGCTGTTACGTCAGCCACTCGTAGGAGTTATACCTTTCACTCTTCTTGGACCTAGAAGGCAAACCGCGCTGGAGCGCAACCCTACCTCACGTCCGCGTCCCTCACTGACGCTTGTTCGTTCCTTCTCCTGGGGGTTCCAGGAAAGTGCCGTTTCTTTGTTTGCCTTAACCCTTATCGCGCAGGAGCGCATTGAGGGTGTTAAGAGGACTTTGGTTGCTTTGTGTGTTTAGTACTACAGTATCCCACCGCGCAGGAGCGCCAAAGGGATGCAACTGGGGAAGTGACTGGGTTCCAGTTACTGTTACTTGCGCAGGAGCGCACTCTTTTGTTTTAGCTTGGGTGAACGCGCAGGAGCGCTTTCTTTTAGTTTTGGATTTAAACTGCAACGCGCAGGAGTGCCTTACCATTGCAATTCACATCCGGAGATGCTCTCATCTGGGGACTTTCTTTCCGGAAGCATTGGTGAGTCTTCAGAGGGTGACAAGGTCGTGTGTGTATGTGGGGGGTGGTTCCTTTCCGGGTCTGACTCCGTTTCTGAACTGTCTCCTTTGGTTTCCAGCTAACACCCAGACGCCCCTGCCAGCTCTACGCTATCCACTACCCCTTCACCCTGGCTCCCATCCCTCGTCCATCTCATCCCTGTTGAGTTTCACTTTCCACGAGGGTCAGGTGGGTACAGGGACGGGTGCTCTTGTCGTCTCTGCGGAATTGCGTCACAAGCCAAGGTAAGACTTGTGGGGCACCTGACACTGACCTGGTGCTTAGGCAGAATTATGGTGTCCTGATTGACCACATAGAAACACAAATAGCCAGATGGATCACACTTCCTCTTTCACTGGCAGGTCGCATTGCCCTAATAAAAATGGTCATATTGCCAAAGTTACTATACCTCTTTAATAATATACCGATAACACCCCCTTCTGTGATCTTCGCCAGACTCCGCACAAATCTTATACAATTAATATGGGCTGGTAAGTAAGCCTGAATCAGCCTCAAAACGCTATCCCTACCTTACAGTGCGGGCGGCTTTGCAGTGCCGGACGTTTATTTACACTATTTATGCGCCCAAGCACATTTTGCATATTACTGGTACCACCCGGTACAATATTTACCCCATCTTGCAGTCGAAGACGGTGATGCATCCCCTATACCATTACATAGTATACTCCTGCATAAACGTCCTCCTCTGAGTTCGAAAGAGATAAACACGATACGAACTACCTCTCAGGCTTGGCAGCGAATCAGTCAATTGGCACAAAAAACTCCGATATACGCCCAAACTACCCACTAGCCAATCACCCCGAGTTATCTGTAACACTAGAAAAAAACAACTTGACACTGCTAGAACAAATAGGCATTACTCAACTGGGGGACTTGTACCCTAATGGCACCTTTATAACACCTGATGACCTCTCGTACGTAAGTAATCAGTCGCTGATCTTTCGGTTCCTGTACCACAGATTGCGAGCTGCTGTCCGGGTATTATACCCCTCCTTCCCTACGGAGCCGCCTACCTTACAATCACGACAAACCTTGATAACCACTACCACTCACTTGCATATAATCTCAAGGCTACACAGGATAGTGCAAACGGAAATTGGTGCTGACACACAGACAATACGTGACAAATGGGATACATTGTTGGATAACCCACTCACTGATGTCGATTGGACAAACTGCTGCACACTGATTACGTTGCTCACTCCTAATGGTAACCTTCGCTTAATTCATTATAAATATGTGCACCAAATATATCATACCCCAATCCGGTTATTTAAATACGGCTTGAGGGACAATGCCTATTGTAAAAGATGTGGGATGGATCAAGCAGATTTTGCGCATCTAGCATGGAGTTGCGAGAAGGTGAGGGAGTACTGGGAAAATGTGGTTAGCCACTTAGGTTTGATGATACCCTGTACACTGCCCTGCACGCCGTGACTATGTTTACTGGGCCTTGATGTACCGTTGCGATCTGTAAAGAAGAAGCTAGTGGCAATAATGTTACTGCTTGCTAAGAGGAGAGTAGCAATGCACTGGGATAGCAAAAGGGCCCCTATGGTGGAAAACTGGATACTGGATGCAATATACTGCAGAGACAATGTTTTACCATATGCAGAGGAACAGCCCACCGCTTCCAAACCATCAGATATCTGGGTACCCCTTACTGATTATTTATGTGAACACCCTGATTTGCTTAAATCGAACCACTAATTCTTTGTGTTGATTGTTTGACATGCTACTGTGTTTTTTAGGCCATGATTGATTAATCTTGTGACGCAGGGTGTTGTGCAGTATGGATCTTTTTTTAAATATGATGCACATTGTGCGCTTGTTATAAGATGTGACCGATGTTATGAAATTTCTTTTTGATGAAAATCAATAATAAAAAAAAAAAGTACGCTGTCCAAACAACAGCTGCATCGGTTGTTTTTGTTTAAGGGCTAAGGGCTGGGCAGAACAAAATAACAAGGGACATTGTTATTCGACCTTGCACATAATGTTCAGTCAAAATCCCAGCTAAATGCAGAGAGCGAACACAGCAATGACTTCTCATGTGAAAGCAGTCTTTGAAAATATTGCAAAAAATAAAGAGGGTGCAGTAATGTGTGCAATGCAGCAGGCAAGCTCATGCTAATTTAGTTAAAAACGACAATGTCCCTATGAGCCACGTAACACCCTCCCCTTGGCCAGGGTGTTAGCCATATGCAAGAAACAAAAATCAGAGGTAAGCAGAGGCAAAATGTATTTGTTGTATGCCAATGTGTGTAATTTTGGAGGCCAAAAAAAACAAAACGTTTTGTACTGCCAGGGTATGATGTTCCAAAATGTTGCCAATAGGGTGCTCAAAAATTGCTAGCCATTCATAGTTAGTCATCAACTTAAAAAATGCAGCTGGTAAAGCGGAATGCCATGAACTCTAGGACGTTGTCCATTCCTTCCATCGAAAAAATGCATGCCATCCACTTTTGTAGGTCGAACGAACACACATGCTCCTCATATCCAGAAGCCGTTAGGAGCATCTCCAACTTTATCAGGGGTTCGCGCCGGCCTGAATAACTGCTGATCGCTGGCTGCCCACAAACATGAGCTATGCACGCTGCTCACCGACCATCACCTAGCTGTTCTATTACTCACCAAAACCTTGCTATCAGAGGACTCTGGACCCAATGTTATGCAACTGTTAGACCCTGACTTTCTTATGGAAAGGCTAGATAGGCGAGGTAAAACCAGTGAGGGGAGCTAGCAATCATTTCTAGAGAGTCGTTGAACTGCCGCACCAAACCACTTGAGATTGCTAACTGTAGGAGTATGTTCTTCTCTCTAACACTATTATCCATCCTCTCCCTCTCTGGAATTCTCGTTTAGAGACCCCAGGACCCTCCTCACAGTTCCTTCAAGCTTTGCCAGAAGTTGTGGCAGAGCTAGCTCTAGATAAAGCCAATTTCACTTACAACAGCGCCTCCAAAATCCTTCAACAGGATAAGGCCTCTCTACAGCTTACACTGCGGGTGGACAGCCCTACACACGTAAAGGGCCATACCATTGATCTGGTGTTCAGTAACATGAACGCACTTCAGCTTCAGACCCCATTCTCCGTAATTTGGTCAGATCACTTTTTGACCCCCTAAGGCTCACAATACCCCCGCAGCTCCATCCACCATAACTGTCAGGCATTAAGACAGCGCCTGGTATAATCTAAATGATGAAGGGTGTCAACATGCCCTGGAAGCCCTATCACCAGACCTCTCAACGGATGTCACAAGGGCAGCCATGTAGTTCAATCAACAGATCACTGACGCACTTGATATAGTGCTCCCAAGTAGTCTGAGGAAATTTGCAAATCGGGCACATAAATCCCTCTGGTTCAATGTCCATTTACTGTCCCTGAAAAGAGAATGCAAATAGATGGAGAAGAAGTAGAGAAAGTCTTTTGATGATTTAAGGAAGGCAAACTATAGGAAAGTGATTAGGTTATACCCCTCCGAAATCAAAAAGGCTCAAGCAATCTTTGAAACCAAAATCACCAACTCCGATAACCCCTCCAAGGAAATCTTCAGGATCCTCAAAGACAAAACGGTACCACCGACAGCCTGCCCCAAGGAAAATGCCTCTGTTAAGCATAGTAATGACCTGGCACATGTCTTTTAGGGAAAATAGTGGACATATATCACTCTTTCCCTGAGAATACCGGGCCTGGTAACTCTGATAAGACCGATACTGTGGCCCCCTCTCTCAATATATCCCCATCTGCGCTGACAAAGGGTCACCTATCATCATTGCCTCAACTTACAAAGGACCTGGTCAGGAAGTTGTTAAGGATAGGAAATTCAGGTTTCACTTTGGACCCAGCCCCTTACCGTATCCTCCAAACAGGAGCAGACTGCATTGTCCCCATGCTGGCAAGGCTGTTCAACTTCTCTCTCCTAAGTGGGGAGGTTTCACAGCCTTGGAAGCATGCCATAGTCAGTGCCCTCTTGAAGAAGCCCTACCTTAATCCCCTTTGTCTGAACAATTACAGACCTATGTCTCTGCTACAATGGGTCGCTAAGGTCCTGGAAAAACATGTGAAAAGAAATCTCTCCGCCTTTCTGGAATCACAGGCAGTGCTCCACCCAACCCAGATGGGCCTACCACCACAACACAGCACGGAATGTGCCTTGTTGGCGGTAGTCAAAGAACTAAGAAAACTCCTGGATTGGGGCGGTTCTGCAGCCATTAACCTCAGTGACTTAAGTACTGCCTTTGACACTGTTGACCATGCAATCCTCATTCAGAAAGTCTCCAGCGTAGGTGTCAATGACAGAGCCTTGGAATGGCATTCCTTTTTCCTAAAGGATCGAACCTTTCAGGTCCTAGATCAATCGTACTACTCAAACTGTCTCCCCCTCAGCTACGGAGTGCCTCAGGGTTCCTCCCCAAGTCCTATTCTCTTTTAAGCTGTATATGCTCATCCTTGCCAATCTTGTGCAATCGTTTGGACGGTCACTGGTGTCCTATGCTGATGACACCTAGGTGGTCATATCTATTTCGCCGGACCAGACGGCCAATCACCCATCCCATACCTTCTGCCTACAAGAAGTAGCCAGGTGAATGGCCAGCTGTAAACTAAGACTCAATGAAGGCATGACATAAGTCATGGCGGTCTCCGAGGTCTATCCCAGGGTGCCTAAGTAAGCTAATGACCCCCACAAGCCCAACAAAGATCCTCGGAGTATGGCTAGACCCCAAAATTAAACAAGGTTAGGAAAACCTCAGCCAGCTGTATGGTACCTTGAGGTTACTGAGGAAAGTTCTTAGCTCCTCACTTTCTCAGCCAGTAGAATCATTGCCAAGGCCCTGGTACTAGGACATTTAGACTATGGCAATGCCTTATACATTGGCTCACCATCTTATGTGGTCAAGAGTTTGCAGTTTGTGCAGAACATGGTGGTTTGACTTCTCACAGATGCACCTAGAGATCAGCCAGCCACCAAAGCTCTCAGGGACCTCCACTAGCTTCAGGTGGAGCGCAGAGTGCAATTTAAGTCCCAATGCATTATTCC
Source organism: Lissotriton vulgaris (assembly GCF_964263255.1). NCBI lineage: Eukaryota > Metazoa > Chordata > Amphibia > Caudata > Salamandridae > Lissotriton > Lissotriton vulgaris. The sequence goes on from NC_141697.1 coordinate 257,777,760, forward strand.
CAGGCCGGAAAACAGCAGAGCTCCCCAACTACTATGCTCACTGGGCTTCCCATAGTTACCCAGTAGGCATCTTTGATAAGCTTCTGCCCACCTACTAAAGGTCCCTAGAATCTGGAAATAACGCTGGGGTGGACTCTCTATGTCCTTTCTGGCACCAAAGCTCTAAGATATTCATAGGCCGGCTGGGGGTGACTCTTGAGGCCTGTGGCAAGAGACACCATCTGGTCCATTGTTGAGCAGATACACGTGCGACTGGAGAAGCCCATTGCAGTTACATATGGTGCATGGTGGGGCCAACAGGTGACTGGGGAGAATTGGAAGACGGAAGGAAAAGTCTGTGTTATCTCCTAAGTGTTGGCTGGGTGGTGGCATTGGACGCACGCTCCACGTGTGGGACTGCGGATGCGACTGGGAAGGAGTCCCATAGCTAGAGTTGTTTGGCGCGGCCCGGAGCCCTGACTGTATTGCTGAACAATGCGACGGGCGAAGTGACTCTCGCCACTTGTTGAGGCTCAGGGGTACCGGGGAGACGACTTCGGGAGAATTGTAATTTACCTCGACCGCCCCCTGTGCCCTCACCAGGTGAATTAGCCGGTTTTGCATTGACATGGCAACAGGAGGGAAAGGCCTCGTGGGCAACCCCCAAAAGCAGCTAGCAAAATTTGCGTGGTCCAAGGCCGGAGAAAAGGGCGATTGGAGAAGGACGGCGGCATGGCGACATCTGCGCAGGGTCCGGAGCCTACTCTCCATGATGTCATGGCGGCCATTAAAAGTGAGTGCGTGCGTCAGTGGATTCGGTCAATGTGGAGGTCTCGCTCATTAGAGCGACTTCCGCAAGATAGACGAGAAGGTCAAGGAACTCAAACTAGTCACCAGCGCCCTGCAGATGGATACTTTAGAACTGCAAACTCAAATGCTTGAAATGCAGAAGAAGCAGGATAGAATGTCGCAACAACTCGATGACTACGAAGGCCGTGCCTGCCGCAATAATGTTTGCATTTTGGGGGTTCCAGAAAGAACGGAGGGGCCGGCGGCGGACCTGTATGTGGAGGACCTCATCACAAAGCACCTCAAACCCAAGACTCTATCCAGCTATTTTCTATCGAGAGAGCTCATAGGGTGCCAGGAGGTAGACCAAACCCGGGGCACCCCCGAGACCCATTATTGCGCGGGTGTTCAACTACCGTGATAGAGACATTATCCTGCAGACGGCATGCTCCAATCCGCCCCTGAAGATAGACAACTATGAAGTGGCATTTTTCCCCAATTTCACGGCCAAGGTTCAAGCTCAACAACGCGGCTACCAGGCGGTGAAGAAGGAACTGAGCGACAGGGAGTTCAATTACGCGATGCTCTTTCCTGCGTGTCTGAGAGTCGAATCTGATGGCAAGCCCTGGTTTTTGGACTCCCTGGAGGCTGCCTGGGAGTGAATGGACGGATGGACAATGGTGGGGAGCTGGAGGAGGGATCGACTGGGTAAACCAGGGCAGCGCACAGAAGTCCGACTAGAGGAGGTTCATAATGGCTCCGCAGAGAATAATAGCCAGCTGGAGGAACAGGACTGCTGGACATGGGCAATAGGACTGGAATGCTCACGCTCGGCTGAAAGCGCAAGTAGTGGGACCGGGTGGAGGGGTGGTAATACCCATCATTACGTAATTTTCTGACAAGGGGTTCCTAAGTATATGATACAAACTGATGGGTTTTATAGCTGTGATTTGGGAGGGACTCAAATGGTTAAGTGTGGATGGCTATAATTCCAGTTATTATGATGTGAACCAGAGGGAAGGGGGGTCACTCTACACCGTGTATTTTCAGCATTCTAGGGGGTAAGAGAAGCACTCTGCCAAGTTTGGGGGTGGGTAGTTTTGAATCCACGAGCAGGGGGGCAGGGAGGGAGGAGAAGGTCGAGGGGGGAGATGGGGGGTGTTTCAAGGCTGAGGTTGATTGGTTTATTGGTGTGATGATTGGGTCAATGATCCTAACGAGTGAATTAAACATAGAGAATCTTATTAATGTGCAACTAGACATAGCGCATCAAAAATGTAATGTAGCCATATCGAACGTTGGACAACAATTGCTGAGTGAACAGGTTTATGTTTTTTCCTACACAGACATGATCCGAATTCGGAACGGGGGGAGATACACAGCTATGGGGCAGGATAGCAAACGATCCCTGTCTATAATGTCCTGGAATGTGAATGGGATGGGAGATAAGATTAAGAGGGGAATAGTGCAACAGTACCTGAAGAGGCACTCGCCGGGTGTGGTCCTGCTGCAAGAAACAAATCTAGTCGGTCAGAAATCCAGGGCCCTGTTCTGACATGGTTTTTGGCTCTATTTCGGAGTGATGAAGACTTTAAGCTTGCTCACATCTATAGTCTGTATTCTTACCTTGTGTTTGCCCTTTTAAGCCCTTTCTTCCAGACCTAGAAGAGGATAGCTGCTTTATATGATGATAGATCCCTTATTCTTGACTCTAATCCATCTATTGCCTATTGGCTTTGACATAATTATGTGTCCTTTCATTATCCTGCCTATAGTAGAGGGTGGATCCTGTGGTCCTGACTTTATATTACATATTGGTATGGTTTGTGTAGGTACTCTGACAGAGCTAAGGGTTATTTCATCCTTCTCAGGCCTACAAGGCTCAGAACTAGAGAGACTCCATTTTGCTTTCTGTCCCTGCAGAGCTGAGATGCTTGAAGGGTAAAGGTAATGTTTATAGTTAAGCCTGTTGTCTGCTAGGGGAAAACCAGCCAGGACTGGTTCTTATCCGAGGAATGTGTTTGTCTCTTGGGTTCAGACGTAACATGCAGATGGTCACTGCGGTTGCACGAGGAGCCCTGGAGCTGGCACAGGAATTCGGTGGGAGGCAGCCCTCTGTTGGAAATTTCCATGAGGGAAGAGCATTCTATATTAGTGAAGTGCAGAGGCGGAGTTAGTGAGTTGAGCTGGAGTTGGTTGAGTTGGAGGAGCGGAAAGAGTTCGAGCTGGAAAGAGTTTGAGCTGGAAGCAGTTGAGTTGGATTGAAGCAGAGGAGAGGAGTGGAGTTGCAGAAGGAGTGGAGAATCAGAAAGAGTTTGAGTTGAATTGGAGCAGAGGAGAGGAGTGCAGTTGCAGGAGGAGAAGAGACAGAAGATGCTTGGAACAGAGAGAAGACAGACAGACAGTCAGTGAGCTGGAACTGAAGGAAGCAGTCAGAAGCAGTTACTTATTAGGAGGAGTTGTGAATAGCTGGAGTCTGAAGTAATGCCTTTTGGAAGAGACTGAAGTTATATCGTGGATTAATCTGTGGGAGCAGCTGGAGTGAATTGGACATTGGCATGGAGACAATCAGATAGAGTGAAGAAGCTAGTGGAGCGAACGATTATCAGAGCGGCAGAAACCATTAGACTGAAGTTGGAAGGTGGAGAGAGTTTGTGGGGGAGAGGAATCCAGTGCAGAGTGATCAGCGCAGATGTGTGTCCAAGAGTGCAGGAGAGGATCTAAGATGAGCTAAGGCACAGACGAGAGAGAAGCCCAGATGACAGCTAGAGCAAGACCTCATACCCTTCAGGTGATATGGTTCTTTACTTTTCAAACATTAACCTTGTCCTTATACTGTATGTCTAATCCCTTTTCTTTCAGCGGTGTGTTACAGTTCCTGTTAGTTACAGAGACCCCGCAGATCTGTGTATATGTCTATTCCTATTCTATTGTTATTGTAATAAAGATACCCCAGTTCTTAGTGAACTAGTGTGCATGTGTTGTTCTTATGATAGAGAGCGTTTAAATCAGGGAATAACTCTTGCATACAGTGTGTGTCCCTTGTTCTTAAAGCGCAGGTAACCTTTCCTTCTAGTCAGGTGTTACAGCCAGAACAGATGCTGCCCCTGATCCGGTTAGTAGCCACTGAATAATTAGGGAGAGAGAGGAGCCCTTGAGCTAGGGAAATATTCACACACTAAGTGATTCAGCCATTCCATAATATTATTATTGTAGTAGTGAACCTCTAGTGAATAGTGAGAGAAACTTCCCAACATAGAGAGAGAGAGAGAGCTGAAGGTATTCATAGGAAAGTGATCGTCGTTGGTAAGCGGCGTTAAAGAGAGCATCAGGTGGAAGCCTGATGTGTAGGTCTGCCGGATTGTGGACCGGGCTGTGAGTTAGAGAACACTGGGGAGGACACCAGTGCTTAGGTCCGCCGGATTGTGGACCGGGCTGTGAGGAAGAGAGCACTGGGGCTGGAGACCGGTGTGTAGGCACGCAGGATTGCGGAGGTGCCGAGTGAGCACTGACTGTAGTCAGTGTGTAATGGTAAATAATCAGAACTGCCCCAGGGTAGATTAGTCTGGACCCATGTTGTCGCGAGACTACAAGGTATGAGTGTGGTGTAGGGCATGGACGTCCTTAGTAATCAGTGAGTATTCCTAGTAATCCCTATAGATTTAGTGGTGTTTCTGATGATATGAGCTTGTATATTGCGAGTTCCCCATCCTCAGGTAGGTACCCAGATGCCTGGATAGATGGGTCCTGAGGAGGGAGGTGGTTACGTTTTGGCCAGGTTGGTGGTGCTCTCGTGAGCTGGTCCTATCTGGTTTGAGAATCTGGTCATAACATCTGGCGTCACGAAAATGTTTACGTAGCCTGTGTGCGCTGTATTGTTTTTATCTTGTTGGTTGGCACTTGGCACGAAAATTGGCCTATGGGCTTGAACAGTTGCAGTGTAAGGAGATTGCAGTACATCATGGCATTTGACTTATGCAGGGTGGAAGAAATGCTTTTCATCTTGGTGTTTGAACTGTCAGGCTTGAAGGGTGACATTACATGAGGGAGCCAATTCCATCTTGGTGATGATGCAAATGTATATATGTGTGTGAAAAATGCTTTTAAATTGCCCATTAAATTGCTTGCTGCATTTGCTTATGCTGTGCAATGTGAAATGTGTTCAATGTAATATGACTTGTGGAGTTCCTTGTAAATAGCGCCATGTAAATATGGCTTGTGAGGAGCATGTTCTCATTTTGACTTGCTGTGTTCTTTGTGAATTGCGCCTTGTATATATGCCTTGTGTAGAGCATGTCATTATTTGGACTTGTTGACTTTCTTGTAAATATGGCTTGTGAATAGCGCCATGTGGATATGGCTTGTACAGTGCATGTTATCATTGCGTTAGGCAAGAGAGAGCTGGATCTCTTTCAAATGCTTGGGGAAATTGTTTTGTAGATGTGCGCGCGTGTTATTTGAAAACGTGGAGTGATAAGTTCTTGAATTTCCCATGTACTACAGACATTGGGGAATGATTGTGTTTGAGCTGCCAAAGGGTTAATATCTTAGATTGAGACAGCAGTATTTATTTTAACATGCTGTTTAACATGCATGGTTATGTGAGCTGACGCTAAAAGTCAGTGATTGTTTATATGGATGGTGGTTTGATTTGACTTTTTCATTGGTTGCTGGGTCTGCCTATGTGCTTTGTCAGCCTGCTGACAGAATGGTTACATCTTGCATGGAGAAAAAAGCAGTGTTCATTTAACATTCTATTTGAAATACGTCCACAAATTTGTGTGGGTTTGCCTTGGAACACATGATTTAATGTGTTTGACTCGGAGGTCGGAAAGTTATAAATCAACCAGTCGGATTGAGATAAGGGTTTTCAGCTGTGGATGGCACACAAACCAGTGTTTTAGAATTAGTGCGTTAACGGTTGTGAAGGATAAAATAAAACAGACCCATCATGGAATGTGCTTTTAATTAGTGAAATGCAACCGTGTGTTTTAAAAAAAATGTGTTCTAGAAAATATACATGATTATTTTTTTTTTCCAATGCAAGCTGCCCTTTAGAATAGCGTGTGTGAGTTAACCCACTCAGTTAGAAAAAAATGGCTATTTAAACAAAAAATTATTCTGGCCCTTTTAATAGGTAGAATAGAAAAGCTTGCACACTAAATTATGAATTCTTGGTAATGCAATGCAAAATTACTTGTTGCCCCTTGTTTAATTTGATGGTGTTTCACATGTTATTTTTAAAAAGAAAAAATTTAATGTGTTTGCATGCAATGTTGTTCTAATATTTTTCCCTTTCAGCAAATAGCAGTATTTTATGATAGAATTATTTTAAAATGCTAGCATGTGACAATGTTACAGAAAAAAGTGCTTTTTTTACCACGTTTAAATCTGCTTCAGTTGGTTAGAAAATAATGGTCAGTCATTCTGGCCTGGGAAAGGCTGTATGTTTTCGGTTTGAAGGCATTTGTTTGACCTTGACTGATATGAGCCCAGCATCTGTTCGCTGCTCAAGTTTTGAAAGGGTGGAGGCCGTGGGTAACTTCTGAGAGCAGAGAGAGCCAGCTTGTTATTCTTGGCTATGTTACAATTTCTTTCCGCGGAGAAATGTTTATATAAGGGGGGGTCAAGTCGCTCTTCCTTGCTGTCGGTGCAGACAGCTTCATTGACTTCAGATAAGGGAACCTTGCACATGCAGAATAATTGGCAGACGCTTGGCCCTTGGAGTTAGATAAATACAGTAGGCCCAGTGAGCTTCCCTGACTAGAGATGCTTAAACAGAATGGTTGGCAGTAGCTTTGCTCCTGCAATGAGATCAGCATTTGGCAGTGATTCAAAATTACATCGCAGTGTAGCCCGGCTCCTGCTTATTATGGTTGGAGCTGATACAAAACTTTGAGTGCGAACATCTTTCTGAAGGGAGGGGCTGTTTCTCAGATGAGTAAGGAGTAGCTAGGCCCCAGCCCTTCTGGCTGTGTATGACAAAATTAGATTTTGCCCAAACAAATTTAAAGAATATGAAATAAATAGAATGTTTAAATCATTCCTTGGATTTAGAAGAATTATTTTTATGAATTAGGAGGTTTCTTTCGACAATAAAAAGCACTTGGGGTGCTTTTTAAATGGAAAATGTATTTTTGCAAGATTGATGATGCGTGTTTCTTGTTTCAGATGGCTTTGTCGTGTGGGGGCCCTGGATGAGTGTCATTTTCTTATTTTGGAGTGCTGTGTTTTTTTTGTTTTCGGAATGATTGTTTCCCAACCCCCAAAACCCCCGAGGCTGAATCCAGGATTAGAAGCAGACGTACCAGGCTGAATCCAGGATTAGAAGCAGACGTACCCGGCTGACCAGACTGGAGGGTGTGCGTCCTTGGCACCGGATACAGATGAAGATGGAGAATCATGGCCTACAAAAATGAACTATTTATACCTTTTTAAAGTGACTGGCCCTTTTTAAATCAGAACAGAGACAATTTATAATTGGCTGCCTCAGCAGTCAGGTTCAAACCAGATACTCAATTTTTGAAAAAATTGTCATTGTCCTGGAAAGTAATTCCTTGGCCTGCATTCTTGAGCCTTGCATTTTTCCCATGTTTCTATTTCAGATGGACATTATGCCACTTTTGCAATTACCATATACAGGCCCCACTTACAAACAAATCTCAGTCCTGTTCATGGTTTTGATGTTTATGCAGTGCCACATTCATTCAAGATTCATATATATTTTGCTTTTAGTATGCTACGCTATTTCATTATTGATACACTTGTTTATCTTTCACCTATTTCATAGTTTTTCTGTTTTCTGCAAAACAGTCTTACCAATGGAAGAGAAAGCAGTGTTTTAAATGATGGTGCACACATGTGTTCCACAGCATGATACAGTGAGGAACTAGGTGCAAACTGTTTTATGATTTGTGACCTTTACCTATTGCCTTTGGCATGGTTCAAATTTAATTCTATGATCTGTTAGACAATATATACACCACATTTAGATAATTTTCTTTGATTTATTGCTTGATATGCATAGTGCTACACCAGCTATTTTGTAGGAATGGGGTTATCCTTATTTTCCTGTTATTACACTTTCACTTTGATTGATCAACTCTTATTTAGAACAGTGGGATTAGTTCCAAGGGTGGTCATCCTAGACTTTAAGTTGTCCTGGGAGGTGTGTCTTTTAGTCAGGTTATGTCCTACATCTATTAGTAATGTTTGTCCAGACCTTGAAGACCCTTTGTCATGTTTATTTGTCAGATTTCACCAAATCCTTTCTTAAGTTGACCGAAGTAGGTAGGCCTCATTTAGGCCCTTTGTTGTTTTATCATTAGAAGTTGAGGCACATTTAGTTCTTAAGTTGACCAAAATAGGTAGGCCCCATTTAGGCCCCTTCTTGTTTTTATTCCACGAACATGTCCCTACATTAATAGATGTCATGAGTTATCATTAGAAGTTGAGGCACATTTAGTTCTTAAGTTGACCGAAGTAGGTAGGCCCCATTTAGGCCCTTTGTTGTTTTCATTCCACAAACATGGCCCTACACCAATGGATTTCATCAGTTATCACTAGAAGTTGAGGCACATTTAGTTCAAGGGTGCTTTGGTTAGTTTCTGTTGTTATCAGATCAATCTTAGTTACATTTCAGCGTTCAGGTCAAGGGTGCTTTGATTTGTTTTCAGTTGGTTGTTAGATTTGTATTACCTATATCAAGTTCTAGGTGGAATTTCCTTCAGTTGTCATTTATTCTAGAGAGTCTTTTGGTTTTTGATTTTGTTGATAGATTATGTTGATGTTTGTTTATTTGTTTGTTGTTGTATATAGATGTTCGCAAGATAAAGTCTAGGGTGGAATGTTCTGACATGGTTTTTGGCTCTATTTCGGAGTGATGAAGACTTTAAGCTTGCTCACATCTATAGTCTGTATTCTTACCTTGTGTTGGCCCTTTTAAGCCCTTTCTTCCAGACCTAGAAGAGGATAGCTGCTTTATATGATGATAGAACCCTTATTCTTGACTCTAATCCATCTATTGCCTATTGGCTTTGACATAATTATGTGTCCTTTCATTATCCTGCCTATAGTAGAGGGTGGATCCTGTGGTACTGACTTTATATTACATATTGGTATGGTTTGTGTAGGTACTCTGACAGAGCTAAGGGTTTTTTCATCCTTCTCAGCGCTACAAGGCCCAGAACTAGAGAGACTCCATTTTGCTTTCTGTCCCTGCAGAGCTGAGGTGCTTGAAGGGTAAAGGTAATGTTTATAGTTAAGCCTGTTGTCTGCTAGGGGAAAACCAGCCAGGACTGGTTCTTATCCGAGGAATGTGTTTGTCTCTTGGGTTCAGATGTAACATGCAGATGGTCACTGCGGTTGCGCGAGGGGCCCTGGAGCTGGCACAGGAATTCGGTGGGAGGCAGCCCTCTGTTGGAAATTTCCATGAGGGAAGAGCATTCTATATTAGTGAAGTGCAGAGGCGGAGTTAGTGAGTTGAGCTGGAGTTGGTTGAGTTGGAGGAGCGGAAAGAGTTTGAGCTGGAAAGAGTTTGAGCTGGAAGCAGTTGAGTTGGATTGAAGCAGAGGAGAGGAGTGGAGTTGCAGAAGGAGTGGAGAACCAGAAAGAGTTTGAGTTGAATTGGAGCAGAGGAGAGGAGTGCAGTTGCAGGAGGAGAAGAGACAGAAGATGCTTGGAACAGAGAGAAGACAGACAGACAGTCAGTGAGCTGGAACTGAAGGAAGCAGTCAGAAGCAGTTACTTATTAGGAGGAGTTGTGAATAGCTGGAGTCTGAAGTAATGCCTTTTGGAAGAGACTGAAGTTATATCGTGGATTAATCTGTGGGAGCAGCTGGAGTGAATTGGACATTGGCATGGAGACAATCAGATAGAGTGAAGAAGCTAGTGGAGCGAACGATTATCAGAGCGGCAGAAACCATTAGACTGAAGTTGGAAGGTGGAGAGAGTTTGTGGGGGAGAGGAATCCAGTGCAGAGTGATCAGCGCAGATGTGTGTCCAAGAGTGCAGGAGAGGATCTAAGACGAGCTAAGGCACAGACGAGAGAGAAGCCCAGATGACACCTAGAGCAAGACCTCATACCCCTCAGGTGATATGGTTCTTTACTTTTCAAACATTAACCTTGTCCTTATACTGTATGTCTAATCCCTTTTCTTTCAGCGGTGTGTTACAGTTCCTGTTAGTTACAGAGACCCCGCAGATCTGTGTATGTGTCTATTCCCATTCTATTGTTATTGTAATAAAGATACCCCAGTTCTTAGTGAACCAGTGTGCATGTGTTGTTCTTATGATAGAGAGCGTTTAAATCAGGGAATAACTCTTGCATACAGTGTGTGTCTCTTGTTCTTAAAGCGCAGGTAACCTTTCCTTCTAGTCAGGTGTTACAGCCAGAACAGATGCTGCCCCTGATCCGGTAAGTAGCCACTGAATAATTAGGGAGAGAGAGGAGCCCTTGAGCTGGGGAAATATTCACACACTAAGTGATTCGGCCATTCCATAATATTATTATTGTAGTAGTGAACCTCTAGTGAATAGTGAGAGAAACTTCCCAACATAGAGAGAGAGAGAGCTGAAGGTATTCATAGGAAAGTGATCGTCGTTGGTAAGCGGCGTTAAAGAGAGCATCAGGTGGAAGCCTGATGTGTAGGTCCGCCGGATTGTGGACCGGGCTGTGAGTTAGAGAACACTGGGGAGGACACCAGTGCTTAGGTCCGCCGGATTGTGGACCGGGCTGTGAGGAAGAGAGCACTAGGGCTGCAGACCGGTGTGTAGGCACGCAGGATTGCGGAGGTGCCGAGTGAGCACTGACTGTAGTCAGTGTGTAATGGTAAATAATCAGAACTGCCCCAGGGTAGATTAGTCTGGACCCATGTGGTCGCGAGACTACGAGGTATGAGTGTGGTGTAGGGCATGGACATCCTTAGTAATCAGTGAGTATTCCTAGTAATCCCTATAGATTTAGTGGTGTTTCTGATGATATGAGCTTGTATATTGCGAGTTCCCCATCCTCAGGTAGGTACCCAGGTGCCTGGAAAGATGGGTCCTGAGGAGGGAGGTGGTTACGTTTTGGCCAGGTTGGTGGTGCTCTGTTGAGCTGGTCCTATCTGGTTTGAGAATCTGGTCATAACAGGCCCTCACTAGGTGGGGCTACAAACTACTGGTGCATACAGACTACACCACAGGCTCGAGGGGCACAGCTATATTAGTGAAAAGAACTACACCCCTTATTGTTCACAAGACATGGCGGACACTGGTTTCCGTTTAGCGTGGGTTGAGGCCCAATGGGATGGGAAGGATATTAATATACTTTCTGTTTATCTACCGCCCGCTCTGGGCAAGGCGGCACTGGAAGACCTAGGTAATAAGTTGACGAGACTCCGGGAGGGCATACTGGTTATGGGGGGAGACTACAATATGACCGTAGATTATACTGTTTACCGCCACCCACCAAAGCCAAAAGAAAAGTCTAACGACCTCATGGCCGACTTTGTAAAAGCGTTGGGTCTGACCGATGTGGGTCAGGTACTTCATCCCACTAATAAAAATTGTTCACTTTCTTCTCCAATGCCCATCGTAGTTTATCACGTATTGACTACTTCCTTACACAACTGTCCTCAGTAGGTAACTTGGCCCAATACAGAGTCCTGCCCAGGGGGATTTCGGATCACTTGCCGGTCTGGATGGAATACACGCTATGGGAGCGACAACCACATGCCACGATAATAATTAAAATGAGCCTCGAAAATTAAATGTATTGTGGTGCACGTAGTGCTCAACCAGCCAAGGACAACAGTAGTTCTTTAAGAAGACCCCTCACTCACCAACCTGGTTGGTGACATGCTTCATCATCGGGTCCCACCCAGAAGGCCGAGTGCCAAGAGGGTGTACTTCGACACCTGATTACAGTGGAGCGGGTATTTTTCTTTTTATATGTGCAGTGAGATATTTAAAAGTGAGTGATTTAAAAGGTGTCCAATGCTACTCGCTCCTGGACTTTATTCCGGAGTGAATGGACACTGAGTTTAAAATTTGTAACACCTTTGTCTAGTTAGGTAGGCTGCGGTGTTTAAGACGTGTGGTGTATTAAAAAAGGCACATGTGTTATGTGATTAAAATATAGGTCTACATGTTTCAACCATGTTAGTAGTATCGGTTTTCGTCAGGATCAAAGTGAAAGATCTGGGTGGTGCACACACACTAAGGTGTGCCCTGCCCTCGATCAATGTGTAAGCAGGAACCACAAAATTGTGGTTCACACACAAAAGAAGTAAAGCGATCTTCTTCCCGGGTCTGGAAAAAACTCTGATTAAAGAAACTATTTGCTTCATGGGCATCCTGGTTCTAATGGCGGATCGCTCAGGTAATTTGTGGCAGTATCCTGGAGGTCTAATAACCTATCGTAGGACACCCCCGCGCCGCACGGCCACCAGCTGTCACGTGTGCCCCCCGCCTGCCGCTGCTCTCAGCCTCGCTGAGCCTTCCCGCCTTCGGGCCACGCCCCCCGCCGCCGCTCGTTGTTTCCCGCATCTCTGCCTTTGTATTCCTTCGTTTTTCCATTGTACAGTTTTTTGGTTTTTAAACTCTTTGCCTCCCTGTGCTAGTAGTATTGTCCCCCCCCCTGTGCTGCTGTCCCCTGCGCCCACCCGCCCCGCTCCCCGCCTCCCGCTTCCCGCCGCCGGGAGTGTGGACACGCCCCCTTCCTCCCCGCTCCCGCCTCCCAGCTGCTCCGCCCTCCCTGCACTTGGCCATAGATGGCGACCGTGCGGCACAGGCGAGTGTGACCTATTCGTAGGACACCCCCGCGCCGCACGGCCACCAGCTGTCGCGTGTGCCCCCCGCCTGCCGCTGCTCTCAGCCTCGCTGAGCCTTCCCGCCTTCGGGCCACGCCCCCCGCCGCCGCTCGTTGTTTCCTGCATCTCTGCCTTTGTATTCCTTCGTTTTTCCATTGTACTGTTTTTTGGTTTTTAAACTCTTTGCCTCCCTGTGCTAGTAGTATTGCCCCCCCCTGTGCTGCTGTCCCCTGCGCCCACCCGGCCCGCTCCCCGCCTTTCGCTTCCTGCCGCCGGGAATGTGGACACGCCCCCTTCCTCCCCGCTCCCGCTTCCCAGCTGCTCCGCCCTTCCTGCACTTCGCCATAAATGGCGACCATGCGCACGCGCATCGTTGATGCGCAGCGGGCGCGCCCTAAGCGCGCCGAAGGTGCGCCCGTCCTCGCCTGGACCGCGCCCAGTGCCAGGACCCCTGGCTCCCGCAGACACCAGCCGCCCCGCCGGACCTACGACGCCACCGAACTCTACGCACTCAACGCCGGTAGAATCCCGGGCTGCTATTGAGCCACCCCTAGACGCACCCACGGACCCTTCTGCTGCCACTCCTGCAAGTTCACCTGCATTCGGACCTGCACCACACCAGCACCGACCAAGCCGACCAAGCCAAACTCCAGCAGCAACCACCTCAAGTGCATCCTGCTCAACACTCTCTCCGTCCACAGACACACCGTCGAGCTCTGGAACCTGCTCGACACCACAGCCCCAGACATCGCCTTCCTCACGGAAACCTGGATGAACGCCTCCTCAGCACCCGACATCGCCATCGCCATCCCGGACGGCTACAAGATCATCCGGAGGGACCGCATCAACCAGACAGGAGGAGGCATCGCCATCGTCCATCACGACCAACACCGACGACACCCTCGCACCCGCCGAACACCTGCACTTCCAGATCCACATCAACCCCAAGGCCACCCTCCGCGGCACCCTCATCTACAGACCCCCAGGACCACGCACACAATTCAGCGAAGACATCGCCGACTTCATCAGCCCGCACGCCCTCCCCTCCGCTGACTACATCCTCCTCGGGGACCTCAACTTCCACTTGGAGAACAACGACCGCAACACCACCACCCTGCTGGACAACCTCGCCAACCTCGGTCTCATGCAACTGGTGACCACCCCCACCCACTACGCCGGACACACACTCTACCCCGTCTTCTCATCTAGCAAGGACATCGCCTTCAGCCACGCCAACTGACTCCACTGGACGGACCAAAGCTGCGTCCACTTCAGCTTCAGAAGGACCACGATCCACCACCACCAGCAACAGGTTGCACGCAGAAGCTGGAACAAGATCACAGCCGACCAGCTCGCGACCTCTCTGAGCATAAACCCTCCCACCAGCGCAACGAACCTAAGCCAGGCGGCCACCAACCTCGCGAAGTGGATCAGCAACTGCGCAGACGACCTCGCCCCTCTGAAGACCCCGCCTAGCAGACCCGGCAGCAAGAAAGCCCCATGGTTCACCGACGAACTCAAGAGCTCCAAGAAGAACTGCCAAGCCCTCGAGAAAGCCTGCCGCAGAGACCCAACACTGAACAACATGACTGCCCTCAAGCTCGCCACCCGAAAACACCACCAACTGATCCACGCCACCAAGAAAACTGTATTCAAGGAACGACTGGACAACAACGCACACAACAGCAAGGAACTCTTCAACATCGTTAAAGAGCTCTCCAACCCCAACGCCGGAAACAACGACATCACCCCTTCGCAGGACCTCTGCAACTCCCTCGCCTCCTACTTCCACAACAAGATCGCGGACATACACAACAGCTTCAGCTCTCAACCGACGCACGCCACGACTGAACCACCGCCCCCCACCACCACCCTCCGCGCCTGGACCCCGATCAGCACCGAAGACACAATCCGCACGATGAACTCCATCCACTCCGGATCTCCGACCGACCCCTGCCCTCACCACGTCTTCAACAAGGCCGACGCTGTCATCGCACCCCACCTGCGGGACATCATCAACACCTCCTTCGACACCGCCACCTTCCTGGAGAGCTGGAAGCACGCCGAACTCAGCGCTCTACTAAAGAAGCCATCAGCTGACCCCACCGACCTCAAGAACTACCGCCCCATCTCGCTGCTCCCGTTTCCTGCTAAAGTCATTGAGAAGACCGTCAACAAGCAGCTGGCCGCCTTCCTCGAGACGAACGGATCCCTCGACCTCTCGCAGTCTGGCTTTCGGGCCAACCACGGCACCGAGACCTCCCTGATCGCAGCTACCGATGACATTCGAGCCCTGCTCGACAACGGAGAAACAGCGGCCCTCATCCTCCTAGACCTCTCCGCGGCCTTCGACACTGTCTGCCACTGTACCCTAGTACAACGCCTCAGCAACGTCGGAATCCAGGAGAAGGCACTGGAATGGATCATCTCCTTCCTCGCCGGAAGGACACAGAGAGTCCGCCTCCCCCCTTTCAGATCAGAAGCCACCGAAGTCATCTGCGGCGTCCCTCAAGGCTCCTCGCTCAGCCCAACCCTCTTCAACGTCTACATGAGCCCCCTTGCGGCCATCGCACGCCAACACAACCTCAACATCATCTCCTACGCCGACGACACCCAGCTGATCCTCTCCCTCACCAACGACCCCGCCACCGCCAGAACCAACCTACACGAAGGGATGACAGACGTAGCCAAGTGGATGATGAGCAGCCGCCTGAAACTGAACTCGGACAAGACGGAAGTCCTCATCCTGGGATCTTCATCCTCCGCCTGGGATGACTCCTGGTGGCCCCCCGCCCTGGGCAGCGCACCCAAACCAACAGACCATGCACGCAACCTAGGCTTCATCCTGGACTCCTCCCTCTCCATGACCAGACAAGTCAACTCCGTCTCCTCGTCGTGCTTCAACATCCTGCGCATGCTACGTAAGATCTTCCGGTGGATCCCCACAGAGACCAGGAAGACGGTCACTCAGGCCCTCGTCACCAGCCGTCTGGACAACGGCAACTCCCTCTACGCCGGTACCACGGCCAAACTCCAGAAGAGACTCCAGCAGATCCAGAACGCCTCAGCACGACTCATCCTGGACATCCCCCATCGCAGCCACATCTCCGGACACCTGAGAGATCTGCACTGGCTCCCGGTCAACAAGAGAATCACCTTCCGTCTCCTCACCCACGCACACAAAACCCTGCACAACCAAGGCCCAGGATACCTCAACAGCCGCCTCAACTTCTACGCTCCCACACGCCATCTTCGATCAACCAGCCACGCCCTCGCCGCCGTCCCCCGGATCCGAAGAGCCACCACAGGAGGAAGGTCCTTCTCCTACCTGGCCCCCAAGACTTGGAACTCCCTCCCGACCCACCTCCGCTTGACCCAGGACCACCTCGCCTTCAGGAAGCAGCTCAAGACCTGGCTGTTCGAGCAGTAGCGGACCCCCCCTCCCCTAGCGCCTTGAGACCCTCCGGGTGAGTAGTGCGCTATATAAATGCTGTGATTGATTGATTGATTGATTGATTGATTGATTGATTGATTGGTAACCTTCATGGACACGTAGAGATACAAGGCAGGAGTGCCCACTGTCCCTGCTAACTTTCGCTCTCGTATTGGAGCCGCTCGCGGCATGGGTGCGTAGGGACGTGATGGTGCGTGACATGCGCTGGGCAATCAAAGTTGAAGACCGTATCTCGCTCTATGCGGATGACATTCTGCTCTATCTAGCATCCCCATATAGATCGATTAGTGTGGTGTTGGATATATTTACACATTTTTGTAAATATTCGGGGTATGCGATTAATTGGCACAAGTCAGTATTGTTTATGTTAAAAGGAGATGTGCCTCGCCTTCCGTTGGAATGTGCGATAACTGTTGCGAAGGAAGGATTTCGCTACTTGGGGATTTTTGTCACCTCAGACCCAACCTGTTTTTATAGCTCTAATTTGGCCCCACCTTTGGCCAGACTACGAGCGGATGTAAAGCATTGGAGGACCCTACCCCTAACAATGGTGGGGAGGGCGGCACTCTTCAAGATGCTGGCCCTTCTTCGCTTTCTTTATGTCTTGCATAACTGCCCCCACAGAGTCCCAGGCTCATACTTCAGAGCTGTTGAGGAAGAGGTTTGCACGCTCTGTGGGATGGTAGGGCCCCTAGAATTGCAAGGCAGAAATTGACAAAAAGCTGGTACAATGGGCGCATCGCTCTCCCAGGCCTACAGTGATACTACTGGGCGGCGCAACTGGTGACCGTCAATCACTGGATGTATCACACCCCAGATGACCCAGCATATGCCTTTGATAGATACCAAACCGACCGCTCTGGATATCTGGGGGCTCTATACACCACTGACAGGAAAAATAAGGGGAAGTTCTTCGACCCGACCAAACACACATTGGAAATCTGGCATATAGTTACCTCTCGGCTAGGTTGGACGGGCACTCTCTCGCTGGCCACGCCATTGTGGTTTACCCAAAAGCTGGGAAGACTGGGCTATGAGCCCGGATTTGATAAATTGAACCTCATCGGAATATCAAAAGTAGGAGATCTGGTTAAGAAGGGAGCAATATTGACCTTTAGTGAGCTCCAGAAACAATATCAGTTGGCACAGGGAGAAATGTACAGATACTTACAAATCAGACATGCGCTGCAGGCAGCGTTTCCGTCTCCTAAGGACATACCGGAGTCGTCACCCCTGGAAGATCGCCTGCTTAATGGGCCTCTCAATTCAAAGGCAATATCTTTAACTTACAAGAAGCTGAGTAATAACCTGTCGGACACCTTCCTGAAGCTCAGAGAGCGGTGGCAAGATGACATAGGCCCTATAGAGGACGAAGACTGGCAGTCGGCACTAATGTCCCCACATGCTGCGGCTATACCTCAGAGATTTCGACTAATTCAACTTAGAGTACTCCATAACAGGGAAAGTTTTGGCTAGGATAGGTCTAAACCTGACGACCGGTGTTTAAAGGGATTTGGTCAGAAGGCCACATTTTACCATACACTGTGGTCTTGCCCCACAGTACGCCACTTTGGGAGGGAGCCACGAATTGCTTGTGCACAGCCCTGGGAAAAGCTATAGTACTAACCCCACAACTGGGAATATTGAAAATATGGGATGCTACTGACCTAACGGAAGTCGAACAGCAATTCACAACACTGGGATACACATTGGTAAAGAGAGAACAGGCTAGGGGTTGGGGGGTATAAATCCAGCTTTGTGTCAATCTATGGGTCAAAGAAATTGGATAGATGTATGCTGGCGGAGACTGAGGTCTATAAGGCTCGACAATGCCCCAAGAAATGGGATAGGAAGTGGTCACAGTGGAATAAACATAGGGGGGATCTATGTGTGTCACTTACTGTTGAAATGGAGATGATACATAGACAAGAGAAACTTGTAGGAGATATGTAATGTGTAACCACGATTTTTGTTTTGCTGGAATATTTTGATGAAAACATGCACTATGTCGTCCAATCACATAGTGTATGGCTGTGATTTAAACCAATAAATAAAGTTTTAAAAATGTATAAATAAATAATTAAGTCAAGGAAAAGTTGCCAGTTAAGAAACCCAATAAAGGGGCGTGGCTTGACCGCTGAAGCAACATGGCGGACCCCGAGTGAGCTCCGTAATTGCACAGAACTCTTTGCGGTTTTCGGAGCCTCTATCGACCGCGCTTTGCTTTTCCAGCGGTTTGTGTTGCCATGCGAAGACGGGGTGAGCCTTCCTGTGTGCTCTCCAGACTTGAGTCCCGTGCTCTCCACACCACTGGAGTCAAGCTATCCTGGCTGATGACGGCTGATAGCCAGTAACCGGTCCTAGGATGCTTGATTCCGGTCCAGGGAAGACAGGGCTTGGCAGTTCGGGCTGGACTGTTACTATGAGGCACAGGGTTAAGGCTGATTTGCATATGGAATCCCATCAGTTACACTATCTGGACCGCCCTGTTTGTCATCATTTGGGCCAGTCTCAGCAAGTGGTATGTCCACAGCGCATACTCAGTACACACCAATATAGGTAACTGAAAAGCAGTGCACAAAAATAACAAGTGAGAGTGAGTGGTTAAAAATGGATAGTGGGTGCAGAAAGAGACTTTAATGGAGAGCAATCCACTTCCAAGATTAAAAGACGTGGAGTGCAAAATAACAGTAGTTTTAAACAAATATCTACTGCCTGTTTATGGAGGTCGACATGTTTCTGCAGTTGTAGATACTATGTGTATCTCCTGCTTCTTCAGGACCAAAATTATATTTTGCTACTGCTTGTAAAACGTGAGTGTGTGTTAAACAGAAATCAAACAAACATTAGGATATCACCTGATAAGGCCTTCTCAATGCTCCTGTTAAGTAGAAGCTGATTGCCACAGGAGAAATTAATCAAGTGTGGATGACACATATAAAAGAAAACAGAGAGAAACACATTAGTGAAAGTTATCTGTCATGAGTTTCCATGGCTAGCATTGTTTGTGTACTCGCAACTTACAAGTACAATACCCAACCATTCCTGATTTATAAATGCCTCTCACTCACCTAGAGTTTGAGAGACCGGCGCCGCTCCTCGCCTGGCCACAGCTCAGGAATTGGGGGCACCGCTCTAATGTTAAAAAGAGTGAACCACAAAGAAACCAGTGAAAAAACCTCATAGTGACCGCCAACCCTCAAATCTTAAACCATTAGAATCAGACAGTTGATAACAACATCTCTTCTGGCACACTCCTTCAGTTCTTATTTGTTTGGAGTACCAAAAGGATATTATGCCTTAAAATTGGGAAGATATAGAAAGTTTATTAGTATAGGTGTCTATGTGCCTGGGACTCAGGACAACAGGTATTAAACATGTATTAGACCTGTATTGACGCTGCTAAGGGCACCTGATTGCAGCACATTATTTCGGTTCCATTTGCAGAAAGTGCTAAGTCGCAATAGACATGTTAATGTCGCAAGGGAGCGAGGTAGACTGAACTATGATGGAAGCTTTGTCATTACGGCTTACAGCAAACACCCCAAGCCGGGTGTAGAGTTCGTGGGTTATATGGCTCAGTGACAACACAACTATGATGCCACAATGCCACAATTCATATGGTTAGAGAAGTTGGAGATAACCACTCGCAAAATTGTCCGCAATACCGATCACGCAGTGCGGATAAGCTCACCTACCTATCCGTCGATACCCCAGTCAGGCATCTGCGCTGTACGGGGAGGCGACGAGGGAAGCTTGCTCGCCGCTTATCTAGATGCGGAAGTGTTTGTCCATTCCGGCATCATGCTGGTGCGCATGCGCTGAACCTGCTGTCGCGTAACTGACTACGTGTCAGTGCTTCGACCGGAGAATCATGGGTAATGTAGTCACAAAATCGAGTGTGATTAACTCAATGTTGTCGTTTATGATAAGGATGGTGAGAAGGACAATGTAAAGAGATTAAATTTGCAAAGCGTTGGAATCAAAGTACCAAAACAGTGTAAAGTGGGCAATTTGATAGTACATCTCATCACTCACAAACAAACTGATGTCAGGATTGTTACCAATTGCAGGGACTTTATGGGGGAAATTTTTGAGAACGTACCATTTGTGTATATATGTGAGATCAATCATGAATCACACGGTATAATTAGTATTCCAGGCCACCGATTCTAAGCACGATTATTAAACAGAGGATGACCCTGAGGTAGTCATAAGACAGTCAGTCTATTGCCGAGTGCCTAAGATAAGGTGTGCAGTTAATATATGAGACAGAACAGTAGTCCCAGTATGCACTCAAATATGGCAAGGCATATAGACATAGTCCTGGGGGTAAATAGAACAATATGTACATTCTCATGCCACAAAAGCTGGAAGTCCAAATGGCTGACAGTGCTACCTGGAGATGTAAATACTGGAGGTCAAAAAGGGGCTTCACTCTATAATGAGGTCCAGGGGATGTCCTCATTCAGGCCATTTTTGTCTGTATTCAAACGGTATACCCATTTTTGCTCCAATTTGAAAAGATATTTTGTGATATCAACAATATGCGGGGGGGATCCGTGGTTGTTCTAACACGGTCCACGAAAAGTCTGTGGGTGCATGTCCTACCTCTAAGAAGTGGTTCGTGAGGCGGGTCGCTTGCTTCTTGCATCGGATCGTACTCTTATGTTCCGATATCCTTACTTTTATTTTTCTCGTTGTCATTCCCACATATTGTAAGGGACAGGGGCATTTGATGAGGTAGATAAGGTTTGAACTGTTGCAGTTGGTGAACTGCTTCTGTTCCCACCGTCTAGAAGTCCCAATATCAATACTTGTGGAGTGGGCCGTTTGGGCACATGCAGCACAATTCCCACAGGGGTGGTGACCCTCCACTGGTGGAAGGTCCCATAGAGTGCCCACTTGAGAAGTGTGGCTCAGGGGTTAGAGGCGGCAGACCCGGAAGCTGAGATCGGCCCTGGACCAGGGTTCAATTCCCTGCCACGGCGGGTCTTGGGCTAAAAATTCCAGGGACTCGATAATTCTCGCTCCGGTGCCTTCTCGACTCATGGGTTCACACTCTGCGACTCTGGGCAATAGCTTGCTTAATCTCCACAACGGCCCCTCGCGGCGGGATGCCTGGCTTTCACCTTGTGGATACCCTCCCAGGGTTATCTCACAGGGGAATACCAGGACGGGTTCCCTAAGCAAGCGCCGGGAAACCCACTGCGGGTAGCTGTGCGCTATATAAGCTCAAATACATTTGATGAGTTTTCTTTGGTCCAGGTCTAGTGTGTACTAGCCGATCTTTGAGACTTGGTCCTCTTTTGTACGGAAATAGAGGAATAGGAAGGTTGTCAGGGCCAGTGTTAAGGATCCTCCAGTGTAGTTTTACAATTTTCTTGATGGCATTAGATCGTGTATTGAACGTGTTTACAAATGCTATCCTCTCATTCTTTGGTTTCGGGAGAGTCACTTCTAGGAGGGATTCACTCATTGTTTGAAGCTCTTTTTTTGGAATCACGAATCAGTTTTTTAGGGTATTTCTTACTACGAAGACATGATTCAAGTTCTCCAGCATGTTTGTTGAAACCCTCCTTGGTGCTGCAGTTGCGTTGAATACGCAAGAACTGCCCAAAGGGCAGATTGTCCCTGAGGGCCTTAGGATGACAGCTGTCATATTGAAGCAAGGAGTTTCGTGCCATGGGTTTCTTATACAGTTCGGATTCCAGGCCCCCTGTAGTTGCTGTAATCCGGAGATCCAGGAAAGCCAAGTTGGTTTTGGAGAATTCAATAGTGAAGCGTAAGAACGTATTTTGCTCGTTCAACCACTGGTGAAAAGTCTTAAGTTTGTCCACGGTTCCACGCCACACGACCAGAATATCATCTATGTAGTGTTTCCAAACCTTTATTGATGGTAAATAGGAGTTTGTAGATGATAGTACACACTCTTGTTCAAACCTATGAACATATAGGTTTGCTAGGGACGGGGCAAAAACACTGCCCATACTGGTCCCTGAGGTCTGAAGGAACACTGTATCTTCGAACCGAAAGAAATTCTCTTTCATCGCCATTGTGGTGAGTTCCATAATGAAAGATACTGGAGTGATGGAGTCCCAAGTTTGTTCCGGTAGTAGTAGTGCAAATTTAATCTCTTTACATTGTCCTTCTCACCATCCGTATCATAAACGACAACATAGAGTTAATCACACTCGATTTTGTGACTACATTACCCATGATTCTCCGGTCGCAGCACTGACACGTAGTCAGTTACGCGACAGCAGGTTCGGCGCATGCGCACCAGCACGATGCCGGAATGGACAAACACTTCCGCATCTAGATAAGTGGCGAGCAAGCTTCCCTCGTCGCCTCCCCGTACAGCGCAGATGCCTGACTGGGGTATCGACGGATAGGTAGGTGAGCTTATCCGCACTGCGTGATCGGTATTGCGGACAATTTTGCGAGTGGTTATCTCCAACTTCTCTAACCATATGAATTGTGGCATCATAGTTGTGTTGTCACTGAGCCATATAACCCACGAACTCTACACCCGGCTTGGGGTGTTTTCTGTAAGCCGTAATGACAATGCTTCCATCATAGTTCAGTCTACCTCGCTCCCTTGCGACATTAACATGTCTATTGCGACTTAGCACTTTCTGCAAATGGAACCGAAATAATGTGCTGCAATCAGGTGACCTTAGCAGCGTCAATACAGGTCTAATACAGGTTTAATACCTGTTGTCCTGAGTCCCAGGCACATAGACACCTATACTAATAAACTTTCTATATCTTCCCAATTTTATGGCATAATATCCTTTTGGTACTCCAAACAAATAAGAACTGAAGGAGTGTGCCAGAAGAGATGTTGTTATCAACTGTCTGAATCTAATGGTTTAAGATTTGAGGGTTGGCGGTCACTATGAGGTTTTTTCACTGGTTTCTTTGTGGTTCACTCTTTTTAACATTAGTGCGGTGCCCCCAATTCCTGAGCTGTGGCCAGGCGAGGAGCGGCGCCGGTCTCTCAAACTCTAGGTGAGTGAGAGGCATTTATAAATCAGGAATGGTTGGGTATTGTACTTGTAAGTTGCGAGTACACAAACAATGCTAGCCATGGAAAGTCATGACAGATAACTTTCACTAATGTGTTTCTCTCTGTTTTCTTTTATATGTGTCATCCACACTTGATTCATTTCTCCTGTGGCCATCAGCTTCTACTTAACAGGAGCATTGAGAAGGCCTTATCAGGTGATATCCTAATGTTTGTTTGATTTCTGTTTAACACACACTCACGTTTTACAAGCAGTAGCAAAATATAATTTTGGTCCTGAAGAAGCAGGAGATACACATAGTATCTACAACTGCAGAAACATGTCGACCTCGCTAAACAGGCAGTAGATATTTGTTTAAAACTACTGTTATTTTGCACTCCACGTCTTTTAATCTTGGAAGTGGATTGTTCTCCATTAAAGTCTCTTTCTGCACCCACTATCCATTTTTAACCACTCACTCTCACTTGTTATTTTTGTGCACTGCTTTTCAGTTACCTATACTGGTGTGTACTGAGTATGCGCTGTGGACATTCCACTTGCTGAGACTGGCCCAAATGATGACAAACAGGGCGGTCCAGATAGTGTAACTTTTGGGATTCCATATCACAAAGTGATGGGTCCAAGCGTATCGGGTAGTGGACAAGACACATTTTTTTGAATACAGAGTTCTGAGTTTCCTTAGACCCACAGTTATTAATATTGTATATAGTGTTTTGTTGAGGGGCTATAACTGTGAGTGGTCTCTAAATATCTACCTTGGACCCTACTCTCTCTGATTGTGTTGTGATTTGCATATGGCCATGTCTGAACTGGAGTGGTGTGGAGTGCAAAAAAACGATGAATTTAGGCCCAGATCTCTGTACTGGGGTGAATGTATGACATTGTTCTGCATTCTGTCCATCAACTGTTGTTTTTGCATTTATCACCCCGAGTGGGACGGGTATGCTTAGACGTGAGTCCCGTGCTCTCCACACCACTGGAGTCAAGCTAGCCTGGCTGATGACAGCTGATAGCCAGAAACCGGTCCCAGGATGCTTGATTCCGGTCCAGGGAAGACAGGGCTTGGCATGGCTTGGCAGTTCGGGCTGGACTGTTCCCATGAGGAAATGTGTCCGTCGCCACCGTTTTAATTTGTAATTCCCATAAAGGTCCTTTGCTGTGTCAACTATATACCCTTTATGTTAAGGTGTTCTCCTAGACAATAAGTTGTAATGGCCTAAAATGTTCTTAAATATACTTTTAACTAAGGAAGGGGTTTGCCCTTTTTTATGCTTGTGTTCTTAAGGTTTTTATATCTGGCATTTTTAAATTTGTATTAGGAAATGTATTGATTATTTTAGTCCCAGAAATGAATTTTGTACTGTAAACTGCTTTTATGTTTTTTTCTGCCAAAAACCGAATAAAGAAAGACTTACTTACCATGAGGCACAGGGTCAAGGCTGATTTGCATATGGCCATGTCTGAACTGGGGTGGTGTGGAGTGCAAAAAAAAGATGGATTTAGGCCGAGATCTCTGTACTGGGGTGAATGTATGACATTGTTCTGCATTCTGTCGGGGGCGTGGCTTGAGCGCCGATGGTGGAGGTCGCCTGAGCACTCGGCTCCGCGATCGAGCCTCCAATAATCCTGATAACTCGACACTGCCGATCCCTAACCCACTTGCGATAGTGTGGGGAGGGCTTCTCGGTTGGCGGACCCACGGCGGACCGTCCCTGCGGAGCCTGCTGCTGACAAAACGAGCTGAACGCGGCTCGGCTGCCCCGGACGGAGCCGCGATTAAAATGGCGGCCATGCAGAAATAATTCCTCCCGAGTAGCCGGCGAACACACAAGACTTGGGCCCTAGACAAGACCCTCCTGCCCGCCGGCGAGGAGTGTGGTGACTGTCCAGACCACGGTCGACACTCGGAGACACTCGCGTAACGGTCCTCACACACGACCGCCGCGTGGATTGGATCGGCGGCTAGGCACCCGGGCGGGGTCTAGCAGGAGAAGAGGTCATTGCGCAGAGGGTGCTTGTGGCACCGGCCCACGATCCGGCGGACCCCTAAGGAGTGCAGCGCCCCCCGAATCGGGGTCGGGCGGAACCAACCTGACCTCCAGGCTACTGCGGGACGAGTACGCCCAATCACCCAGCTTGCAGACCCCTGGGCAGCCAACAGCATGGCGGCCATAGGACTGGCTTGACACCCGTTAAACCAGAAGCAGGGAACAGCACGACCTGCAGTGAGACCCAGCGGCGTACACACTGCCTGCGGAGGTCGCACCGGTGGAGCGGCGTACAGGCAGGGTGGCCCACTCCTGCGACCTGCGCTGCTGAACGCGGGTCGTCGGGGTGAAGGAGACAGGCGGCCGGCGTGCATCGCTCTGACGAGGATTGAAAGATGGGAGACGCTATAACGGAGCTCCCTCTGGCAGCCACAGGCTTTAGGATTGCCTGATCGTTCACTGGGGTACACAACGCCTTCCTCTCTGCCCCCCCATTTCCTCGGGTGCTGCAGATTGCAGGAGCGGCTGTTGGAATCATCAGGCTGGACAGAAAGGCGCTCATTGAGCCGAGGTACAAAGAGGGCACCACAAATACTCGAACCCCACAGAGACAACCCACCCACGAGCCCACCTTCCCTCTGGGTGCCTGAGACCTTGGCGGACCGAGCACCATATTTGCACCCATGGAGGGATACTATCAACGAGCGCAGGAGCACAGTTGGGGTGCAGTGCGGCCACAGATTGGATTTTTGCGGCGATGCCCGCTCGTCGATGGAGAGATGGTGGAGGTTTGGGGCTGGGCCACACAGCTGCTGTTCGGAGGATCGCCGGGTCCTACCACCTTGGCCCTGGATTTCGCGCCGGTTGTCATTGATTGACTGCGGCTGATGGTACGGGACTGCACGAGCTGGGGACCCCCTGCGAAGTGGCGCTGCTGCAGCAGAGCCGGAGGACTACTGACGGGCCGCACCTGGCTCTACTAGGTACGCTGAGCGGACCCTTCCCTGTGACTGGCCCTCGTACGGTTGAGGCTGACCCTACATTTGGACGCTTGCAAGAGCGGCTGGTGCGTGGGCGGCCCGGTCGATGGACGGTGGGACTTGAAGCCCCCTGTTGAACCTGTTCTTGAACTAACGTTGAATGGTCTACCGCGTTAGGTGGAGGTCCCCGATGCTTCGTCTCGCCACCCGCTGAGCCCTTCCTACACCGGAGATCAGTGGAGATCCTGGTTGTCACCATCTTGGACTGGTATACCTGTTACACCCTGCCGACAAACTGCTGATGGGCTCTCTGTGACTGTTCTTTAGAGCCCGAGCTACGCGCACCCAGGTGAAGTCCCCCCCAGCAGCCGAGGTGTCCGCTGGCCGAGGTGGGCCTCGGCGAGATTCGCCTGTCACTGGGCGGCTTGCCCCCCGCTCGTTGCAGACAACATTGGACGTCACTACCGCACCGGGAAACCCTTTGTTGGGTAGCTGTGCGCATTACAAATGTAAACAAATAAAAAATAAAAATAAAACTACCGACATGGGGAATTCGAAAGGAGCCAAGGGCACCACGCAATCCACATCGGACGCAGAGATGCAGGACAAGGGAGATCAACCAGACTCTGAGGTGCCACGGGATCCGCACCTGCAGCACCAGTTGGACAAGATCTTGACGGCGATAACAGATACCCGTGCGGCACTTCAACAAGATGTAGCACAAATGGCAATAGGGCTCGGATTGCTCAGAGCGGATCACGGGAAGCTCTCTGATAGGGTCAAAGAGATGGAGGACACGGTTCTCACCCTGGAGCCAGCGCAAAAAGCCCTCTCAGCTAGTATGACTGATGTGTTGGACCGAATAGACGCACTGGAGAAAAGGGCAGAGGACGCTGAAGGGCGCAATCGCCGGAACAACATCCGAATCGTAGGACTGCCAGAAAAAATTGAAGGGGGAGATATGGTTCGCTTTCTTGAAGATTGGCTCCGAACAACGGGGGCGCCGGAGGGGTTATCCCCCTTTTACACGCTGGAACGGGCGCATAGGGTCCCGTCCCGGCCGCTGCAGCAGGGCTGCCCTCCGCGCCTAGTGGTTGCACGGCTGCTGAACTACCGAGACAGAGACCTGTTGCTTCACAATGCTCGGTTGAACGGTCCCTTCCAGTTGGAGAACAGTAAAATCAATATCTTTCCGGATTACACTTACGAAACACAGCGTAAACGGACCTCTTTTCTGGCGATCAAACGAGAGCTGAGAAACGAGAGCATCCAATACTCCTTATTATTCCCGGCCAGACTCCGAATTATAGTTGATGACACTACCAAATTCTTTGATGCACCAGAAGACATATATAACTGGCTGAAACTGTACAGAGCCGGCAAAGACGGTCTTGGTTCACATCTTGAAGCAATGCCTACGGAGCAGTCAGGACGGAAATCCAGGCAGATACGCAATAGACGTAGAGGACTTGGGCGACCTTCATTGCTGGAGACGGCGGCGGAGCGGCGGGGTGTTCTGGAGGTGGTGTCCAGCATATCGGGGTCACAAGATGCTCCCATGACGGAGGTAACTGAGTCTGGCAGAGGCAATGATCGCTCAGACACTGAGTGCTTGGAAACTGACAGTGTGTCGTTGCCCACGGTCACCCCAGAGACGGCTGAAGGAATACTAGACGAACAATGAGAACTCCTGGTGAGCTGTTGAGGTTGGGGAACAAACTATGGTGAACTGATTGCTACGCACTGGGGGAGGGGGCTGTTTGATTGTTTATAGGAGGGTGACGGGTGAAGCTTCGAGTTGAACAAAATCATTTAGGGCACGATCGCTCACAGGAGGCCCGGGTGGAGGGTGGCTTCCCGTTGGTACTCAACCACCCATATTCCCCCTAAGGCACACCTGCGGTGATGACCGTTGGGTTTATCTGACAGTTCCTTTTGGGAGTGTTTGGATGGGAACTAGATTGTGATCTTTGGGTCCTGTTCTGGGGGAGGAGGGTTAGGGGAATGTTATCTTGTTGGGGGGAGGGTACGCCATCGGTGCTGGGGATTTTTCACATTTGGACCACATGGAATTTGGGTGGAGAAGCGGGCAGGAGACATTGTGGGATAATGGGTGAATTTTCTAACTTGAAATGCATTACCTGGAATGTACGGGGACTACACACCATGACGAGAAGACATGAAATACATGCCTACTTGAAACGTAGAGGGGTCCAAATAGCATTATTGCAAGAAACACATTTAACGAAGGCAAAGGGGAGAGCATTGAAGCGCAGATGGAGAGGCCAAATATACAACACTACATATTCAGCTTATGCTAGGGGCGCGCTAATTTGGATCAGGGCTGGAGTCCCTTTTCAAGTTGCCAAGCACGTGGTGGACCCTGAGGGGTGGTTTGTAGCTATAGCGGGAAAGCTGGGAGGCAGGGACATTAACATTTGCAGCATATACGCTCCCAACGTAGACCAGCTGACCTTTCTTGCGACACTGTCAGGCTCCCTGGCCTACTTCTTAGTAGGACCACTACTGATAGGAGGAGACTTCAACTCAGTGTTAGATGTTACCCTCGACAGATCACACCCTCCGCTGGTGGACTCCCCAGCGCACAGCGTAGCTAAGGGTAGACTGGAGTGGCAATCGAGGTGGGGCCTAACTGACATTTGGCGCGCCCAGCACCCGCACACCCGAGATTATTCCTTTTTTTCGGGAATGCACGAGCTCCATGTGAGGCTGGATGCGCTGTTGTGTTCCTCAACGTTGATACCAACAATTGCGAAAACGGAATATCTGACGAGAACAATTTCTGATCACAATCCTTTATTGATCGATGTGCAGTGGTTTCCGGGCGCCTCCTGTGTTCCTACTTGGAGGCTACGCCCAGAAATGCTAGAAGATCCACTTTTCCACAAAGACTTGGAAGAGAGGATAACCCACTACTTTGAAGAGAATGATGGCACGACTAGGGAAAAAGCGACCGAATGGGATGCCTTCAAGGTAATTATAAGAGTGTTTTGTATAGGTAAAAAGGTGAGAATGCGAAAGGTGCTTTTGGATGACCTGGATAAAGCAGGCAAGAAACTCCGAGAAATTGAGCTCTTGCGACCTGGTCACCCTGAGTTGCAAGAACAGAGCACAACAGAGAAAGAAGCAGTAGCCGTTGAAGTAGAACGGCTGCGTAGCTTCGACCACAAGGCATACACAGCCAGATCCCACGCAGAGGGAGACAAGTCAGGAGCCCTGTTGGCCCGGCTTGCCAACCCCATGAGACGAAGCTCCCCCATAGTATCCATACGCACGGCTGAGGGTGATGAAATATACACCCAACCTGAAATTCTGCGCAGTTTCTCAAGCTATTATGAAACTCTGTATCAGAGTAAATTGTTAACTGGTACTCCGGCCATAGACAAATTTCTAGAAGAACTCCCCTTTCCGGTGTTAGACCCTGAGCAAGCGAAGAACCTGGGCAAAGATATTGAGCTTGGTGAAATCCATTGCGCCATAAAACAGATGGCACGCAATAAAACTCCGGGGTTGAACGGTTTGCCCATTGAATTTTATGCCAAATACATAAATCTATTGGCTCCACGTCTATTGGTAGTTTACAAAGAGGCGAAACACTTGGATTGTCTACCGCACAATATGTGCGAAGCATTAGTAATCCCTCTTCTCAAACCCGGTAGAGAGAGCAATGATACGACGTCCTACAGACCGCTGTCGATGCTCACAACGGATTACAAAATCTTGAGTAGCATTTTGGTGTCCCGACTGTTAGAGCACATGACCACACTGCTCCATGAGGACCAAGCGGGCTTCATACCTAAGCGCAACACCACTATGAACATAGGCCGACTGATACGACTGTTGGAAGAAGACTATGAGGAAGCCCCACACCCCATGATACTGTCAGTGGACCTGGAAAAGGCATTCGACAGCCTCGAATGGGAATACCTTTATAAGGTACTCAGGCGCTACGGGGTGGGTGAGGAGTACCTCCAGTGGACTTCTGTGCTGTATGCTTCGGCAATGGCTAGAGTAAAATCGGGCGTTCTGATATCCCCACAATACTCGGTGGAAAGAGGCACTGTGGACTGGGGGTTGCTGCGGACCGGAATAACAGGCGTGGAGGCCGTATATACTTGGCTATGGTAGCTGTTTTATTGTTCTGAATGACAAA
The DNA here is from genome assembly GCF_964263255.1 of Lissotriton vulgaris. NCBI lineage: Eukaryota > Metazoa > Chordata > Amphibia > Caudata > Salamandridae > Lissotriton > Lissotriton vulgaris. The sequence continues at coordinate 257,807,947 of NC_141697.1, forward strand.
CTGGAGTATGTACAGAGTTCAGGGTGTGAAGCTGTAGTCGGTTCCCAGGTGTATACCGGCTGATGGATCTTCCGGAGGTCTTCACGTCTTCCGGGTGTTGGGATAACCTCGGAGGGAAACAGAGAAGCAGGGGTTTAGTCCTTTTCAGCACGGACTTTTCAAGTACCAGTACCAACACCAGGGCCGTGGGGGAACAGAGATGACTGTGAGGAGGGGAACGGACAAGGTTGTAGACGGGGGGGACAAAGAGGTGTTGGGAGGGTAGAAGAGAGGTGCTCTCGTGACGGGTTGGGGTGTAGTGACTATGGTACAAGTTATAGGTGCAGTGTCTCTAATATATATTATATACAGTGCAAAGGTGTGCTATCAGTGCGTTCTATCTCTATACAAGTATTTACAGTTATTCACAAGGGGACACGGAGATGGTAACAAGGTACTCACGTGCCCCGCCTTAACTCTCCAGCGAGTTACGGCCGCTCTCCAGCCACCTCCAGAGGACTCCACCACTCCTCGGTCCTGACGTCCTCCAACTCTCCGTCTTCGATCCTCTCACTCCTTCCGCTCTCCTTCAATGGTTCACTGCACGCTGTCTCCTGCCACGAGTCGGCTATCTGGAACGCTCTCCTCTCTTCGTCGTCGGCTTTTATAGTTCCAGGTCCGGGGTAGGGGGTGGGACTTCCGGTTTCCCGGTAGGCGGCTTCCGGTTCGGCACTTCCGGGTTCTTGGTGGTCGAGAGTCTCTGCTTCCGGGTAGGGTCTTTGTCCGGTCCTCTGGTCGGGTTCCTGTAGGGGGAAAAAAAGAGAAGGACTCCTGGTCGTCAGAGACGCAGGAGGGTTAGAGGTCGTGGTATCCCCACTCGGGCGTCGCCCGGTTGAGGTGAGTTGCGTCCGCCTTCCACATCCCCTTTCTCTAGCTGTCTTTCTTGTGGGGGAGGTCGGTGGGGGATATCTAGACAGATAATCTGCGTTGCCCTGCTCAACCCCCTTCCTATGTAAAGTCTGGAATCTGTAGGGCTGTAGGGAGAGAAACCAGCGTAGTACTCTGTCGTTATGTCCCCTATTGCGTGCCATCCACTCTAGGGGAGCGTGGTCCGTATATAGAAGAAATTCCCGCCCCTCTAGATAGTAACGCAGGCTCTCTACGGCCCATTTAATGGCTAGGGCTTCCTTCTCGACTACCGCGTAATTCATTTCCTGAGGGAAGAGTTTCTTGCTGAGGTAGAGGATAGGCCTCTCTATGCCTGCCTGGTCTTTTTGGGAGAGGACCGCTCCCAGTCCCTGTTCCGAGGCGTCAGTTTGGAGGATAAAGGGCTGCGTATAATCAGGGCTGATGAGAACTGGCTCTGATACTAGTGCTTGTTTGAGGTCCTGAAAAGCCTTCAGCATCGGTGGGGAGGGATGTCGTAACAAGGACTCTGTTCCAGAGTTTTTCTTTAAGAGATCGGTCAGGGGTACTGCAATCTGAGAAAAATTAGGGATGAACCTCCGATAATATCCTAAGAGCCCAAGGAAGGCCCGGAGGTCCTTTTTGGTTTGGGGGAAAGGAATTGACTGGATGGCCTTTATTTTATTATCTTGAGGTCGAATGACACCCTTCCCAAGGAGGTAACCTAGGTATTTTACTGTTTGTGCAGCAAGAGTAGTTTTAGCGGGGTTAATGGTGAACCCGTATTCTCCCAGAGAGGTGATCACTCGTTTTAGATGGGATAGGTGTTCTGGCCAGTCATTACTATAAATGACTATATCGTCAAGGTATGCTCCTGCGTACTGGGCATGAGGTTGCAGGACAATGTTCATAGCTCGTTGAAAGGTCGCTGGGGCCCCATGGAGCCCGAAGGGCATGACTCTGAATTGGAATAGTCCGTCGGGCGTGGAAAACGCTGTTTTCTTTTTATCCTCACTCTTCAGGGGAATCTGCCAGTATCCCTTGCAGAGATCCAGCGTGCTGATGTAGCGGGCTCGTCCGATGCGTTCTATCATCTCGTCAACTCTGGGGAGCGGATAAGTGTCAAAACTCGAGACTTTATTGACTTCCCGGAAGTCAATACAAAATCTTGTGGAGCCATCGGGTTTGGGAACAAGAACGATGGGTGAGTTCCAGCAACTGATCGATGGCTCGATAATGCCCATTTTCAACATTTGTTGGGTTTCCTCTTGGATGACTTTACGGCGGGCTTCTGGGACACGATAGGGGCGTTGTCTCACGACCTTTCCAGGTTCTGTATGTATTGCATGTTCGATGACCGTGGTGTGTCCAGGAGAAGTGGAAAATACCATTTGCAAGGGTGACAGGACAGTCCTGAGGTCTTGTCGTTTATTCGAAGGTAGTTCTGGGTCTACACAACTTTCGAAGAGTGGGTTCCCTGGGTCTGTCACGCTGGATAATACTGGTTGGGGGCCTTCCCATTTCTTGAGCAAATTTATGTGATAGATTTGTCTCTGGTTACGAGTGTGGTCCAATTCAATTTCATATGTAACAGGGGTTACCTGTCTTGGTACTGGATATGGTCCTTGCCATTGTCCTAAAAGTTTGTGACCTGAGGAGGGTAGGAGAAGTAGTACTAGGTCTCCGGGAACGAATGTTCTGGGCTTGGCTCCTCGGTCGTATTGCCGTTTTTGCGTAGCCTGGGCGGTCAACAGATTTTGCCTCACTATTTCCCTAATTTGGCCCAGGTGAGTCTTGAGGTTGGCAACATATTCAGGCAGAGGTCGGGTACGATCAGGCTCGGCTTCCCAAGCCTCCCGGGCCATATCCAGGAGTGTTCTAGGGGGCCTTCCGTAGAGGAGTTCATAAGGAGAATACCCGGTACTGCTCTGGACCTTGCAGCGGATAGCAAAGAGAGCCAATGGAAGCATTTCCTCCCAGCGACGGCTTTCCAGACCCAACAATTTCTTAAGAGTGCTCTTCAGGGTAGCGTTATAACGCTCTACAAGTCCACGGTCTGGGGGTGGTAGGCAGAGGTCCTGATTTGTTTAATGCCCAGTTGTGAACATTCCTGACGCATAAGAGAAGACACAAACGGGGTACCCTGGTCCGTCAATATCTCTCGGGGAAAACCCACCCGGGTGAAGATGGTTACAAGGGCTCTCGCTATGTTCTGTGTGGTGGGGTGTTTTAGTGGAACGGGCTCCGGAAACCGAGTGGCGTAGTCCACCAGAACGAGAGCATACCGACATCCACTTTTTGAGGGTAACATGGGGCTTATCAGGTCCATCCCAACCCTAGTGAAAGGGATATCAATAAGGGGGAGCGGCTGAAGGGTTGCCCTCGGGGGTCGGTATCGACTGTCCTTTTAACATATAGGACACTCTTTGCAGTATTGGCTCACTTGTTTGTATACACCAGGCCAATAGAACTTCTCCAGTATCGTTTGTCCAGTTTTGTCGTCCCCGAAATGCCCTCCTAACAAATGACTATGTGCCAAGAACAGTACTTTCTCGCGAAAAGGACCGGGAACGAGCAACTGCGGTTCTTGTCGGGGTCCGCCTTTCCTATACAACAGACCGTTCCGTTTAAAGAAATAAGGACATATGTGCAAGGGATCCTCGTTTTCCAGGGCCCGTCCCCAAGCGTCTTGCAATACTGGGTCCTCTTGCTGGGCTGCGCGGAACTCCCGATCAGTTTCCCATGGATGTGGGTCCACCTGAACAGGATAGGCAGTGGCGTGTGTCCTTTTTTCTTTCTTCTTTTGCCTTTTTGTCTTCTGGACTTTGTTTGTGGGCTCTACGGGAGGAGGGTTTCGGGAAAAGGGAGCCTCGGACCACCATTTCCCCAAGGTGTTTGTAGCATCATGTAACAATCGGGGCAGTCCGTTATAATCACTACCCAGGATAACCTGTTCCGGCAGGTTGGGTACTAGGCCGACATTAAGGGGGCTTCTTTCTCCTGAGGACTGTTGTACCTGTACACGGGTGGTGGGATACCTCTTGGTATCACCGTGTACGCATTGGATGTCTACGGTGCCAGTCATAGGCCCCATCGGTCTGGGCATTTCCTGCGGCCTTAACACGCTTTGTCGGCAACCAGAATCGGCTAAAGCCATCATAGGATGTCCATCGATCTTCACCGGACACCGGAAGGGAGGAGGACTGGCATCCGTGGTGAGACACACATAGTTCCGAGTCAGCCCGACCTCCATCGGTTCCTCCTTCTGGGGACAGAACCGTGCTATATGCCCATATCCCCCACAGTGGTAGCACTGAGGACCGGGGAGACTTGGTCTTGGGGTCACCGGAAAGGGAACCAAAGGGATAGGTTCCGGTTTTCGAGGAACTAACGGCCTCGGGGGTCGAGGATGACTTCCATGGGTTGTCCGTGCAGGATGTTCGTCCTTCTTCTGGAAGTCTTGTGCACGGCTGAAGGCACTTGCGATCTCGACAGCCGTGTCTAGTGTGAGTCGGGAGTGCTGACGGACCCACTTCTGCGTAGCGGGGTGTAGGGAGGCCAAGAATTGCTCCAGGTATATCTTGGCCAAGATTTCCTCTTTGGTGGATGTGGCAGGCTTCAGCCAGCAGTTGGTTAGATCTTGGATGCGGAATGACAAGGCCCGGGGAGTTTCTTGAGGTCCTTCACGAGCCTGTCGCAGCCGTACCCTGTAGGTCTCATCGTCAATCCCAAGCCTCTCGAGGATGCAGGTCTTGATGTCCTGATACGGTGTCTGCCCTTGGATGTTGGCCTGTTGAAATGCCGCCTGGAGTTCACCCGTCAGCAGAGGCCCCAGATAGTGGCTCCAGCGATCAACCGGCCAAGCAGCCGCCTGAGCCAGGCGCTCAAAGTTCGTAAAAAAGAAGTCCGGGTCCTCTCCCGGATCGTATTTCTGTAAAACCACCAAGGGTAATGCAGTCGCTGGTCTCGATTGCCCCATGACGTCGACTAGTTTCCCAAGGGCTCGATCTTGAGCGGTGCCCTGGTCTTTTAGGACATCGTGCAACTGGCCTCGATCGTCCTCGCCGTTTTGAGAAACCGCTCCATCATCTTCCCAAGGAGTTCCTGGCTTTCTGCGAGTTGCTTCACGGCGGCCTCCATGCTTCCGGATCCCACTTCTGACACCAGGTGTGGACTGGGGGTTGCTGCGGACCGGAATAACAGGCGTGGAGGCCGTATATACTTGGCTATGGTAGCTGTTTTATTGTTCTGAATGACAAACTGGAGTATGTACAGAGTTCAGGGTGTGAAGCTGTAGTCGGTTCCTAGGTGTATACCGGCTGATGGATCTTCCGGAGGTCTTCACGTCTTCCGGGCGTTGGGATAACCTCGGAGGGAAACAGAAAAGCAGGGGTTTAGTCCTTTTCAGCACGGACTTTTCAAGTACCAGTACCAACACCAGGGCCGTGGGGGAACAGAGATGACTGTGAGGAGGGGAACGGACAAGGTTGTAGACGGGGGGGGGACAAAGAGGTGTGGGGAGGGTAGAAGAGAGGTGCTCTTGTGACGGGTTGGGGTGTAGTGACTATGGTACAAGTTATAGGTGCAGTGTCTCTAATATATATTATATACAGTGCAAAGGTGTGCTATCAGTGCGTTCTATCTCTATACAAGTATTTACAGTTATTCACAAGGGGACACGGAGACGGTAACAAGGTACTCACGTGCCCCACCGTAACTCTCCAGCGAGTTACGGCCACTCTCCAGCCACCTCCAGAGGACTCCACCACTCCTCGGTCCAGACGTCCTCCAACTCTCCGTCTTCGATCCTCTCACTCCTTCCGCTCTCCTTCAATGGTTCGCTGCGCGCTGTCTCCTGCCACGAGTCGGCTATCTGGAACGCTCTCCTCTCTTCGTCGTCGGCTTTTATAGTTCCAGGTCCGGGGTAGGGGGTGGGAATTCCGGTTTCCCGGTAGGCGGCTTCCGGTTCGGCACTTCCGGGTTCTTGGTGGTCGAGGGTCTCCGCTTCCGGGTAGGGTCTTTGTCCGGTCCTCTGGTCGTGTTCCTGTAGGGGGAAAAAAAGAGAAGGACTCCTGGTCGTCAGAGACGCAGGAGGGTTAGAGGTCGTGGTATCCCCACTCGGGCGTCGCCCGGTTGAGGTGAGTTGCGTCCCCCTTCCACAGGCACGAGACAGGGTTGCTCGCTGTCCCCGCTGCTGTTTGCGCTGGCTGTGGAGCCCCTCGCAATGTCAATCCGTACGGGAGCTCATTACAGGGGATTGCGCAGCTTTACGGGGCAACAGTTCATTTTGCTATACGTTGACGACCTTTTGCTCATCCTTGAGGATGCCGATGGAGCCCTGGTGGGAGCCGACAACCTGTTGACCGCCTTTGGTGAAATGTCTGGTCTCAAAGTAAACTGGTTCAAGACATGCTTATTCCCAGTACACAAGGGGGAGACCCAGCCCACCACGATCAGGGCAATCAGGTGGGAACCCAGCTGCCTGAAATATCTAGGGGTCTATATGTACCACACCCCAACCGATATCTTGGAGGGCAACATCTCTCGCAGTATCAGAGGGCTGAAGGGTAGTATGTCCTTCTGGGCCACCTTCCCACTGTAGGTAGCGGGCAGTATAGCGCTGCTAAAAATGGTGGCTCTCCCACGACTGTTATATTATTTTAGGATGCTCCCCGTTTGGATCCCTCCTGCTGTCTTCCGGCTCCTGAAGTCTTTGATAGTGTCTTTTCTCTGGGGAACGGGCCGACGCAAAGTGGCTCTTGCAACACTAATGAGACCTAAACCAGAAGGGGGGTTAGCTGTCCCGACTTTGAAGTGTATTATTTAGCGGCTCAATTACAAATATATACCCAGGAAATAGCACGCAAGTTCAGAGGACTGGAGAATAAACGGGGCCTGGGAATACCTAGACATGCACTCTCTTATATAGCTATGCAACAGAGACTAACCCTTTGTGATCTCATGCAAGAAGAACAAACACTTAGACTATGCTGGAACCGAACACAACGCAGAGTGGGTATGACCCACCCATATGCCCCCGAAATTCCGCTGGGGATGCTAACAGCGTTGCCACATGGCGGAGACAGGTCACAGTTGCAGAACTGGGAGGGGGCGGGGTTACAAGTCCTGGGAGATCTTTACGAAGACGGAACGCTACTGTCGTTTCCGACCCTCTTAGATCGCTATGACCTACCTAGAGGTGACTTTCTGCTGCATTCGGCACTCACATCTGCAATACAGGCACACTGGAAAGGGGGGCTCGATGAACCAAAAACGACGATGGCCTGCCAATATACCATGATGGCAGCGGGAACGGTTAAGGCAGTTACATGTCTTTACTCCAGAATGATTAATGAGGGATTACCTCCTCTAGAGACGCTAAGGAATAAATGGGAGGCTGACATAGGGAAAGAAATTCCCGAGACAGTATGGGCGCAACTGATGCGAACAGCTTGGAAGAGCACGCGCAATGCGCGATTTCAACTAGTCCACTTTTACATCCTTCACCGGGCATACCGGACCCCGGGAAAGATTAAAAAATACTTTGCTGTAGATTCTGCGGCTTGCCCCAGATGTAAGGCAGTTGGAGTAGAGCTCGACCACATGCTATGGACATGTCCTAGTTTAAACCTTTATTGGAAAACAGTGGGTGATACTCCTAACGAGGTGACGGAGTGCGACTTACAGTTTGACATGGCTTTTGGGGTCCTCCATTGGTTTCCGCATACCCCTAAAAATAAGATTACAAGCAAATTATCTTGTTATCTTATTAGCCAAAAAGTCGATCCAACTATGCTCTTATCCTCTCAACCACGAGGACCAACCCCCCTTTGGCGACCCGGAGCCCAAAACTGGGTTCCAGGTACCCCGAGGGTTTTCCTCCACGTCGCCAACAGAGCTTGGACGAACTTACTCCCTTCGGACCAGTTCGGCCAGTTGTCCTGTAGTTGTTCGATACCACCATTTAGGACAGAGAGATTTTTAGGCCTAATCATCGGACCCGGGAAAAAAAAAAAAAAAAAAAAAAACCCGGGTTATTAACTATCTCTCCTCCAATTAATCAAAAGGTCCCAAAATTTAAGTGACCGAGAGCTGCAAGTTCTCGATAAATCCAGCTTTGATGTTGCATAAAGTGAAGACAGCCACTCTGCATGAGTTGGGGGATGTATATTAACCCAATTCTTACAGATTTCTCTTCTTGCCAATAAAATGGCATAAAACAAAAAGTCTCTCTCTGGTCCCCTAATATTGTGGTTTAATCCGAAGATAACTAAAGACCATGAGCACGGGATAGTGATACCAAGGATAGATTCGAGTGTTGTTTTGATTTCATCCCAAAAAGTGGCAATGTTCGGACACTCCCAAAACATATGGAGGTCCGAGGCTGCCGGTAAAGAACATTTGCTGCAGCATTTTCCTGTTTGAAATTTCGACAGCCTTTTAGGAGAATAGTACGCTCTGTGGAGTGTAAAGAAATGGTTGCGCCTCAACCATGCTGGCTTGATGATTTTGTAAAGGAGGGTGAAAGATTCCTCCCAAATGACCTCTCTGTCTGGTTCTCCCTCTGCGCCCCATACTTTTTCCGGGAGGTTAGAATCTCGCTCTCCATCCTCTATAATGTGCCAATAGAAGAGTGCAACTTCCTTTTTTCCCGCAGGTCTCTCAACTAAGATATTTTCTAAAGGACTCTCCTCTCCCAACATTCCTTTTTTCCTCATTTGAGTCCGAATCCAGCTTCCGATTTGTAGATATACTATCCAGGAGAGTGGTGATGTTACTTTTAGCTTGAAGATATCCCAGTCTATGATTGATCTTTCCGTCAACATATCTCCCCACTTTGTAATCCCTGCATCTTGCAGAACTTTTTTAACTGTATTGACCTCTTGTGATGCCAGTCCAGGTAGATCCCAAATTGGTGCATGCTCAGATAAGTATCCTATCCCGGCCTTAGATTTTATTTGAGACCACTCTTTCAAGCTACTCAGTAATGTCTTTAACCTAATTTTTTTGAAAAACTTCTGGTGGCCGAACTTGAAGAGAAAGCCATTCTCTGGGAGGCCCGAACCCAGTAGCATTGCCTTGTACATCAGCCCATTTGCGTTTTCCCATGGGCGCTTAAGTAGCATCCTAGAATGGGTCAGATGAAATGCCCAAGCGTAATATTCGAGGTCTGGCAATGCAAGCCCTCCTTTTTCTCTTCTCCTTCTCAATTTTTTCCAAGCTACTCTGCTGTATTTATAACCCCAAATGAAAGAATTAATATTCTGCTGACATTTTCCAAGCTGTTTGGTGTCAAAAGCTAACGGAATGGAATTAAAGATAAAAGTAAATTTCGGGAGAATACTCATTTTTACCAAGCTAGTTCTCCCATAGATGTTAAGTGGGAGGAAGGACCAAGCTTTCATCAAAATTTGGGATTCTCGGGAAATACGAGCTAAGTTGTTTTGCGCCAAATGCTCTGGATCTTTAGTTATTGTAATTCCCAGGTACCTCATGGATGATTTTATTGGAAGTTGAAGATTTTGAATATTCCAAACCATAATTTCGGTTTTTCCTGCGTTAATTTCATAACCCGAGAATTTCCCAAAGATCTCCGCCTTCTTTATAATTACGGGGAATGCCAGTGTAGGATTAGTTGTATAGATGAGTATGTCATCAGCATAGAGGCTAATCTTCTTTTCCCAGCCCGAGAAAATAAAATGTGGAATATTAGTGTCCTCTCTAATGGATTGTGCGAACGGTTCAACATATAAATTAAAGAGGAGAGGGGATAGTGGGCAGCCTTGCCTTGTTCCTCGGCTGATTTTAAAAGGGGTGGTTCGTGTGCCATTTATTAATAGCGATGCTCTAGGGTTGTTATATAATAGGCCTACGGTCCTACAGAATTTGGGTCCCAAACGGAATTTATTCATTATTAAATTTAGATATTCCCAATTTACCCTATCGAACGCTTTAGTGGCGTCGAGGGTCATGATGGGAAGGGGTAGTCCGAAAGTTGAGGCAATATCAGTGGCACCCACCAAATCGTAGGTTAGATCAGCCAATTGCCGGCCTCTAATAAACCCCTTTTGATCCGAGTGGATAATCGACCCAATCTCGCTTCCCAATCTCGCAGCCAAAATTGAGGTAAAAATCTTGTAATCATTATTAAGAAGCGAGATTGGGCGATAAGATCCGCATTCGGCTGGGTCTTTGCCTACTTTTAATATTAAGGCTATATTTGCCTCCCCCAAGAGCTTGGGGGTGCTAGCCCTCTTGTCATTATATCATTAAAAAGATTGGTAAGGACTGGGGTAAGCGTAGAATTTAGCATCCTATATAATTCTCCAGGGAGACCATCTGGTCCTGCGGCTTTGCCCTGTGATAATTGCTTAATGGTATTAGTAACTTCTAATTCCGTTATATCCTTTTCTATATATTCCGTTTGGGTGCCCTCCAATTCCGGGAGAGTTATATTATTCAGCCATTCATTCCATTCATTTACATTAACGTTCAGTTCCTCCGTATATATATTCTGGAAAAACTCACTGAAGGCTTCCCCTATGGCCGAGTCTGTTGACCTGCTATTAACTTCACCAGCAACCCTCACCTCTTTAATGAAATTTCTGGATTGCTCAGATTTAATTTTCCAGGCCAACAACTTCCCTGCAGATTCACCATATTCAAAGTGAGCAAGTTTGCTTGCCTGCCATCTTTTATTTAACCTCTCCTGTAGTAATATGTCTAGCTTGGTTTTTAATTCTGTTTTTTCCTTTTGATTGTCTGAAGGGAACTGGTCTAATGATTCTAAGTGACTCAACTCTTGCTCAATATGTCGAATTCCCTCTTCATATTTCGTTCTCCTGAATGAGGCCCTTCCTGTAATGCAGCCCCTAATGAAGGCCTTCCAAGCCTCCCATACTATGACCAGAGTAGTAGAGCCTAGATTTTCCTTAAAAAAGGAGACTGTTTCCTGTGTCAAATAGTCTTTCTCCTCTTCCTCCAGTAAAATTGTTCGGTCAAATGACCAAGAATGGTGAGTAGAGTTCTGGTCCACTTTTACAGAGAAAAGAATAGCAGAATGATCTGACAGGTGTAGAGGGAGGTAAGTTATATTTTTGACCCAGTCCTTAATGGAGCGACTAAATAAAGCGTAATCAATTCGTGATTTGTGTCTGTATTTATGATTATGGTAAGAAACACCCATGGCATTGCCAGACCTTTGTCTCCATAAATCTATTAGGCCAAGATTCGACATACATCTTAATAGTGTGTCCCTCATATTGCTATGAACAACAGCTCTGGAGGTAGGGGATTTATCTAACTTTGGGTCTAGGACGAGGTTGAAATCTCCCACCCATACTATAGGATCTGAGCAGGTAATCAGATGGTTCTGCAGAATGTTTAAGTAAGAAGGATCGTCCTGATTAGGACCAATTAGCTTATAATATTAATATCCTTTGAATGTAGTTGAACCTTGACTATCAACCATCTACTGCTCGCATCTATTTCCCAACTCGTAATCTGGGCCCTTGCTGCTTTTTTAAAGATAATAGCTGTGCCTCGAATGCTTGAATTGTGGTCCGTAGTTATGAATTTATCAACCCATTTGAGCTTTTTAAGTATATCTGTAATTTCCTGTTTATTCAAGTGTGTTTCCTGAATCGCAATGATCTGCGCGGGTGAATCCCTTAGATATTGTAAGATTCTATTTCTTCTAGCCCTAACACGCAGACCATTTACGTTCCAGGACATGAATTTAATGTCTACCATTGATATTTAACGGGGTTTCCCGTCCCCTCCTCTGATCTAAAAGAAAGTGCTTATTGTTAATTGTATCTTTAACTATTTCATCCAAACAGCTGCTTTGGAACATCCATGGATCTATATTCTTCATGATTATTGAATTTGGTTCATGAGGACTTTTAAATTTTGCTTTTCCCACCCCCCCCCCTCCCCTGGAAACCCCCCCCAACTTACTCTGGCTTGATGTATTGCCAGCTTGTCGTCTCTGACGTTTTCCTGTTCCATGCCCTGATATCTATCCTGTTGGTCGCTAAGATCAAGATATAGGCAGTGGTGGCTCATAAAGCCCTATTTTTAATTCCTTTAATCCTGAGGTTCAATATCCACCTCCGAGTGTAAATACTTTGTGTAGCCCTTTTTATTTATATGTAGTTTATCTCTCTCTCCCTTTTTTTTCTGTTTTTTTTTTTCCCCCCTTTACTTTTTCCCTTTTTTTCCCTCAGTTTCTAATGCATGTCTTGAGAGCTGTGAGACTTAAACGACGTCTAACTTGGTCAGGCCATAATATCTTTATTTCCCAAGACATCTCTAATGCTACAAATGCCCGTCACAAAGAGTTCCTGGCTTTACGACCGAGTATGAGGCAACTCAACATCAAATATGGAATTCTCCATCCCTGCCTTTGTAAAATCACGCATGATGATCGATCTCATTCCTTTGACGATCCTGCAAAACTTAAGCTCTTCCTTGATACCATTTCATCCCACGGCATGGAGACTAATGACTAACGTTTCTTTTATTCGAGGATTATTTTGTTGTTCTCAAACTATCTAACTGCTTTTTCCTTCGCAGGATTGTTAATCTATTTTTAACTACTTAGCTCGCATAATATTTTCCTTGTTGCTGGTTATCTTTGTTTCTTTTTGAGGTTCTTTCTTCTAATATTGTTTCCTTATGGGTGTCCGTGTTCTTCGCTGTCACCATGCTTCTTATCTCGCATTTCTCTGTTTTTTCAGGCCTGAATTTCCTTCCTTGATCTGTCTACTTTCTTTCTTATATCTTCCTGTCCCTCTCCTTCTTTTTTTCTTCCTTTCTTCCTACTTTTCTCTTCTTACCAGTTCCAGTGTTCATTACATGTTTTATCTTTTGCAATGCTTCATTTTCTTTTTTTTTTTTAAACTCTTTTTATTAAGGAATGGCATGTAAGACACAGCAAGAGAATTAGTGATGGGAGAGGCACTCCAATTTTATACAATGATTAATTTATAATTTTTCCAGTTATCTAAGCGTGCTGCAGAGGAGGACGCAATGCCCATACTGCGCCAAAAAGACAAACATGAAAGAATCAAGCTGAACAGCCTGACCTCTGCGCACTGTGGCTCCTACCCTTTTGGGTTAAATCTATACACATTATTGATCGTTTTTTAGAAAAATAGAACAACACAAACTGTGATTATGATTGTATCAAATTGTATTGTCAGAACATAATCAACAATTACATTTAAATTCTCATGTAATTTATTCATTTGAAATTAGATGTTATAGTCACATCAGAGTGGCTTTCATCTTACAATTTATGGCCAAAAGTTATCGTGCCCAATGCATTTCGGGCCGCACGGCCCTTCGTCGGGGGCAGTACCTGAAAAAAACATAAATATTGTTGTTGCTTGATAAACTGGTCTAACAGCATGCAATGTTGCAGTGTGGCACAACTAGTTGTTAACTTATATGTTGAAAAGTCCAAATGGTTAAAGTTAGTCATAATGTTTTAACTGACACCAAACAGTGAATAGACCTACATATGATTGTACATGATTGAAATGATACTATGCAATGTGACAGTTTATGAACATTGTTAAAAAACATGGTTCAGAAAACATAAGGGTGACCGTATGAGAAATGACTCACTTATCTGGCCTAAAAAGCTGACAAGATCAGGAGTTTCTGTGGGGTATGAGACAGTTCAAAGAAGCATTCTCCAGTGTACTGTGTGAAAAAACCAAACGTGGATGACTACACCAATGTTGAGACAAGTAAAAAATAAGCTGGTCAAGTTAAATCCAGGAGGATCAAACTCACATTAAACTTTCCAGTGATGTGAATGTTTAGTGAACCGGATAGAAGTAGCGGTGATTTCCAAGCGAAACGATTATCCAACCTATAAACACAAAGAAGACCTGGATCTTAAACGCGCTGCTCTATACCCGTCCGGTTATAGTGTACTTCACAGTGGTTCGAGTTGCGCTGAAAAGCCCACTATTAGTTTTTTTAAAAAGACCCGTTGCCATAACATTGCACTCAGACTGTTCGGGAACTGACCTTAACGGCGATCCATCAATAACCTGCGTTCTACTTCAGCCTCGTTCTACCGGCATCTCCCTGAAACGGGAAAACGGCAAAACTATAATACGCGGACATGCTATTACGCAATAACTCGCGCCTCCGAACAAACCTCCGTGAACCATACCTGCGCGTGTCTCCTAAACGCGTTCACCAAACCAGACCGTAGCCACCATTCCATCTGTCTTTCACTAACTGAACCCGGCGCCATTACATGAGAATTTAAATGTAATTGTTGATTATGTTCTGACAATACAATTTGATACAATCATAATCACAGTTTGTGTTGTTCTATTTTTCTAAAAAACGATCAATAATGTGTATAGATTTAACCCAAAAGGGTAGGAGCCACAGTGCGCAGAGGTCAGGCTGTTCAGCTTGATTCTTTCATGTTTGTCTTTTTGGCGCAGTATGGGCATTGCGTCCTCCTCTGCAGCACGCTTAGATAACTGGAAAAATTATAAATTAATCATTGTATAAAATTGGAGTGCCTCTCCCATCACTAATTCTCGTTTTGTTCCCTGTCCACAGGGAGTGAGCACCCACCATAAACATGTCGTTTGATACCATCACAGGTCTTACAGAAAATCGGGCTGAAACCTTAGCCTTCACTAATGACCAGGCTTCTGAGATATATTCCTTGATAGACGACATTCGGTCTTTCACCACACAAGGGAGCAGTTTGCCGCAACAATTAAAACAGCTAGAATTTTTAACAAAAAGACGCCTTAACCAACGCCTTCATGCATCCACACTGGTGCAGTATCACCGATCAAAGAGGATTCCTAGAGGACTAAGAATGCCCATAAAACCCATGTTATTCCGTTTTCACTTGAAGAAAGACTTTATGGACCGCTGGTATGCAGTCTTGAATAAGTGTTCTCTAGACTTGATTCTATTGTTGATAGAGGAATTATCTGTTGTTATCAAGGAGATCACTGAGGAAATCACAACTATTGAGTCAGATCTTGAGACCAGAATGGACACGAATGACTGGTCTAAATTTTTGGAGGAAATGAACGCTAGAATGGAGAAACACACAAAGGAGATACAAGAAGGGAAATTGAGGAAATATAAACGAGATACTCTGGACTACAAATTAAATGAAGTGTATACCTGGGCGGAGGTGTACGCCCAGAGAAGAACCTTTGTTAAACGATCCACCAATACCTCATCACAAGAAAGTGTCGCCTCAGAGGGGGATACGAATATCAACAGAGCACCACTAAAAGTAGTTGAAAAAACCCCGGATAGCAGGGACACAACAACAGTGGAAGCAGCTTCTTCCTCGAAAACGTCTTTTTCCGCCCAGGACGCGGATGTCACACAACCACCAGGAAAGACAAAAGGAAAACAAGGAGAGGTAAAGGAGGTGGCAAAACCAAATCTGAGGAGCAACAAACAAACTTAGTGATTAATATTTCGTCACAAGAGTTGACCACACAACAAATCAGAGTTCTCAATAAAGGTCTAAACTTTGTGCCAACCTATCACACTAACTCCTTAGAAACTGAAGTAGATTTCTTTAAGTTCATGAGGATTTTGCGACTCAAATATTTCTTTTCTACTCTACCTGACTCAACATCAGAGATTGACCCTCCTGAATACATGGAGTTCAAATCTAAATCCACGTTCCAGGCACCAACAACACACAAAATCTTAGACGCCTTTGAGAATCTCGTGCTCAAGGATTTGAAATCAATTAACACCAAGAAAAATTGCCGTTTGAATTTTTCTAAACATGACAAAATGATCCTCAAAAATCTGGCGGAAGACTCCAGGTTACATATCCAACAAGCAGACAAGGGCGGCGCGATAGTCGTCATGGATCAAAAATTCTATGATCGCAAAGTGTCTGAACATGTATCTGACATCCAAACTTATCTTAAATTGAATCATGATCCAATCAAAGAACTACAAACAACTCTGGAAAGTATTCTAGAACGAGCAGAAAATATGAAATGGATCAGTAAAAAAACACGCCAATTCCTCACAGTTTCTTTCCCAAAACAACCGACAATTTATATGCTACCAAAAGTCCACAAGGATCTTTCGGACCCACCGTTCCGTCCCATTGTCACCGGGTGTGGGACCATTTTCGAACCTCTGGGCCAATACTTGGATCAATTCCTACAACCTTTTGTCCAAAGTTGGTATTCCTATACCAAAGACACTACTCATTTTTTGAAAGAAATCATGGAAACACAAGTAACTTTTGAGGCATGGATGTGCACGCTAGATGTCAAGGCTCTCTACACCTCGATCCCACATACTGAGGGGATAGAGGCTGTGGAATGGGCCTTGCTTCAACAAGAGGAGATACCGGCGGAAAAAATCTTTTTGCTAGAATTGTTGCATTTCTGTTTACACCACAGTTATTTCAGGTGGAATGGTGATTTTTATCTGCAGAACAAGGGCACCTCTATGGGTTTTTCCGGTGCACCGGCATAAGCTAATACGTATATTGCAAGGTATGAGGAGATGTTTCTAAAGAATGACAAAGAATGGACAGATAACATAAGTTTATATTGTCGTTACATAGATGATATATTCTTGATCTGGAAAGACACCAAGGAAAAACTGGAACAGAAAATTGCTCAAATGAATTCCTATGATGTGAACATCCAATTCACTTGTAACATACAAAAGGAACAGATTGCATTTTTGGATGTATTGGTGAGAATAAAAGACAACACAATACAAACTGAAGTGTATCATAAACCAACCGATAAAAACACGGCACTTATGTATAGTAGTTTTCACTCCAGGAATCTCATCAACAACTTACCCTACTCCATGATGTTACGAGCGAAAAGAATTTGTTCGCAAGCAGAAACATTCCAAAGCAATCTGACCATCATTACAGCCAAATACGCATCTAAGAAATACCCTTCCACTGTATTGGAAACAGCCAAAGACAAAACACAAAAATCAATGCGTGACTCTTTACTCATTCCAAAAATGAAAAAGCAACAAACAAGACAGGTTTTTGTTTCCAAGTACTCTACCAGCTCGAATGAGATCAAGAAAAGTATAACCACTCATTGGGAGTTACTAAGAAATGAGACTGCCTTCAAGGGGCTGTTCTGTGACAAACCTACTTTTGCGTACAAACGCTCAAAAAATATCAAAGAAATGCTGAAGCATCATCCCATGATTTCATCTAAAACACACAAGGGCATGAGAAAGTGTTATAATTGCGTTCACTGCAATAACGTTATCGTGACTGATTGTGTGAAACACCCCCACACGGGAGAAACTATTTCAACCAGGATCAGTGCAGACTGTAATACTTCTAATGTCATATATGCTATTAAGTGCCCATGTGGACTGTTGTACATAGGCAAAACTGAAAGAAAGATAAAAACCCGCATATCGGAACATAAAAGTACAATCAGAAACAAGAATCCCAAGAGCAGTCTAGCCTTACATTGGGAAACTCACAGACACACCATTGCGCAGGTCAAATTCCAGATTCTCGAAATGGTCACCCCAACACCTGGGAAATGCATCACCAAGACTTTGTTACAAAGGGAAATTTTCTGGATTCGTAGATTACAGACACAAGATCCCAAAGGGATCAATGATCGAGTGGATCTCACCTGTTTTTTATGAGATACTGCACTATTACTGTATGCAGAAGGACTGTTTAGACAGCATATGAGAAATGCATCACCACATACACACTGATAATTGCTCATTGTTTCCGGTTTGGTCTCAATGGGTGACCATATTGCTATGATTATGTAGAAACGACCCTAACCCCTATACTTTTCTATTTAAATATGGCGCCGATGTAGGTCACAGCATTACTCTAGGACTTTGTTCTGGGTCATCGTCATCCCCGTTTTCTTCGTAGTCCGTTGTTTATTTTCATGTCAAAGAACGCGTCATTTAATGGCGCCGGGTTCAGTTAGTGAAAGACAGATGGAATGGTGGCTACGGTCTGGTTTGGTGAACGCGTTTAGGAGACACGCGCAGGTATGGTTCACGGAGGTTTGTTCGGAGGCGCGAGTTATTGCGTAATAGCATGTCCGCGTATTATAGTTTTGCCGTTTTCCCGTTTCAGGGAGATGCCGGTAGAACGAGGCTGAAGTAGAACGCAGGTTATTGATGGATCGCCGTTAAGGTCAGTTCCCGAACAGTCTGAGTGCAATGTTATGGCAACGGGTCTTTTTAAAAAAACTAATAGTGGGCTTTTCAGCGCACCTCGAACCACTGTGAAGTACACTATAACCGGACGGGTATAGAGCAGCGCGTTTAAGATCCAGGTCTTCTTTGTGTTTATAGGTTGGATAATCGTTTCGCTTGGAAATCACCGCTACTTCTATCCGGTTCACTAAACATTCACATCACTGGAAAGTTTAATGTGAGTTTGATCCTCCTGGATTTAACTTGACCAGCTTATTTTTTACTTGTCTCAACATTGGTGTAGTCATCCACGTTTGGTTTTTTCACACAGTACACTGGAGAATGCTTCTTTGAACCGTCTCATACCCCACAGAAACTCCTGATCTTGTCAGCTTTTTAGGCCAGATAAGTGAGTCATTTCTCATACGGTCACCCTTATGTTTTCTGAACCATGTTTTTTAACAATGTTCATAAACTGGCACATTGCATAGTATCATTTCAATCATGTACAATCATATGTAGGTCTATTCACTGTTTGGTGTCAGTTAAAACATTATGACTAACTTTAACCATTTGGACTTTTCAACATATAAGTTAACAACTAGTTGTGCCACACTGCAACATTGCATGCTGTTAGACCAGTTTATCAAGCAACAACAATATTTATGTTTTTTTCAGGTACTGCCCCCGACGAAGGGCCGTGCGGCCCGAAATGCATTGGGCACGATAACTTTTGGCCATAAATTGTAAGATGAAAGCCACTCTGATCTGACTATAACATCTAATTTCAAATGAATAAATTACATGAGAATTTAAATGTAATTGTTGATTATGTTCTGACAATACAATTTGATACAATCATAATCACAGTTTGTGTTGTTCTATTTTTCTAAAAAACGATCAATAATGTTTATAGATTTAACCCAAAAGGGTAGGAGCCACAGTGCGCAGAGGTCAGGCTGTTCAGCTTGATTCTTTCATGTAAGACACAGCACTCCGAACCCCGGAGAGGCTGTAGCAAGTACATTACATCAAAAATCAGCGATGCATTTGTCAAGAAAATAAACTCTCCTCCAACCCCCACCCCTTACCCCCACCCACCCCCATGTCCCCCTTCCCTCCCCTTGTGCACAGTGTCTCTCCGATACCATATAGAATAGTTATATACAAATCAGTGTATACATCATGGCCTCCATATGCCCATCACAACTGCTCCTCCATGGCCCCGGCTGGTGCTGGGGGCTCAAGCCACAGGCCCCTGTAATCCGCCCACCTTTTCCATATTTTGTGGTGTTTCCGGGGACAGCCTCTAGCCTCGAACACTGGTCGTTCCAACCCCATGCAAAAGTCAAGTCCTTTTTTCCATCCAACCACTGTGGAAGCCCTGGGGTCCTTCCAGGCCTGTGCAATATCCCTTTTCGCCACTGTGAGGCCCAGCAGGAGCAAGTGTCTTTTATAGATATCACCTCCGACCCCTTCCAGGACGTGCAGCAGCCCCAACTTCAGAGTACGGAGGAGGTCCCATCCCAGCACCTCCGACAGACAAGTCCATACTCCAGCCCAAAACCTCACCAGGCCACTACAGCCCCACACCGTATGCATGAGGTCACCCATCGCACCACTGCATCTCAAGCATGCTGGGGACCCAATCAGGTCAGCCTTCCACAATCTCTCTCTGGTATAGTAGGTACGGTGTAAGAACTTAAACTGTATCAGGCGTAAGCGCACAGCGATGGAATGCTTCATTTTCTTCACAAAATAATTGTGTCACGACCGCGTATCCTCAGGATCAGGGCGATGCTATATAGGGGCCCACCTCCAGACTGCCCTATCCTCTGAAACTCAACTTAACAGAGAATAAGGAAATCAGGTGAGGGAAAAAAGGCCAGGATAGGACTGGAACGGGACAGGAGGCTGTAAGGAGAGAAGAAATCAAGAAGAACAAACAGGCATTAGTACAGATTACAATCTAACTACTCTCAGTATTTTCTCACTAGAACACCACCTACCATGGGGACTAGCTAAGCTTTCCTTTCCTTCCCGGTAGGTAGTGTGGAAGCCCTCTTCCAAGTAAAATACACCACTCTGGAAAGCAATAAACACGGTAAGCATCGATTACACTGCTTCACCCTCCCCAGACACTCGTCCCATGCATTACTCACACACCTTCCAGCCTTCCTGGGATCCCCAAACCAAATCCGAAATACCCTAAGTGAATCCAAGTGCAAAGAAAAAGAGTGCTCCAAAAAACGACCAATTGAGTCTTTAACAGTTTCTCAAAAAGTAACTATGCAGATCCATAGTCCAGTGTACACTATTCCACAATCCAGGTTTTTGGTTGCCCACAGTTCCAATACCATCAGAAGCAACAGTGTTAATATAACAAACAAGTTCCTGTAGCGTTTTCTCCAAGAACGCGCTAGCTCTACGTTCCAGTGATACAACAACTCACGGATCGGTGGATGCAGCGAGTCCAATCCGTCTCTCCCTCGCAGAGACTCCAACACCAGCCGGTGTCGGCATCGCGTTCAGCAGCCGCTGAACGCTCAGAAGGAGAGCAAGTAAATCCCCGCTCGGGTTCTCTCGGCCGAGGGAACCAAAAGGTGGGAACACCGCCACAGGATTTAGCAGCCTTCCCCGCTTCAACACGCCGGGAACTTTCCTACCGGCTGCTCAGGAATTGCAGACAAACTCCAGGACACGCAGCAGCCGCCGCACGCCCCAACAACTCGATCAAGGTACGCCCAAGTCTGAACACAACCTAGGCGAACAATCCAGGGTTCGAAACTCCGAAGAATCAAACAAAATCACGTACAACGTTCTCCGGGAGGCAGACCCCTAAATAGACTTGGGCTCCTCCCTCGTGCTAAGCCTTCTGGTAGTTGTGGTTCTGATGGCTCTTACATGCCAGAAGAGGTAGCACCCCTCCGTAGTCCGGCTCATGACAAATTGGTGTCTTTCTTTTCTTCTTTGATTGATCCCACAGTTCCTCTTCGTTGAATATGCTGTCTCGTGTTCCTATTCCCTTCCATATTCCCTAATCCAAATCCATGGTTAATGTTGTCTCGTGGAATGTACGTGGTCTAGGTCATCCTGTCAAAAGTGAAAATGTATTGCCTCACTTAGCTAAACTCAATGCTCAAGTTGCTTTTTTTGCAGGAAACCCACTGTAATGATGTTGAATCTTTAAAACTCAAGCGCCATTGGGTTAACCAAGTTGTTTTTTCACCTGCCATTGATCGTCATGGTGGTATTGCTATTTTATTTCACAAATCCATTCAAGCTCAAATTGTATCATCTGATTGTGATTTTCATTGGAGATGGGTGATAGTTGATGCCACCATCAACAAAACACTAATTACTTTTTTCAATATTTATGGTCCTGTGAAACCAGACTCTGAATTTTGGCATACTATTAAAATAAAATTGATGTCTATTTCTCACCCTAATGAGGTGTTTGGCGGCAATTTTAATAATTGGTTAGATCCTTTCTCTGACAGAGTATCAAATTATAAATTTAAACCTGACAAGACCCATAAATCTTTCCAATCAGCCATCTCCTCTCGTTCTTTGTTTGACTCATGGAAAACATGTAATCCTGATGTATCTGAATTTACCTTTTTCCCATGTCCATCACACTAGATCTTGTATTGATTATATTTTAAATTCCAAGTCATTGTTGCCTTGTCTCCAATCATCTGAAATTGGTTCTATTTTTATTTCCGACCATGCTCCAGTTTCTACATGTACTGATACATCCCTATCCCCACCCAAACAAGGTAATTGGCGTTTTAATAATTACCTGTTATCTGACCGCACTTTTATCTCTGAAGCGACCTCTTTTATTAAGGAATTTTTCGAATTCAACAACTCTTTAGACACCTCAATACACAACAACTGGGATGCCTTTAAAGCATCATTCAGAGCCTTTACTATTGCTTACTCAGCTAGGAAGAAAAAATTGTCAAGTAAAGAATATAAAGATACACTTAGTTTAATTAAAACTTTGGAACATAGTTACTTCTCCTCTAAATCTCCCACTTCATTGCAAGAATTAATTAAAGCTAAATCCACATTAAACAAAATTGCCACAGTAGATGCTTGTAATATCCTCCTTAAAATTAAATCCAAATATCATGGGGGGCAAAATAACGCTGGGAAAACGTTGGCAAACTACTTAAAAATCAAATCCAAATACAAAAATATTGGCCCTATCCACTCAGAAATAAACAATCAACTCCTCCCTTCTGATTCTGACATTATTAACACTTTTCAATCATATTACAATAACCTATAAACAGAAACTACTAACCCAACTGAGGTAGATTTCACATCTTTTTTCCAAAATATTCCCAAGCCTGCTACCCCCATGATATCTTTATCTCTCATGAGGAAGATATCTCTCTACAGGAAATCAACGCCGCTCTTAAATCCCTGAAAAAGTCAAAAGCCCCGGGCCCGATGGTTTTTCAGTAGCATTTTTTTCCACCTTTTCTTCCATTTTTACCCCTAAATTATTGGCACTTTTTAACTCCTTTCTAGTTAATTGTAGGGCTTCTGGTTCTTTTTTAGAAGCCCTTATTATTGTTATTCCCAAACCAAATAAAGATCCTTCCTTCTGTAAAAATTATCGCCCTATTTCTTTAATCAATTATGATTGTACAATTTTTGCAAAGATTTTAGCCTCCAGATTGGAGAATGTTATCCCTACTCTTATTAATCCGGATCAATCTGGTTTTGTCAAGGGTCGTTTAGCATCTGATAATGCCAGAATATTTTCTAGTATACTCACTCTAAGCAAATAATACTCTTCCCCCTTAGCAGCTCTATCATTAGATGCTGAAAAGGCTTTTGACAGGATTAATTGGGATTTTATGTTACATACTTTACATTGGTTTGTGTTTGGTCCTAAGTTTATTTCCTATGTTAAATTGCTATATACAGATCCGAAAGCATGTGTATTTGTTAATGGTCTCTACTCCCCTTATTTTTGTTTGCAGAGAGGTACACGGCAGGGTTGCCCTCTTTCTCCTTTACTCTTTTTGTTATGTCTAGAACCTTTTTTCCAACGAATCAGGAATAATTCTCAGATTTCTGGTTTTAAACTAAAATCCCATCACATTAAATTATCTGCCTATGCGGATGATATTCTTATTTATATGTCTGATCCTGTATCCTCTTTACCACATTTGTTACAAGAAATGTCCTCATTTTCTCAAGTTTCCGGATACAAATTAAACTTCTCCAAAACGGAGATTTTACTGTTAAATGATTCATGTTATCAACATATGTTTGATTGTACTAACTTTAAATGGAGTCCCCCAAAAATTTAATATTTAGGAATTTGGTTTTCCTCTAATATTCGTGATACATTAGTTTATAACTTTACTGGCCTGAAGCTTAAAATTATCAATTTCCCATCCTCTTGGTCTCCCTTATTTTTATCCTGGTGGGGTAGACTTGATACTATTGAAATGATGATTGTACCTCAGATATTATTTATTTTGTCAATGTTACCTTAAAATTCCTAATTATTATGTTTCATAGATTAATTCTATTTGTTCTAAGTTCCTTTGGAACAACAAACGAGCTCGTATTGTACTACCCAAATTATCTCGTCCTAAATCTGAAGGAGGTGTCTGATTTCCGGATTTAAGATTGTATCACAATGCTTTTTTGATACGCCAATTTTATGCTTTGTTTAAAGATTATCAGGATGCACCTAAACCTTCTTGGGTTTTTGTTGAAAGTTCACTGTTAAATGATTTTTCTTTTCAGGATGTGATTTTTATGACCAATTGTACTTTTATTTCTCAATATCCAATTTTGAAATATTCTCATCATCTATTACATACACTTTTCTTTCAACCATTTGACGACTATCAATCTTTCCTAGCTTCTTCCTTATGGTTTAACAGACACATAAAATTTCGCCACAAATCATTTTATTACAAACATTGGAAAGAAAAGGGCTTATTTTATGTATATCAATTGTTTACCAATGGTTCGATTTTAACTTTTCATGAACTGCAAGAGAATTTTCTTTTACCTGATTCGTGTTTCCAACAATATAATATTCTTGTTACAAATCTTCAAAATGTTCTAAAGAAGTTCAACTCTCAACCCTTTCCACTCTCTTTTTCACCCGACATTCCTCTATATACTGTTTCTTCTAACATTATACCAAGGGCCTCATTCATATACAAAACCTTATATAATGTGTCATGTCCTCGCATTAAATCTAAAGTTGAACTTGATTGAGAACATGATTTATCCCCCACATCGTCTATTCCTCAATGGGACAAATTATGGCAGAAGTTATTTAAAATCGCAAAAGCTGCACACATAACAAAATCTCTTTATTTTATTTATAATAGAATTGTTAGTACTCCTTGTCTTCTTCATACGTTTAATCCTTCAGTTTCATCCTCCTGTTGGTCATGCCTCACTGCTGAAGTTTCATTAATACATTTACTTTAGCACTGTCCTAAGGTTAATTTTTTTTGGAAAAATAGTTGGTCAAAATGTTTATTGATTTTTTCATATAATGTACCTTTTAATATCTATAATGTATTTTTAGGCACTATGTCTCCAGATTTTGATCAGGTTCTCTCCAAATCTAAATTGTTTGACTTGTTTATTGCAGTCGCTTTTAAGGTTATATTATCTTGTTGGAAAGACAATTCTAAATTATCATTTTTGCACTGGTGGAATCTCATTTATGATGAACGCAGAATTGCTTCAGTTTCTTATGTCTCAATTCATTTAAAAATCAAATCTGATTTGTTATGGTTACCGTTTACTACCTATTTATCTTCGAACTTACCACTTCCATAATCTCTTCTTTCCTATTCATTCCTTTTTCTTCCCCTCCTTTTCTTACCTTTTCCCCTCTTTTTCTTTTTCTCCTTTCCCTTAAAAATCTTTTATTTTAGTTTTTCTTATCTTTACTTTTTTCACATATATGTTCTATTTAATTCACTCACTGTTCAATTTTCCTTTCATTAACTGTTTTATTATGCCTATTTTACACAACTTCATGTAATCTCGTTATTTTTTATTCTTATTTCCACAGTTTTTCATATCTATTCATTGTTAGGTATTTACAGACTTTAATGATTGAACATACTAGTTATTTGTTTTTTTCTGTGGTCTCTTCATTAATAAAAATCATTTAACAAAAAAAAACAATAAAAAGATCTGATGAGTGAATAAAATGCATAAGCATTAAGATTATGCACTTAAGCAATAAAGGCATTCTTAAGCTGGGAAAAAAAAGAGGCGGAGGCAGGGGGCTGAGGTCCTAAAAGCGGCGCAATCAAGAGAACAGCCAAGCGCACGAGCGGAGCACCTCGAGACACCAGGACTGGGTGTGAACAGCTATCACAATCACCCGAGATTGTAATTGCTGAGCCTACCCTGGTCGGGTAAAGATGGCACGAACACCTGCGGTGCTTTCTTTGGCAGTGGAAACACCATCAGAAGGTGAAAAAACCTGAATGCTACTCATCGACTGATGGAACGATTATACCTACTACAGGAGCATCTCATGGCTTCCACATGCAGCAAATCCAGGAGAACCCTCTCTATCAAGGATATGCTAACCGCCACAAAAATGTCCAAACCTGAGGACACTGTCACCTTTGATCTTTCCTTGCCTGCAACAATTACTACTCCAGGAAAGGAAAGAACTTACTGCAATCTGCTCGGACTTCACGAAAGTGCTTATCGAGTTGGACAATTCAGTGAAGAAGGTCAAGTAGAGACTGGCCCAGATAGAGACAGCAATGGCACAACATAGCCATGTTGACCTTGCAGAGAGTATCACATCAATGGAATCTCATTGCTGGAGATATCAAATGTCATGCAAGACTATAAAAATCGCTCTGGAAGAAATAATGTTCAAATTAGAGGCATTAGCATCACAATTCAATTAAAATATTTATGAAGATTTGGAACTCATATGAGGTCCACATAAAATGCATACAAATTGATACAAGAAAAAATTATATATAGCAATACTCATTCCACAAACAGCAAATGGAATAAAGTGGAAAGATGTATCCTGAGAAATACAAAAAAGTACGAGGAGCAATAGCTGTCAACATGTTAAAATACAAAATAAAATCCAGAATTCGTCCTCAGCAGAGTATTTGGATTTAGCAGCAAAAAGGAGTTTACAAAACATCTCCTATACTGCGCAAAAAGCAATACAATAGCAGCAGTGCATGTGCAAAAAACACAATCCAGAATCTCACTTTAGCTGATACTTTAACTTAGCAGCAGAACAGAAGATAGAAAATGAACACAGGATTTTCCTCTTGTGCAAACAGCAGCTGAGAAGAGAATTAAAATATACACATGAACTCCTTAAAATAGTTTAAAAGTTTTAAACACACAGCTTCATTTTCTGGATAAAATAGAAAATCGCGGTCTGAAGCTACATTTCTAACACCATTTTGTAAGAACATTGGCCGTAGCCAACGACGGCGGCTCAAGGTCAATGCTGGACATGCAAACAGGACATGATCCAGGGTCTGAACACTCAGTTTGCAATGGTTACAGGTTTTTCCATTTCTCAGATTTGGGGACCAGTTTGCTGATAGATCGTTTAAAGGTAGAAGATTCATGCGACATAATGTGAAAAATCGTGGGGTTCCATGTTGTAAATTCCAGTATATATATTTTGGGGAGGTTTTTGGTATGTTAGTCCTTGCGGTTAACTCTAGTCTCTTTGGAATTACAGAATTCATTGTCTCTATTAAAACTAATCTTATCACTAGATGTTTTTAAGAAAGATTTAAATTCTGAAGGAAGAAGAGTATTCACTAAATCTTCTTGTACAGAGAAGTTTTTTTGTGCAAATAAAAAATCATGGTAGAAGGAATAATTGCTTGCCTGAACACCGAAAATTTCTTGACACATGTTCCCTCTTAATGAGTCTTGCTCGATATTCTTCAACTGGTATCCCCAACGTAAAACCCTAGCTAAACCGTGAATGTAGGAACTTATTAAGCCAAATTCCAGCCTAATAGCAGCCGTTGGAACTAATGTATTAAAATTACACAATTTGCGTAATATCTGACCTTCGGTTCTATCCCAAAAATTCAAATCTTTAACCAGGATGGATTCAATGGCATTAAGCAGCGTTGATGGAATTTTTACTTTAAAAACCATTAATACATGTAAAAAATGACTTCTACCCTTAGCATTATAAAAAATACGCAAACCGTTGGTGTGAAATACTACTTTACATGTGCTGTGTTCAATATAGAGTTTGTTCTTTGTACTACCTGCCATTAGTTTCCCTAAATAAGGATATGAGTCTACCACCTCCAGTTTTTCAGAACCGACGGTCCAATTAAAATTACATAATTTTCTATTTTTCTTACATTTCATAACTAAAATTTTACTTTTTGAAACATTTATTTTCAAGAAGTGATCGACTGTATAGTTCTGCAAGGGAATCAACTTTCTATTCAACCCAATAGGGGTTAAGTCCATTACTACAATATCATCTGCGTAAAGGAGGCATGCAAAAGGCCGGTTACTTATCTTTGGGGCGTCTCCCTCAGCATGATCAAAACAATCGGGTAGATCAGCTATATATAAAGAAAACAGCAACGGTGCTAACAAGCCACCTTGTTTCAGGCCATTTTCAGTAGGAATAACTTCTGATAAGCCTTGATTTCCACCCATTAGTATCTTGCACCAAGTATGTTAATGTAGTGCAATAATTAAAGATAGCAGTGGATAGGGCACGCCCATTTTTTGCAATTTTCTCCATAATAATGGTCGATCTATCTTATCAAATGCTGTTGAGAAATCTATAAACACCATGGTGGTCATTAGGATGGCGGGCGGACTTTGCCCGCCCGCCATCCTCGTGGTAATAGGGACCGCCCGCCATAAGGGCGGGGGTCCCGTGGGGCGTATTAGGATGTGCCCGCCACAGTGGCGGGCACATCCTGTATTTTTAGCATTGTGGCGGGCGGTGCTCTCTGCACCGCTCGCCACAATGCTAAAATGCATTTCAGTATTTGCATTTACAAAGCGCCAGGCACCGCGCGGTGCCTGCCGCTTTGTAAATGCAAATGAAGGGGGTACCACAGGGACCCCCCGTGTGCACCCCCCACCTCTCCTTCACTCTGGGAGCCCGCAGGGGGCCCCCAGAGTGAAGACCGCATGCCTTTCCGTGGCGGCATCGCCGCCGCAGAAAGGCACCTGTATACAAATATCATAATATGGCTGGCGGTGTCTGATAGACACCGCCACCATATTATTCCTTTTCCACCCCGGCCGCAAGGCGACTGGGGCAGAAAAGCGGCGGACGGTCTCTCCATCCGCCGAGGTCCACCCCGCCATACTAATATGGCGGGGGGAAACTAGTGTGGATGTCGGGCGGATTGCCTCCGCCAGGCCGGCGGTGGCTACCGCCAGCCTGGCGGAGGCAATCTGCCCAACATCGTAATGACCCCCCATGTATGCATTTGAACTACGGATAATTGTACAGTTCTCCTCTATTAATATCAGCATGAACATGTTGTCTAAGGTTGAATGATTTTTCCTGAAACCTGCTTGCTCTAAAGGAAGAACACAATTTCTAGTGCAGATCTGGAAGGTCATCTACAACCACTTCTCCCTAGTCTAGTGTTGCTGAACCAATCAGGCTTCATACCGGGTCGCATCATTTTGACATCCTCTTCGCATTATTACACCAGCTGAACCCCTCTCGAAAGGCGGCGACAGTCCTTTTGGACACCGCTAAAGCCTTCAATTCCATTGACTAGGAATAGATGTTCACAATTCCGGCCCATATGGGAATCCCTATAGCATTTTTTTTGTGGATTTCCCTACTGTACTCTAACACAGTAGCTTGGGTGCGTATCAATGGTAACATGTTCAAGATGATGCTCATCAATAGGTGCACACGGCAGGAATGCCCTTTATCACCGATATTAATTGCAATCACTCTGGAGCCACTAGCGAGTGTGATTCAGCAGCAACATACAGTTTTCACATTGCAATTCTGGCTGAGGCCCCTTACTATCTCCCTGTATACGGATGATATGGTGTTATACGTCAGAGACACTACCACACATCTAGCACCCGTAATACAAGAGTACGTTCGGTTTCAGCGATACTCAAGCTAGAGCATTGACTGGTCGAAGTTGGTCATTTTTGATTTGACTCCTACTACACAATCTCACCTACTGGACTTTCCCCTTGGTGTAGATCACGGACTATTTTAAATATTTAGTAAATTATATTATTTATGTGCCCAAGCCCACTTCGCACATTACTGGTATCTTCCCCATGAATGCATCTTGCAGTGAAGCATGATGCCAACCCTATCCTGCTAAAAGCCACCCTGCCACACAGACGTGCGGATGTGTCACAAACTGAAATCCAAACTGTCGCAGTACCTCTCGAACGCACAATTGACTATAAATCTAAAAAAAAAAAGAATCCTATGCTTCTGCGGCTCAAGAAAGAAAAAAATAAATTTCGTCTGGAAGATAAATTCTACCTCTCTAACCCAGGTAGACCAATATAAATACCTGGGAATCTTATTGGACCACCGATTAAAGTTTAAACAGCACCTGGAACAGGGGAAATCCAAAGCCAAGCAGCTTCAATTTGCTTTTAAAACTGTTCAAAAGCAACTAAACGGACATTCCACCGGCCACATTCTTAAGATTGCAGCCGCTAAATTTCTGCCATCACTAACATATGGCTCTGAATTACTGGCAACCCGGGACTTCGCAGTGTTAAATCTCGCCCAATCCAGGCTGTTCAAAGATCTTTTCTCAATCACGCGTCATATCTCTCAAGCTCAAATTCGTTTGGAGTTCGGTCTTACTAATCAGCTCCCGGCAAGACAAGGAGCACTCGTCAAATATTATTGGCGCAAGAGGGATGCAGCAGACGAATCCCTGGCGCACCTTTGCTGGTCAGAAGTTGAAAAACAGGCCGGGCTTCCAGACTCAACATATAAGACCTTGAGGCAAGCTCTCGAAGCATTAAAACTGGAAGAATCCTGGCTTTTGCCCATGACTTATTCTGCTTTCAAGCTGATAACCAAGAAAGCAGTCAAACAAGCATCATTACTCATGGATAAAGCAGCAATGGCTGGCAAAAACCATGCCTGCATCGTTTTGCCGTCATATACCTAATTAAAACCTCAGGAATATTTGAAAGAATGCTTTAGGGACCACTACAAAAAGGAAACTAAGCCTTTTAAGGCTGGGCTGCTTTTCGTCCAAAGATCTCACTCCAAAATGGCTACGGTTGTGGGCAACTCCCGACTGCCGCCTCTGTGGCAACGGCGCAGAGTCTTTACTGCACCTTATATGCATATGCCCGGCACTTCAGAATCTTAGAAAAACGCTTCTTCAATCACTTCTAAGAGAAGCCCAGGTGAGAACTTGCAGGGCGGCGATGATAAGATGCCTAAGTGGAACTTGGATAGAACTTTCATGTAAAACAATAACATTTTTGAATCTCCCCGCCATAGAGCTGGAAAACAGGGCAGCAACCAAAGATGTCTCCAGACAATAGGCCAGGCTTTGGCCGGCCACGGACTCTTCCACTCTTTTCCCCTCCTCTCCAAACGGTCGCCTTTTTGTATTACGAGTTAAAAATTAACGTGCCCCCTGTTTGAACTACCATTATTCTCCCATACCTTTTCACCTCTCCCCCTCTTATTAGGAGTTAAAAATAATGTGCACCCAGAACGAACTCACAAGATTCCTTTCATTCTTTTTTCCTTTTAGACCTTTCCCCGCTAATTTTGCATATTTTATGATATCAGTTTTTAACTTGATTTAAAGTTGACTTTGTGTTGTTTTTATGATGAAAAAGTCGCATGCATGGTGGTAAGTCCACCCTTTTATGATTTTTTTAAATCAAATAAAGTATTATTTTTTCTTCTCACAAACTGAAATCAACACCATTCACTGCACCACGAAGGCTTGGCGGGCACTTGAGAAGCAGTAAATAAGGAACCTTTGTATGCTCCAGCCAATTCCCCTACTGTTCTACCCGGCCATATCGGTCACACAGGATGAGAGAGCAGGGTACATGCTTGGCAAGGCAGGGCTGAAAACTATGGGTGACGCTTAGCCCAGAGAGACTTTTGGGGCTCTCATTGACATTTCACATACGCAGCGGCATACCCTAATGTTGACTTTCATATACTATCGCCTCTGGGCTGCCATGCAAAGTTTATATTCCCAATTTCCTGGGGAACTCCTTACACTCTGTGCACTGCAAACCTTATTCACTAGCACTACACATAGGAGTCTGATTACTAAATCGTATGTTGCGGCACAAACTGACAGCCCAGGAGCCCTGGACCTGGCACTAGAGAACTGGAATACAATGCTTGACTGTGTCTTTTATTGCACACAGATGAGCATACTCGCACCTAATTGTAATTTGCGCATTATTTCCATTAGTACCTCCATCTAATGTACTAGACACCTATCAGATTGTGTAAATATGGTCTGAGAGGGTATTCAAATTGTTTGGGATACTGAACACCGGATGAGGATTTTCTGCATCTAGCCTAGTTATGCTCAACCATTTGGCACTTTTGGGCACAAGTTACGGAAGCTCTGGCGAACATTGCGATGAGCCATGGGATGCAACCCCAGGGTGTATCTGCTTGCACTAGGCAAAGATTTGCAACCAAGCAATCGTAGACCTATTGTTGGCAAAAAGGAGAGTAACTCTGCATTGGGAATACGTACAGCACCAACCAAGCAGCAGTGGCTATCGGATATGGCATACTGCTGAGAACAACTTGAACTTTATACTGAAGAATTATCAATTGCCTCTAGGCCCCAGGACATCATTTGGGTTCCCCTTACTGCCTACCTGCTGACAGTCCCAGAGGTGTCTTAGAGGGTCGGCTTAAACAGGAAATGGTTTTCACAAGAATGTATGGTTGGATGCTACACAATTATTCACTCCATCTCATTGTATACAGCACTACTTGGCAGTATGTTATATTTCTTGTATATGATGCAATAAACTATTTTTTTTTTTAATCTGTTTGATTGGTCGAACACTGAGCTTAAGATTAAAGGAAGCAGGGCCAAAACACTCTTAGAACAGCTCTTCACCCAAGGTTACATGAGGAAAGGTATCACTTGCTTCTACAAACACATCAGCATAATTACAAATTAAAATGGGAACCTGGACCCTGTGTAAACCAATTTAAGAAGACGTATGGTCACAGATTTGGACACAAGCTTCCAAAAACCTCGATCTACCTACAACAAAAGGCCAACATATATAAGATTCTCACCAGATGGTTCTTTTATTTTTTTTACAGAGTTTTATATAGCGCAAACTTGATCCGAATCTGGTATCGGAGCGCTTTACATAGCACCAGTTGCATCCTATGTATGGAACACCTGATCTCTGTTGGTGGGGCTGTGGAGACTGAGGTTCATACTTCCATATGTGGTGGCAATGTTGTTGTATGTATTACTTTATTCGATAACATTTTTTATCATAAAAGTATGTACATCCGTATACAGAATAAAAAAAACACCAATCCATTATTACAAACAACTATATTTGGTAAATAAATACATTTTTTTTTTTAAAAGAGTATATACAATAAAACCAGGTACATAATCACAATACAAAATGTTAAAAATGCCATTAATCAGTACACATAGACATCTATGGGGAGATTTGCTTTATCATCCGCGAGCGTGTCTGCCAAGCACTACCCAGGTATTTTGCTACCCCACCAACTGTAACCAGGGATGATGCATCGGTGGTTAGAACTCGAAGGGCCATCTTGTGACACCTAAGGCCTAGATCTTTACAAATTGGTTTTAACCATGTATTCCTTGCGCCCCTATATGCTGAGCATGCAAAGAGGAAGTGAGCCATAGACTCCATAGGAGCTGCGCACCCAGGGCAAAATGTTATAGGGGAGCTTGACTTTTTCCACCCTGCTGTAGTTTCGTTTACCGGAAGGGTCCCAAACCTTAATTTTAGATATTAGATAGAGCGATCTATCCAAAGGTTTTTGTATAAAATCAAGGAACGGTTCGAGCTTCCTTACAGGTTTAAACTCCAAAAACTGTTCTGTGAGGATCTCCCCTTAACTGCTACGCATATCCTCCTCCTGTACACAATCCCAGTATAGCTTCTTCATTACTTGCTTTGGGGTTGGGGATGGACTGTCCCATATTTCACTCATTCCTAGTTTTAAAACCAGCTGCCTGAGAGTACTCAACCACTTGATCTTATTACCCGTATTGAGTGCAATTAATTCATCCAGGACAGCCGCATAGTTTGTCAATTCCGGGGTCCTTCTAAGACGTACCCAGAACAATAAAGGGCAAAGACAAACTATGTCTTTCAGTGAACGCCTTCCCATATCTTGGCGCAGAGATTTTAAAGGGGTAGAGACAGGGGATAAACCAACTCTCTCAGAAACTTATTTTCTGATCTAACCAAGTCAATGGTATTCTCAAACCCCCACAGCTCAGATCCGTAGACTGCAGAGGGCAATGCTTTCCCTTCATACACGACAAGGGCCGGGGCTACAGGTTTACTCATAGACTCTCGCTGTTCCCTTAAGATCGCTCCAGAGACACGCTTGTGGTTTAAAAGCATTTTGGCCATATGGTCTTTCCAATTCATCCGACTATTAACCCTTACCCCAGGTAGTCAAATGAGTCTACCAACTCCAATGGAGTACCATTGAGGGAGACATTGTTCTTAAATCTCTTAGAGGGTGAGATGGCCATAATCTTTGTCTTAGTGGTGTTAATGATAAGACCTCTTTCCACACAAAATGAGCTGAATCGATCTAGCAGCTTTTGGAGGCCAGATGGGGTTTTAGATATCAGAAGGGTGTCATCGGCAAAGAGCAGGGTAGGTGTTTTCTCCCCCGCCAGTGGGTGGCAATGCATACTTGTGAAGCAATTCTTGGCAGAGGCTCTACAGCGATCCGCTAGAGTTGAGCAGCAGGCCTGCCTGCCACAGGATCCACTGGTGTTGCTGTTGGGAGAGTCCATAGAGGACTCTGTGAACTCGTATACCATCCAGGGAGGTATACTAATGGCTTCTCTATTGCTAATAGCTAGACTCACGATTGACCGCATATATATTATTATTAAAGGGGTTTGTAAAGCGCCTGGTGACGCCTCCCGGCGTGTCCCCGCGCTGTGGAGAGAGAATGTTAGGAGGAAAGAACAGGACCACTACGAAGTAAATAAATGGGTTTTCAGCATCTTTCTAAAAGAGGCCTCATTCATTTCTAGCCTAATGTTCATGGGGAGGAGATTCCAGTTCTTGGCTGCCAGTGAGCGGAAGGACTTGCCTCCCATTCTGGCTTTTTTGGGGCGCGATGTTCTGAGCAAGCCCACTCCTTTGGATCTAAGGGATCTATTCGGCTCATACAAAGATGCCAGATCCAATAGATAGGACGGGGCTTTTTGGTAAATGATCCTATGGCACCAGAGGAGTGCTTTGAATAAGATCCTCTTACTAATGGGTAGCCAGTGGAGAGAGGCCAAAGAGGGTCCGGAGGGGGCTCTACGGGGGAGTCTCAACACCAGGCGTGCTGCTGAATTCTGCAGGACTTGTAGCCTCCTGATGTTTTTTGCAGAAGTGCCCAGGAGCAACACATTCCCATAATCAATACGGGATGTGATAAGTGCCTGAGTCACGGTACGCCTGGAATTCAGAGGAAGCAAGTCCAGGGTACGATTGAGCGTTTTCATTACTCCAAAGCACTTACCGACTGTTTTCTTGATATGGCTGTCAAAAGATAGCTTATTGTCTACCCAGACACCTAAGTTTTTTGCTTCCAGATTGGGAGTAGGTAAGGGACCTAGACAACTGGGCCACCATTCTTTCGTCCATTTTGTCTCATTTCCCCCTATTATAAGTACCTCCGTTTTTGTGCCATTCAATTTAAGACAGTGCTCTGTCATCCATGTGGCAAGCTTGCACATGCAAGCATTGAAGTTGGCAGCTTCCAGGGAGGGGGCTTGTGACAGTGATATTAGAAGTTGAGTGTCGTCGGCGTAAGAGACAAGCTCTACGCTGAACGATTGCACTACTTCTGCCAGGGGAGCCATGTATAAGTTAAACAGGGTGGGACTCAGGGCAGAGCCCTGGGGCACCCCCTGTTCTAGCATCACACTGTCAGAGAGAAAAGTCCCTCTTTGGACTTGAAAGCTCCTGTTGATAAGAAAGGCTTTCAACCATCCCAGTGCCTTTTTGGTGACCCCCGCTCTGTTTAGACATTGTAGCAGGATGGAATGCGCTACAGTGTCAAACGCGGCATTGAGGTCCAGCATGATGAGAGCCATGGTCTTGCCCTCATCAGCTCCCTCCCGTAGGGTTTCAGTAGCCCTCAAGAGCGCTGTCTCTGTAGAGTAGCTTGATCTGAAGCCAGATTGAGATTTATGAAAAGCATTTTGGGCTTCTAGATGGGCCATAAGTTGGACATTCGCAACTTTCTCGGCTAATTTTGCAAGATAAGGTAGCAAAGAGATAGGGCGAAGATTCTCCAATATGTCCTGACTCATATTCGGCTTTTTTTTAATTGGTAGCACTATAGCTTGTTTCCATTCAGTGGGTAAGCAAGCCGTGGAGAAGGAAACTTGAAGCATGTGTCTAAAATGGGGTTCTAGTACAGAGAACGCTTCAGCTAGAATTTTAGGTGGTGCAGGATCTCGAGGAGAACCCGATTTAATGCTTTTGCACATTTTAGCCAGTTTTTCAGAGGGAGGAACAGAGAATGAGCCTAAGCATACTAAAGTACTTATGAGGTCTTCATTCTCAGTAAATTCAGTTCCCGACTTTATATTGGTGGAAAAGCTGGCATAGATGTTCGTAATCTTTCCTGAGAAATATTTGGCAATGTTATTACAAGTTTCCACAGAATCATTTTGAGAGGAGGGGTTAGAGTCAATTATAGATATCTCTTTATAGATTTGATAAAGCTCCTTAGAGGAGTTTTCCGCTTCCAAAATACGGTTGTTGTAGTGAGCTGCCTTGGACAGGCGTATTTTTTTGTTATATTCTCTTTGCGCTACTTTATACTGGGCTTTGATTTCTGGGCAAAATTTTTGTCGCCATGCCCTTTCAAGTTTTTTACAAGCCGTCTTCATGGTTTGAAGTTCTTGACTAAACCAGGGAGCTGTTTTTTTTGTTCTCATGGCATTAGTCATAGTGCGAATGGGGGCTGTAATGTCAAGGGCCTTAGTGATGCAGTTGTTCAAATGCTTATGTGCTGTCTCGCAATCAGTTCCGCTAGGGGGACCTGCATCCTGAACAATTTTGATGAAGGACTCTACTGAGAAATTCTTCCATTTTCTGCGTTTGTAGCGTAGAGATTGATGATGATAGTGCTCAGTTCTATCAAGTTGGATTCTTATAGGGATGATATAATGATCAGACCAGGGTATGGGCAGGGGAGATAAGGTTTGGACTCCCTTCCAGTTCCCAAAAACAGGGTCTAATAGATGTCCTAATTGATGTGACAGCTCATTATTTTTTATTTCTAGCTGTACAGAGATTAGCTCAGATTTAATATCAGTCGCATCCTTGTCTAAGGGGTCTTCAAAGTGGGCATTTAAGTCTCCTAGCACTATTAAGCGAGATTTTCTTAGTGCTAGGTGGGTTATGGCTTCCATGAGAGTGGGAGTAAAGTCATATAGCCTTCCAGGAGGCCGATATATCAGGATGCCAGAGACGGAGTGGGTGGGACCGGTGTTAATAGTAAAAGAGCCAACTTCACTATGGTCAACCAAAATGGGAGATAAAGTACATACTAGAGGGGCTTTAGTAGCGATGGCAATGCCGCCACCTCTGCTGTCTTTCCTGTCCAGTCTGGAAAGGGAGTATCCGGTGGGGAGGGCCTGAATGATATCTGGATCTGAATATTCATCCAGCCATGTTTCCGTAAGAAACAGGATGTTGAGGTCATGATCCTCGAGTAGATGGAAGATTTCTATACAGTGCTTACGTAAGGATCTACAATTAAGCAAGGCTGCTTTAATGGTATTACTCGTACTGGTGGCAGGGCAGGATTGAACGGAACAAAAGTACATAAGGTGCACTCTTTTAGCAACAGGGGATTCATAGAATGTTTGCAGCATGCTGGCGTGTCGGATTGGATATCAAGCAATTCTTGACTGCTATATCTTACGGTGGTAGAAGTGGGAGAGCCAGGGTTTATGGCCCCGCGCCCCGTCCGGCCGCGGATGGGCGCAGACGGGCTGGACTTTGGCTCGACTTCGGCGCGCTTCCGGTGTGCCCGCTGCACGCGTCCGCTACGCGGTCGCTGACCAAAGCACATTTATAGTAGTGGGAGGGGTCGCTAGAGCGCTGACCTGTGCTCCCTGAGCCCGGAAGTGCAAGGCTCCTCCTCGCCCTCCGCATCAAACGCCCATGATTGGACGCGGCGGACCGGGGCGGGAGTGGGAGAAAGACTGAGCAGCTGAAGTGTATTCCAGCGAGTACAAGAAGTTATCAGGTATAACCTACACTGAACGTTTTAAAATAGCCTAGATCGCTAAATGAAAACAGTCGCTATGATAACAGCGCGAGCAGTGCAGTTATAAACAATTAAAGCGCTAAGTGAATGGAGGCTGCCTCTGCCACCGGCAACACTCTTCTCCACAGCGCGATAGAAGCCCAGCTGACCTTATGTAGACTTTTCCCTTCAGCGTCGCTAGAGCGCTGACCTGTGCTCCCTGAGCCCGGAAGTGCAAGGCTCCTCCTCGCCCTCCGCATCAAACGCCCATGATTGGACGCGGCGGACCGGGGCGGGAGTGGGAGAAAGACTGAGCAGCTGAAGTGTATTCCAGCGAGTACAAGAAGTTATCAGGTATAACCTACACTGAACGTTTTAAAATAGCCTAGATCGCTAAATAAAAACAGTCGCTATGATAACAGCGCGAGCAGTGCAGTTATAAACAATTAAAGCGCTAAGTGAATGGAGGCTGCCTCTGCCACCGGCAACACTCTTCTCCACAGCGCGATAGAAGCCCAGCTGACCTTATGTAGACTTTTCCCATCAGCGTCGCTAGAGCACTGACCTGTGCTCCATGAGCCCGGAAGTGCAAGGCTCCTCCTCGCCCTCCGCATCAAACGCCCATGATTGGACGCGGCGGACTGGGGCGGGAGTGGGAGAAAGACTGAGCAGCTGAAGTGTATTCCAGCGAGTACAAGAAGTTATCAGGTATAACCTACACTGAACGTTTTAAAATAGCCAAGATCGCTAAATAAAAACAGTCGCTATGATAACAGCGCGAGCAGTGCAGTTATAAACAATTAAAGCGCTAAGTGAATGGAGGCTGCCTCTGCCACCGGCAACACTCTTCTCCACAGCGCGATAGAAGCCCAGCTGACCTTATGTAGACTTTTCCCTTCAGCATCGCTAGAGCGCTGAACCGTGCTCCCTGAGCCCGGAAGTGCAAGGCTCCTCCTCGCCCTCCGCATCAAACGCCCATGATTGGACGCGGCGGACCGGGGCGGGAGTGGGAGAAAGACTGAGCAGCTGAAGTGTATTCCAGCGAGTACAAGAAGTTATCAGGTATAACCTACACTGAACGTTTTAAAATAGCCTAGATCGCTAAATAAAAACAGTCGCTATGATAACAGCGCGAGCAGTGCAGTTATAAACAATTAAAGCGCTAAGTGAATGGAGGCTGCCTCTGCCACCGGCAACACTCTTCTCCACAGCGGGATAGAAGCCCAGCTGACCTTATGTAGACTTTTCCCTTCACCGTCGCTAGAGCGCTGACCTGTGCTCCCTGAGCCCGGAAGTGCAAGGCTCCTCCTCGCCCTCCGCATCAAACGCCCATGATTGGACGCGGCGGACCGGGGCGGGAGTGGGAGAAAGACTGAGCAGCTGAAGTGTATTCCAGCGAGTACAAGAAGTTATCAGGTATAACCTATGCGATGGAGCGACTCACGGCCTTAATGATGGATAGATTGTATAAATTCAATAGAATATGATTTCCATCGAAAACTTATGCCAAGTGGGAGAACAAATGCACAGGTCCCCCTTAGGGAGAGACTCTTACAACGATGCCAATGGCCCAATGTAAGTTGGCTTCTATCTCATGGATATAATTTGTTGTCATCTACCTGTCCTTTTGTAATAATACCTGTGACACAGAGTTGTGTATTATGTCCTGTAGTGCCTTCCTGGTAATAATGCTATGCAATTACCCTAGGTTGCAAAAACTCTAAATAAAACATTTTAAAAAGATTATCGCATCTCCTTCACCTCCTCTCACTATAACAAAATGCTAGAGATAGAAAAAAAGGTTGATTCTTATATGCGACAGCTCGAAGAGTTCAAAATAAAGTTCAGTGGAATCCCATAGAGAAAGCAATCCACCTCATAAGTAGTGGATTTAGTAGTGACCTAATCAGAAATCACATACCATCAGTAACTAAAGAAGCCCTCATGATCATGTGAGTGCGCCTGGTACAGTTCACAGAGTATCCTAATATTATGCGTCCAAAAACAGTACTGGTGACCTTTGGTGATTTTAAGGTTAGTGACAGAATCTTAAGCACAGCAAACAAACAGAAAATATTTCGAATTTAAGATAAAGTTAGTTTATAAGTGTTTCATACCAAAAACTTCTAAATGTCGGACAAAGATCTGCACTTTTATACCATCACTTAAAGCTGAAGGGATTCAAGCACATTTAATGCAACCAGTCAGATTAAAAAGCTACTTGTAAATGGTGCACTTACAGTTTTTCATGAAACAAAAATGGTTCAGAAGTGATTTAGATAAATACAGCAAATGGTGGCAGTGGGGGTAAAAGATAACAGAAAAACTGAGAATATTGAAATCAGGTGGATTGATGCTGGAGGTTTTAGTAGAGGATACATATGTTTGCATTAGGTGGGAGTCAATGGGGGGGAGCATGGGTGAACAGTACAAAAAAGGGGGAAATCCAATTGATTGAAGGGATTGACTGGGAAAGTCTGTCCACCCTAACTCAGAAACCAGTGCACCAAGGGAAACAATGGCAGGGTGTCCCAGTAGAGAGCGGCAAAGTACTGGGGCACATGGAGGGTTTTGGGGCAGGCTGCGTGGGATGGATAGGGATGGAGCAGAGCAGCAGCCACCAGGAGAGGTGGCAAGGGAAAAAAAAGATTGCTTTCTTAGTAAAAGGAAAGCAATCCGTGGGGTGTGGCTTGCCGAACCAAGAAGGTGGACGCACTCTAAGAGTACTCCGGGACCCATCCGCTCGGGACCTGCAACTTGCTCCTTAGCCACCATAGTACTCCAAGCGGGGTGACTGGAAGTGCAGACCGTCTCACCCGTGGACATGACTCTTATCCAGCAAGATCTCCGAAACGCCAATGCTCGGATCAAGGAAACTGAAACCTGTATCTCCACCATGGAAAACGATTTATAGCAACTCAAGGGGCATTTGACCCATCTTTAATCTCCCGCTCAGGAGTTGCACCACCGGGCGGAGGACACAGAGAACAGGTCCCGGTGCAACAATCTCCGCATGGTGGGCTTCCCGGAGGGGGCGGAGCAGGGCCACACGGCGGACTTTCTGGAGAAATGGCTCAGATCATGGGTCCCTGAGGTCTCCCTTTCTCTTTGGTTCGCGATTGAGCGGGTGCACCGGTCTTTGGCTCTTAGGCCCCCACCGGGTGCGGCCCCCGACTAACCATAATGCGGGTCCTTAATTTCAAAGACCGGGACGCCATCCTATCTGAAGCCCGCAAACAGCAGCGGCTCCTACATGAAAATCGTGCTATCATGATTTTCACGGACTACACCCGCGAGGTCCAGAGCCAGCGCCGCTCCTTCGACGAAGTTAAACAAAAGCTGAGGGCGCTCAATATCCAATACCGGCTCCTCTTCCCGGCGCGCCTGTGAGTGGTATTCGCCAACAAGACTTTGTTTTTTGATAACCCAACAGAGGCCTGGACCTGGACGACGGAAGAACGCCCGTTACGCACTGACGACCGAGCTCCGGGGGCAGACCTGCTCGCCTCACGCCTCCCGCTCCCTGACCTCAACATAATGGCTCCCGCAGGCGCCGTGGACAGAGACGGATCCCGCTCAGACTACCCACCGGGCCGCCCCCTTTAGCCAATACTGCTCTCTGTTAAACAATCAACTGGGAGGCGCTCAGGATAATCGGACCACTTGGACCATGGGGGCGCTTCCCCCCCACCCTACTTACAGGTTCTCCCAGACACAGACCTCTCATGCAGCCCGATGCTCTTGAAAGACCCTGCTTGAACTCACCTCTGCCTGCCGGGCCTGGCTCCGCAGCCAGAGAGTGTGCCTGGTCTTACCACATTCCTTTCCTTCCTGATGGACTCGTTTATGCGCATCCTGAAATGAGGAGCAGTCCTCCATGCTTTGCCATTCCCAAGCATTTTAGTTTGGTTTGTAATTAGGGCGACAGATGCTTCCATTCCTTAAGTGTAGGGTGAGGGGTGGGGGTGGGGATAGTGTTTTTTGTTTTTTAGTTCTGTCACACCAACACTCACTAAGCACCCTGGCATACACCTGATAAGACAGACAGACCGGACCTCCCCTTTTAGACTTGTAGTCCCACTGCCAAACCAAACACCATGTCTGACACACCATTAAAAAACGCCCCCTTGTGCATCAAGTG
Source organism: Lissotriton vulgaris (assembly GCF_964263255.1). Taxonomy (NCBI): domain Eukaryota; kingdom Metazoa; phylum Chordata; class Amphibia; order Caudata; family Salamandridae; genus Lissotriton; species Lissotriton vulgaris. The sequence goes on from NC_141697.1 coordinate 257,849,691, forward strand.
CTGGAACGTCAATGGCCTCCTGGACCGCTTTAAATGCATGGCTGTCCTAAGATACGGGCAGCGCCTAGGGGCGGAAATCTTACTCTTACAAGAAACCCATCTGCTGGGTAATCACTGTCCCTTCTTAACGCGTAATGGCTATGACAGAGTGTGGCACTCGGGGTTTACGCTGGGTTCCTGAGGGGTGGCGATCCTGGTGAAACGCTCCCTCCCACTGGTGTGTGTCCAGACGACTCTTGATGCCCAGGGCACTTTTGTGGCCCTTAGTGGCACACTAAACGGCAACCTGCTTAACCTGGTGTCCCTTTACTCTCTCCCCTCGATGCTGACGATGACCCTAGCTAAGTCTGTTCACCTCCTGGCATCTCTGCCCCCGGGACCCACATTCCTTGGGGTGACTTTAATGCGGTCTCATCACCTGACCTCGACATGACAAGCCCCCCGTCCCCTGGTAGAATCGCACAAGCAAGCCAAGGTCTTGGTCCGCATCACTGGGTATATGTTTCAACTGGGGAATATGGCACCCTCACTCTAAACAATTCACAAACACCTCAGCGGCACACCACACAAAGGCACGCATTGATGCCATCTTCGTTCCTTCGACGGACTGTCTTCTGATTCAGGACGTCTCACTTCTTCCGAGAGGTATCTCTGACCACTCACCAGTGATGATCCGTACAGGTCCCCCCCCCACCTCTGTCTGGCAAACATTGAAGCTAAATGCCTGGTTTCTCAGGACAAAGATTTCAGGAAGGTGGTGAGGCGGGAACTAAAACAGTGCTTTCTCTCCAACGAGGGATCCGTGTTCTCCCCAGACACCCTATGGGAGGCGGGCAAGGCCACGATTAAGGGGGTCGCCAAGGGACAACTCAGGCTCCAGCGACAAACCCAATTGGAACCGATTACATCGCGGGAGGCGCAGGCCCTGCGCCTTAAACGTGCCTCGGCCCGATCCCCAGACACTTCCGACACAAGACTTGTGACCCGGCTCCAGTCGGAGCTCAAGCAGCTGTCGCTGGATGCAGCCAAACTTCTTTGGCGCTTCTCCGTGGCCAAGGTATATGGATGGCGCGATAAGAATGGCTCACTCCTTCACCGCCTTGCTACGTACCCAAGGGCGAACCACATAATTCCTGAAATAGCGGCACCGGATGGGTCACTGTGCCGTGCCCCAATGGAGATGGCGCAGGTCTTTGCTACCTACTACCGCCGGCTATACGAGGCCCGAGCCCCAACCCTGTCCCTTGTGGACCTGACTGACGTGGAGGGTGACCGCCTCCGCTGGACGGACTCTGTAGTAGAAATATCTGGATGGAAGTGAATAGGGTCGCTTCACTCCCTTGAACCAACCATGCTGCGGTCCATTTTACCGTAAATCTCAAAATGGGGTCAGTCAGCGGAGAACTAGACCACCAATGACTAAATATAGAGCCTGGAAGACAGTTAGTAAATCTGATCTACTGTCTGCACTCGACTCGCAGCCTTTGATCTCGTCCGACTCAAATCATGCAGCCTTGGAATTCTATAGCTGGCTTAATAAGGCATCCAATAAGATAGCCCCTGAAAAAACTCAAAAAGTACAGCCGAAGAAAGTCTTGTCCCCATGGTACTCCTCGGACCATAAAGCACTAAAAATCAAATGCCAGCAAAAAGAGCATGCTTGGAGAACAAAATATGATGCAGCTCTGAAGCAGGTTTATTGCGCGGCACTTGATGAATATAAGATAGCTATTATTCAGGCCAAAACCACTTTCTTCACTCTTAAAATCCAAGAGGCAAATGTCCCTAAGGAGCTATTTCAAACGGTTACATCATTACTGAAATGTCCTCGGGATGTAAATTCTATTCCCGACCAAGATTTTGTAAATAAATTAGCCTTATTCTTTCAGAATAAGGTTCAAAAGGTATACAATGAATTTTCCAGTGTGGCTGAAGACTCCAAGGGAAAGGATCCAGTGCAATCCACACTTAAGGTCGGAGCACATGGCTTATCTCACTTCTCAGTTTTGGCAAAAGAGAGAGTAGCCCGTATGTTGCCTCAAATTAAATCTGGCTCCCCTTTGGACCTGTGTCCACTGCCCATAATACATCTGGCCCCAGAGGAAATTAGTTCTGCTCTGACCCCTGTGCTAAACACCATTCTTTCCTCCGGAGTATATCCTTCACAGTGGAAAAGGTCCTGTATCCGTCCCCTCTTAAAGAAGGCCAAGCTCGACCCATTGGATGAAAAAAACTATTGTCCCATTTCCTGTTTACCATTCCGTGCCAAAGTATTAGAGAAGGTCATGAATATGGAGATAACCTCCTTCTTAGAATCTTATAATATTCTTGATAACACCCAGCATGGCTTCCGCTCGAACACCTCTACAGAAACTGCTTTGCTTATGGCAGCTGAAGAAATACGCAAGGTCATGGACTCCGGGGTTAGGGCTATTCTGGTTCTGCTAGATTTAACAGCAGCCTTTGATACTGTAAAACATCTGGTGTTAATTCAAAGAATTCAGGACATCGGTATCTCGGATTCAGCTTTGGCCTTATTGTCCTCATTCCTGGCATCCAGAAAACAAATCATCCACTGGGACAGACTTCAGTCGGAGGAATTCTTGTTACCGGGAGGTGTCCCTCAGGGATCAGAATTATCATCCACTATTTTTAATATTTATGTTGCCCCATTGGCAAAACTAATAAAGAGTTTTGGGTTCTCTCTGGTGTCATATGCTGATGACACTCAGCTGATAGTATCAGTAACCCAGGCAGAGGATGTAATGGCAGTCAAATTCTCTAATTGCATCTCGACTTTGATGAATTGGATGAGTGATAACTTTTTAAAATTAAATACAGAAAAAACTGAAGTTGTAGAGTTTGGACATAAGTCTGCCATCTGGGGCCAGCATTGGTGGCCATCCTCAGCAGGGGCCTGCCCAGTGCCAGTAACTAAGGTCAGAAATCTTGGCTTTATGTTTTATAATGAGCTGACCTGGGAAGCACAGATTAATCAACTGTCATCAGCCTGTTTTTTTATGCTTAAACAGTTGAAAAAGATCCTTCCGTTTATTCCTCTTATTCTGAGGAAAACGGTGATAATTGCCACAATTCTTTCGAGAATTGACTTTGGCAATGCTCTGTACTTGGGAGCCGGGGTAAGACAACTGGCCAAACTGCAATCAATCCAAAATGCGGCGGCCAGAGTCTTATTTACCTTTCCAAAATACCATCCTACCTCATCTGCCTTAAAACAACCTCACTGGCTCCCAGTACGAAGACGCATCAAGTTCAAATCAGTATGTCTGGTTCATAAAGCCCTATCTGGTGGTGTGGCAGAGGATGAACAGTCCTTGTTTCCCAGGTACATACCTGCACGTGATTTAAGATCGGCCACGCTTGGGTTGATCAAACGTCCCAAGATAAAGAAAGTAAGTTGGGGAGGAAAACGTTTCTCCTTTCTTGCTTCTAAATTATGGAATTCAGCTCCCATTCTTTTGAGAAAGGAATTGAACAGAAGGATGTTCATAAGGGAAATTAAAACCTGGCTTTTTACTCAACAATAATTTGTGATTGCATTGTGCTCTGTTCAGTTTCCATAGCGCCAGGACGCCTCGGTAGCAGTGCGCTCTACAAATATTTTCATTCATTCATTCCGTGTGTAGAAGACGCCGCCACTCAAGCCGATCTAGACCACCCCATTACTTGTGAGGAAATTGGAGAAGCAATCACTCTTGTTTCTTTCGGCAAGACACTGGGACCAGATGGTCTTCCTCAAGAATACTATGCTCACTACAGGGATGTTCTCATCCCTCACCTTGCTGAATTGTTTCGCGAAGCTGTGGAGAAAGGCTCTTTCCCTCAGGAGACGGATATAGCCACCATTGTGGTCCTTCCGAAATCCCAGTCCCCCTCACCATGGTGCACAGATTATTGCCCCATCTCCCTCATTAACACTGAGGTCAAGCTGTTCACCACCATCCTTGCCCAGTGACTCAAACCCCACCTGTCTAAGTTGGTCCACCCCGACCAATGTGGGTTTATGCCCTCTCGCGGCACCCGACACTGTCTTCGCAGACTGCACTCCGCCTTGGCCCATCGCCACCTCTTCAACCCGTACCTGGCGCTTCTCCTGGTAGACATTGAGAAGGCCTTCGATTCGGTGGACTGAGGTTTCTCAAGATGTCCTGGACATGATGGGACTCGGTCCCCGCTTTCGGGCCATGGTCAAGGTTCTGTACGCCCTTCCAAGGACTTGTGTTCTGGTAAACGGAGTCCTGTCGGAGCCCCTCTCAGTCTGTAGCGAGACGAGGCAGGGTTGTCCCCTTTCCCCCCTGCTTTTTGTTTTGGTGATGGAGCCCTTGGCATCTTTGATGTGGTCTTGCGATCGGATGCGGGGATGGGAATGGCACAGCGCTGAACCGGATAAAATCGCCCTCTACGCGGACGACGTCCTCATCTATTTGGCAGATCCCGCTCCGTCTGGCCCACATTGTCTTCGCATCTTGCAATCCTTCTAACAGGCCTCGGGCCTCCATGTGAATCCCAACAAGTCGGTCCTGGTTCCCCTCCAACTCTCCCGGGAATGCTTTGACTGGCAATCCGAAATACCTCTACGTCGACAATCCTTCAGATACCTGGGGATCTGGGTGACCTTGCTGCCCGAGCTCAGCTGGGCCCTTATTGTCACTCCACTAGTGAGGTTAGCCAAGGCAGACCTCCAGCGGTCTGCAGTTGTTGCCCCTCAACCCCATCGGGAGGGTGGCTTTTTTAGGAAGAGGGTGCCTCTCTGCTTCCTTTACATGCTTCAGAACACCCCCATGTGCTTTCCCAGGGCCTGGTTCCGCGAGCTCGGCGGCTTAGCCAACAAGTTCTTGTGGGGGAAAGGTAGGTCCAGGCTGGTGCTCAGTACTTGCAGGACCCCCTCATTCGACGGGGGTCTGGGGAGGACTCACCTTTATCTATACTATTTAGCCATGCGACTTCTCTCCATACATGACTGGTTTAACAGGGGTGGTCCGACCCGGCTTATAGGCTCGAACTAGGGGAGCTGGGCCTCAACATAATCCAATCATTTCTATATGGGACCCTGATTCCGTCTAGTCTTCTGGAGGTGACACACTCGGTGTTACTGGCCTGGCGGGCAGCAATGCGGCACACCAAATGGACACACACACTGACCCAATGTACACCCCTGTGGCACGGGACCTGGCTCAAAGAAGTGACTGGGCTTCGGGGCTTTGGAGCTTGGGACCTCATAGGCATCACGCAACTGGGCTATGTGTGGGTGGGGGATCATATGCACTCCTTTGACGATCCCCAAACCAGATACTAGCTGCACCACTCGCAATTCTTTCGATACCTCCAACTACGGCATGCCCTTTGCTCACACCTTACAACAGGTACACGTTACCGGATCATAGCCCGCCTGAAGCCCAGATTATCTTTGAGGATCTGGAGAAAGGTGGCATCTCCCGCATTTACCGTGCATTGATTAACAACACCCCGACTTCCCTGGACCAACTGCGGCACAATGGGAGGACTGGGTGGGCCCCTTGGAAGAGGAAGACTCGTGTGATGCCCCTTATGGCCCCTAGAACGGTCAAGGCTTCGGCCAGACTGCGCTTGGTGCAGCTCTACTACTTACATGCCGCATACCTCACCCCGGTATGCCTTCATCGGGCGGGGATTAGTCCGTCTTTAGCCTGTACCAGGTGTGGCAATGACTCCACCGACTTCCTTCACATGGTCCTGCCCCCACCTGGCGGGATTTTGGAGGGGCATCGAAAAAGAACTCACTGAGGTTCTAGGGTGGGGGGTTCTCCACAACCCTAAGCACACAATCGTGGGCAACACTGATGGGCAGAACGGGTCATGCAACGAAAAATTGTTCTTCACTACTGCTATGGTGGTAGCTAAAAGAGACATTACGGCCTCCTGGAGATGCCCTGAACCCCCAAGTGTGGGGCGTTGGGGGACTAGGGTGGATTGGTGTGCCACACAGGAGAAAGTTATGTATGTGGCACGTGGATGCCCTAAGAAATATTGCAGAATTTGGGGTTAGTGGTTGGGGAGGGTCTGTTTATTAAAAAAAAAAGGAAAGCAATCTTTACATGGCTGGCTGAACAAATGGCATCTCTCATATTATTTCGTGAAACTCATATTAAGAAACCAAGAGGAAACTTTCTTAGCTATATCTTTAGTCTCAGCGGAACATAGGGAATTACCAATTATTGGTGGTAAACAAATTGTAGGAAACCTAGTTAAAACAGCTA